>NC_091993.1:22165294-22835123 GCF_044704955.1 Pristiophorus japonicus
AAGGGGATGCAAGAAAAGCACATGAGGGAGAAAGGAATCGATGGTTATGCTGATAGGGCGAGATGAAGAGGGTTAGGAGGAGGCTCGTGTGGAGCATAAACACTGGCACGAGCTAGTTGGGCCGAATGGCCTGTTTATGCACTGTAAATTCTACGTAATACTAGGAACCAGCAATTAAACTAAATAAATTCATTGTCTGGGGGATTTCAGTTCACCCCCTCCCACAATAACATAGAAACATAGAAAATAGGTGCAGAAGTAGGCCATTCGGCCCTTCGAGCCTGCACCACCATTCGATAAGATCATGGCTGATCATTCCCTCAGTACCCCTTTCCTGCTTTCTCTCCATACCCCTTGATTCCCTTAGCCGTAAGGGCCATACCTAACTCCCTCTTGAATATATCCAATGAACTGGCATCAACAATTCTCTGCGGCAGGGAATTCCACAGGTTAACAACTCTCTGAGTAAAGAAGTTTCTCCTCATCTCAGTCCTAAATGGCCTACCCCTTATCCTAAGACTGTGTCCCCTGGTTCTGGACTTCCCCAACATCGGGAACAATCTACCCGCATCTAACCTGTCCCGTCAGAATCTTGTATGTTTCTATGAGATCCCCTCTCATCATTCTAAATTCCAGTGTATAAAGGCCCAGTTGATCCTGTCTCTCCTCATATGTCAGTCCAACCATCCCGGGAATCAGTCTGGTGAACCTTCGCTGCACTCCCTCAATAGCAAGAACATCCTTCCTCAACAAGGCATATAGTGAGTATCAGCAAGAAAGAAAAAAGAAAGACATGCATTTCTATAGTGCATATAATGACCGCAGGACATGCCAAAGCGCTTTACAGCCAATTAAGTACTTTTGAAGTGTAGTCACTGTTGTAATGTAGGAAAAGTGGCAGCTAATTTGGGCACAGCAAGCTCCCAAAAGCAGCAATATGATAATGACCAGACAATCTGTTTTTAGTGATGTTGATTGAGGGATAAATATTGGCTCAGGACATCAGGGATAACTCTCCTGCTCTTTAAAATAGTGCCACGTGATCTTTTATGTTGACCTGAGAGAGCAGACGGGGCCATGGTTTAACGTCTCGTCTGAAAGACGGCACCTCCGACAGGGCAGCACTCCCTCAATACTGCACTAGAGTGTGAACCTAGATGTTCTGCTCAAGGCTCTGGAGCGGGACTTAGAACCCACAAACCTCTGACTCAGGGGCCAGAGTGCTACCCACTGAGCCATAGAGTGGTGCTTGTACCAACAACCCGTTAACTCTGATGTAAGAGTGCTACCGATTGGTTCAAGCTGACACCTTGCATTTAGTTGAATTTTTACTCGGAATACAAATAAAGAAAGTCTTGCGCCTACGAGCTCAGAGCGCTTTCATAAAAATAAATGCAGAATTTATACTTCTGTGTGTGGGCAACTTACTGTGTTGTACAAAGGAATGCAAACATCACATGAAAATCATTTCATGCAGCGAGCCAATGGAATATGGTCAAAATAATCTGTAAAATGTCCCAGACAGTAACCCTTGTAGTTTACCTGCCACAGTAAGCAGTTCGGTTACTGGGCTGGTTATTGCTGGGATTGCTGACTAGTCGCTGACTTGGGGTGCGGTTATACTGCAGACATTGCGTTATGCTGGGCCAACTGACAAGTTGCATACCCATCTCCCAGCTCTCTTGTCAGGGAAAACATAGAAACATAGAAAATAGGTGCAGGAGTAGGCCATTCGGCCCTTCGAGCCTGCACCACCAGTCAATAAGATCATGGCTGATCATTCACCTCAGTACCCCTTTCCTACTTTCTCTCCATACCCCTTGATCCCTTTAGCTGTCAGGGCCATATCTAACTCCCTTTTGAGAGCGTTATACATGTGTGTAAGCACGCACATGCATAAACAGGCACACATTTGTGCTCACGAGTGCCACACGCAGACATGCACACAGACACAGACACATGAAAATGTGCACATGTTCATAGATGTATGCACACAGACAGATCATCATCATCATAGGCAGCCCCTCGGAATCAAGGAAGACTTGCCTCCACTCTTAAAATGAGTCCTTAGGCGGCTGAACAGTCCCTGTCATTGGTGGGACAGACAGTTGTTGAGGGAAAGGGTGGGTGGGACAGGTTTGCCGCACACTCTTTCAGCTACCTGTGCTTGATTTCTACATGCTCTCGGCAATGAGACACAGACAGATACACACGTGCACACGTATATAGTGTCAGCCAGTGTCTCAGCCGGTAGCACCCTTGCGTCTTGAGTCAGGAGGTTGTGGATTCAAGTCCAGAGACTTGAGCAGAAAGTCTAGGGTGACGCTCAGGTGCAGCATTGAGGAACTGCTGCAAATCAAGGCAAAATAATCTTTAATAAAGTAACTTATACTGAACGAAGCAGTTCTCATTCTGGGATGAACTGAATCCCTTTATCAGCCTCCAGGTCTGATAGTTCTTCCAAGAGAAATTCTTTGATGAAGAGTTGGCCTTTGTTCTAAGTTTGATTACACAACAAGCCTCTTATTGACCCGCCCACTCCCTCCTTGCCCTGAGGGAGGAGCGCAATCTCTGTAACCAATCAGAGATTATCTGCAGGGAGTTAATTAATGCCTACAGGATATATATTATTTCCTTTCAAGTAGTGGATAATAGAAGAGGGAAGTATTTACAGTGTGAAGTACCTGTATTACCCAAGTTACGTGACGCATTGTGGCAAGTGAGAGATGGCCTCCTTCCCTGCATCTGGTGGCAAAGCATAAATAGCACTTGCCATTTGTTCTGTCTGTGGGCAGACTGAATTCTTGGCCTACCTGCACAGGCTGGTAACATTTTCCCATTGTCAACATCAGGGGAAGATCCACATCAGAAGTGTGAGGTCCCATGGACTACTTTTGAACAGCTGTCTGTGAACTATAGCCTAGGCCTCTGACTACGTCCTAGGCCTCTGACTGTTTCCTAGACTTCTCATTACTTCCTCGGCCTCTCACTACTTCCTCGGCCTATGACTGCATTGCTCTTTTTCTAGCTGACTGGACAGTAGTAGGGAGGTGGAGGGGCAGTAAGTGCCTTCTTCTCCAGTACAAATCAGAGACATTTTCCCCCAAATTACCATCTGTAAAGAAAACATGGCAACACAACATGAAATAACTACTTGTATGTCCGTCTTTTAGGTGCTGTCTCCAACAACAACAACAACAATTTATATTTATATAGCGCCTTTAACATAGTGAAACATCCCAAGGCGCTTCACAGGAGTATTATGAGATAAACATTTAACACAGAGCCGCATAAGTAGAAATTAGCGCAGGTTGATCAAAGAGGCATGTTTTAAAGAGCGTCTTGAAGGAGGAAAGAGAGGTAGAGAGGCAGAGAGGTTTAGGCAGGGAGTTCCAGAGCTTGGAGCCTTGGCACGGCCACCAGTGGTTGAACGATTATAATCAGGGATGCTCAAGAGGGCAGAATTAGAGGAACGCAGATATCTCGGGGGAGTTGTAGATCTGGAAGAGATTACAGAGATAGGAAGGGGCATGGTTATGGAGGGATTTGAAAATAATGATGAGAATTTTGAAATCGAGGCATAGCTTAACCGGACGCCAATGTAGGTCAGCGAGCACAGGGGTGATGGGTGAACGGGACTTGGTATGAGTTAGGGCACAGGCAGCCGAGTTTTGGATCACCTCGAGTCTAAGGTAGAATGTGGGAGGGAAGCCAGGAGTGCATTAGAATAGTCAAGTCTAGAGGTAAAAAAGGCATGGATGAGGGCTTCAGCAGCGGATGAGCTGAGGCAAGGGTGGAGACAGATGGTGTTACGGAGGTATTACATTCCAGTCTCTGAGTCCACCCTGTGATATAACTGGGGCAAATGTAATCACACAGAGACAGTATGAATGGGGTGTAAGTATCCCATGGCATTAGTTGGAATATTTCACCTGCATGTTGGCACAAGTGAGTCAGTTGTGGAGATTGGTGGGGTGTCGGATACCTGTTTCTTCCGCTGTTAAAAATCACTCACTGTGTTAAAAGTGTGATCTGTTTGATCTGTCTCACTCTTCAAAAAAATACTCTGATCCATGTTTTTAAGTGAGTTTGCAATCTGTCTCACTCTTCAGCATCATACAAACCTCACTTTGTACTTTCCCAGTGTTACTGGCTTTACTGGTTGAGTTTTTCATCTTAGTTGTGCTATTCGGGGCCTCCGAATTGGTGAGAAAGTGGATAAATTGGAGGTTAGATCATTGCTGCCTGATCTCCTATACTTCAAATCGGCTGGTCTCAGAGGTCATAGGCCAGGGTAATTATCCAACCCGTGAACTCGGGATTTGAGGTATGCTGTGGAGCGACAGGTAGTTTGTCTTTCTCTCTCTCACACTTTCTCAACAGAAACAATTTGAATTTGACAGTCAGTGAGAAACATGACTGAACAATCATAATCTCACCACAGAATGTTGCACATCTATCTCTCGATACCCTATTGAGGCCACAACGTAGACAGCTATAAGCTGCTCGGTCACTCACCTCAATAAAGCAGCTGAATCGGATCAGTGGAACCCGGCAACAGGTGATCCCACATTCCAGGAGTTTCTTCACTCATGAATAAGACCTTTGTAATTGGACCCCTGTGAACCCATGAAAGTCATTGGTTTAATCCCACACATTACTTCCTACAGAAGAATGAAGCACTTTGGGGAGGGAGACGACTGGAAGCGAGGTTTCCGCTTATTACAAGGTACAACATGGGCATGGGACCAACGCAGTCTAGTTTTAACAGGCCTGTGCGACAAAAGGAATCCTTGTACTTGATGATAAAACATTCCCAGGAAAGCTCATAACCCAGACATTTGAACATCGAGTAAGTTAATGAGAGATTGAGAGCTACTGATATGTGGATGATGGAATCAAAATGAATGTCGGGAAAAACAGGTTCCTGCAAGATCCCAAGTGTTTGGTGGATCTAATGCCCTTTGAAAATATTACAGCAATTGCAAAGCACACAAACTCTTTTAGGGAAGTTAGGGAATTAAGCAATGAGTAGCTTAGTTAATTTACTGCCCAGGCCTGAGACAGAGGTGAAGCTCTTTAATGAAGACTGATGTACAGATGTGGTACTCCTAATGTCCAGGGGCCATTTGCAGTGCCTAGCTCCACTTCCCCGTGGCCCTTGGCAGACTCATGGCTCTGTTTATCTCTTGGCCTCTGTTCACACCCTGTCTACCTGTGCGATGTTCCTGAGCTGGGATCCAATATCGTTCCCTCTCCGCTATGGCCTCTCCAGATAAAGGCAGCAAGGGGATGGATGCTATTGAGAAGCAGGGTTATCCCAGTTTCTCTGAAAATACCCGAATAAAACAGAACTGAAAACAATGCAGAGAAGGGGTACAAGGCTGATCCTGAGAGTCAGAGGACTGTGTAATGAGGAAAGACTAGAAAAACCTGGGCCTAGAAATTCGTCTAGGGCAGTGTTGGCAAACGGGTAGTATTAGCTAGGCCACTCGTTATACGCAGGTCTTTCGGTTCTATTGCAGTGAAGCTAAACATCAGGTGCTGCAGATAACGGGCGGCCAATCCGATACCGCCCACTTTGCGCCACTGCCCGAGATGAATTTCTAGGCCTTGAAATCTTCAGCCTTGAAAAAGAACCTTTTACAGGATATAAGATTCTAATTGGACTAGAAAAACTTCATCCTGAGAACTATTCTAACTTAGATCATGAGTGCAGGACAAATGGAGCCTACCAAACAAACGAGTAAAAAGTCAAGGTCAGGATTGATTTCTGGAAGTGTTTCACATAAAGAGTGATTGCTATCGAGAATGGTTGCCAAGTACGGTAGAGGAGGCAAAAACTCTGGGAAATTCAAGAGGCATTTAGATTTTACAATGAGGAATCGTAAGCATTTGTAGAAGCATGGGTTAGATGGGGAGAAAAATTCCCCTTATCTGTACTTAGCTATTTAAAATAACTTTAGTCTCAACTGGACTGTATTAAATTGGCCTGTAGTTTATTCCTGGTCATCCTATGGGGAAGTGCAGGAGTTTCAGTTAGCATCAGGTCACAGAGACATGTTTGAAATCTGAAGTATATTGCATGAGAAACCGCAGGGGAAACCCTGTGCTCTGGCATGGGAAGTAAGATATAATGTCCCCTCTTCTCCGATTTTCCCCTTTTTATTTTCTTGCCTTGCTTCCCTCCATCCTTTGAAGATAGTTTGGGGCACTTGGGTTTGGTGAATCTAGGCTTTGTGTTTATATTGTTCTGTCTATAAACACACTGACATTCTAATGCAAGAATGTTGCTTTGCAATGTGCCATTGTGATTGGCTGTTCATTAATGGCACTCTTGTTTTTACTAATAAAAGTAACAAGCCTGTCGAATAATTTTTAATATTAATTATCGAGAAGAGGGTGGCGCTGTCATGGTGGGTATTCTGTTCCTGGGATGTGGGCATCACTGGCAAGGTCAGTATTTATTGTCCATCCCTAATTGCCCTTGAGAAGGTGGCGGTGAGCTGCCTTCTTGAACTGCTGCAGTCCGTGTGGTGAAGGTGCTCCCACGGTGCTGTTAGGGAGGGAGTTCCAGGATTTTGACCCTGCGACGATGAAGGAACGGCGATATATTTCCAAGTCAGGATGGTGTGTGACTTGGAGGGGACCATGGTGGTGTACCCATGCACCTGCTGCCCATGTCCTTCTAGGTGGTAGAGGTCGCGGGTTTGGGAGGTGTTACTGAAGAAGCCTTGTCGAGTTGCTGCAGTGCATCGTGTAGATGGTACACACTATACCCACGGTGCGGTGGTGGTGGAGGAAATGAATGTTTAAGATGGTGAATGGGGTGCCAATCAAGCAAGCTGTTTTGTCCTGGATGGTGGCGAGCTTCTTGAGTGTTGTTGGAGCTGCACTCAACCAGGAAAGTGTAGAGTATTTCATCACACTCCTGACTTGTGCATTGTAGAGGGCTTTGGGGAATCAGGAGGTGAGACACTCATCACAGAATACCCAGCTTCTGACCTGTTCTTGTAGTTACAGTATTTATGATGACCCCCAGGATATTGACAGTGGGGGATTTAGCGATGGTAATGCTGTTGAATATCAAGGGGAGGTGGTTAGACTCTCGCTTGTTGGAGAGATGGTCATTGCTTGGCACTTGTGTGGCGCGAATATTATTTGCCACTTATCAGCCTAAGCCTGAATGTCGTTCAACGATTGCACATTCTTAATTGCCCAAGTTTTTGTTGCAACTGAGTGGCTTTCTAGGCCATTTTAGCAGGCAGTGAGGTGTCAGCCAAACTGGTGTGAGACCAAAATCACATATAGACCAAACCGGGTAAGGACACTAGTGAACAAGCTGGGCTTTTACGACAGTTAAACAGCTTCATGGTCACTTTTACTGGTACCAGCTTTTTATTTCCAGATTATTTCATCTGAATTCAAATTCTCAAACTGCCCTGGTAGGATTAGAACCCATATTCTCTGGATTATTAGTCCAGGCCTCTGGATTAACCAGCCCAGTAACATAACCACCATGCTACGATAACCTAATATCATCATCACCAACAACAACAACTGCAAAACAACAACTTGCATCTAAATAGTGCCTTTAATGTAGAAAAAAATCCCAATGCCTTCACAGAAAGAAAAAAACTAAAAGGAGAGTTAGGAGATTGTGACCAAAAGCTTGGTTGAAAAGACGGGTTTAAAGGAGGCTTAATAATTTGGAGAGAGAAATAGAGAGGGGTTTAGGGAAGGAATTCCAGATAGTGGGACTGAATGTTTGATGTCGCTCTCACCAATGGTAGGGTGAAGGGAGTGGGCTGGTGGATGGACATTGTTTGCGGTGTTTTTAATGAATTAAATATTAACAAATATTCAATCTCTTTTTTCAGATGCCAATGACTGTGCCTCCCAGCCGTGTAAAAATGGAGGGCAGTGTGTGGATCTGGATGTAGATTACTCATGTAATTGTCCGTCTCCGTACGTAGGGAGAAGCTGCCAGCTCAGTAAGTATTTGTGTTACTAATCAGCTCCTAACCTTTATGTTGGGTGGGCACCGGAAGGGGCTGTGGGTTGGATACGTTCCTATTCAGCTCTGGGACCATGGGTTCAAATCCACCCCAGGCAGAAAGAATGATAGTCTCCCCATCTACTGGTTACACGGAATGGGACTGAGTTTGCAGCACAAAAACTGCCTGACGTCTGATAGAAATTGTCAATCTTACTCAGGGCGGCTTGCGTGACAAATAGAAATTGGGGCAATAGGGGGTGCTCTCCTAAATCCTTAACTAGGTTGTGTACAGCTGAGGGAGAGGACACGGACGGATCTTTTCTTGATGTACAGTAGGTTGTAATGGTGTACCAAGATGATTAATTCATGGTGGATTGTAAACTTGGTGATGATACTTGGAGTGATATTCAGGTAAATATCACAAAGTTAAGTACAGATGAAGGAGGCCATTCAGCCCATCAAACTCATTCTTCCACAGAGATCTATATACCCACATTAATGGGGCTTTGTTGGGACAGAGAAGAGGGAGCTTTACTCTGTATCTGGCTTGTACTGTACTTGACCTAGAAAAAAAGTCACGGCAAGTGTTTCATTCCCCAGTGCTGACATCTCTCCTGATGAGCACCAAAATTGTCTTATTTTTTAAAAATTTGCTCACGGGATGCGGGCGTCGTCAGCAAGGCCAGCATTTATTGCCCTTGAGAAGAACCGCTGTTCTTTTTGTAGCAGTTTGCTACAACAGAGGGCAGTTAAGAGCCAGCCACATTGCTGTGGGTCTGGAGTTACATATCAGCCAGACCAGGTAAGGACGGCAGATTTCATTCCCCAAAGGACATTAATGAACCAGATGGGTTTTTATAACAATCTGGTATTTTCATGGTCACCATTACTGATACTAGCTTTTTATTCCAGATTTATTTAATTAACTGAATTTAAATTCCCCAGCTGCCTTGGTGGAATTTGAACTAATGTTTCTGGATTATCAGGCCTCTGGATTACTAGTTCCATCACAGAACCACTAGGCTACCAGGGAGAAGTGAAGGACTTGGAACTGCTCATACTGAAAGTCCCCATTAACGATTCTTTTGTGGTTGTATACTTAATTTACTTGTGGGGCCTATAATTTCTGCCATGTTTTTTTTTACATTCTTCCATGATAATAGTTATGGTGATGTAAATGCTGCTCAATGAATCAGGTCCCTTCTGTCTGTGTCAGCAGTGGCTCAGTGGGTAGCACACTTCCTCTGAGTCAGAAAATTGTGGGTTCAAGTCACACTTCAGGAACTTGAGCACATAAATCTAAGCTGACACTCGAGTGCAGTGCTGTGGGAGTGCTATACTGTCAGAGGTGCCGTCTTTTGCATGAGACATTAAACCGAGGCCCCGTCTGCTCTCTCAGATGGACGTAAAGAATCCCATGGCACTATTTCAAAGAAGAGCAGGGGAGTTATCCCCGGTGTCCTGGCCAATATTTATCCCTCAGTCAACATAACAAAAACAGATTATTTGGTCATGGTCACATTGCTGTTTGTGGGAGCTTGCTGTGTGCAAATTGGCTGCTGCCTTTCCCACATTACAACAGTGACTACACTCCAAAAGTACTTAATTGGCTATAAAGTGCTTTGAGATGTTCGGTGGTCGTGAAAGGCGCTATATAAATGCAAGTCTTTCTTTCCTAGTCTATTGTGGCTGTGAATTACCTTCCACCCCCCACCCAACAAACTTAGAAATAAATGTATGTGGCGCTCAGGAAGGAATCTACCCGGCTAGTGGGGTGTGGGTTTACTGAGACAATGGGTTGTTAACTTTGCGAGTGATCGGAATGTAGAGGAGCCAGACTGAAAAGCTCACAAGCATCGTGCTGTTAGCCTGCCCTTCAGTATAAACGCTGTGTTAACATTGGTTTTGTCTATCCTTTCTGTCTGGAATTTCAGGTAACAGTCAGCTCTTTTGCTGACTGGGTGACTGCTTTGCCCAATGTGTTACTGAGCCATACAGACCATGAACATCCCTGGCCCGATCTTGCATTGAAATAAAAAAAAGCAAGATTTGCATTTATGTAGCGCCTTTCATGACCTCAGGATGTCCCAAAGCGCTTTACAGCCAATGAAGTACTCTTGGAGTGTAGTCACTGTTGTAATGTGGGAAACGCAGCAGCCAATTGTGCACAGCAAGCTCCCACAAACAGAAAACAGATAATGACCAGATCAGCAGGTTTGGTTTTGTTGATTGAGGGATGAATATTGGCCAGGATACTGGGGATAACTCCCCTGTTCTTCTTCGAAATAGTTCCACTGGATCTTTTACGTCCACCTGACGGGGCAGACGGGGCCTCGGTTTAACATCTCATCCGAAAGACAGCACCTCCGACAGTGCAGCAGTCCCTCAGCACTGCACTGGAGTGTCAACCTAGATTTTTGTGCTTAAGTCCCTGGAATGGGACTTGAACCCACAACCTTCTGACTCAAAGGCGAGAGTGCTACCCACTGAGCCACTGAATTGCAAACTCATCGCAGTGTCTCCAGCGTATTTTTTATCGCAGGACCTCAGAACTACTTCCCTCCCTCAGCCTTCCCTTTCTTCGACCATCGTCATGCTTTCCAAATCCAGGCTGGGTGTCATGTAATCAGTGCTATCTCCTGCTTTTTCTCCCCCAGCTCTTCAACCTTGCTGGTATCCTGCACTACGATCCTCAGCACCTTGCCAAGGTTCGTCAGTCATTTTAAGAAGCCTCATTCTCAATTATTGATCGGTTTCCTTTGACCTTCTCGTTTCAGCCTGTGCAACTGTACTGGGGATGGAGGGAGGAGCAATAGATGACCACCAGATCACTGCCTCCTCAGTGCACCTGGGATTCCTGGGCCTGAAACGCTGGCGCCCAGAGCTGGCACGGCTCAACAACAAGGGAATTGTGAATGCTTGGAGTATGGCAACCTTTGACCTTAACCCCTGGTTTCAGGTACTGTGTCTGAGAGAATCTTTCTACTAATGGGATGACAGGAAACCCTCTAATGGACCAAGTTTATGTTAATAGACTTGGTGCTCAAAATGTCTAACCAATTGCAGAGCAGCGATCAACAAAGCCATTAAACTGTTGAACTAAATCGGCAGATCGTAGGGTACAAGTCAGAGGAAGTCACAATCAAACTGTATAGTGTACTGATGAGACTACACTTTGAGTATTACTTAGTATTTACAGCACAGAAACAGGCCATTACAATCATAGAATCATAACAATTTACAGCACGGAAGTAGGTCATTTCGGCCCATTGTACCCATGCCGGCCAACAAAAAGCTATCCAGCCTAATCCCACTTTCCAGCTCTTGGTCTGTAGCCTTGTAGCTTACGGCTCTTCAAGTGCATATCCTGGTACTTTTAAAATGTTGTGAGGGTATCTGTCTCTACCTCCCTTTCAGGCAGTAAGTTCCAGACCTCCACCACTCTCTGGGTGAAGAAACTACCCCTCAAATCCCCTCTAAACTTCCTACCAATTACTTTAAATCTATGCCCCCTGATTGTGACCCCTCTGCTAAGGGAAATAGGTCCTTCCTATCCACTCTATCTGGGCCCCTTATAATTTTATACACCTCAATTAGGTCTCCCCTCAGCCTCCTCTGTTCCAAAGAAAATAATCCCAGCCTATCCAATCTTTCCTCATAGCTAAAATTCTCCAGTCCAGGCAACATCCTCGTAAATCTCCTCTGAACCCTCTCTAGTGCAATCACATCTTTCCTGTAATGTGGTGACCAGAACTGCACGCAGTACTCTAGCTGTGGCCTAACTAGTGTTTTATACAGTTCAAGCATAACCACCTGGCTCTTGTATTCTGTGCCTCGGCTAATAAAGGCAAGTATTTTGTATGCCTTCTTAACCACCTTATCTACCTGTCCTGCTACCTTCAAGGATCTGTGGACATGCACTCCAAGGTCCCTTTGTTCCTCTGCACTTCTCAGTGTCCCACCATTTATTGTGTATTCCCTTGCCTTGTTAGCCCTCCCCAAATGCATTACCTCACACTTCTCCGGACTGAATTCCATTTGCCACTGTTCTGCCCTTCTGACCAGTTCATTGATATCTTCCTGCAGCCTACAGCTTTCTTTCAGCCCAACAGGTCCAGGAGCCTCGTCCCACTGCTGCAATTAAAAACAGAAAATGTGGAGCGAGACACAGAGTTAAAGGCCCTGATATTGAAATGGGGCGGGTTTGGTGAGTTTGGGTCAGGAAACCCAGAAGTCCGGGTTGCCCCGCATGCTGTGCTGTTTTCCAGCAGTACTCTTGGCCCAGAAGTCAGCCTGATTGACAGCCTTGGCTTCCAGTCGGGCAGGGAGCACTCCGGAGCAGGCCGCAGCCCTAGATAAGGAGCCTGCAGCTGCTAGTGTGAGTGTGGGGAGGCTCCCATCCGCAATCCTGGAATCATGGTCCCATACCGCGGGTATCCAATCTCTGGTCCCATGAAGAGTCGTCCGATCCCTGATGGGGGGGTCTTTATTGGGGGGGGGAGGGGGCTCCAATCCAACGGAAGAAGGTAAGTATGGGGGCCGGTGGGGGGAGCACTCCTGCTCCTCCTGACCCACAAGCAGTGCTGTAAATGCACTTTCCTTCTCCCGGACCTGTGCTCACCTCTCGTCAGCTGTTGGGTTTCCTGAGGCCTGGAAAGGGACTTGCAAATGGATGCAATGCTTACCTCAAGCATACAACTTCTCGGCTATATTGTATGATGCCTATTTCTTTTCCTGCATACAAGAATTTACTGGTCTGTTTGCCATGTATTACTAGGTACTAGTAATCATGTACTGTGATTTGCCTACCCATCAACCAGTGTATTGGTCCCTCCATGGTCTAGTAGGACCCTGCCTCTGCAACCATCTCCAGTCCTATGTCTCAGTTTGAACCTTATGTTCTTTTGAATCTGATCTACTCTCCGTCTATCCCCCCAACCTCGTCTTCCAAAGCAGAAGCAGAAGCCATCAAACCCCTGCATTCTGTAGTTCCTTTCCCAAACCCCTCTGCCTTGCTAAATCTGCTCCCACTTTCAAAAGGCCCCTTTTTGACTTTGCATTTGGTCACTGACCCCATCTCTCATCCCAACTCCTGGCTGGTGTCCAGTCCGGTCTGTGAAGTCCCTTGGAATGGTTTGCTAAATGACTATGACTGCAAGTTGTTGCTGTATTAGATCTGAATGAGTTTCTCATCCATTTAAAAGATAACATAATATTTGATCCACCTTGATGCCAATCATCTGACGTCACTGTTAAGCCACAGAACATAACTTTAAAGTCTGGCCTTGCTGTTATTCAGCCTTTTGAGCCTAGGCATTCATGAATGCGATTCCAATTTGCCTGGCTACTGCATTTCTTCAAAGGAATGAGTGCACTTAAAGCTACAAAGCCCCTGTGCATCCACTGCACCTATTCCTGTTTATTGGTTGTGTGGACAGGTGTAGTTTCGACAGAGCAGTAGTGCTATATATTTCAGAGACATGGACTATGTACATGCAGGCAACTCAAAACATTGGAGAAGTACCACCAATGCTGCCTCCGCAAGATCCTGCAAATCCACTGGCAGTATAGGCGCACCAATGTCAGTGTTCTCGCTCAGGCCAACATCCCTAGTATCAAAGCATTGACCGCACTCAATCAGTTGCGATGAACGGGCCATATCGTCCGCATGCCCAATACTAGACTCCCAAAACAAGCGCTCCACTCATGAGTTCTGACATGGCAAGCGAGCCCCAAGTGGGCAGAGGAAAGGCTTCAAGGACACCCTCAAAGCCTCCTTGAAAAAGTGCAACATCCCCACCGACACCTGGGAATCCCTGGCCCAAGATCGCTCAAAGTTGAGGAGAAGTATCTGGGAAGGCACCAAACACCTTGAGTCTCTTCACTGGGAGCACATGGAAACCAAGCGCAAACAGTGGAAGGAGCGCAGGGCAACCCAAGCACCCCACCCACCTGTCCCCCCCAACCACTGTTTGCCCCACCTGTGACAGAGACTGTAGGTCCTGCATTGGACTCATCAGTCACCTGAGAACTCATGTTAGTGTGGAAGTAAGTCATCCTCGTCTCTGAGGGACTGCCTAAGAAGAAACGGTTTTGACAGTGATAACCTCACCACTAAATCTGCCAACTCTCATATCTGGACTCATAAATCAAAAATGGCCACATGGGCGAGGTACTAAAGAGTGGCGATCACCTGTGAAAGTGTACCCCAGCAGGGGTCACTGGAGCAAGACCCCCACAAGATTTGCTCCCTCTATTGATCAGAGGCATTGAAGACAAGCATCATATCCCACTACTGCCCAGCAGAGATCAGCTATCTCAGTACTGACCACAGTTGGAACCTGGGACCCTCCTCGTCTGAATGGTTCAGTACCACACTGTTGGTGCACTTACACACTGAGCAACTAACGTCACTCCTTTCAGTCTTTCACAGTTCCAGGGACAAGGGGACGACAAGTTTTCAGGACTTATCCAGAATTTTTTTGTTGCTCTCCCTCTATGATGCTGTAAAATGGCCATTGAAGCAGCACTAACTACAGTCACATCTCATTACCCCTTCTCTCCATTAACACAATACTATACTTGATCAGAAATGTCCTCTTTTACACAGGGGTGAGGGTGGTAGAATCTACCATTTTTGCACCTCGAAAAGGGGGGGAGGGGCATTTTGGGCCTGTTACTTTTGAATTAAATGGTCAATTTGCAATATAATGACTTGTTTTGAAGTAAAATGTCTTTTCGTTCTCACAAAAGGCTATATTTCTGTTTTGCAGGTGGATTTACTGAGAAAGATGCAAATTACTGGGGTCATCACACAGGGGGCCTTGGCAGTGGGGGCTCCGGAATATATCAAAGTGTTTAAAATTGCTTACAGCCTCGATGGAGTAAACTTCATCATCTTCAAAGGCAGCGGGAATAATAAAGAAAAGGTAAGGTGCAAATTACAAAGGCCTTAATGGGCAGGACCTTGGGTAACTTCTACAGTTAAAAAGGATATATATCACGGAATTTCAGATAGGTTCAAATGAAGGCCAGTCAGCTCACTTGATCTCATCCATACAGAATCCTAGTCAGTAGTCAAATACCCTAAATGCTACAAAGGGAGATAGTGTTTGGTGTCTGATGGCCCACTTGGTAATAATGCTACACTATGTGGTCTTTCGGATGAGACATTAAACCTCTACCCTTTCAGGTGGACATAAAAGATCCCACAGCACTATTTCAAAAAAGAACAGGAGAGTTCTCCAGGCCAATATTTATCCCTTGGCCAACATCAATAAAAGAGATTATCTGGTCATTATCACAATGCTATTTGTGGTTATTATTTCGGGTTTGCGGCTTCGGGGCTTTCTCCCCGTCACAGGCCCAGGCTAACGGCAGCCATCTTGGTGCAGGAAGGCAGGTTCAGCGCTCCGCCATCTTGAATCAATGGAGGTCCCAACCTGTGTGAGAACACCAGCGGCAGGTCGGGGCCATAAAAGGAGCAGCGTGGAGGCCTCGGGAGCAACGTAGGGGCCCCGGGAGCAGCGTGGAGGTATACTACTTCAGGGAGCAGTGCGAGCTGGTGCAGGAGGGCAACGGCAGCGAAGAGTGATGTCATCAAGGTCCAGGTCGGTGATTGGAGCGTGGGCAGATACAGCAGGAGCGGCGAGGTCGGGGCGAAGAAGCAGCGAGAGACTGCGGAGGGATGTGATCGGGGCCCAGGAGAGGCGTGAGTTCAGGGCCGGGGGAGCACGGGCCAGCCCACACTGCAATATGTGTGCACACTAGGTCCGTGCAGCAGAGCAGGTCTCCAGTCGTTAATCCTTGCCACTGGACCAAGACCCTAGCTCTGTCAAGCCCGTGTGGTGGCTGGTGTGCAACGGTCACCACACGTTAAAAAAAATCCACGCCAAGGAACCTTCCACCCTTCAGGATGTAGTTTTGGACCTGGAATATTAGGTCCTTCATTGAAATACCTGTGAACTCATCCTTTTTTGGCGATGAAGCAAATCATCCTCGCTTCGAGGGACTGCCTATAATAATGATGGCTGTTTGTGAGACTTTGATCTGCACAAATTGGCTGCCGCGTTTCCTACATTACAACAGTGACTACACTTCAATATATACTTCATTGGCTGTAAAGCGCTTTGGGAGGTCCTGAGGTCATGAAAGGCGCTATATAAATGTAAGTTCTTCTTTTACTGAGCCATTCAAGTTTAATTACTGGTCTTTTCAAACTTAGCTGATCTCAGTGGGGTGGTGCTGGGGGTGCTACAATTGGCGTCAGTGCTACTGCTGGTGGGCTAGAATGGTGGAACCTTCGAGTCACTGTTCAGTGATTGCTGCTGGCCAGTGTATACGCTTGGACATTGGTTAAGGATAGGGTCAGGCCTGGCTGTAATGTTGCCCATGGTCAACATACCTGCCAGCACTCATTGTCAAAGCTCACATTAAAGGGATAGCCACTCCGGTGAGTTAAGTCAGGGCAGCCAACACCTGTGGAACTTTACCCCAGTGAGGAGACAGAGGAGGGGAGACATTTATGGGAGGGGAGGGGGGAAATAACAACAAAAAACCTCACTGTTCCTTACTGTGCACCTCTCTGGCACCCAGATGTAGGAGCCTTTACCCAATTAGACTGTGTATTTTTATAATTCATTAATTTAGGGGTATGTGTGCATAAATCGTTGAAGGTGGCAGGGCACGTTGAGAAAGCAGTTAAAAAAGCTTATGGGATCATGGGCTTCATAAATAGGGGTATAGAGTACAAAAGTATGGAAATTATGATGAACCTGTATAAAAGACTGGTGCGGCCCCAACTGGAGTATTGTGTCCCATACTGGGCACCGCACTTTAGGAAGGATGCAAAGGCCTTAGAGAGGGTGCAGAAAAGATTTACGAGAATGATTCCAGAAATGAAGGACGTTGATAGACTGGAGAAGTTGGGGTTGTTCTCCTTGGAGCAGAGAAGATTGAGATTTGATAGAGTAGTTCAAAATCATGAGGGGTCTGGACAGAGCAGATAGAGAGAAACTGTTCCCATTGGCGGAGGAGTCAAGGGCCGGAGGACGCAGATTTGGGGTGATTGGCAGAAGAACCCAGAGGCGATGTAAGAAAAAACGTTTTTGTGCAGCGAGTGGTTGGGTTCTGGAATGCATAGTGGAGGCTGACTCAATCTTATCTTTCCAAAGGAAGTTTGATAAGTATCTGGAGGAAAGAAATTGCAGGGCTACGGGGAAAGGGCAGGGGAGTGGGACTGGCTGAGATTCAGCACGGGCTGAATGGCCGCCTTTCGTTCTATAATTCTAATTTATCGATGTCATTTTCATTGACCAGGATTTCCTCCTTTTCTTGCTCCCACAGTTATTTACCGGGAACCACGATAACAATGAACAGAAAAGGAATCTGATCGACCCACCTATCATTACCCAATACATCCGCCTTATTCCTGTGGTGTGTCAGAGAGCCTGCACACTACGTATGGAGCTGATTGGCTGTGAATTGAACGGTAAATCTTAGAGTAGGAACAGCTGGGCTGGGATGACAATCGACAATTCTGGGATTTGGTACTGGGGGGTGGGAGAAGGATGGAAGAGGAGATGTATTCCATGCCAAAAAGCCTTTGGGGGGAGGTGGCTGATGGAAAATATCCCCAGCATAGCCCAGCTGTTGTTGCATTCATGCAGGAAACAGTTTTAATGAGGGTTTTAGGGCAAGGGGAATAAACATTATAGCATCCTGTATGTTAATGCAATTTCCTGGGTAAGAGGTGGTGTTTACTCAGATAATGAAACATGTGGCTAGCATGAGATTGTTGGTTAGAATTACAGTGCTGGTTCGTGTGACATAGTTCGTTAGAGGGAGATTGCTGCATAGCTTGATGTTATTAGTTCATAGAATCATAGAATGATTCTTGCTATTGAGGGAGTGCAGCAAAGGTTCACCAGACTGATTCCCGGGCTGGCAGGACTGACATATGAGGAGAGACTGGATCGACTGGGCCTGTATTCACTGGAGTTTAAAAGGATGAGAGGGGATCTCATAGAAACATCTAAAATTCTGATGGGACTGGACAGGTTAGATGCAGGATGAATGTTCCCGATGTTGGGGAAGTCCAGAACCAGGGGTCTCAGTCTAAGGATAAGAGGTAAGCCATTTAAGGCCGAGATGAGGAGAAACTTCTTCACTCAGAGAGTTGTTAACCTGTGGAATTCTCTACCGCAGAGAGTTGTTGATGCCAGTTCATTGGATATATTCAAGAGGGAGTTAGATATGGCCCTTATGACTAAAGGGATCAAGGGATATGGAGAGAAAGCAGGGAAGGGGTACTGAGGTGATGATCAGCCATGATCTTATTGAATGGTGGTGCAGGCTCGAAGGGCCGAATGGCCTACTCCTGCACCTATTTTCTATGTTTCTATGTCTATGATACAGCTCAGAAGGAGGCTGTTCAGCCCAGCTTTGGTACAGCTACCCAGCTAGTCTCACTCCCCCACTCTTTCCCAACAGCCCTGCAATGTTTTTCCCTTCAAGTATTAATCCAATTCTCTTGTGAAAGTTACTATTGAATCTGCTTCCACCGCCCTTCCAGATCACAACAACTCGCTGCGTAACAAAATGTTTCCTCTTGCCGCCTCTGGTTCTTTTGACAATCACCTTAAATTTGTGTCCTCTGGTTATTCACCCTTCCGCCACTGGGAACAGTTTCTCCTTATTAGAGTAACATTGTGAGTTTGCTGGTTAGAGTGAGACTGCTTAGCCTGACGTTAGTGAGAATGACCTGGTTAGTTAATGGGAGATTGTTGGTTAGCGTGAAATTTTTGGGATGCAATTTGCTGAATTATTTTATTTTACTGTCCCTCCCTCCAACTGATCGGGTCAATAGTCAGCTGAAGGTTTGAAATGGCTCCTGACTTTTTATAGTATCTGGGGCACTGATATTATTGTCCCAGCTGTCAATGCAAACATGAGACAGTCCACAATGAGAATAGACCATCCTCCTGGCAGGCTTACTCCTCCACACACCATGTACAAACTATCATACTCTGGACTCTACTCCAGCCATTTAATCTCCTTCCACAGACCATGTACAATCTGCCCTATCATGGCCACTATCCCATTCATTTAATCTTCTGAGGGAAAGTTGCATCTAAATACATCCTTAACCCTAAAGTTAATCAAATGCAACTCCAGTATATTCACCCATTCTCCCATCTCCACTATTTAACCACCAAGAACACCTCCCCCCTGCCCCAAGAACCACAACCGCACCAGGACTATGGTGAAGAATTTGATTGTCAGTCTGGCCTTATCTTTATAACCTCCAATCCCATTCTAACTGGATATTTACCCCACTCCTTTTTCAAGGAGTTAATGAATTTGGCCTCAGTGTGGGTCAGTTTGGCTCAGATATCTGAAGGTGGGATGAGTTGGTAGCACTTTTGCTATTGAGTGGAGAATGTTATGGGTTCAAGGTCCACACTAGGGCCTGTGTACATAATGTAGGTTGACTGTCCATTGCAGTATGTAGAGTGCGCTGTACTGTCAGTGGTGCTGTCCTTCAGATGAGAATTAAATCGGACCCATCTGCCCGTTCCCGTGTTCCTGTTCTCGCGTTCCTATTCTCTCCATGTCCAGGACAACTTTACTTCCTCAACCAATGCCATCAACAAATACAGATTGACTGGCCATTCATCCCATTGCTGCTGCAGATTGCCTGCTGTGCTTGCTTACATAACAAAACTCACCACACTTCAAAGCAAATCACAGTGTGTCAAGTGTTTTGAGACGTCTGATAAGCTGCTAACTCATCGCAAGTATTAATATTATTTATTTGTTCTTTCTCAGTTGCTCAGAATCTGCCACGTGGTGTTAAGGATGGGATATCCCATTACTCGAGGCAGTGAGATGAGTGGGAGAGCAGAGGAAGTCTGCCAATCTGTTTATACACTATCACTGACATCCTTATTGACAGTGAGCGTTCGGTTACTAATTGGAAACAGTTCATTTAACATAAGGTACTTGGAGTAACTGACAGGCAAACAGAAAATAGCAGCAATGGGAGAACTTTAGTGAGCGAGCACTGGGAGACTTGTTCTTCCCCCCATCGAGCAGAGTGAGCCGTGCCCCCCCCCTCCATCGAACACAGTGAGCTGTGCCCCCCCCCTCCATTGAACACAGTGAGCTGTGCCCGCTCCTCCATCAAACACAGTGAGCTGTGCCCGCTCCTCCATCGAACACAGTGAGCTGTGCCCGCTCCTCCATCGAACACAGTGAGCTGTGCCCGCTCCTCCATCGAGCACCGAGGCATGTACCCCCCCCCCCAACATTGGGCACTGTGAGCTGTGTGTCCCCCCTCCGCCCCATCGAGCACAGTGAGCCGTCTCCCCCCTCCTGAGCACTGAGCCGTGCCTCCCCCCCATCGAGCACTGTGAGCTGTGCCCCCCTCCCCCACAGCAATATATTCACCTTTTTCCTGAAGGCGCTGACTCTTTGCTGGGCTGAGTTTCCACATCCACCAGTAATCCTTGGGCACCTCAGCCAAGAGGCCATTCTTCAAGTGTACTTCTGAACAGTGAGTGTTACCAGACTAGTCAATCATGGGGCCAATCATAGCTGAGGCTGGTCCTGTCTTCACCCAATGTTCACACAAGCACACTATCCAACAGGCATCACTGGATCAGTGAAGAATCTGAAATCGGGTGTTGTGCCTACTGGTGGTTCACCTGACATGAGCTAACTCAATAACTTTATCAATTTCCAACTTACTTTTTTCCCCCAGCTCTATAGGGTGCCCTTTGTGCCCATGCATTATTTTCCAACCAACAAAGAACCTGTAGTTAAGCTTCTAAACTACACGAGGGGAACTTCAAGACAGTCCAGGGAGGACCTGCCCTTTGACCTTGTGTCTTTTTGTTCCCTGTGAGGGCACTCCTCACTTGTGCCTCATACCCACCCTTGACAGTCAGGCAAAGATCAGGCCCTTGTTCTGTTTGCAAGTATCAGGCCAAGCCTATGTCCTGCTATTTTGTGGTTCATTTTGATTGTTATCAGGAACACTGGTTTGTGTTTTTTTTCCAAAAGCAAATCGGCCGGAATCATGAAATGTGATCCCAAAAACACCAGTGGAATATCCTGAGATCTCATGTGATTAAAAAATTGACTTATTCAGTGATGGTAGGACAGTGGACCCAACCATGAACACATAGTAGGGACACAATGCAACATCTCTAAGGTGGTTACGCATAATATTCATCTGTGGGAAGCAACTGATCGAGGATCGAAATGGACTTTTATCCTTTAGTTCCATTAGTCGGATGGATAACGTGTATCAGATAAAAGGTGACCTAAATGAGTCAGGGCTCAATCAGCCTGATATCAACCCATTGCTGTGCAATATGCTGAAAATGGATTTAGCCAGAAAATGGGACTATTTTTCCATTAGTTTTGTGATTATTTAATCGAATAAAACAGTGGAATATTTCAATGTTCAATACGAGCTGAGCTCCCAGTATCTCTGTGTGAATATGAGGCCCACTACTTTGTATCTGACTCTGCTCTTGATGTTCAGTGATAATTAGAGCTGTATTGTGTGCGGCTAATGAGGTGCTTATTGGGGTGAAGTATTGGGTTGGAGTTTAAAGTTTGCATTTTTGACTTAATCTTTGGCTTTCCCTTTGACTACTTGTGTGCCGAATTCTATTGGGGGACATAAAGCTACTTTTTCCTCCTATTTTCTTATCTCCTTCTCCCCTCCCCCCACCTCCCAGCCCACCCTCGGTTGAGACAGGTAACTCAGGTATGGGCTCTGAAAACCTTCCATATACTGGGTGCTCTATTTGGCCAGCTTCACCTGTGACAATATATTCTCGGAATCAATCAGCATCTTCAGGAGAGAAAGGGCAAAAAAACTGTGAAGAGGACATTACAGCCAAAAAGACTCGGTTAGGTTTCCTGACCACGACCACCAAGTCCCGCTCACCCATCACCCCTGTGCTCGCTGACCTACATTGGCACCCGGTTAAGCAATGCCTCAATTTCAAAATTCTCATCCTTGTTTACAAATCCCTCCATGGCCTCGCCTCTCCCCATCTCTGCAATCTCCTCCAGCCCTACAACCCCCCCCGGGATGTCTGCGTTCCTCTAATTCTGCCCTCTTGAGCATCCCTGATTATAATCGCTCAACCATCGGTGGCCGTGCCTTCTGTTGCCTAGGCCCTAAGCTCTCGAACTCCCTGCCTAAACCTCTCCGCCTCTTTCCTCCTTCAAGACGCTCCTTAAATCCTACCTCTTTGACCAAGCTTTTGGTCACCTGCCCTAATTTCTCCTTATGCGGCTCGGTGTCAAATTCTTTGTCTCATAATAAACTGTTGTTGAAGTGATCTTTCCCAGCTCTTCAGGGTCTCTTAGTTGGACAGTGCCTGACCAGAAAGTTCTGTATAGGAAACCATGAGAATAATGAAGAGCTTAGCTACTGGCTGACCTGGTTAAGTCAATGCTGAGGCAAACACTCCCAGGTTCAATGGGTTAGTTGATCTCAGCCTGGGCTGGTACTTGGGCAACCCTGGTTTGCCTCAGCACCTTTGATTTAGGGGGTGGACAATCAGGGTTCCTGCTTCTGATCACTGCCCAGTGAATCCAGCTGAAAAGTGCACATGTTGACATTAAGTGAGAATAGGCTTCTGCGTGGTTGTGATGCACCTGTGGGGGAGAAACTTAGGGCTTTGGCAGCTGAAGGCAAGGCCGCTAATGGTGGAGCGATTAAAATCGGGAATGCTTAAAGGACCAGAATTGGAGGAGCTTAGATATCTCAGTGGGTTATAGGGCTGGAAGTAATTACAGAAATAGGGAGGGGCAAGGCCATGGAGGGATTTGAAAATAAAGATGCGAATTTTAAAATTGAGGCGTTGCCTAACCGGGATCCAATGTAGGTCAGCGAGCACAGGGGTAATGGGTGAATGGGACTTTGAGTTAGGACATGGGCAGCAGACATTTGGATGACTTCAAGTTTACAGAATGTGGGAAGCTGGCCAAAAGTGCATTGGAATAGTCAAGTCTAAGGTAACAAAGGCATGGACGAAGGTTTCAGCCGCGGATGAGCTGAGACAAGGGTGGAGTCGGGGGATGTAATGGAGGTGGAAATAGATGATCTTAGTGATGGCGCAGATATGTGGTCGGAAGCTCTTCTTTGGCCAAAACTCACTAGCCTTACCCATGAAGAATGGCCACTTGACGAGGTACTGGAGGTGGTCCGGTGCTCGTGGAACCGAGAGCGTCATGATAGTGGGAGAGAATAAAAGATGGTATATTATATTTACTGACTTGGAGGCACTTCCCACTCTGTCTTAAAAATTTGTGTTTACAGTTTACTTAAACACAACAGGTTGCTCGCAGCCACTTGGGATGAAGTCAAGGCTCATCGGAGACAAGCAGATTACCACCTCGAGTACGTACAAAATGTGGGGAATTGACGCGTTCACCTGGGCACCATGCTTAGCTCGTCTGGACAAAAAAGGGAAAACCAATGCATGGACTGCCGAGGTCAACAACCAATCACAGTGGCTTCAGGTATCAGTGCCAAACCTTCTTGACTAAGTGAATGCGATTGAAGTTCAAGGCTACTCTCATGATTTAGTGAACAAATAAATTGGGGCCTGGATGCTGCCATGATTGGGTAGGTGGTCCGTCTCCCTCTGATGGAACGCACCCGTGCTTTTGTAAGGAACCTGTACCCTCATGTTAGAATTCGAGCTGAACTTGTTAAATGTGGATCCAGGAAAATTGTCTTCCTGCAAAGGGTTGCAAGAATGTGAAATGCAAGGCCCCTGAAGGGCGGAAATGTAAAATCAATTGATGTGTTTAAAAGAGGGAGCTAGATGCTTTCTTGGCAGTAAGGGTATTAAGTAATGTGGAGAGAAGGTAGAGATTTGGGATTAAAAAGATGGAGCTGCCATGGCTATCACAATGATGGAACAAGTTCAATTAATTGAAAGGATTGCTCTTTTTCTTGTTGTAGTGTATTTGCTTAATAATTCATAGCTACGTATTTGCTGTAAAGAACTAGTTGGTTTATTAGCAAAGGTTTACCAATCAAACTGAACATTACCAGTTCATCCACCAGGTTCACAACTGCACGCCTCATCGTGGAGAACCTGAACTCAAATAATCGGGGTTTTATTGAGTCTTGTGAACATCACGTGACTGGCTAAGCCACTCACAGTGCAACAGATCCACAAGCCTGGGAGCTTGCTCACAGGTGCATACATTACACTTGTGTTCCAACCACAATCTGGTTTCATGCCCAGGAGCAGAGCTACTGGAAATAGTGGGAGATGAACCTCAGTCAGTGGTGAACTTCAAATGCACATTGCTATGGAAAAATAGTCCATCATTTGGGACCAATGTTTAAAATCTGAGCAAGTTATTAGGATAAGTAAAACCATAACCACCCATACATGTGTAGAAGATAATAGTTCCAGGTCCTGTTGGGATCATGTGAGTAACATCTGTGGAATGCCCAGGTTTGAGTTGATTAGCGTAGATTATAATGTTGCATTGATATCCTTGAGTTTTTACATCATCATCTTTGGAGGAGGGGGTCAATGAGATGTTGCCCAAAGTTGTATCTAATTGCCACTTGTCCGCTGTGGCTGTTCACCTCCCATAAGAGTTTGAGGTGCACAGGGACAAGTTTGATTAATATCAGGGCCAAGTAAGACCACCAAGATTCAGTGACTAGGCTCATACAGGAGGAATTGCAACTTGGGTGGGGGTGCGAGAGTGTTTCCACCACTCACAGAGCCAGGCTGCAGTACTGGTCACTACCTTCAGGAGCAGCAGAGTGCTGGCATAAAAATTGGAATGAGAGATGATATGCGCTGCATGGAGTCCATGAGTTTGCAATTGTTATACGGTCTGTTGTCAGTTCGATTGGACCAGTGTTCCTTTATTATTCTTATCACTCAGACGTACCTTCTGTGATATCTATCTGTTGTCTCTTTTCCAGATTAATCTATTGGTTCCTAAAAAAATCACTGGCATCATCACCCAAGGAGCAAAAGATTTTGGAGTCCTTCAATATGTAGAATCCTTTAAAATTGCCTACAGCGACGATGGACTGTCATGGTCTATTTACCAGGACAACATCACAAGGACAGACAAGGTAAACAGTATGGTGTGCTATGCATTTATGGTGCTGTTTGCTAAGAAGTCCAACAGACTCAAGAAAACTTCAAAAGAAGTGAGTGGGGGAAACATTCATATTTATTCTTGCTGGTAATTGTGGCCACACTGTCAGCTTGGCTCAGTTGCTGGCAATTCCACCTCTGAGAGAGCAGATTGTGGGCTAAAACTCCACTCCAGGTCTCGAGCACCTAATCTACACTGGCAATACCGAGGGACTGTTGCATCGTCAGAGGGGCTGCCCTCCTGATGAGGTGTGAGACTGAGACCCCCATTTGCCTGTTCCAGTGGTCCAAGTGAATGTTACAATAAAATGACTGGAAAACCCGTGGCCACCATCAGAGGCTTCCTGCCGGCAGGGGAATATTCCTGGAGTCCTGGCCAACATTCCTCCCTCAAGCGACGGCACCAAAAACAGATGGTGGGATCTTGCTGCGTGCAGAATGGTTGTTGTGCTTCCCACGTAACAGTCACTGCATTTCAAAGCAATTTGTCTTTATGGGAAGTACTTTGGGACATTTCTGAGAGATAAGCTCCTTACAAACACAAGTCTTCTTCCTGCTTAGATTTAGGTGTGATTGAGCAAAGGCTAAGAGTTGGAGCAGGGTAACGACACTCTTCGACCGATTAAGCCGTCTATCGAAGGGAATTCTCCTCCAGCATCCCACCTGATGCTGAGCAAGAGAATACAGCAAATAATCAGAAAGGCAAATGGAATGTTGGCCTTTATTGCAAAGGGGATGGAGTATAAAGAGAAGTCCTGCTACAACTGTGCAGTGTATTGGTGAGGCCACACCAAGAGAACCGTATACAGTTTGGGTCTCCTTATTTAAGGAAGGATATATTTGCATTGGAAGCAGTTCAGAGAAGGTTCACCAGGTTGATTCCTGAGATGAAGGGGTTGATTTATGAAGAAAGGTTGAGCAGGTTGGGCCTATACTCATTGGAGTTTAGAAGAATGAGAGGTGATCTTATTGAATCATACAAGATTCTGAGGAGGCTCAATAAGGTAGATGCAGAGAGGATGTTTCCCCTCGTGGGGGAATCTAGAACTTGGGGGCACAGTTTCAGAATAAGTGATCGCCCATTTAAAACAGAGATGCGGAGGAATTTCTTCTCTCAGAGGGTTGTAAATCTGTGGAATTCTCTGCCCCAGAGAGCTGTGTAGGCTGGGTCATTGAATATATTTAAGGCAGAGATAGACAGCTTTTTGAGCGATAAGGGAGTGAAGGGTTGTGGGGAGTGGGCAGGGAAGTGGAGCTGAGCCCAAGATCAGATCAGCCATGATCTTATTGAATATCGGGGCAAGCTCGAGGGGCAAAATGGCCTACTCCTGCTCCTAGTTCTTATGTTCTTATGTTATGTAGAATGCCAGAAGGTTTCAGGCCATGAAGCTTGCATGTACCTCACTGCCCTGACTGTGATTTCCCTCCCTCTGCCCCTAGAATGTCCGCTACTGGACACTCCCTCCCTCCCCCTGGAAGGGGGTGGGCGGGGCCTGGGAGCCAGTGGATTTCCATCCTTTCAGCCCAGTTACTGCCGCTTTCTGGGACCACCATGTAAAAGAATATATAAACTTGCATTTATATAGCACCTTTCACAACCACCGGATATCTCAAAGCGCTTTACAACCAATGCAGTACTTTTTGAAGAGTAAACGCGGCAGCCAATTTGCACACAACAAACTCCCCTGCTCTTCTTCTTGCCCATGGGATCTTTTGCGTCCACCTGAGAGAGAAGACGGGGTCTCAGTTTAACATCTCATCTGAAAGGCGGCAACTCCAACACTGCAGCACTCCCTTAGCACTGCACTGGAGTGTCAGCCTAGATTTTTGTGCTCAAGTCTCAGGACTTGTGGGCTTTGAACCCGCAAAGGTGATGTAAGCAGCTGCTAATGTCCTGATTTTGGCCAATGGTGCGAGAGGGCCTTGAAGTGGTCTCCTCCTCCAGTTTTCCCCCAACATTTACCCGCCAAAGGCCTTGATCTCGGCCCAGGCCCTTGGTGCGAGTCTCCCTCCTGATTTCCAAGGTACGTCGGCCCCTTTACGGTCGCTCACCGCTCTTCTGGCGGTGCAGTTTATGTTGAGTTCGCTGATCTCCGCAAGGGCGAGTGTAGGGGGCTGTTCCAATTCGCCTCAGGCTGTTGGGTTAAGGAGGGTAAAAATGTGAGGCTTCCCACTCCTGTTGTCAAACCAGTGACCCCTGCTGGATAGTGTGCGCTGGTACATCAGAGGACGGGGTTAGGCTTGGCCGTGGTGCCCCTCCACAATTCGGTGGTCTGCCAGCACTCAGTGTCTAGGATCACATGAGGAATGGTAAATCAACTGAGGTACCAGAGCCCACGGAATCGTACCCCAGCCGTTTGAGGAGAAGGGCGGTGGGGGGGATTGGGGATTAAAAAGCTTGTAATCAGAATAACAATGACCATTTTCTTTGCTTATTGAAACCATCACTGTAGGTTTTCCCGGGGAACTATGACAACTACAGCCACAAGAAGAACATATTCGATCCCCCATTCTACGCACAGTTTGTGCGGGTCTTGCCTCAGACCTGGCATGAGCGGATCACCCTCCGTGTGGAGCTGTTGGGATGCCACGAATAGACACTGACTTCTTGCATGCAATAGAAGCGCATTCAATATGTGTTACGTGCTGATCTGCATCACTGTATTGTACCTGTTTATAGACACTGGAACGCCAGCTTCACTTTATCATAACCTTTCATCGGCAGAGGCTGATTGACCATATTCTAAAGCGACAAGACCCAGAATATTTGTAGCCTGCCTCCACCTTCACCTGTGGCCCTGCATGACTAGCTTGCCCCATGTGCCCCTGGACCTCCGGTCACAGCTTTGCCGCGGGACATCAATGCGAATTGCTGCTGTTTCCTCTCCTTCTCCTGCTTAATAGCAAAGGAAGGCAAGGGAATGCTATTGGGAGGCAGGGTTACCTCAGTTTCAATACAGTGAGTGAAAGAGCCCGATTAAAATGAGATGATTGGGGCAGTTGATCCTACTCCTGACGTGAAGTGCCTGAGTTCCACTTGCTAACTGGACGGAGCACTGTGATTGAAATCAAGAGCTCACCCTGTGGAGAAATCTCAGGCCTGTGTCCCATCACTGCTTGGTCCAGCATCCCTGACAACGATCCGGAAGCGATTGGGATTGTGGCCAGAAAAATGAGTGGGTGACATTAAGTGGATTAATGAGTGAAAACCTCTGCTCCACATTAGCCTGCTTTCTCTCCAATGTGAGAGAGATCAGAAAGGATCTTTCACTGCACCACATCATTGGCAAGATATTAAGCTGGATAGTCTCTTTGTAGATTTGGATTATGGAGTGAAATCTCTAAACTTGCTGGGTGTAATTTAAACTTTTGACATTAATGTAAATCAGGCGATATCGGATCTGTTGTCCATCATACACTCTCCTTATTATCATTTCTGTAGACTTCAGTGTAATATGAAAATCGGGAGAGCTGTATAATGGCCGGCCGGTTCGAAAGCACCCATTTTACACTATCGCCCAAAGTCACAATTACTCCCGTAATCTCCTCTACTGGAAGCCTTAAGGGTTAGTAGTCCATCTTGCAATGGGGTACAGTATGTGTGCAAGACACTGGGACAAAATAAGTGGATCCCATTTTGCTATACAGTGAGCTTCTGCAGGATTACAATCAATGTAATGGCTGCGTCAGAAGTTCAGGGAGCTGCACCTGCCAACGACTGCAGTGTGCAGTGGTCAGAGCAGCCACAGATTGGGCCAGACTGAACGTCTGCAGGAGGGCACCTGGGCAGTGGATGTCAGTGACATCCTGAGACTGAAGACAGAACAAATGTCCCACACAAAGGCTAGTGGAAATCTGGAACTCTCTCTCTCCCTAAAAGCTGTTGAGGCTGAGGGCCAATTGAAAATTTCAAAACTGAGATTGATACATTTTTTGTTAGGCAAGGTTATTAATGATCACGGAACCAAGGCAAGTCGATGGAGTTAAGATACAGATTAGCCATGATCGAATTGAATGGTGGAACAGGCGCGAGGGGCTGAATGGCCTCCTCCTGTTCCTATGTTCCTAAATGGAGAGCAATAAGTGTTTGGCAGGTTACAGTCTCCCATTTATCCCCTCCCCTGTCCCCCCTGCCCATCCCCCACCCCCCTCCCCCACCACCCAAAGTCTTAACAAAGAGCATTACACTCCAAACAAGTTTACAGCTGCTACAACTGACAAAGGCATCACCTTCAACTAAATTAAAAAAGCAGGATTAGTGAAGAGGCCAGTTTCTAATCATACACCATTTTAATTAACAGAGAAATTAGACACTTCTTATGGGAGACACCTGGAGGTGATACCTTTGCTCGCTTGTGGTTGCAACCTGTCTTGTTCCTTTGCCGATTTCCCCTTCAGGCCATGTGCACTTGTTACTCAATAGCCGGTGTGTAGATCAACCCTGCTCTGTCAGGGAATCGGAGAACGCGGGGGGAAATCAGAGCACTTGTGTCTGCACTGCTCACTTGGCAACATGTGCAGCACCATGAGAGTTTGTGAATTATCAGTGCCCCATTAATGTTGATAACACTGTCCATTCAGAAATGCTCCATAAAATGATACACCTGACTTTAACACACACAGACTTGTGAATGTGCCTGCAGGCAAACCCCAGTAAAACAAGGTACTTTTCTTACGGATGCCGTTTAGGTATTTATTGACTTATTAACTTGCGTCACCAGCTCTTGCACCTTGGTTTTCCGATAGATTCGATGTTGTGGCTTAGTTTGCTAACTGAGAATTTTAACTCATTCATTTGTTGGTACGGCATTTATATTTTCCATGGAACTTCCCATGTCATACTCTCTATACTGATAATGTCAAGTCCATATAAATGTTTGAAGCAATTTGTAGAGTAGAGTGACACTGAACCGATGCACGTACAGGGAGTATGTATCCCAATTGCAAAATTAATCAGGCAATGGGAAAGCTGGACGCCCTTGTCCAGATACACAGAACAATCCTGACAACCCTGACCGAGGACCTTCTCCAGGAGCTTTTATATTATGTTGGTGCTGCCAATACCCAGTGATCAAATGGGACAATGGTCTTCTCATCTGGGGCTGGGGGATTGCTATCTGTGATGCATAGAAAGCCACGGTTGAACAGTAAAGATGTGAGAATGGATGAGCTTCTGGAGGTTGGCCTGATTACCTTTGGGGATCAGGGAGTATTTATATAGAATTCTGCCTGAGGAAAGTAAATGGATCAAGTGAAGGACAGGATTGATTGTACATCAGCAAGGAGGAAGATCAACTTGTTGAAGTAGAGTCTGTGATAAAGCAGATTTTACATGGACTGTAGGGGGTGATTATATGGGTGGAGTAGAGTCCATGATAAGGTAAATTATAGATTGATGGGAAAAATGGTCTTTTTTCAATCTATTGTTTCTCGTGTTCTAAGTTAGTGTGTGTGTGGCTGGGGATCGGGGAAGGGGGAGGGGGCAGGTACAGAGATGGACTCAGCCAATTGGGAAAACAAGGGAACCAAGATCAATTGGATGCATGTATGCTGCAGAATGGGTGCTTTGGAAGACTTTTCCCAACAGTGGACATTTTACAACAGTGACTAGTAGAAGCAGGCAGCCGATTGTTGCTTCGGACCAAAGTCTGTGCTTGACTGAAGTCGGATTCCAAATGAAGCTGTTGAATCATAGAATCTTACAGCACAGAAGGAGGCCATTCAGCCCATCGAGCCCATGCCGGCTCTTTGAAAGAGCTCTCCAATTTGTCCCGCTCCCTTGCTCTTTCCCCATAGCCCTGCAAATTTGTCCTTTTCAAGTGCATATGCGATTCCAATGCTTGTGTGTCCTGGTGAAGTTGCAGGGTGCGGGGTTGTATTAAGTAGGAAGTTAGGCAAGGTTTCTTTCTATGGCCTGTGTTTCTTGGCTTTTCTGATTGTAAATAGTATTGGCCTAGATTATCGTGAAAATGAGTCAAGTGACATTGTTTCAGCTAACCCCTTTCCCCACCAAAAAAATCCAACAAAACTCAATGATGCTGACTTTTTTAATCAGTGGAGCATGCTTAACTGCTGTCAGGCATCATGGGAATGTCCTGTGCTTATGGAATGGGGTCATAAGGTCCTACGATGCATTAAGGCCTTTCCAATGAGGACAAGAGAAATGAAAAGATCTTCCTTTTTGGATTAACCCTTCTTGTGCTGAATGTCAGACAACTTGCAAGCTCTTAATCTTCGAACAAAAATTGTCTTGCGTTATAAATATTGTAGTGTGTAGAGCACAACACACACTCTTTCACTCACTGTAATCTCTGATTTAGGTAAGAACTAACCCTACTGGATTTTTATTCAATTATTGGTGCAAACAATTAAAGGGGATTAAAACAATGTTTTCTAGCTTTCTGTGTCTCAATATCAGTTTTGAAACTCTGTATCGCAGCAATAATCCTGATTCATTTGATAGACCAACACGTTTAAGCTTTTGTTTTCTTTTCAACTTCAGTATCCTGCACCGTGTTCCTTGACCCTTCATTGAGGTATATCACACACACACACACACCTTCAATTCATTGACAATTTGCAAAGCATCTGTAGTTTAAAAAAGAAAGACTTAGATTTTTCAGCGCCTTTATAACAGGCAATTAATACTTTTTGGAGTGTAGTCACTGCTGTAATGTAGGAAACGCTGCAGCCAACTTGCACTCAGCAAACTCTCACATACAGCAATGTGATAATGACCAGATTATCAGTTCTTTTAGTGATGTTGGTGGAGGGATAAATATCGGCCAGGACAACGGGGAGAACTCACCCTGCCCTTCTTCAAAATATCACCATGGGATCTTTTATGTCTGAGGGGGCAGACGGAGCTTCAGTTTAATGTCTCAACGAAAAGGTGGATGAAAGTGTGAGAAACGGACGGGGTGACATTCGATACCGCCACATTTGGGGGTGGTAACAGCCACGAGGTGGGAGTTCCTGTGCCAGGCACGGGAGTCCCGGCCCGTGAGCTATATTGGGCTTACCGCCTCCTCGAGGATGGGGGCAGGGGTGGGGTGCAAAGCCATGCGAAGTTTGCATTGCTACGCAGTGGGACGCATAGCGCAGGTGCGGGCTGCAAGATCACCGCACGGACCCCGCTATCTACTAACAAGACGGTAAGTCGGCCATTTTCTTTTGCTGCCGCACCTCCCCTTTAATATTCGCCCCGCGAGCGGGCTCTAACACTGCCTGCGGCACCTTCGCGGGGCGCAACCAAATTTTCACTTCGGGACGGACACGGGTCGCTGCGCACGGTGATGACGTCATCATCGGCGGCGCATGGTGCTGTGCGCAGCCAATAGGAGTGGGGCGCTACCGGTTACCACCGTCACTAAATTCCCACGGCATTTCGCTGGAGCCGGTAGCGGTGCCACGCCCTGTCGAAAAGTTATTTGCACCCGGTTAGTGCCCCCGGAGGTGCAAACAACACGAATTCTTCCCCCGAGTGTCACAATGTGTGAGTTTTGTTTTAAAGTGACAACAATTTAAGATTGTGACCTGAGGATTGAAGCGGTTTTGTCATTTAGCTGAATAGGTTGATTGCAGTAAGTGTTTAGAAAAGAAAGACTTGCATTTGTCTAGCACCTTATCACATCTCTTAGAAATGTCTCAAAACACTGCACACATAGTACATTGGTTTGAAGTCCAGTGACGTTCTAATGTAGGTACATGCTACCGCCATTTGTCGGACAGCAAGATCCCACGCAGCAATAAGATGATGAAGGATCAGTTCATTTGTTTTTGGTGGTGTTGGTTGAGGGAGGAATGTTGGCCAGGATACTGAGAGAATTCTCTTCTCTTTTTCAAATACTGCTGTGGGATCTTTGGCACCCACCTGAAGCACTGGAACAGGGAGATGGGAAAACAATGGACATTAGATGTGGGAATAAAAACATTTCTAAATGGTGAATAGATTTATTGAACTGAGTCCGCTGATCCACGCTCTCGTGGCATCAAGGCCCACAGTGCCATAGGGTTGGGGCCAGGACAATCAGCTTTGGTTCCCTCCCCTTTCCCTCACCAGCGACACCTGCTGGAAACCGCGTGTATGGAAATCAGTCACGGATAGGATTGGGCTCGGTTGTCATGGCCCCTATGGTTGAATCATCATAGGCGGTCCCTCGAACGAGGATGACTTGCTTCCACATGAGTTCACAGATGTTTCAATGAAGGACCCGATGTTCCAGTCCTGAACTCCAATTGAGAGGGGGTGGAAGATGCCTGTGCGTGGATTTTTTTAATGTGTGGTGACCGTTGCACATCAGCCACCACACGGGCTTGACAGAGCTCGGCCTTTATCCAGTGGCAAGGATTAACCAGGACGACTGGAGACCTGCTCTGCTGAACGGATCTAGTTCACACACATATCGCAGTGTGGGCTGGACCGTGCTGCCTCTGGGCCCTCGGCTCTTCTGGGCCCCATACCCTCATTCGCCGCACCTCCGCCCACGATGTTTCAGGGCCCGGCGCTCCAGCTCTATTTGTAGCCCCGACCTGCGGTGGTGTTCTCACACAGCTCGGGGCGGCCTGCGATGTTGTACCCTCCAGTTGAATAGCCAACCAAAACTTAAGTATAAAAAATGGCCACTTGGGTGAGATACCAGAGGCCTATGAGTGTCTGTTGAACTATATGGATAAGAGCACAAGCCTGTGTTGTCAGGAGCTTAATAATGGTTGAACAGCCTGCTATCAGTCACATTCTCGGCTCACAGAGGCAGACTGGCCACCTGGACGATTTATTGCAGGGTGACCAGTGCTCATGGACCTTCGGCATAAGTGGGCAAAAAACATGCATACACCTTTTCCTTGCACCGGATCCATCCCCCTCCACCCTTGCCACTCAACCTCCAGCAAATCAGCCGGGGGAACAAGGAATGTTTTCACTTGTGTTGTATTTGCCAACATCAGAAGTCTATTTGCCAACATCAGAAGTCTGCAGGAGGCCGTTCAGCACCGATTCATTCACAAGCACAAGTTTCATTATAATACCATCAGGTATTGAGCTTGGGGGTGATGTAGAATCTGTGAATATGTGGGTTCGTTAGGGGTTGGGGAGAGACTTCAATGCTCCCACATATAAAGGGAGCAGCTTTCTCCTCATTAACAAAACAAACTAAGCTTCTTTTGTAGGAGTGAACTGGAGCGAGCGGGTAGAATATCCTGCAGTGCAGGGGACGTTTGAAATGTGCCAGGAAAAACTTCAAACACCTTTAATTTCAGACCCATAATCCAATCTGGAAAAGACATAAAACAGTTCCTCAGGCTTACAGAAATCAGTGCCTTTAAATATATCGTAAAATGAAAGTGGCCAATTGTGACTGTGTTTCATCTCGTCCCTGACCATAAGGTCTATTCATTCCACTGTCCAAACCACATGAAGAGATGGTTTTGAGTTTTGCACTATCCTGTCTGGTGGATTCACTCCAATCACTGATTAGAACTGGACTGATGGCCAACTTCAAACAACAGATTTGTGGCCAGTTACACACATAAAAAAGAATTAAAGTGTTGGATTGAAAAGATAAGCAATAATCCCAAAGCAAAATTCGGGCACTGTAGAACTTATTTTAGTACAGGTACATGGTAAATTAAGAGAAAAATGGGATTGGGTGGCTCAGTGAGTCAGAATGCTGTCCTATCTTCTCTGGGACTTGAACTCAACTTCAGTCCAGGCTGGTGTGAATCTGGGGAGTATTTGATGGGCTAGCGCAGAAGGTTGTGGCTTCAAGACCCATTCCAGGAACTTGAACACATAAATCTAGGCTGACACTCCAGTACAGTGCTGAGGGAGTGCTGCACTGTCGGAGGTGCCGTCTTTCGGATGAGGCGTTAAACCGAGGCCCCGTCTACTCTCTCAGGTGGACGTAAAAGATCCCATGGCACTATTTCGAAGAAGAGCAGGGGAGTTATCCCCGGTGTCCTGGCCAATATTTATCACTCAATCAACATAACAAAAGCAGATTATCTGGCCATTATCACTTGCTTATGTGCTAATCTCTCACCGTGTGGGTTAACCTTGCACTATGTGGGAGTTCCTTTCACTGTGGCATTGCTGCAACCACTGCCAAGCAAAGTTTAAAATGTTTCCCTAAAGTTCATCTTTAGTGGTGTCCCGCACTCCAGGACTTGGACAATCACTGGGGCTTCTCAAGCAGAAAATGGGGTACACTCGCTCTCACACTCACACATAGAAATCCATACAGACACATGCCTTTCATGCACAGATATATGCGTATATATACACACACACACACTGTTTAACTGCAAGTACATCTGGTCTGGAACAGAGGGGCACAGGCTGCCTACCTTCCTATCTCAGGGGAACCATGTTTGTTTTCAATGTCAGTCGGCATGAATACTGAGATACTGCTGGGCTGAGCCAGGCCCTGATCACATCCACAGACGCTCACAACCAGAGCCAAGCCATCGTCTCACCGACCACCGAGTCTGCATCGAATCCCAAGCAACTTTAAATGATTGCAGAGGAATAACAAAGATGTTTCCAAACTCTTCTCCTGGACTCTCAGCAAAGTTATTTAATACAGAGTGGGACTAATTTATGCCTGTTTGACTTGGGTTCATCCTCTGCACACTGTCCCATCAAACCCTCCCAGGGCGGGTACAGTATGGGTTAGATACAGAGCAAAGCTCCCTCTACACTGTCCCATCAAACACTCCCAGGGCAGGTACAGCATGGGTTAGATACAGATAATCCTCCCTCTACACTGTCCCATCAAACACTCCCAGGGCAGGTACAGCATGGGTTAGATACAGATAATCCTCCCTCTACACTGTCCCATCAAACACTCCCAGGGCGGGTACAGCACGGGGTTAGATACAGAGCAAAGCTCCCTCTACACTGTCCCATCAAACACTCCCAGGGCGGGTACAGCACGGGGTTAGATACAGAGCAAAGCTCCCTCTACACTGTCCCGTCAAACACTCCCAGGGTGGGTACAGTATGGGTTAGATACAGAGCAAAGCTCCCTCTACACTGTCCCATCAAACACTCCCAGGGCAGGTACAGCATGGGTTAGATGTTAGATACAGATAATCCTCCCTCTACACTGTCCCATCAAACACTCCTAGGTCAGGTACAGCACAGGTTAGATACAGAGTAAATCTGTGTCTACACTATCCTATCAAATGCTCCCAGAGCAGGCCATCATAGGCAGTCCCTTGGAATCGAGGAAGACTTGCTTCCACTCTTAAAATGAGGCCTTAGGTGACTGAACAGTCCAACATGAGAGTCACAGTCCCTGTCACAGGTGGGACAGATAGTCGTTGAGGGAAAGGGTAGGTGGGACAGGTTTGCCGCACGCTCTTTCTGCTGCCTGCACTTGATTTCTGCATGCTCTCGACATCGAGACTCGAGGTGCTCAGTGCCCTCCCGGATGCACTTCCTCTACTTAGGGCGGGTTAAATACAGAATGAAGCTCCCTCTACACTGTTCCATCAAACGCTCCCAGGTTCCAAGCACATCACGGGTTAGATACAGAGTAATGCTTTCTCTACACTGGCACGTTATGCATTTCCTGATCAAGTACAGCATACGTTAAATGCATGCAGTTTTACCCATTAGTCTAACGCGCTGACAGTCTATTACCCTCTATGTAATTCATTGACAGTCGTTTACCGTAATCAATTTCCTGTGACAATGTAATGAAGTAATATACATCCCACATTTTTTGGTGGATCTCTCAGTTTTGTAATCGAAGCTCCCGTTGACAGGAGTGACTCAGGAAATGTTGAGCAAGCCAGGAACATGTGGCTGAGAGCGGTACCCAATATGGCCAAACTGGTTTGAACAGGACTGTGAACTTTGTCATTTATTTGGCATGAAGGATTTTCACAATGCCAGACAGGAAGCTGGGAGCAGCAAGGATCTAATGCAACGCTTTAAAGAAGCAGTTAATCTCAGAGCTTCCCCATTCTCACTGATTGCAGCAATGAAACAGAGAAACATAAAAAATAGGTGCAGGAGTAGGCCATTCGGCCCTTTGAGCGTGCACCACCATTCAATATGATCATGGCTGATCATGCAACTTCAGTACCCCATTCCTGCTTTCTCTCCATACCCCTTGGTCCCTTTTAGCTGTAAGGGCCACATCTAACTCCCTTTTCAATATATCGAACGAACTGGCCTCAACAACTTTCTGTGGTAGAGAATTCCACAGGTTCACAATTCTCTGAGTGAAGAGGTTTCTCCTCATCTCAGTCCTAAATGGCTTACACCTTATCTTTAGACTGTGACCCCTGCTTCTGGACTTCCCCAACATCGGGAACATTCTTCCTGCATCTAACCTGCCCAATCCCATCAGAATTTTATATGTTTCTATGAGATCCCCTCTCATTCTTCTAAATTCCAGTGAATATAAGCCTAGTCGATCCAGTCTTTATTCATATGTCAGTCCTGCCATCCCAGGAATCAGTCTGGTGAACCTTTGCTGCACTCCCTCAATAGCAAGAATGTCCTTCCTCAGATTAGGAGACCAAAACTGTACACAATATTCAAGGTGTGGTCTCACCAAGGCCCTGTACAACTGCAGTAAGACCTCCCTGTCCCTACACTCAAATCCCCTAGCTATGAAGGCCAACATACCATTTGCCTTCTTCATCGCCTGCTGTACCTGCATGCCAACTTTCAACGACTGATGAACCTTGACACCCAGGTCTCATTGCACCTCCCCTTTTCCTAATCTGTCACCATTCAGATACTATTCTGCCTTCTTGTTTTTGCCCCCAAAGTGGATAACCTCACATTTAGCTACATTATGCTGCATCTGCCATGCATTTGCCCACTCACCTAACCTGTCCAAGTTACCATGCAGTCTTTTATCATCCTGCTCACAGCTCACACTGCCACCCAGCTGAGTGTCATCTGCAAACTTGGAGATAATAGATTCAATTTGTTCGTCTAAATCATTAATGTATATTGTAAATAACTGGGGTCCCAGCACTGAACCTTGCAGTATCCCACTAGTCACTGCCTGCCATTCTGAAAAGGACCTGTTTATTCCTACTCTTTGCTTCCTGTCTGCCAACCAGTTCTCTATCCACGTTAATGCATTACCCCCCCAATACCATGTGCTTTAATTTTGCACACTAATCTCTTGTGTGGGACCTTGTCAAAAGCCTTTTGAAAGTCCAAATACACCACATCCACTGGTTCTCCCTTGTCCACTCTACGAGTTACATCCTCAAAATATTCCAGAAGATTTGTCAAGCATGATTTCCCCTTTCATAAATCCATGCTGACTTGGACTGATCCTGTCAATGCTTTCCAAATGTGCTGCTATTCCATCTTTAATAATTGATTCCAACATTTTCCCCACTACCCATGTCAGGCTAACCGGTCTATAATTCTCTATTTTCTCTCTCCCTCCTTTTTTAAAAAGTGGTATTAGCTACCCTCCAATCCATAGGAACTGATCCAGAGTCCATAGAATGTTGGAAAATGATCACCAATGCATCCACTATTTCTAGGGCCACTTCCTTAAGTACTCTGGGATGCAGACTATCAGGCCCTGGGGATTTATCCACCTTCAATCCCATCAATTTCCCTAACACAATTTCCTGAATAATAAGGATTTCCTCCTTCTCGCTAGACCCTTGGTCCCCTAGTATTTCTGGAAGGTTATTTGTGTCTTCCTTAGTGAAGTTGGTCTGCCAATTCTTTGTTCCTCATTTTAAATTCACCTGATTCTGACTGCAAGTGACTTACATTTGTCTTCACTAATCTTTTTCTCTTCGCATATCTATTGAAGCTTTGCAGTCAGTTTTTATGTTCCCTGCAAGCTTACTCTCATCCTCTATTTTCCCCCTCCTAATTAAACCCTTTGTCCTCCTCTGCTGAATCCTAAATTTCTCCCAGTCCTCAGGTGTGCTGCTTTTTCAGGCCAATTTATATGCCTCTTCCTTGGATTGAACACTATCCCTATTTTCCCTTGTTAGTCACGGTTGAGCCACCTTCCCTGTTTTAATTTACGCCAGATAGGGATGTACAATTGTTGAAGTTCATCCATGGGATCTTTAAATGTCTGCCATTGCCTATCCATCGTCAACCCTTTAAGTATCATTCGCCAGTCTATCCTAGCCAATTCACGTCTCATACCATCGAAGTTACCTTTCTTTAAGTTCTCTGAATTAATTGTGTCACTCCCCATCTTAATGAAGAATTCTACCATATTATGGTCACTCTTCCCCAAGGGGCCTTGCACAACAAGATTGCTCATTAATCCTCTCTCATTACACAACACCCAGTCTAGGATGGCCAGCCTCTCTAGTTGGTTCCTTGACATATTGGTCTAGAAAACCATCTCTTTTACACTCCAGGAAATCCTCCTCCACCGTATTGCTACCAGTTTGGTTAACCCAATCTATATGTAGATTAAAGTCACCCATGATAATGCTGTATTTTTATTGCACGCATCCCTAATTTCCTGTTTGATGCCATCCCCAACCTCACTACTACTGTTTGGTGGTCTGTACACAACTCCCACTAGCATTTTCTGTCCTTTGGTATTCCGCAGCTCTACCCATACAGATTCGAGATCATCCAAGCTAATGTCCTTCCTTACTATTGTGTTAATCTCCTCTTTAACCAGCAACGCTACCCCACCTCCTTTTCCTTTCTGTCTATCCTTCCTGAATATTGAATACCCCTAGATGTTGAGTTCCCAGCCTTGGTCACCCTGGAGCCATGTCTCCGTATTCCCAATGACATCATATCCATTAACAGCTATCTGTGCAGTTAATTCATCCACCTTATTACGAATGCTCCTCGCATTGAGACACAGACCCTTCAGGCTTGTTGCTTTAACACTCTTTTCCTTTTAGAATTATGTTGTAATGTGGCGCCTTTTGATTTTTGCCTTTGATTTCTCTGCCCTCCACTTTTCCTTATCTCCTTTCTACCTTTTGCTTCTGCCCTCATTTTACTTCCCTCTGTCTCCCTGCATAGATTCCCATTCCCCTGCCGTATTAGTTTAAACCCTCCCCAACAGCACTAGCAAACACTCCCAGGTGCAGACCATCCGGTTTGCACTGGTCCCACCTCCCCCAGAACCGGTTTCAATGTCCCAGGAATTTGAATCCCTCTCTCTTGCATTCAAATTCCTGAATAGTCAAGTCGAGGAGCCACACGGGGTAACATTAAAAACCACGCAATCTAGAAGTTTGATATTCATTCTGGTCTGACTCAGCTGCTATCACCTGAGTTAAAAATGGCAAAATCTCTTGAAGAGAATCTTACCTGTATGGAAAATAAAAACCGACAGGTTTAATTGTGTGTGTGAGAGATTGACTATGGTGAACACTTCTGGCCTGTATGGTACTTTATTACAACAATGAATTGTCCTACTTTATAACAGTGACTACACTCTAAAAAATACTTCATTGGCTGTAAAGCGCTTTGGGACATCCGGTGAGTGTGAAAGGCGCTATATAAATGCAAGTCTTTCTTTTATGCACATCACTTATGAAAACACAGGCAACTTGCCAAATATTAACCTACAGCACAACTTTAAGTTAGGGTCAAGAAGGAATCAGACACTAGATCTAACTCTAAATGATTCGTTTTGAAATAATTATATAAATCAGTGATCCAAGCATTTGGGATCCAGATGTAGCTACGGTTCAAATGCTGAAGTGAGGTAAGGTTTCTCTGCTTGTTTTTCCAATTTAAGAAAATAATTCTTGAATCTTGGATACTAATCAGGAGCGGAAATCCAGCCCTGGGCACTAAAGCCAATTGCAGCGAATCCCACCCCATCTCACTGAGATTCGGTAACTCAACACAGACTTGTGATCAGACGCAGGGTCTCGCTGAGTGTGGAGGGGGGGAGGCAGCGCACGAACTGACTGAGCCACAAACCAATGGCAATAAATTGAATTTGAGATCATTCTGATTTTGTATCTCTTTGACTGGGCATAAAATGACTTTTAATTGGGTAGATTACTGGGGTTTAAAGAAAAAGAAAGACTTGCATTTATATAGCACCTTTCATAACTACCGGACATCTCAAAGTGCTTTACAGCCAATGAAGTACTTTTGGAGTGTAGTCACTGTTGTAATGTGGGAAATGTGCTGGCTGACTTGTGCACAGCAAGCTCCCAGAAACAGCAATATGATAATAACCAGATAATCTGTTTTTGTTATGTTGATTGAGGGTTAAATATTGGCCAGGACACCAGGGATAACTCACCTGCTCTTCTTCGAAATAGTGTCATGGAATCTTTTGCGTCCACCTGAGAGAGCAGATGGGCCTCGGTTTAATGCCTCATCTGAAAGACAGCACCTCCGACAGTGCAGCACTCCCTCAACACTGTCAGCCTAGATTTATGTGCTCAAGTCCCTGGAGTGGGACGTGAACCCACAACCTTCTGACCCAGAGGCGAGTGTGCTGCCCACTGAATCACAGCTGACACCGTTCTATTGTGCACTATAAACTGAGCCAGGGCGATTAACAATATAGCAATCTGTTTTGCAGGGTGAGGAGAAGGAGGTGGGATCCTTTGCTTTGTGTTTTTTTTGAGCTGTGAGACTCTGAATAGCACTGTGTACTTTATGGAACTGTGAGACCCTGTATGGGACATTTTTAAAAAAATTGTTCCTGGGATGTGGGCGTCACTGGCAAGGTTGGCATTTATTGCCCTTGAGAAGATGGTGGTGAGCCGCCTTCCTGAACCGCTGCAGTCCGTGTGGTGAAGATACTGGGGTGGGGGACTGTGTACTTGGAGTGGTGGGGATGCTGTATGGGACTGGGGAACTGTGGGTGCCTGTATTTTATTTTAACTGGTGCACTGACTAGGACCTGTGGGCTGTAAAATTAGAAAGATGAAAAATGCAACAAATTAATCTACAAGGAAGAAAGGTAGAGATTGTTCACAACAGACACAAAAAATAAATTAGATAAATAAATAGATAGATGGATAGAGATGGAGAAAGAAATAGAAAAAGGAGACATAGATAGACAGACAGACAGATAGATAGATAGATAGATAGATATCTATCTATCAGAGGCGGACCCTCGAAACGAGGATGAATTGCTTCCACATCAAAAAAGGATGAGTTCACAGGTGTTAGACAGATAGATAGATAGATAAACAGATACATAGAGAAACAGATAGATAGATATAGATAGATCGATAGAAGCAGATAAGTGCATGTCATTTAACAGTTATACCCTTTATTGATCTAATCCCAAACATAGTTTACACAAGGACCTTTTACAGAAAGAGGCACAGCTGACCCTAGCACACACCAAACTTTAACTTGTAGTTTAGTTCAGACGGTGAAGGCAGGTAGGTTTTTTTTGGTGGGGGTGGAGAATGTTGAGGTCTCCACATTTCCATTGGACCGTCTAAATTCCAACGGCCACAGTTGTGTGAGTGTAGGCGAGCCCCCTACACTGGACAGGCAGACATGATTCAATGGCAGGTCCTCCTTGAAAAACATATTGGGTAATTGCAGAAGTGTGACGGGCTGTGTCCGGCCGGGCGAGCAGGGGCTGCTTTAAGGACGGAGCGTCACTGGACCGTCTGATGACGTTGAGTTACTTACCCCATGTTTATAAAGTACAGTTATTAGGTGCCAAGGATTTACTACAAGCTCTGGATACAAAGGGGCAGCAGCACTTGGCAAAGGATTGAACTTTATTTTTTGCAGGAAACTGACTTGAAGCACCTAAAAAAATTGTTCAACTGTAAGTACAAGATTTTCTCTGTTTAAAGGTGCAATTGAAGATTTGTGCCTTTTCAGTGCATTTTTGTACATATTTATATTAGAAATTGACCCTTTAATAGAGTTTCAGCCGAAATTTAAGGAAAGATAAACACGTTTGCAACTTTCTTTTCAAATTTGCAACAAAAAATACGAACAATATTTGGGGAGGGGGGCGGGGATTTCGTTTTTTGCTGAGAAGATGAGAGTTTAAGGAGGAGGAGAGGGGGAAAAGGCTGCTTGGGTCTGGGGGGAAAGTGAAGCATTGAACAAGGAATCGGCTTCCTGGTGATAAGTTACCTGTTCAAAAACGCAAGCTGTAATCTCATTCTTATAAAATGTGTAAACTAATTTAAATTTATTCCAGTACCTGCTGAAAATACTAAAAGTCCAGAAAACAAAGTTAAGGGTTAACAAAGTTTTGTTACATAAAATTCATAAATCAAGTTAATTGAAGAGGAACAAAGAATAACATGTTTTGTAACTTTTCTGATATCCAAAGCGAACTAGAACAACGTGGAAACACCACATTTTAGTGTAAAATTTAAATCAGATTAATTTTGATTTTTCGAGATTTCGTTACATGTTTAATTTTTAGACAACGTTATTATTACTAGGATAACTTATTCTGAACGAAAAGTTGTGATGTAGATTAAAAGGGACAGATGAAGAAAGAATGTCCATGTTGATGGTTAGTTTGCGGTGTGGTTAAGAGGTTTGTGCGGAAGTGAAGGTCTGAGGTTTTACAAATTCGAAAAAATTCCGAAACTTTTGGAGAAGTTTGAATGAAGTAAGCGACTGTCTGCGGCGCCCTCTGCCGGCAACGCTGCCGTCCTGCAGCGGGCATCCCAGAGGGTGGGGACTGACAGGAGCCTCTTGCAAGGGGCTATGGGGGCTCTCCAAGAAATAACATCTCACAAGACACATCGAATTAGAAGTCCCATAAAAAATATAACACCTTCCAGATGCACTCTGGTGTATGTTTTGTTTTTACGGATTTGTTTTTAGCTGGTTTTAATTTTGCTGATCTTTGATGCAGATTTGGGTCATTTTCTGCCCACTGCGTTGTTTCTGTTTGGAGCTTTCTGTCAAATAACGTTAAGAATCACAGCAAATATTTTCAGTTCAGTACAGCATCTGTGTTTGGTTGAAATAAAAAGACTTGTATTTATATAGCATCTTTCACAACCTCAGACATCCCAAACTGCTTTACAGCCAACGAAGTACTTTTTGAAGGGTATGGGGTAATGTAGGGAAAGGCGGCAGCCAATTTGCGCACAGCAAGCTCCCAAACATAGAACTGTGATCATGACCAGATCATCCGTTTTTTTGTTATGTTGATTGAGCGATAAATATTGGCCAGGACACTGGGGATAACTCCCCTGCTCTTCTTCGAAATAGTGCCATGGGATCTTTTACATCCACCTGAGGGGGAAGACGGGGCCTCGGTTTAATGTCTCAACCGAAAGACGGCACCTCCGACAGTGCAGCATTCCCTCAGCACTGCACTGGGCGTGTCAGCATAGATTTATGTGCTCAAATCCCTGGAGTGGGACTTGAACCCACGAACTTCTGACTCAGCACACAAATTGACAGCACTAATCGCCTGGTAATGACGCAGAGAAGTGATTTTCCCCACTTTGGAGTAACGAGAAAAGAACAATAATAACCACTGCTGGAAAAAAACAAATGATTGCGAAATAATCTAATTTATAATATAAATAAACTATTCTAAAGAAACTATTTTAGTGTCCAGTGTAAATAAACACCAATTTTTAAACGTGTTCACTCTGGAGTTATTGGTTTATCATGAAAGCTTTAAGTCCAGCTGATTTGACACTGACTATTACTCTGTGGGCTCGAGATGTTTTAAGCACGGAGCTTGTCTGTAAGACCACCTCTGGGATTTAGACCAGTGGGCTTCACACTCGGATGACGGCTTCAGGACCCAAGCACATAATCCAGCCGAATGTTCCAGTGAAATATCGAGGGAGCGCTGCACTGTCGGAGGCAATGACCTTCAGATGAGACAAGAGGTGCTGTCTGTCCTGCTCGGGGTGGGGTGATATTAAAGATGCTGTGATGCTTTTTGAAGAGGAACAAAGAGTTCTCCTGGTGGCCTTGTCAAAAGTCCTCCTTCAACCATCGCTGCCAAAAAATAGATTATCCGGTCATTCGTTTGATTTGCTGGTTGTGGGATCTTGCTGTGTTCGCTATATACCAACAGTACCTGCACTGCCAAAGCAATGGATTGGCTATGAAGTGCTTTGGGACTTACTGGGGACATGATAATGTGTTGTATTTTATATGTGCTATAATGTGAAAAATATTCAAATTTTATCTTGATTTCGCTCCTGTGACGTGTCTAGGGATGTTTTACTATGTTAAAGGCGCTAAATAAATGCAAGTTGTTCTTGCATAATTGCGAGTCCATTCTTCCTTTCCTTTCTTGCCGGGCCTTGGATTTGGAGTATTTGTTGGTTGTTGGGACGGTGTCGAGGGGCAGTCACTAAGATGAGGGTCAGTATGCACAGCCCAGGTTCATCGGGCGAGTTACAAGCAGCCGTGCAGCACTCTGCAACTCCCCCGCAGCTGCCACACGGGCTTTTAAATAGGACAAACTGTGCATGCGCCGTATTCTGAATGGGCCGCATAGCCCTTAAAGGGGCCGCGCACCCCTGAAAAATGAAAGGGAACATTGGTTATTTTTGTTTCTGAGGTTATAGTGTCTCAGCTCCCAGGATCCACGTATTAACATGGCCACAAATGGGCTCAGTTTAGCCCCTTGTAAATTGAACGGAATAAGACATGGCAGCGTTCATGACCCCTCTGCATCACTTCAGGTGTTACATGCGTTAGCAACAGACATGTGTGGCCCAGTAATAATCCATCAGCCTGTCACCCCCACCCTGCTCACAAGACTTGGGCCCGAGTCTGATCTGGAAATTCGAATTAATTTTCTAGGGAAACAAAAAAATCACATTTTCTGAACACACTACGAGTGAAATTTCTGCTGTTACGTTCGTTTGACTCATGAGGCAATTGTTTCTTCGACATTGCGGCAGAATTGGGGAGGGGATGGGTAAAAACGTGACTCGAGAATTCAGGTGATGTCTCCACAAGATGCAGCTCACAGAGATGCAGCAGTGAAGACAAGAATCATTCAAAGTATAAAACTCTCCAAGTAACCCATCACCAAGGCTGCTGACTGGCAGCTTTCAGGAGGAAATGGATGGAATTAAAAAAACATAATTCACGGGATGCGAGAGTTGCTGACAAGGGCCAGCATTTATTGCCTTTGAGAAGGTAGTGAGCAGCTTTCTTGACTGCCTTGCTAGAGGGCAGTTAAGAGTCAACCACATTGTTGTGGGTCTGGAGTTACATATAGGCCAGCAGCTTTCCTTCCTAAAGGACTTTAGTGAACCAGATAGGTTTTTGTGACAGTTTCATGGTCACCATTACTGATACTAGCTTTTTAATTCTAGATCTACTTAATTAATTGAAATTAAATTCCCCAGTTGCCATGGTGGGATTGGAACTCATGTCTCCAGATCATTAGTCCAGGCCTCGCGATTACTAGTCTAGTAACATAACCACTATGCTACCGTACCTCCGGTATGGTGAAATCATTAAGTATAATCTGCAGAACAACAGTAAATATCCAACCACCGCATGCAATACAAATGGAATTTCTCTTCGATAGTCACCCATGAACCAGGAACCCTGAGCATTGTCTCTGCAGCCAGTGCACAAAATCCAAGGGTCTGACGGACAGACCCAATGCCAGAAAAAGCAGCTATTTGTACGTGGGAGGCCACTCATAACACCCAAGTAATGGGCATTCGGGTGAGAATAACAAGACCTCGTCCCTAAAATCGTGCTGTAAATAATCTAACTATCCCTTCAAGAGATATGGCTGCTGTAATTGATAACTGGAGGTCCATTGGAGAGCACTGATTTTTTTTTAATTTTTAATTTATTTGTTGCCAATCTTTCCAATTCTTTGTCAGATCATCTTGTCAGATTACAAACGCCAGAGGTCACCTTGCACACATCAAGGATCACTCTGCGCCAATGCTCTTAGCCAAAAGGCCTAGAGCCACTGCACCGTTCCTGGAAGTACTGCAATACCAGGTTCGTGCCATGGAGGTGGGTGTGTGCCCCCCACCCACCTCCATGGAGGTGGATGGGTCAAGCCACCCCACCCACCTCCTATTTCCCTTGGAGAGCACTGATTGGCTAACACCACCCCACTGTAGGAGTGCGCCAATTGGATGCATCACCCAGTGCTGTGCATTAGCGTCTGGCAAAGCCTCACTGCTCAGTTGGCAGGGCAGCAGTTGATGTGGTCGGTACAAAGTGTCAGCCTTGGCTCAGTGGGTAGCATGTGGGCTGCCTCTTCAGTGCAGTACTGAGGGAGTGCTGCACTGTCGGAGGTGCCACCTTTCGGCCTAGACGTTGAACCGAGACTTACCCACTTGTCCCTCTCCTGTCCGCTGTCGTTTGAGTTTTCTACCCTGGTCTCTGCTCCCATCTGCTGTTTGAATTTAACAATGACACCTGCAGCAGTTGGTGCTGAATTATTGTTTTAGTTCAGGAGATTGAGACTGGAGCTTGTCAAGTTGAACATGTAAAATATTAGCTTCTTCTTGAACTATTTCAGGCCATCATTTGTGATCCTCGCTGCCGTGTGGGCCAGGACAGTCTTTCCCAACCTTTGGGACATTCTTGCATAATCCACACTGACAGCCTGAACCACTATAATATTTAAAAGTTAAAATGGACAAGAGATTTAAAAACAATATTAATTTTCAGTTTAGTGTGAGGAATGTTAGAACTGGGATACTAAGTGGCTGTCAGTCACTTACCATCACTTACCATTCTATAACAAATTCAACATAGAGAAATATCCCAAGGCACCTTCACAGAACCACAATCAGACAAAAAATCGACACTGAGCCAAAGAGGGAGATATTTGGCGGGGTGACTGAAAGCTTGGTCACAGGTTTTAAGGAGGGTTTTATAGGAGGAGCAGCGTATTTCTGTATCTGACTCTGAGTGTCAGCATTATCACCCTTCCGATGGTTCAGTAGGCCATTGTCCTTCTGTTGTACCGATCCACACAGAACGGAAAGGTTCAGTGCTGGCTTGGGCTCAGCCATGATGCTTTCCACAGTTACCCGTATCCTAACTCGCACCAAGTCTTGCTCACCCATCACCCCTGTGCTCGCCGACCTACATTGGCTCCCGGTTAAGCGACGCTTCAATTTTAAAATTCCCATCCTTGTTTCAAATCCCTCCATGGCCTCTCCCCTCCCCATCTCTGTAATCTCCTCCAGCCCCACAACCCCCCAGAGATGTCTGCGCTCCTCTAATTCTGGCGTGTTGCGTTAATCACTCGACCATTGGTGGTCGTGCCTTCAATTGCCTAGACCATAAGCTCTTGAATTCCCTCCCTAAACCTCTCCGCATCTCTACCTCTGTCTCCTCCTTTAAGACGCTCCTTAAAACCTACCTCTTTTGACCAAGCTTTTGGTCACCTGCCCCAGTATCTCCTTATGTGGCTCGATGTCAGATTTTGTTTGATAACCTTCCTGTGAAGCGCCTTGGGACATTTTACTACATTAAAGGCGTTATATAAATACAAGTTATTATTGTTCAATAATCTGCTTATACTCACTATTTAAGCTCACACATCAACAATGCACAGGGCCACTGACTTACAGTCACAGAATAAGTTTTCTGCTTTTAGTACGGGTTTCGAGGATTTTTACTAGTGTTTTGGGGATAGAATTCTATAGTTATTTCTGGACATTGGGTCCATAATGCTGTAATTACCGATCCTGGCCACCGGGCGGCGCAAACGAGGCCATTCCTAGTTTCCGCACAGCGCCATTCAGTGGCGAGAACCAGTTACTACACCAACGCAACAGGTTCCGATGAGAAAGGTCGTTACACCGCCACTGCGTGGCAAACACTAGTTATTACAGCAATACATCAAAAATGGCTAAAATTCTGCTTGCCAAATTTCTAAGCAGACTTTTCTTGGGGACCAGTGGATTTTTGTTATTATTTCTAGCTTCTTATGAAAGAAGAAAGACATTTGCAATTTGCTCTCAGTAGAAACATCACTGAAAATCACAAAATGGTTGGTGCAACAGCAAAATAATAGATTTCAGTTGTAATTCATTCCTGGATGCTGAAACCTCCCTCAGTCTTCGCTTCCTCCTACGATCTATAGGCTTCTAACCCAAGCTTCACATTGCCGAACCACTAATTTCCTAGTTGAAACAGACACTGAGCCTAACTGCTCTTGTTTTCTTTTGCAGGACAGCTACTGATTGAGACAGGGATTTTCAGTGATGAAGTTTGCTGTGATAGTGCTGACACTGCAGCTCAGCTGCCTGGCCCAGAGTCTGGCGCAGAACGGTGCATTCTACATTAATGGCAACGGCAACGGCAATGGCAATGGCAACGGGGAGCGTAAGTACTGCTGGTACTGCCTTCATAGAACAGAATCATAGACATTTATGGCACAGAAGGAGGCCATTTGGCACATCGTGTCCGAACCGGCCAAAAAAGAGCTATCTATCCGAATCCCACTTTCCAGCTCTTGGTCCGTAGCATAGAAACATAGAAACATAGAAAATAGGTGCAGGAGTAGGCCATCCGGCCCTTCGAGCCTGCACCACCATTCAACAAGATCATGGCTGATCATTCCCTCAGTACCCCTTTCCTGCTTTCTCTCCATACTCCTTGATTCCTTTAGCTGCAAGGGCCATATCTAACTCCCTCTTGAATATATCCAATGAACTGGTATCAACAACTCTCTGCGGCAGGGAATTCCACAGGTTAACAACTCTCTAAGTGAAAAAGTTCCTCCTCATCTCAATGGCTTACCCCTTATCCTTAGATTGTGTCCCCTGGTTCTGGACTTCCCCAACATCGGGCACATTCTTCCTGCATCTTACCTGTCCCGTCCCGTCAGAATTTTATATGTTTCTATGAGATCCCCTCTCATCCTTCTAAACTCCAGTGAATACAGGCCTAGTCGATCCAGTCTCTCCTCGTATGTCAGTCCTGCCGTCCCTGGAATCAGTCTGGTGAACCTTCGCTGCACTCCCTCAATAGCAAGAACGACCTTCCTCAGATTAGGAGACCAGAACTGAACACAATATTCCAGGTAGGGCCTCACCAAGGCACTGTACAACTGCAGTAAGACTTCCCTGTTCCTATACTCAAATCCCCTTGCTATGAAGGCAACATACCATTTGCCTTCTTCACCGCCTGCTGTACCTGCGTGCCAAGCCCTGTAGGTTACGGCACTTTATAAATGCGATGAGGGTTTCTGCCTCTACCACCCTTTCAGGCAGTGAGTTCCAGACCCCCACCACCCTCTGGGTGCAAAAAAGTTTTCCTCAACTTCCCTTTAATCCTCCTACCCATTACTTTAAATCTATGCCCCCTGATTATTGAGCTCTCTGCTTATCCTTACAATGTCGCCCCGCTTCATCCTAGTGACTGTTGCTCTGTGTTGTTGATGAGTCCAGTGTGATGTCGGCCTCGCTCAGAGCACCTCCTTTCCCACGCTCGCCGCTGTACTCTCACTGAACAAGATTGGTTGAATTTTTATTCGTGATCAATAACGTTTGTACACATGGCTGTTTTGAATGCCCAGCACCCATTAAGAAAGAAAGGCTTGCATTTATATAGTGCCTTTCACAACCATCGGACATCGCAAAATTAATTTACAGCCAATGAAGTACTTTTGGAGTGTAGCCACTGTTGTAATGTAGGAAACACGGCAGCCAATTTGTGCACAGCAAGCTCCCACAAATGGCAATGTGATAATGACCAGATAATCTGTTCTAGTGATGTTGATTGAGGGATAAACACTTTTCAGGACTAACTGGGATGCTTGAGCAAGCCAGCAGTAAGTGCATGGACTGAGGAAGGCCATTTTGGCCCATCGAGCTGATTCCTTCCACACCTCGTCAGAGGCTCTATCCCACCATGTGATACCCTAGTGTACCCATCTAACTGTACATGATTCAGATTCAACGAGTTGGGCCCCATAGCATTTCCATAGTCCTAGCAGCCTGGGAAGGCTCTCTAATTTCTTCCCCTTCTCCCCTGAAGATGTTGACTCATTGCTGGGTTCTGATTCCACAGGCACTAGCCACTGTCCACCACCTTATCTAAGTGGCCCTTTTTCATGTCTGAGCTGAGACATTGAGTGTTAGTCGGGTACCCACCTGTAGAAGGCTTCTGATTCTCCCCTCGTCTTTTGGATGAGACGTTAAACTGAGGACTCGTCTGCCCCCTCAGGTGGATCCCATGGCACTATTTCGAAGAAGAGCAGGGGAGTTATTCCCGGTGTCCTGGCCAACATAACAAAAAAACAGATTATCTGGTCATTATCACATTGCTGTTTGTGGGAGCTTGCAAATTGGCTGCTGCGTTTCCCACATTACAACAGTGACTACGTTCCAAAAGTACTTCATTGGCTGTAAAGTGCTTTGAGATGTCCGGTGGTCGTGAAAGGCGCTATATAAATAAAGTCTTCCTTTTTTTCATTTTCATCTGAAACATGTGTAGCGAGGGTTACTGAATAGTGGTGAGGAATCACATTCCGGGCTGATTTTCCGCCTCCCTGGTCCAGGGTCACTCTGGTCATCTGCTACCAAGATTGGGATCAACCAACTCATCATAGACCGGGGATCAGACTTGGCATCTTCCTGGTTTGCTGTGCCTCAGGAGCACATCAGACAGGGCGACTCCAGCCTCTTGTTGTAACAAGGATTGGGCAAATGTGAGCAGTGAGTAGTTTGTGCTTTGGTTACCTTTTTCAGATTACAACAGCGTCAAGATCCACATTGAAACCCAAAAGGACCAACTCTTCGCCTACCGGGGCGAGAACGTCACCCTGACCTGCCACTACCATTACCAGCCAGCGGTGAATATGACTCGAAAGGTCCGGGTGAAGTGGTCCAAACTCAACATGGACTTCTCCAAGGAGAGCGACGTCATCGTGGCGATCGGGCTGCGCCATCGCAGCTTCGGAGAGTTCAAGGGGCGCGTTTACCTGCAGCAGGACGAGGAGCGGGAGGTCTCACTGGTCATCACGGACGTCAGGCTGGAGGATTATGGGAAGTACAAGTGTGAAGTGATCGACGGGCTGGAGGACGAAAGCAGCATCATTGAGCTGGAGTTACGAGGTAATCGGCGGACAACAACAACTTATATTTATATAGCGCCTTTAACATCCCAAGGCACTTCACAGGAGTATTATCAGATAAAAGATTTGACACCGAGCCGCATAAGGAGAAATTAGTGCAGGTGATCAAAAGCTTGGTCACAGAGGTAGGTTTTAAGGAACGTCTCGAAGGAGGAACGAGAGTCAGAGAGGCGGAGAGGTTTAGGCAGGGAGTTCCAGAGCTTAGGGCCTAGGCAACAGCAGACACGGCCACCAATGGTGGAGTGATTATAATCAGGGATGCTCAGGAGGGCAGAATTAGAGGAGCGCAGACATCTCGGGGGGGGGGGGGGTTTGGGGCTGGAGGAGATTACAGAGATAGGGAGGGGCGAGACAGCACACTGAGAAACAAGTGGTTCCTACGGAACTGCATGGTCTACCGATGGCTCAGGTTGGATGGACCTGGGGAGAGAGTCTTCCGAGGGCTGATCTTCAGCTCCTCCCAGTGGCTGATTTCATGAGTAACATCAGCAAAGCACTTTGCACAAAGGGGGGCGGAAATCTGGAAATCTCTCTCTCCCAAAGTTGGAAATCAATTGAAAATTTCAAAAATGAGATAAATATATTTTTGTTAGGCAAGGGTATTAAGGGCCATGGAACCAAGGCGGGTAAATGGAGTTAAGATACAAATCGGCCACAATCTATTTGAATGGCAGAACTGGCTCGAGGGGCTGAGTGGCCTCCTCCTGTATCACTGCTCCTCGAGGCCTGGAGAAACATCCGATCTCTTGATGGGGCTATGTCTATGGGACATGACTAAGAAGGGGTAGGGTATAATTCTACTGCTGCCAGCATCCCCCTTTCTTCTTCTTTCTTAGGCAGTCCCTCGGAGTCGAGGATGACTTGCTTCCACACTAATATGAGTTCTCAGATGACTGAAGAGACCAATGCGGGACCTACAGTCTCTGTCACAGATTGGAGGGACGGGTGGCTGGGGTGCTTGGGTTGCCTTCCGCCGTTTGTACTTGGCTTCCGCGTGCTCCCGGCAAAGAGACCCGAGGTGTTCGGCGCCTCTAGGTACTGCTCTCAAATGGCCATAGTCCACGCGTGAACCTAGGCATTGAGTGTTGGCAGGTAATTGAGCATAGGGGCTTTTGTGGGACCTGCTCACACCTGATGTGCCCATACTTGGGCTGGATTGTGATCAGGAGCGGGAACCCTGGCTGATTCCCCATTAACCCTCTCGACAGGAAGGAGCTGAGGCAAATTGTAGCCCCAGTTGCTGCCCTAACCATGATCAGCTAACCCAGTACAGAGCAGGGGTTGGCAACCCTAGTCTAGATGATCTGGATTATACCTTCGACGGTGCAGTTACCAACAAGAATACAATTGCAGAGCATTGTGGCGGGGTATAGAACACACTGCTGTTTTTGGAGCAGGTAGTTTGTGGCGGTTAACCGCGGCTCATTCCTTGTCTTCCAGGTGTGGTCTTCCCGTACCAGCCACACCACGGCCGCTACCAGCTGAACTTCCACGACGCCAAGCGAGCCTGCGAGGAGCAGGACGCCATGATCGCCTCCTTCGAGCAGCTCTTCCAGGCTTGGGAGGATGGACTGGACTGGTGCAACGCCGGCTGGCTGATGGACGGCTCTGTCCAGTACCCCATCACCACACCGCGAGGACCCTGCGGCGGCAAGGACAACTCGGCGGGCGTCCGCAACTACGGGCAACGACACAAAAACCTGCACCGATACGACGTGTTCTGCTTTGCCTCAACTCTGAAAGGTACGGATCAAAAGGGCAGTGGAGAGTTCATGGGTGCATCACCACAACAACAACTTGTATTTGTATAGCACCTTTAACGTAGTGAAATGTCCCAAAGCCCTTCACAGGAGTATTATGAGATAAAAGGTTTGACAACAAACTGCATAAGTAGAAATTAGTGCAGGAAGAGGTAGGTTTTAAAGAGCGTCTTAAAGGAGGGAAGAGAGGTAGAGAGGCGGTGAGGTTCAGGCAGGGAGTTCCAGAGCTTAGGGCTCAGGCAACAGAAGGCACGGCCACCAATGGTTGAGCGATTATAATCAGGGATGCTCAAGAGGGCAGAATTAGAGGAGCATAGACATCTCTGGGGGGGGTTGTGGGGCTGGAGGAGATTACAGAGATAGGGAGGGGTGAGGGCCATGTCGGGATTTGAAAACAAGGATGAGAATTTTGAAATCGAGGCGTTGCTTAACTGGAAGCCAATGTAGGTCAGCGAGCACGGGGCGATGGGTGAGCGGGACTTGGTGCGAGTTAGGACACAGGCTGCCACACTTGGAGGATCTGGTGGTACTCGTCATTGTATGGAAACAATCCACTCTTTACCATGAAGATCCAGCCTAGGCAAAAAGATAGCCCAATAATTGTCTTGGTTAACTCGCAGGGAAACTCTATAATCGACCCAACTGAGAAGTTTCACTCTAATTAAATGTGGTTACAGGTCGCTGGTAAAGTCCGAACTTGTAAAATGCAAGACTTCACAAAGTGAGAAATCTGAGCAACTCAAGGACTACCGGGGATGATGGGTGAGCGAGACTTGGTGCAAGTTAGGACATGGGCTGCCGAGTTTTGGATCACCTCTAGTTTACGTAGAGTAGAAGGTGAGAGGCCAGCCAGGAGTGCATTGGAATAGTCAAGTCTAGAGCTAACAATGGCATGGACAAGGGCTTCAGCAACGAATGAGCCGGGGCAGGGGTGGAGACGGGCAATGAGACGGATGGGAGATACCCACAGAAGTAAGACATTGATCTTCAGGCAGTGTGAGGGCACAGCGAGCACATCATGGTGGAAGAATAGGGGTCTGTGCCCAAGATTCTGTGCGCAGTGGATTGCCAGTCGCAAATGTGCCACATGAGGTTGGCACGGAGCAGAGAGTTAGTGCCTTCCTGCAGGAAGGAAGGGGTCATCAGTGGCTGGGTCTCTCCTCCAGCCTCGGCTACTCTTGTGTCCTCCTGTTAGTGTTGATGTTGTCGGGGGTGAGGTCTCAGGTCTATGCTCCCCTCCCAGTGGCAACAATGGGGCTGGGAAGACCACGCTCAGGGTTAGGAAGGTGCACTGACATGGGAAGAGCGAGGAAAGTGGTAAGCCAAATCACATGTCTGTAGCTTTGGTGTTGCTATGGAGATCACTAAGCAACTACAATGGATTTTCTCAAGCTACAAAAATAACTAATGTTTACATTTTAAAAAACCTACAGTAGATATTTTAAATAGAATAGAAATGTAGGGACTATTATTTTCAATGTTTTCCACCCAATGGCTAGAAATTGTTCATTGTGTTTTATTTATCTCTTATGTAAAGTTGGAGTGGGTATGGTTTGCCTAATGAATAAAACGTACCACAGGGAGACGTTTCTAGTAACTAACATCAGGATATTTGATGGTCGAAAGCATCGACCCAATCCCACCTTCACCCAATGTCTGCCGCTTTGGTTTTCCAGCAAGGGTCACTTGAAGCAAGTGCCTGGGTGATTTTTGTTTGATTTCCCTCTCCGTAACCCAACAGCATTGACAACAATTGTAGTGTCTCCTCAGCACAGAGCAGGGCAATTTAAGACTTGCTGCACTGTCGGAGGCGCCGTCTTTCGGATGAGACGTTAAACCGAGGCCCCGTCTGCTCTCTCTCAGGTGGATGTAAAAGATCCCACGGCGCTATTTTGAAGAAGAGCAGGGGAGTTATCTCCGCTTTCCCTGGCCAATATTTATCCCTCAATCAACATAACAAGAACAGATTATCTTGTTGTTTGTGGGAGCTTGCTGTGTGCAAATTGGCTGCTGCGTTTCTTACACTACATTACAGCAGTGATTACACTTCCAAAAAGTACTTCACTGGCTGTAAAATGCTTTGGGACGTCAGGAGCTCCTGAAAGGAGCTATAGAAATGCAAGTCTTTCTTTGTGAAATCAGCCTCTCGACACATTGGGGGATTTTTTAATATTTATTTTATTCACGGGATGTGGGCGTCGCCGGCAAGGCCAGCATTTATTGCCCATCCCTAATCGCCCTCGAGAAGGAGGTGGTGAGCCGCCTTCTTGAATACAACTGAGTGGCTTGCTGGGCCATTTCAGAGGGCAGTTAAGAGTCAACCACATTGCTGTGGGTCTGGGGTCACATCTCGGCCAGACCGGGTAAGGGCGGCAGATTTCCTTCCCTGGAGGCCACAAGCACCAGGCGCGCTTGCAATGCCTTGCTCTGTGCACTATCCTGAGGCAGAATGTTTGCTTCCTGTACTGACTCCAACCTCTCGCGGATTCTTCCAGGTAAATTGTACTTCTTGCGTCATCCACTGAAGTTCAACTTTGCCGAGGCTGTGACAGCCTGCCGCGAGGATGGGGGCGAGATCGCCAAAGTGGGCCAGCTCTATGCCGCCTGGAAGTTCCTCAAGTTCGATCGCTGCGAAGCTGGGTGGGTTGCCGACGGCAGCATTCGCTACCCCATCGCCTTCCCGCGGCACAAGTGTGGCCCAGCAGAGCCTGGCGTCCGTACTTTCGGCTTCCCCAGGAAGGAGAACGGGAAGTTTGGGGTCTACTGCTTCAAGATGAGCTAAAAGGCAAGGGGTGTGTCGCTGTGTTGATCACAGGAGGACCTTCCCTTCCGTCGCCCCCATTGTTTATTGAGCCAATGTTAGTGCTCATCTTTAAAGGTGAAATCAGATTATTTAAAAAAAAATATTTAAAATATAATCTTCCTTGTTACAACCTCCCAAATCTATTTGGAAAATCCTTTCATAAATAGCATTCATTTGAAATTCCTCATATAGATCTATCTTCTGTTTGACATCCATAGTACATAGGATTACATAGGATATACGGCACAGAACAGGCCATTCGGCTCAACCAGTCCATGCCGACGTTTATGCTCCACTCGAGCCTCCTCCTGTCTTTTGTACATTTGTTTACACTCACTTCAGGAGGATTTTATTTTAAAAAAATCTACAAAACCCAGCCTATAAGAGTTCATTAAGGCAGCTTTGAAAAACCAAAATTTCCTATTATACTACGAGACTCCATATTATCACTTTGGCCAGTAAAGGAGTTTTTGCATTCAGAATCTCTGTTGCACTGGCTCATCTCCTGTTCTGCCAATTCCCTTATCCCCATTAGTTTCCATAGTCTTCATTTACCAGTCTAGGAATGGTCCAAGCAGTGATCCTGGCCACAGCATCGAGATCAGCCGACTTGTTCGGAGGGGATGGTCCTCGGGTTGGGATATTGTGTTGCATTGTTGGGCACAGATCTGGCAGACATTTGTCCAATGCAGAGCAGTGAGTTTGGGATGTATCAAATGAGCCCAAGATATGGGTTTTGGTTTATATTATCCTATCTACACCATGACACCATATTGATCACCTGAACTCAGTTCAACTGTTGACACTTGACAAGCAATTTTCAGAATAATTTAACGTACCGTTCTCTAATACGACACTTCTCACAGGATTTTGATTGAAAAACTGCTGTACAGGAAATTAGACCCAGCCGTTGTCTGAGTTGAGCCAAATACTCCCAAACAACCTTTGTAGATTTTAAGGCGTGATTAGAAGGCCTGTTGAGGGTAATGTCTATTCAAGGTTTGTACATTTTGGATTCACAGTTGGTAAAACGCAGGGCTATGTTTAAGAGATAATTGGTCGGCTGATACATGGGCCTCCACTGACAGGAAGTCTGCCATATCGTCCTGTGAGGAAGTTAGAGACACAGAGAATAGATCAAATTCTCGTCACCCCATGGAGATAACAAGGATCAGATCTAGATGGTCCTCATTTTCCCCCAACCCCATATCATTTCGCCCACTGGTGGGGAAAATTGATACCTTCCCACTCCGGTAGGGAGCAAGGACCAGGGGTCACATATTCCACCAAAAATCAGGCAAAACGTCTTGAACTTGACCATCAGGGATCAGCACTCCAGCGTATTCAAAGTGGCACATGGTAAATAAGGGGTTGTCCAGAGAAGAACAGCTGACAGATGTGTAGAGAGGAACATTACGAAGAGTTTGTGTGTGTGTCGAGGAGAGTATTTATCCCTGGTCACATGTACATGGTCAGGTGCGTCCTGTCTGGTCTATCTCTAGTCTTCAATTGGTCAGTTTCTGCACTATTGGGGTGACCTTGGACCTGGTTTCATTCTCATTGGTGTGTCTAAGGCCCTTAAACTGTTGGAATGATGTTGCACTATAAGCTTGCCTAATTTGTGAATGGGTTTGAGTGGGGTCGCCACTGAATCTCAGGCCTGGGGGGATGTCCACTTTCACTCGGGCAGAGCCAGTTCCATGTTTCTTTCAAGGTCCCCCCCCTCGTCTCCTCAAGGCACGGGCTCCCTGCAGTGGGACAGTTCCACTCGCGGAACTCCAGTATCTCACCCAAGTCACCACTCTCCATGTGCGGGCCTCGACAATAAGTGTCATCATCGATTCAACCATGGGAGGGAGCACAGTTGAGATCAATCCTGCCGACATCCAACGTCCACTGCATAGAAGTCGAGAGCAAGAACCCAGGCTGATTTTTTTCTTTCCCCCTAGTTCAGGGGCATTGAGGCTAACGGTAACACTCCCAACCTCCGCCCTACTCGAATCGCAGACCAGGATCAAACCTGGGACCTCCAGCTCTGTGTAGCTCACCCACTGAGCCATCAGTGAAGCTTAGATCGTCTCACTGGGAGGCGAGGAACATTTTAAATTCAATTATTCCCAAAGCAATTCATTTCATACCTTGTCTTAAAAAGAAAACGTGTGATTTCACCTTTAAAGTGTGAGCAATTTGACCAACCGAGAAATCAAAATGGTTTGTTAGCCAGGAAGTAAAGGAAACATTTTTAATGGGTTGATTGTCAGAGAGACTGCAGCATCCTGTCATATTGGGGGGAGGTGGGGATTCGGAAATTTTGCATTTTTCAAAGTTTTATAGATATTTTATAACGTTTTATTAGTTTGAACCAGACATCATTATCACTCAAATCTCTGATAAGATACTTTAGCCAAACACGATTCTGTCATGCATAGAGGCCGATAGGCAGTTTATCATCAGTTCTCACTCGATGCCCACACACACACATTCCAGCAATCACTGGATGGCGATCGGGAGAAGGAACCCGAGCTGACGGTTCACCTCTTCCACCTGTCCAGCCCAAACATGCTGGGACCAATTGTGTGGCAGCTAATCCAGCATAGAGTGCGGAACAGAGGTGAGTTATCCCGGGACAGTGGGGAACACAGGTGAGCTATCCCGGGACAGTGAGGAACACAGGTGAGTTATCCTGGGACAGTGAGGAACACAGGTGAGTTATCCCGGGACAGTGAGGAACAGAGGTCAATTATCCCGGGACAGTGGGGAACAGAGGTGAGCTATCCTGGGACAGTGGGGAACAGAGGTGAGCTATCCCGGGACAGTGAGGAACACAGGTGAGTTATCCCGGGACAGTGGGGAACAGAGGTGAGCTATCCTGGGACAGTGGGGAACAGAGGTGAGCTATCCTGGGACAGTGAGGAACAGAGGTGAGCCATCCCAGGACAATGAGGAACAGAAGTGAGCTATCCCGGGACAGTGAGGAACAGAGGTGAGCTATCCCGGGACAGTGAGGAACAGAGGTGAGCCATCCCGGGACAGTGAGGAACAGAGGTGAGCTATCCCGGGACAGTGAGGAACAGAGGTGAGCTATCCCGGGACAGTGAGGAACAGAGATGATTTATCCCGGGACAGTGAGGAACAGAGGTGAGCTATCCCGGGACAGTGAGGAACAGAGGTGAGCTATCCCGGGACAGAGTGAGGAACAGAGATGAGTTATTCCGGGACAGTGAGGAGCAGGCATTTTGGAAACAATATTTTTCTAGACCACCAATTAGCTGAATTAAGTTATGCGCAGACTGGATTATGTACATTTGTATAAAAACATGATTTGAAAGTGCTTTCAAACTAAATATATAGACCGTTCTTGTGGTAATTATTCTATTCAGAATGTTTATTCCAAAGCGAATATTCATTTAAAGATAAATAGGTGCTATAATGGGCAGTAAATGGTCTGTGTTCGATGATGTACATTGGCGTACCAGAGTTATTGTGGGTTATTGTGAAGTTTGATTAAGCTGTTCCACTGATTGGGAGTTGGTGGGAAGTGGACAATGGACACAATAAACCATTTAGGGTCGGGTTACTGAGTTGGATTTGATTAACCCTTTCTATACCGCAGCATTCCAAAGATAATCAGAGATTGGTTGATGCGTGCAACTCTGAAATTCTGCAAACGGACTGGTGCAGCGAGCTTGTATCCTGTCTTTGCTCCTCTGGGAAGAAAGCCTCCACTCTTTGCCAGTGGTGGGGGTCCTACATGAAATCAGGTTGGGCAGTTCCAAACCAGTTCCCCATGATCAGGGGCCTGGAACTTTGAACTGCCAATTACTGAACACAAATTGGCTTTAAATCGAGTAATCTCACTCGGGGAAGTCACAAGAACAGCTGGTGCAGGAAACAGACTTCTAACAGTCACACGGAAGAAACTGTCCTCACGGGGAGGATTCCACTTATACCCCACCATCGTTGGGGCCCAGGGTTCCATTGCTTCAACACCACATCTCCGCAATATCCAGAAACTGTAATTGTTACAACAATATTTTCTCAACAAAGACTCCACTTCTGTTGTGTTTGTAGTGTCAGTTGTGGCTCAGTGGGTAGCACACTCGCCTCTGAGTCAGAAGGTTGTGGGTTCCAGTCCCACTCCAGAGACTTGAGCACCAAAAATCTAGGCTGACACTCCCAGTGCAGTGCTGAGGGAGCGCTGCACTGTCGGAGATGCCGTCTTTCAGATGAGAAGGTAAAACCGAGGCCCCGCCTGCTCTCTCAAGTGGACATAAAAGATCCCATGGCACTATTTCGAAGAAGAGCAGGGGAGTTGTCCTGGCCAATATTTATCCCTCAATCAACATAACAAAAAACCAGATTATCTGGCCATTATCACATTGCAGTTTGTGGGAGCTTGCTTGTGTACAAATTGGCTGCTGCATTTCCCACATTACAACAGTGACTACACTTCAAAAAGTACTTCATTGGCTGTAAAGCACTTTGAGACATCCGGTGGTCAAGAAAGGCGCTATATAAATCCAAGTCTTTTTCTTTTTATCCCCAATTTAATTTCTCTCAGTAAATGTCGAGCTAGTGGGCAGAAGTATGAGATCCTCTACAACTTTAACATCAAAATGGGTGTGAGGTTCATGTGTACTTAAAGGTGACCATCCCTTGCTATCTTATGGTTTGCTTGGCAGAGATGCAGTACTGGCATGTTGCAGTGAGTTGAGATCTGACCACCTCGATTGGGCTTCTGCCTGGTGGGCAGCGGGTTGCATACTTGCACAAGAGGCCGAAGCTGTGACTTGTGCAAGTATGCAAGGGTGTCAGGTGCACTTTTGGTGCTTTGACATGTTTAACAAGCTCTCTGCTCCAAAAGGTACTATTGCGGAGGCCTGTGGCCACTGCATACTTTGCAACAGAAGTCCCATCTCTACTCTTATATGCATTTGAACATGCAAATCTTTGAGGCTGGCACATATAAATTATAAAATAGGCATTGCATCAAATTTCTGTCAAGGGCCAGAAACGCAAGGCAATGGCTTGCTCTGGGGGCCACTCAAAGGAATGATGGTGGGACATGGTCTGTGCCCATGAATCCTCATGTTCTTGAGCTGATTTCAGTAGTAGGGAGTGGCTGAGTGGTCCTTTCACTTGTGCTATGATTGCTAGGCAGCTTGGTCCAAGTAGCATCCCTTGCTTTTCTCCACTTGAAGAGCAAGAAACTAAAGCAGCACCGATGCCCACTCCGGTAGCATTTCCAATCAGACCAGCCTTGATGAGAGTTGCAAGGCACGTGGAGCAGTAACTTTGCCGAGGCTCACAGATGAAGGGGAGGTGGCCTGCAAAATGGCCAGTGGATGTATTATGAGTGGCCCCGGTATTGATGTGTAAGCACCTTGACCACACTGCTTCTCTTGAATGCAAGCGACTACCTAGGAGCAAAATCACCCACAGACACAACCAAAGCATAGATGGAGCCAAAGCCATTGGGTTTCCGAGACCAGCTGGTCTCGGAAGAAAGCCATGTTCTAGGTTTTGGTTCTAACTTGGAGTCAGGTAGAGCAAGAGAGATCCCAGCCACTAAATGAAAAGACACAGATCTCAGTTCCCAGTTTAAAAGCTGGTCAGGAATCTTTCCCACCCCACGTTCTTTGAATCAGTGCAAAACATTCAGTCAAAGACTTCAGAACAAATGATCAACGAGAGAATGCCTCCCTCTTGATAATATTGCTTATTATTTAGATTCTTAGCTATTCTGTTACCTCATAGTCACTACATACTGTTGTCCTAATATGTTGCTTTTATATTGTATTAAAATAAATTTTTACTGTTAAGACTATGGATACATGTCTGCTAGCCTGTGACTAATTATCTTTCAGAAAAGCACAACGGTGGTTGCAGTTAATATTTACGTTGGGCTATATACTCCATGTCTTCCTTTACATGTTGCCAACAAGGCTCCTCTGTAAAAACAAGTCCTTGTGGATGAATGAGACGTCCACATCAAAAGACCTTTCAAATAAATAAGTTGTAATGGTTCAAACCCGGCCTGGTCTATTTGTACTAAAGAGACAAGATGGAGTTTACGTGACGAGTCTGATATGGAAATTATTATTTAGAAATGAGGGCTATGAACAGGTGGAAGAGAATGGAATGAAAATGAGACATTGGGTAGAATAATTTGTTTATGAGAATGAATCCCAATAGCATAGGCTTTACAGAAGTGGGCCAAACATCACTACACTTCTATTATTAAGGCTCAACGTGATTTAAGGGTTAATCCATCAGAGAGATAATCTCTTTTAATAAAGCTTTTATAAACTAATGGATACAGAGTGTATTGCATTCATCTACCACTAATAAACATGGACCTATCTGTCAAAGGGACTGAGGTTGTGCAGATTTTCATCTTCAAACATTTATTTCACCTTTGTCCAATTGCAACTTCCAGTCAATTTAAAACCCTTGACGCTTAATCCAAATTATTCTGGTCATTGCATTAAAAATTTAATCTTTTCCCAAAATGCTGAAGAGATGCAATAAGTAGATGTACATTAGCACAAAGAGGACTTGGCCAATGGGAAGAAAGTCTTTGCTGGCAGTAGATGTTTTAAGTGAATAAGTTTGGTTTCTAGTGATTGCAGCTAATTTAGTGAAGTGGAGAGTTACCTCCAACACTGACAAATATGTGTGTTTTACTCATTAAAATGTGTGCCTGGTTTGTGCCTTTGGCATCTCTAATACATCAGTACACTTTTACATTTAAAACCCAAAGTTCAGAACATGTACAAGCTGGTTGCTTCGTATCAAGGGATTGTGACATATGCAAGTTAGGAAGTGTGGGGAGAAGTATCTTAACTGACACTTATAATTGTGTCTTTGAATTCTGTGCTTTCTCTCCAATGACATCAGTCATTGAAGGTTGGCATGCAGGTACAGCAGGCGGTTAAGAAAGCAAATGGCATGTTGATCTTCATAGCGAGGGGATTTGAGTACAGGGGCAGGGAGGTGTTGCTACAGTTATACAGGGCCTTGGTGAGGCCACACCTGGAGTATTGTGTACAGTTTTGGTCTCCTAACCTGAGGAAGGACATTCTTGCTATTGAGGGAGTGCAGCGAAGGTTCACCAGACTGATTCCCGAGATGGCAGGACTAACCTATCAAGAAAGACTGGATCAACTGGGCTTGTGTTCACTGGAGTTCAGAAGAATGAGAGGAGACCTCATAGAAACGTTTAAAATTCTGATGGGTTTAGACAGGTTAGATGCAGGAAGAATGTTCCCAATGTTGGGGAAGTCCAGAACCAAGGGTCACAGTCTAAGGATAAGGGGTAAGCCATTTAGGACCGAGATGAGGAGAAACTTCTTCACCCAGAGAGTGGTGAACCTGTGGAATTCTCTACCACAGAAAGGCCAATTCACTAAATATATTCAAAAAGGAGTTAGATGAAGTCCTTACTACTAGGGGGATCAAGGGGTATGGCGAGAAAGCAGGAATGAGGTACTGAAGTTGCATGTTCAGCCATGAACTCATTGAATGGTGGTGCAAGCTAGAAGGGCCGAATGGCCTACTCCTGCACCTATTTTCTATGTTTCTATGTTTCTAAGTCGTTTAAAACAGAAGAAGGTGTCATCTTACCAGCGAGGATTTTTAAAGCGAGAGGGCAACATCTAATCTGCTATATGGTTTTTGTAATTCTCAATCTAGAGCTGACATCTATCACAAAAAACGGTTGCCAAAGTATTTTAATAATCCACATTCCAACTCCGTTGCCTGGCACTGCAGAGTTTTGTAAAATAATCTGTGTTCCAAGGTTACATATTGAGATGTTGACAGATTTATTCGATGTTCATATTTTGTTTCTGTACTGTTACGGAGAAGGATTATCGACTCTGGTCATGCCTTCCTTGCTGTATCTTTCATTTGTAAATCAAAGTCGTTCAGACAAAAAGACCAGTTTATGACTTGAACACCCAATGCAATCTGATTTGTAAGCAGACAAGAGTAATTCCTTATGCATTTAGGACGTTTAGTCTAGATATAATCATTATAGAGAGATACTACCCTTTCACTTTCCTTAATGAAGATGTAGCACTAAACTGGATGTTAAAAGTACACCTGATTGTTGGTCACAGTGTCGCAGGTTTGCAGTCCACTGACCTTTGAACTCTCTACAAACAGTTTAATTTGTTAGGTTTAGAAGCAGTGCTGTGTGGTGTGGTATTGAAGTGTTTCAGTTTATTAGAAAGGTAAAACACAATGGTCCCTTGACTTAGCTCACAGACTATGGCTTCCAGCCTCCACAAATTCAAGAACAATTAAATGAGGAGAGGCCATTTTGCCCATCTATCTGGCACTGCTGTCTCAGTGTCTGTGGGGGATTGGTGATATTAGTGAGTATCGCCCACATGCTGCTTTGCTGAATGAGAAAACGTGGACACTAACACAACACCCTGGTGTAAACAAAGGAAGCCAAATACCTCCGTTTAATGTTTCCTTTGATTCACCAATGAAGATTTCAGGAATTACTCGTAAAATGTCTGTGTTTCAGTTTCTTGCCCTTTATTTTTCTAGGTTGTCTGTTTTAATGTTGATCAATGCAGGGGAATGGAACACTTCTATCTCAGAAAAGAACGTCCTGAGGATTTATTTTTAACTCCTACATTTTTGGTCCCTCTAAGTTAGATTGTCAATTAACACTGAACTAGGAACAGTTTTACACTAATAGGCCCATGTTCACTAGAAACTAAGTAGACATTATATCAAATTTATTTCACATAGGAGCTCAGGCCTAGAAATTGGCCTACTTAGTACAAATTGCCCCGTTATTGCCTCTGGGGGCGGTAACGAGGTGCTAGCCGGGTTCCGACCGGACGCGGTGATAACATCGACTCCCGCCATATTCGGCAGGAGGTGTGCAGCGGCGATGTGTCGTTTGCGTCCCGATCTCCTTCACCCTGAGATTGTGATGTCATCACCATGCGCATCGCCGCAGACCTGAACTTGGGTTCCGTCCCCTGCAGCATCGCCAGGCGAAAACACTGGCAGCTGCAGGAGGCGTGTATCGGGCGGCCGGGCGCTTTGAGGGCGATGCTTAAAGGTGAGGTGGCCGAGATACGTTTAAAAAAAAAAAATGACCTCTCTTTCAGGTTTCTGGCCGGTAATCTTTGCCTGCGATCGATCAGCTCGGCACTCTACTTGAGTGCATCAGGCTGATTGGGCCAGATTGCGGCTGCCGTCAGGGAGAGGTAAGTCTTTGTTTTGCAGAGCCTGCAGCGATGGGCCTTCCCTTTAAGGGAGGGAAGGAGCCTTTCGATGCGGCCCAATGAGCAGCTGTGCACACCTACCACCCCGCCTGCTGTCGATTGGGGCTCCAGGAAGGAAGTGATGCGCTTGATTCAGCATTCCACTTCCCTCCTGATGCGGCAACCCCAAATTTTTTTAAAGTTTGAAAACATTAGTGCTTGGCACTAATTTTTCAAACTTTTAAAAGTTACTGTCCCAAATGGGGCGCTCCCCAATTTCCCCCCCCCCCCACCTCATAGGACCTTATAATTCACAGAGAAGGAGGTGATCTCTCATCCCATTGGTCTAGACTGCATTAAAACCCAGATCCCAGAGAGCAACCAACTGTGTGTTAACTCCAATGAACCAATCCCTTGTATATCTTTGACCATGCTGCAACATTTCCTAAATTATAAAGTATTGCAGCTTTTAACTTTAGCTGTATTTCTTTAGGTAGCAGATGCCATGCAATGTGTGTAAAAAGCAACAATTGCATTTGGATTGTTAATATCTTTTAAACAACTTTACTAACCAGGAACTGATATCTGGAGTGATTTGTTTAACAGGCGTGAATACAATGGAAAATGGTTTTCACAAAACACAAGTATTCACTTGCCGGTATTGACTTGATTGGAGCTGAGTACCTGTGGGATGTGAGAAGTACAATGGCTGATTCTCTGGAGTGGCCTTTTTTCATTCACCGTACTTGAACAAATTTCGTTGACTAGTTAAATGGGAACTTGGAGCTGAATTTGGTTTTCTCTTTGCTATTGATGTCAAGAGACAAAGAAATGGCTATCCCAGTGGTTCAGATTTGGCTTGTTTTGGACAGCAGGTGGCTTTTCTCATTCCTGGAGAAATGTTCTGCTTTAAGTGAACTTGCGACCCACTTTGTCTTCTCGCAGGAGCCAGTCACCTCTTCACGGTGTCAATGTTGAACACGTGGAAATTTCCCTTGCTGCACTCAGTGGCACTCAGTTATTGTCTGACAGACGTTCTTGGCCTAGGACAAGTTGACCGTATGTTATCCCACCCTACCAGCACCATCCCATTCAATCCCAATTTATCTGCCCGCCAGCAGAACCCATGAAGTAAACTCCTAAAGGTTTGAGTACTGGGCTGCCTTGGTCCTCAAGACCAATGCTCTACCAATAATGTTACTGTGACATTTATTTTGTGCTTCTTCCTTGGTGATTTAAAAAAATGGTTTATGTCGGCTGTTCCTGTTTAATTGACACATGGGGTAGGTTTGACATTGTGCGATAGTGTAACACAGGTGAAAGCAGGTCGGAGACCCGTTTTACATCTCTCCCGATCACTTCAATGGAAATAAAAATTGGCAGAGACATAAAATGGGGGCTGCTGACTCACGATCACCCACACAAAGTCAAAATCAACCCCATGGTATCTAGAGTTTGGCTGGTCACTGCCACGGGTCTTTGTCTAGGAAGGTAGGAGTTCTAGCCGTCACCAATGGTCAGACAGCAACATTGATCCTCACTTCTACTCCCCCACTTCCCTTAGATACAGTACTTCATTACAGTGAAATGCTTGACCAACTAGTGAGACCTGATATATCTCAACCATTAAGGGCAGTCATGCCAAGTTGAAGGTAAGGAATAGCTCCAGGGATGAGGGACTTCAGTTATGTGGATAGACTGGAGAAGCTGGGGTTGTTCTCCTTAGAGCGGAGAAGGTTGAGAGGAGATTTGATAAAGGTGTTCAAAATCATGAGGGGTCTAGACAGAGTAGATGGAGAGAAACTGTTCCCATTGGCGGAAGGGTCGAGAACCAGAGCACACAGATTTAAGGTGATTGGCAGAAGCACCAAAGGTGACATGAGGAAAAACTTTTTTACGCAGCGAGTGTTTAGGATCAGGAATGCACTGCCTGAAAGGGTGGTGGAGCAGATTCAATTGTGACTTTCAAAAGGGAATTAGATAATTACTTGAAGGAAAAAAAAATTGCAGGGCTACAGGGAAAGGACAGGGGAGTGAGACTAGCTGAGGTGCTCTTGCAGAGAGCCGGCATGGACTCGATGGGCTGAATGGCCTCCTTCTGTGCTGTAACCATTCTATGAATGTAGGTGCTAAGGCAGGCATTGTGCTTGGTGGTCAATTTGCCTCCATTCGTGCCACTGGGTTACACTAGGGAGAAATCAATAGATGGATTGGCAATTGGTTATCGCCAATTTATGAAGATCACCAGAGAAGGATACTGTCTCTTAAAACTTAACATGTGTCCTTACTTCGATGGCAGTGGGAAAGCTCTTTTGATGCCAGTCAGTACAACAGGTCATCTGATAGTTTATTTATGGACCTGACATCCACTCTTTTTTTTACTGATTATTATTTTCTGTTTTAATGGAAAATCGTACATTGCAAAATATCTATTGTTTTGAAGAGGCAGGCTGAAACAAACACAAAGTGACACCATATTTCTACCAACAGCAACCTCTGGGTCGCTAAAGAGTCTTTGGCAAAACATACAGTGCAAAATGTCAACTGCAGCATTTACAAGTAGGTCCCAGGATTCAGCGTATGAAGGCGATTACAGATTACTTCGAAGGCATACATCATACAAGCAGACTACAATGTGCAATATATATACAGCGTGATAAAGCAAGGCTCACAAGAAAGATACTACAACACTACCAACACATGTTATATTCAAACATATATATTTCCTATATCTGGCCTGCACTGAATACAATGCAGCAGCTTCTGTAAATCTACTTTAACCCCACAAAATATTGGATCACAATTTTACAAACAAAAGGATGAATTTGAAAATACATTTTTGTATATATATATTTTTTTAAATTTGAGCATTTTATCTACATATTTAACACAATGAAACCCTTTATTTCACTGAAATTAGATTGGCTTATGATAATAATAGAATGCGGTGTAGATTACAGATTTCAACCATACAATTCTTTACAAAGAATCTAAATGTAAATGTGTTAATTCAGTTACAATCATTTTTATCACAGTGGTACAGTAATCTCCTCCTATAGGACTCTCCCGTCTAATATACCCTGTGATGTATCATATATTGGTGATCGGCAAGTAAAGAGACCCTAAACCCCAGTAGTACATTATTCATCCTGCTCTCCATTTAAATGCAGCAAAGGTAGGCTAACCTGATGGCTGAATGGATAAAGATTCTTTGGTGCTGTGGTAGACCTTTGCTGTGGTCGTTACCAATTCAGGCCCTCATCTGTGTTCATTTGGACAATCTCAGGCATGGTGGTAGCTGATGTATGTCTATTGACCTCAATCACCTTTGGGCTAGAGAAGGGGAAAGAAAATCACCCAGGGTTCTCACTCCTGAGCACTGTACAATGATCCTTGGTGGAAAGCGGTGTGCGTGGATGCTGGGTGAGGCCAGGATTGAGTCATGATTGAATAATCTGATGACACTGCTGTTCACCCTTGAAGAATAACCACTTGAGAGAAGTAATGGAGGGTTTCTGAAGGCATACCACAGCACGAATCTTTGGGAGGAGAAGGGTAACACAGGAAAATAAATACTGTGAAGATTTGTCAGGTAGTCCTTACGCATCCGATTGGTGACTCTGCTAAGAATTGATGTCAGTGTGGCAATATTTCTAACCACATGGCAGAGATGTGGCAAATGTTTGTGGTGGAGGAGACGTGAGAGATCGTGGTGGAGGTGCCGTGATTGTTTTTGTGGCGGAGGAGCGGTGAGAGATCGTGGCGGAGGAGCGGCGAGAGATCGTGGCGGAGGAGTGGTGAGAGATCGTGGCGGAGGAGTGGTGAGAGATCGTGGCGGAGGTGCGGCGAATGTTTGTGGCAGAGGAGCAGTGAGACATTGTGGCGGAGGTGCAGCAAATGAGGGTACGGGGCCCAGAAGAGCCGAGGGTTCAGGGGCAGCACGGACCAACCCACACTGCAATATGTGTGCGCACTAGGTCCGTGCAGCAGAGCAGGTCTCCAGTCGTTCTGGTTCAACTCTTGCCACTGGATAAAGGCCTAGCTCTGCCGAGCCCGTGTGGTGGCTGATGTGCAACGGTCACCACACGTTAAAGAAATCCACGCACAGGCATCTTCCACCCCCTCAATTGGAGTTAGGACTGGAACATTAGGTCCTTCATTGAAACATCTGTGAACCCGTGTGGAAGCAAGTCATCCTCGTTCGAGGGACCGCCTATGATGATGATGATTTTTAACCAGAGATACAAAAAACTAGCTAGGAGACTTTTACATTATTGGGATGGAGAGAAGAATGAGTTCACTATTGTAGTTTAGTCCCCTTTATTAATATATAACCCATATAAAACACCATCGCTATAAAAGCCCAACTAGCTGCACCAAGCTTTTCATGTTGCTCCAAAGAACGTTATAGAAAAGCCCAACTATATACTCAGCATGTTGAGAGATTAATTTATTTCCAATAGAGAAAAGAAGACTGATAGGGGACATGATCTATGTGGCGGTACAGATGATGTAGATGGAATCAACGTATTGAACTTGCACTGTGAACAAAAAAACCAGAGAGCACAGGCTAAATATTAACAATGCTCCGAAAGACGCAGGAGATTGGAAGAAATCTTTCATTCCTATTGTGTGTGGATGTGGATCAGACCGCTAAAACAAAACTCTTTCAAAAAGGGCTGATAAATATTTGGGAAGAGGATCAGAGCTTCTGGGAATAGATTGAGATTGAAAACTCGGCAAGATGTGCAGCTGGGTTTGGGTTGAGTCTGTAGAGGTATGCAGGCCATGGATGAATAGCTGAGATGTGAGGATGGATGAATATCCTGAGTTTTGCTTGATTATCTTTGGGGATCTGGGAATATTTATACAGCACATTCCTTTAGGACACGAGGTGGGTGGGTTGAATCCATGATAAGGTAGATTGTGCATGGGCTGTGGAAGGAGTGTGCTTGACCGGATGAATAGTGTTCCTTTGTCCCATGCTTTCTCAAGTTCCTACAGAGGATTACACCTGTTCTCTATTGGTCAGAACCAATTTTACTGTTCAGGGGGAAAGAGCGTCTTAGAGCCACTTGTACGTATTGCTTAATTTGGCTCTATAAATTGTATCACTGTCAAATTACACAGGCCACACATTCCCCAAACAATTTTTTGAAGTGAGACTGAGTGCACTCTGAAGTCTGATCTGTTTGGAGGCAACCATTTTGTTATCTTTCTATGGAGCTCCTTCCAATACCACTGTGCAACAGAATCCGATTCCCCCAGTGGACTGGCTCCTTGAGGATGCTAAAATGATTCCATCAGTGGCTAGTGCAGACATTAGTTACATTTATGCTTTGGGGTCCAGATTAGGTCTTTGAAATGGACTAAGTGTGGATGCATTAGCACCTAGAGTCCAATCAAGGGAAGTCACAAAGGACAGTTGGAGTTTACTGAGCGGCCATTTTACTTGCCCTTAATGAGGAAGAGATACTGGACAATGCAACAACATTTTAGATCTACTTGTGGGTTCACCTTTCTTTAGGATTATTTCCCCCACCGTCTGTTGATTCCTGGCTAGACTTTCCTGGGAGAAGAGAAAGCTTAATTGAACTGCTCTGAATTCCAGAAGAGTTTTATTTTAAACCATTTTAGTAGTATTATACTGCAGACTAAATCCACAAACATGGAGTGTAGGAATTGTCAACTCATAGGGCTTGACTGGATGAATAGTGTTCCTTTGTCCCATGTTTTCTCATGTTCCTACAGAGGATTACACCTGTTTTCTATTGGTCAGAACCAATGTTACTGTTCAGGAGGAAAGGATGTCTTAGAGCCACTTGTGTGTGCATCTTAATTGGGCACGTGCACAATAACTGCCTCTGTGACAACGTCCTGGCTCACATACAGAGATCTCATTTAATAACTTGGTGATAAATGACCCAAACCCATTATACTGGGCGTCATGGTAGAATTGACATAGGCAGTGGGCCAGTGCTGTTTACTGGAGTGGTGGGGATGTGGGTTTAATTGCTCCACATTGTTGAGTCCCTAATTCCACCCATATGTCTGTAGGAAAATCACATAAGCATCACTCTGGTGTCTGGTTCAACGGTAGTACTTGTGGAGCAGACCATACATTTTCTTAAATGCAGGATGGCATGAGGCCGAAGGAGGGATGTGGGGAGAAACAAAAAAGATAAAGATAGAGGAGGGAAAGCTAGGCACAACATAATGTTCTGTATGATCCCAGGAGTGTTACCTCAGATCTGAAATTCCATCATTCAGAAACATGGAAGGCTTACCTGCCTTCGTAGGAAGATTTCAATTGGATGGTTCAAGAGATGCTGGACTTATTGGTAACCATGAAGAGTAAAATGGTTTTATTTAAATGTAAGACAGTGGAGATGAGGTCTATAATAAAAACTGGAGTGCTAACATTCACCCACGCTGAGTAACAGTATGCACCGATAAAGCTGTGTGTAGGAATTTACCTGGCCTCTGAAGACTATAAGAGTAACGAAGAACATCCATGACCACTATCATTGATTATGTACTAATAGACACCAAACAGCTATCATCCAGGGTGTTTTTTGGTGCTATATGACTCCAGCTGACAGTGAGAGACCAAGTTTTTCCCTATTTGCTGTACCCAGTTCCCCTATCCCACCAGCATCATAGATACACCCATGAGCTTATGATGTTGTAAGGATAAGTGAGCCGGTTTTGGCAACATAAATGTGATGAGCCAGTCCCAAGTGCTTATTTCTGTGGAGCACAGGCTGCCAACAGGTTGGTTCTCCAAGCCTGAATGTAAAAGTGGAAGGTGGACATAGACATTGCTCTCCTAGAATTGAATAAAGTAGAAGTGCGTTTGGTTGAGCAGGCCCCACTGCATCAAAAAAGTAACAATGTCCAGGATGCATTAGCAACATGACCCACATGGAGCCGGGGGAAGCAACAAATAGCATCAACATGGCAAATCCCAAACTTGGCACTGGAGCTCTGTCTCATTTTATTCCAGTATGGACAAAAGGTGACTTGCCATCAAAGAGGTGACTGTGTGATCTGAGAATGTGAATACATCAATTGATCAATTGATATAAATATGACCCAGAGCTGTCCCATTGTGCTTATAGTGAGTGCAGGATTCTCTAACGTTTCTCTGCCATTTCCCCATTTGACAAGCCCATTATCTGACCTCTCTGTGAACCCTGTGAGGTCAGGATCATTATTGATGGCCATGATTTTACAAGAATAATTGATTTGTAGACTGGCTGGAGGGAAGCATGTTTTTATGCACCTATATTATATATGAAATATTTTTAGGAATAGGAAAAGGTTATCAGGCTAACAAGTCCTTTTCCATTTTTCATAGACCAGCCCAACCTTCTCACTATATCTCCCAATCCCGTCTCTCTCCAGAACCACATTGAATTGTCTCTTGCCCCCATTTATAGTGCCTGCTTCAGTGTCCATCCCGGTAACTTATTTGAACAGGTTAATGAATGAAGTATAAATCAGGATTATCCAAACTTTTTCGTTTCTCTGTGGGCTGCATAGGTGTGCACAATGGAGCTTTGGTATGCGGATTTACAATTTACCTACTGAAGAGGCAATAGCACGAATACTAGGCATTTCCAAAACTGTAGGCCCATAACAATCAAACAGGATAAACCAGCGAATAGGAAATAAAGCACAGCCAGTTAAAGGCACCATGCACCAAACTTAAAAATTAGAGGGAACATTGGTCATACCTTGAACATGCCCTCTCCCAGATAAAAGAGGGTATAAAAATCTACAAAATAGGCTGAAAAACGTACAAGGTGTTGGAGATAGTAATTATAGGTAGAACACCTGAGCACGAGATTGAGCAACAGAGCACAGTATTCATGCAGTGACACTGCAGTAGATAGAGAGGAAGTAATGTATTGCCCCAGGGTTATTGAAGTAGAACTTTCTTGTACAATGCAAGTCATTTCTCGAACTGAAGGATAAATAATGTCTGAATTATTACCCAGACATCGAAGTCAATGTTATGTTGTCTTGCTTAAGTCAATCTTAAAAATAAAAATAAACAGTGGGAAATTGTTTTGGAAGACATTTTGTTTTTGAACCAATTACTTTTCACCATTTGGTACCAAATAACTATTGCATTGGTGAGGCACCCAATGGCAGTGCTAAGGATCAGCAAAGGCTCTATTTCAAGAGGTTCAGGTAATTTATGCTTTTAACAGAGAGTCATTCCTGACACACCTTAGAATGTAACCCAAGTTCTGATTTTCTGCAGTTCCCTTGATTGTTCTGTAAGGGTTCAGAGGCAGCAAAGAGAATGGTAGTACAAAGCAACGGTGAAATATCAGAGCTTTTGATTTGGGCCAGATGAAACTTGGCTTGCAAAGTTTTTTATGAAGTGTTTTTGATCCATATTTGCATGAACATGTTTTCAATTGATATGTAAGAGCCAATTAAGCCTATGGTGCTCATCAAAGTGATGGATGTTAACGTCAGCATCAAGCATGTCCAGATCGGGTATAGCTCAGTTAGAGCTGTACACGAAGACCCCTTCTTTGCCCAATATGCCTCAGACTCAACTGCTTAAGAACACTTGCCACACCAACCCCCTTGTGCCTACACTGAATGAGATTGCCAATATTGTAGTGTGAGCCTGTTCCCCTGAGGAACTGGATTGCCATTATCCAAAGTGATTGTATGAAACCACCAGACAGGGGAGACTTTCATCGTAATAGTTTGGGATGGAGTTGAATGCAGTTTCCAGAAAAGCTGATCTTTGGGCTTGAAACTTGCACCTCCCGTTAGGGGGCGCTGGTGGGACGTAAATGCCTTTGTGACCGGGTGCGGTGCTGACATCGGCACCTGCCATATTGGGCGGGAGTTTAGCGGCGGCGCTACGGCGATGCGCCCCGATCTCCTGCACCTGGAGATCATGATGTCATCACCGTGTGCATCGCCCTGTTTGTGCCCCGGACCTGAAATTCACTTTCGCCCCTTGCAGCAGCGCCGGGCGAAAACACCAGCAACTGCAGGAGGCGCGGATTGGGAGGCCGGCTGCTTCGGGGACGATGATTAAAGACGAGGCGGCCGAGGTAAGTAAAAAAAAAATGACCTTTGTTGATGCCGTTCTCTTCACGGGTTCCTGCCGGCGATCGCTCAGCCCCGCGCTCTGCTCGAATGCCGGACTGATCACACGGGTTCGCCGCTCCCTTGGTGGTCCAGGTAGATCCTGGAGCTAGGTTTCCCAGCCTTCAAAAGTTACTGCCCCCAAACAGGGTGATAACGAATTTCTCCCCCTTAGTTTAAAGAATGTGATCCTACAATAGACACCCGTTCAGCATTCTTAAGTTTCCAGCAATCACGGAGCCAGAATGAGGCTCCATTGAAAACTTGACTAAGCTCAATCGTAGGAGGACATTTTTATACCAAATATGGGGAATAGGGTAGGAAAGTGGAGTTGAGGTAGAAGTTCAGCCACGATCTTATTGAATGGTGGAGCAGGCTCGAGGGACTCTATGGCCTGCTCCTGCTCCTAATTCTTATGTTCTGAAATAGAGTTCTCTAGCCTCCTGCTGGTAAATACATAAGTTATTCAAAAATATTTTGTTATTGTAGAGCAAAAAAGGTGGTTTGTTTGGAAACCCAAGCATCTTGATGAGCAACAATCCCTGACGTTTTCTCAGCTTTAAGTTCATGCTCTTATTCGCCTAAAGTGAAATTAAACGAGGATGTAAAAAAGTGAAATAATTCAACGAATTTCATAGTCACGCACAGTTTGCTCTTTTTACAATAACCCCAGTTCTATGGCTCAGGTTCAACACAATCACACAATTAGAAGAGGGGTCGTCAGTGCCTCATGGTTAAAATTAACACGGTGCAATTTAAAAAAAAATGGCTATGCTGCCAGAACTTTCATCTGTGACCGAGTGTATTTATTTAAACACACACACACCCACACGACTCAATAGAAAATTTTTTCACTGTTGAATAGCTGCTGAAGCCATTGCGTTGAAAAGACACACACGCAACACAGTTGCTCACAACGCACGCTCACAATAAACACATTCTCTTTCTCGCTCTCCAGCCAAGCTCTAAGAATTTTGTGAAGTCACTGGGTTAGTTGAGAGCAGGTGTAACATGGGATACAGTTTATTGTATACAATTCAATTTATGCAGAAATAGATTGGGTTCCTCATCTTAATACATAGCTGTGCTTTGAATCAAGACCTACATTTGTGGGCTTATGTTTTTTTAAAAAAAACAACGAACATTACAAAATGGCAAAACACATACAGGGTTTGGTACAATCCTATCATGCAGGGTGTACAATCAGTTCCTCTTACCAGCAAATACAATGCTCCAACTACAAAGATTTAGAAGCACTCATTCCTGGCTTGCTTAGTGTTAACAAAGAAAAAACAACGTATAATCTGCACTTACCCATTTCTCTCACAGCATTTGTTGGAGAAAGGATCTAATTCATTTTGAAAGCAATTTTTTTTTTTAACGAATTTGTAACTGGTGTAAAGTACCTTTAATTAATATTCATACAATTGTTCAAATACTGCTCCCTCCTTACCACAAAATTGGAAGTGCTAAATGGACTGGTGGGATCCAAAAGACAATATTAGACTTGGGTCTTATTATATAGAAACAAACTTAATACATTTGCCAAACCCAGACTATTGGGTTCAAAATAGATGAGGAGGGGGTTTGGTAAACTGAATGAATTTCTATTTAAAATAACATGCAAGTTTGCATGATAGTGCTACAATTGACATGGAATGCTCCTTTTAGTGGGCTGTCCTTATGAGGCTCAAACGACTGCAAATAGGAAGTTTCTCTGGTTGCGGAGTACCATCCACCTCTACACTTTACTGCACCTGGTGACAGCTGAAGCAATGGGTCGGATCTGCACCAGAATAGACTCTACTACATCTACATGGCGTTTACATGGGGTTTCTCCAGTCTTCGAGCTGATGTCACAAGGTGGGGCTAAAGTGAGATTGAAGGGGGAGCGCCGCACCCAGTATTGGAAAAAAAAAAGTCTGTTTGGAAAAAAAAATGTAGGTAAAACCGGGGAGGGAGTTGGAGAATGTAATGTTTTACAGAATGAGGGGTCATCCCTTTAGTTTGCAAAAGAACCTAGAAAGCAAAACTGCAAAGCAATAAATGACCATCACCCTATGATTGTGGTAATTAATTATTTAAAAAGTAATCTGCCTCCCCTTTTTCCTTGCACTGCTCTCTGAGGAACAGGCACGGACTACCCTATGGTTAGCTTACTTGCTCCTCGCTTTCCATCTAATTTTAATCTGGGCTTGTCTGCGACAGTGAGGAGAGCCTTTTTCTGCTGTGTACCAAGTTGATCCAGCAACCGCTCACAGCATTACCGGGCTCCTAGATAAGCCGCCATCTTGGGGTCTGACTAGAATATGAATGGGGGTTAACTTTCACCGCTGACATCTTAGGCTGCATTCACAGTACAAGTGGGGTGTCAGCACAAAGGGGCTTGGATTCCACACCCACACTGACAAGTTATAGCATAAATCTGCACCACAGTGGAGTGAAACTCCCTCTGCTGCGGAATCTCAGGCACTGACTCTGCAGTTCGCACTGGTCAGAAGCTAAACCACTTTGCACTGATACTGCAGTTGCAGCATGAATGAAGCCTTGTATGCAATCTGTTTGATTGGGCCAAACTGATATTCAGAGGCCATGTTCAAGGCTAACAAGTGTCAGAAAGAAGCCACATCTTCACTGTGAGTCACACATACACATTATGCTTTTTTATTTTGTATTTGTGTATGTTTAATAGAGCAGGAGACGTCAGTGCTGTGATATGGAACCCTATCAATCCTATTTTAGATGCTCTGTGCCAGTGTCAAGCACTTGTACGATGGGTATAGCATAGCCTGTTGCTTCTACACTGCCCCAACATTGTCACCTTAGCTCAGAGCTGTGCCCCCGACTGCATCATTGTGATATGTCGGTTTCTCACACCCGCCATCTCTGAGATTATCATATTAGGGGCAGTTTTGATACTATGGGGCCCATGATGGCAGAGTACTGGGTTGAGACTACCCCAACTCGCTTGGCTCAAGGCGTCTGAGGCCAGCAGAGAATTGAGACATTCATCCCATTAGCCTGGGTCGGAATTGAAAAACAAATGCAAGAAATGGAACGGCAGCAATGGGCAAAAATAAAATGGCCAAACACTGAACACAATAAGTGTTCTCTGGCTTAAGGGAAAGATTAGGTTTTTTAAAAAAAAGTAAAAGACAGGGGAAACCCACAGTTTCACAGATGCTAATAGAGGATATTTCCCTTTAAAACAAAAGAAATTCTCTGTGAGTTTAAGATTCAAAAGTAAATTATATTGTATTACGCAGGAAAAGAATGTCAATTATATAATTAGTTTCCACAAACTTTAAAATATGTTTACATTTTCCAGTCCTCTCTTTATATTTATCTAAAATTTAACAAAAGCAAAGCTTCCTTTCTCGTACTTTTTTCTGTTGCATGTACACAATTTATCTCTCGAACATTCACAGTTTCATTATAACGAGCACACACATACACACACACAAACGCACACACTCAAATTGTCTGAAATATTTTTAAAGCTGTTACTGTTTTCTCAGGATAAAATATAACGCTTCATATTTTATTTTACATGTTCAAGGACATATTTTGTCAAAGCAATTTTTTCCCACACATTTATTTCTCTTTTTAAAAAAAAAACAAATCCATTATTTTTTTTTTTTGCTCGTTTTCCAGTTCAAAGGTTATGCAACGCAAGATTGCCACGCAACAGGCCCTCCCTGTTTGGAGGTGGCTGCTGCATTTGATAACAGGTTAGCACTCCAATTTCTACTATGCACCTCAATAACTAAAAGTCACCAGAAACACCATGCACTGCATGGTCCTGGTTGAATAGCATCAGAACTGTTGCTCTGTTGCTTTTGTGTTCACAGCAAAGAAACAATATATTTTCTCAGTAAAAAAAACAACTCTGTAATGTGTTGCATTTGTGAATGATTCTGCTTGCATAATACTTTCCAACATTGTTTTAAACTGTGTTGATGTACCTTTGCAGGTACTTTCGGGCTGTTAAGTTGATCCAATACTTCTTATGACGTGTAGTTGTCTGAAAATAAATTCTTCGGCATCTCATTCCAAAGGCACAGTGACAGGCTGAAGAGTTCAACCTAAATGATAACACTTCACTTGAAATCGAGAAAAAAAAAGGCATTGGATCTAGGGCTGCTTTGGTGTTTTATATATTGGCTGGGAAAACAACTCTCTTATCTGACAAAATTATTCTTTTCTTAATATAAATGTTCTGGAATAGAATTATATCCTTTAATTTTCACTTAAGGCTCGGAGTTGTATGAAGCACTCAATTCATATTGAGGATGCGGCCTACTTGTGTCAACCCTCTTCTGAGGCCTGCGGTTATACGTGGCGGCTGTAAAAAGAAACAGAAAGTCAGTATGGATTTTTGTTTTGTTTGTAAGGACTTCATTTATTCCACGCAAGTGCAGTATCCATATATGATTTGCCTCGTGAGCTTTATCTCTGGAATTTCACAATAGATGCTGGGCAGGAGTTTCTGCTCAGTTGCGTTGTTGTTTTTCAGCGCAATAGAGCAAGAAATTTCCAAGCGCAAATTAAGTCCAGCGCAAATCGAGTTTCCGCAAGCTTTTTAAAAAACATTGCACTAGAAGCCGGCCCCGCCTACACAACTGGCCAAAGCCCCCGGATCGAATTCATCGCCATTTTGGGTTTCTGCGAATTGTGCCTGTTTGTGGGCCTTAGAGGAGGCTTTTAAAATTAGGCTGTTTTTCTTTTTAGGTATAATGACACAAATAGTCACATTTTAAAAGCTTTCACATTTTATAAAAAATTCTTAGAAACTGACTACTGTATAGCAATGTAACTACTGCCGCATAGTTTTTTAAAAAATAATTTTCAGTTATTTAAAATTGGGTTACTCACTGGGCTAGACACTGATTAAAAATTCTTATTTTTTTGATAAACCCATTTTCAGCTATATTAATAAAGCAGCAACAGGTTGCTACTCTTAAATATATCAAGAAGTATTTTTTAATACAACATTTTTTAAAACTACGTTCCAAACGTTGGTTCATGGCAGATTTTACGTCGGTGATGTGCAACTTAATTTGAGCATAATTTGTGCCCGAATTGCCGATTGTGCCCAAAGCAGAAACTCTTGACCGTTATGTTTTGGGTCATTTACCCTTTTTTCCATAAATATTTTTGGCTTCCCTACATCCTTGCAATTATTTCCATTTGTCCTGATATCGAGGTAAAGTACTGTAATGAACCTGGAATAATGAAACTTTTTAAATTTAAGGTTCTTGCAGCTATTGGTTTTAGACACACTTGCAAAGAATTTCCTCGTCTTTGAAACTGGCAGAGTAACATTACACAATAGTTTTGTTTTGTTTGTAAGGACAAGGTCAACCAACTAATTAATAACAAAACTTTTTTTTTTACTGTATTTGTTAAATTTTGCTAACTTCTCATATAGCAGGAAGTAATTGTTTCCAACTCCGTGCTAAAGCAATGTTGTAATTATTTTTTTACATAGAGGTTCGTTAATTTCAATACTGTCACCAGGACTTAGCAATCTGTTAAATTCCAAAAGCTGCAAATCAGACAGCATGTTTGTATTTGAATTGATTGCTCTGGCTTGTTTCTCAAGGAAACTAACCAAAACCAACTGCTATGAACAACTGTCATAACGATATATCCGGTTAAACTGGAACATGACTTCTGAGATTGAAGCTTAGTTTTAACCTCTTATGCACTGTGACAGAATTAAAGAAACCAAATTTGAGCTAAATCTTCGACAGAAATGCTCAATTTATGTTACAGATGCTACCCAAATACCAGGAAATGGCAAGTATTTTCAAAAGGGGAACCATCTGTAATAAATAGGTGGTTTATAAATTGAATTGTTTTTAGGATAACATTCCTCATTTTCTCTCTGCCTCTCGAGGGCATCGATCCTTGCTACATTGCAGTTCCACAGGTTCTGGCTGCCCTTTCCACTTCACCCAAGTGGCCGTGATGGAATCATGCTAATGATTGTAATGCTGGAGTGTCTTGCCTGCTTATTTTTGGAAAGGAGAGATTTTCTAGACGTTTTCCGGTGATTACCCACCTCATTCATGAAATTAAGTAACTTGGAGAATCTACAACAACAACAACTCGTATTTATATAGCACCTTTAACGTAGTAAAACAACCCAAGGCGCTTCACAGGAGTGTTGTAAGACAAAAATTTGACACCGAGCCACATAAGGAGAAATTATGGCAGACTTGGTCAAAGTGGTATGTTTTAAGGAGCTTCTTGAAGGAGGAAAGAGAGGTAGAGAGGCAGAGAGGTTTAGGGAGGGAGTTCCAGAGCTAGGGGCCTAGGCAGTTGAAGACACGGCCACCAATGGTTGAGCGATTATAATCAGGGATGCTCAAGAGGGCAGAATTAGAGGGGTGCAGAATTCTCGGGTGTTTGTGGGGCTGAAGGAGATTACAGAGATAGGGAGGGGCGAGGCCATGGAGGGATTTGTAAACAAGGATGATAATTTTGAAATTGAGGCGTTGCTTAACAGCGAGCACAGAGGTGATGGGTGCGCGGACTTGGTGCGAGTTAGGACACGGGCTGCCGAGTTTTGGATGATCTCAAGTCTACGTCGGCTTATGCATGTTTACATACAACACTACAAGTGTATATGATCTATTCGAAGGAATAGCTAGGACAGGCCAGATTTATGTTTTTCAGTGAGCACATGTAACCCCTGAAACATACGCATCTCCATCACCTGATTATAGAATGAAGTAGAATGTAGCCAGGATCACCCACCCTCCTCGGTTAAGGAGGTTCACAAGATCAGGAGATCAGGTCAGATAAAGAAGGCCCTTCAGCTCATTTAATCTCAGCCTTCCACAACACCAACCCTACTATCCTCTCAGTGTAGCAATCGAGCTGTTTCATGTTGAGTTGCCAGATTGCTGTCGATGGCACAACAGGAAATAATTGATGGTGGGTGTGGGAAGAAATGAAGAAAAAAGTTACATGAAAAAAAAAAGACTTGCATGAATTTTTACTTACTGTCTATACACATTATCCTTGGCTGCTCCCACTGCCCATTTGACTGACATTTGATATTGGGAAAATGGCGCTGTAAGAAGCCATTTTGACACTGATACCGTACCAAGGAGTTAATTTCAAAACGTTCTTTCGTTTTTCCAAACGTTTTGGCATGTTCTACCACTGGTGGTTGGCCACAAGCAACTGAAGAAAGGGAGAGAAAAAAAGTAAACCATCATTTAAAAACGCCACAATTGGTTGATACTTTACTGTAATTTGGGGTCATTTTAGTCCAGCTTGGCTTAGTTGGTAACACTCTTGCCTCTGCTAATGCTCTGGTGCAGTATTAAGGGAGTGCTGCTTTGTCAAAAGTGTCACCCTTCAGTAGAGATATTAAACCAACCTGTCTGTTGGTTGAGGTGGATGGTAAAGATCCCAGCCCTCTATTTAAAGTAGAACATGGAGGTCTCCTGGTGTCTTGGCAAACATTCCTCCCTCAATAAACACCATGAAAAAACTCAGATCAATTGATCAATCACCTGATTGCAGCATCTTGCTGTGTGCAAAATGGCTGCTGTCATGCTGTGTCAGCCTATGAGGAGAGATTGAGTAGACTAGGCCTATATTCTCTAGTCTTTAGAAGAATGAATGGTGATCCCATTGAAATATACACAATTCTTACAGGGCTTGACAGGGTAGATGCAGGGAGGATGTCCCCCTGGCTGGGGAGTCTAGAACCAAGGATCACAGTCTCAGAATAAGGGGTCGGCCATTTAGGACTGAGATGAGGAGAAATTTATTCACTCAGAGGGTGGTGAGTCTTTGGAATTCTCTGCCGCAGATGGCTGTGGAGGCTCAGTCGTTGATTATATTCAAGACAGAGATCGATAGATTTTTGATATTAAGGGAATCAAGGGATATGGTTTAGTGCAGAAAAGTGGAGTTGAGATAGAAGATCAGCCATGGTCTCATTGAATGGCGGAGCAGGCTCGAGGGGCCGAATGGCCTGTTCCTGCTTTAATTCTAATGTTCTTAATGATTGCATTTTGAAGTAATTCAATGTAAGTAAAGTGCTCCTGAAGAGAGATACATTGCTATATAAATAGAAATCTTTCAATAATAGAATCTGGGCATCTTCTAACAAGAAATGTTGCCCGATATACTTTATTAATATAGATCTATATTTATTCATTCTTGTTCTCTTTAAAGTACCCCCCCCCCCCCGCCCCCCAAGGTTTTGTCTTCGTGGTGGGGTATGATTCTCTGGCTGCCATTTACCCTCTGGATCAGAAAGTGACTGGAAATGTGAGAGTGCTGTGAATCAGTCACTGACCCGTGTTCCTGTTGAATGAGATTCAGTGCCGAGAGTGGAATCTTGGAAAATTGACTCAATTTTTGTCAAACTTTATTTCTTCCCTATGATCTCAAAAATGTCAGAACACGGGGGAATCAGGTCTACTTACTCACTGCACTGGAATCCAAAATGTGTGAAATGGCCACATTTAATACTTTAATAATGAGTTCTCCTCCTACTCCTAAATGACCAGTCTCTATCACAGTTTTTGACCCTTTGAAATCCTCGTGAACCTCTGGCTCATTTTACCCTAGGATCATTGGTTGGATAATGGTCATGATAACCCAATATTATTTTATCCTTTGTAGGTCTGTATGGTTATTCCTCCAGTCAATGGTAAAAGTTTGGCAGCCAGAAACAAAAGTTGCGGTATCCAACTGTACAGATTTACTGTGGTTCTTTATCTGTCTGCTACATTGGATACTGTGAAATCGACTCCACAATTTATCGGGTTCAACTCTGCAGCACTAGAAGTCAAGAATGATAAGGGAGTCAAGGGTTATGGGGAGCGGGCAGGGAAGTGGAGTTGAGGCCATGATCTTATTGAATGGAGGAGCAGGCTCGAGGGGCTAAATGGTCTACTCCTGCTCCTATTTCTTATGTTCTTATGATATTACGAACAGCATCAATCTGAAATGAGTCTGTAGACAAAGAGGTAGATAGACACTGAAGAGGGATCATTTCTATAGCAACATGAGCTAGGTGGCCAATTGGCTTTCCTCATTTGTAGAGATGAATTAGAAATCTGTCAGCTTGCTGTACACGGTTTGCGCTTTATATCCGTTGATGGGTTGCGGGGAACTTTTGTTTTATTAGAGCGCCCTAGAATACAGATGTCACTGCACAGGAGCGTCCCAAGCTTACCTGTCCCTTTCTTGCAGGTAAAAGGCAGGTGGTAATTGCATGGAACATCATTCCATTGGCCATTTTCATGCCATATCATGACAACACAATCTTCGCCAGTGTTGAAGAAACTGTCAGGTTGATTGGGCCGCCAGTTCTCGTACAACTATTTGAGGGAAAATAAAAATATATCCAATCTTGAATACAAACATATGGACAACGACAGACAGGTAAAGACCATCTTGTCCCCACAATTGCGATACTTTGTGTATCACGACATATACACTCTCCACCCCATCCAAAACCATGTGATCTCCTGGGAGAGGCAAAAAAAAAAACAGATTAAAACACCCAGGCCAATTTTGGGGGGAAAAAGTCTGGGAAGTTCCTCTCCGCCCCATGTCGGTGATCGAAGCTAGCCAGGAGATCACTCTGGCCCTGAATTCCCTGCAGTACCTACCATCTGGAGGAGGTGATCATCGCCCTAGCCAGAAACTGGTCGCTGGATAGAATTCAGCGAATCAGCATCCACTGCACGAGACTGCAACCTATTCCAGAGGTCCTCTATTCTCTGGGAAACGCACCACCTCCTGACATCTAACCTAGATCCGGCCTTGTACAATTTAAATTTGTGTCAACTGGAACACAATCTATATCCTTCATCATCTTATAAACCTCAATCAGATCACCCTTCAGGCTACGCTTCTCTAAAATGTAGACCCCAACTTTTTTAACCTAACCCAACAATGCCATGCGGTGTAAAGAGAAAGAGAAAAGCAAATTACAAATGTTGGAAATCTGAAATAAAAACACAACATGGTGGAAATACACTGATGGTTTCTCAGCATCATGTAGCTCCTTCATTTCCAAAACGGCAATTTGATTGTCAGCTTACAGACCCTCGAGTAGGGTCTCTCTGTCTGCCTCTCTCTCAGGCTGCTCTGGCGACGTTAATTATGGAAAGCAACCCAATGCATCCTGGTGCATCTCCTTCACAAATGGGGGAGCTGACTTGAGGGCTACTCCAGAGCCAGCTGACGTCAGGGAATCAAGCAACAGCTATTGTTAATGAACCATAAAATCAAGTGCCCTCTTCAAAGGGGCACTAGAGCCGACAAATTAACAAGTTAAACTTTGGACATTAAACAGTCAAATTAAAATTTGGTTGCCGGGGGTGATGATGCGCTCCTGTCCCTCCGGCGCCCACCTCTTGCGGAAGGCCGTGAGCGTACCGGTGGACATCGCGTGCTCCATCTCCAGGGACACCCTGGCTCGAATGTAACCGCGGAAGAGAGGCAGGCAGTCGGGCTGAATGACCCCCTCGACCACCAGGCTGGGAAATGAGATGACAGGCTGGTTTGAAGTTGCACCACTTTCTGTGCTGCTCCCCTAGAACACTACTCATCATTTACACTACTACAGAGGAATAGCATGGTCCAGACTCTACTCAAGGCATAATAGCAATATTACGAAGACATTTCAGATAACATGAATATTTTCTCACACATAAAAGTTGCAGTACTTGGAACAAGAGGTCTTCCCTTAGATATTGCTGCCCTTATCAGGTGTACACTCAAATTATAAACGTGTAGTATGGGCTTGCAACCTGCTGAGCAGCCACAGTTCCAATGCTATTCTGAAACTGAGTGTGAGAGAATGGGGAAAGGACAATGGTTGAATTGGCTTTCCTTGTGGCTGGACTCCTCTCTGATCGTCCATGGTGTTTGGTCAGTTAAAGAATAACTGAATCGATTAATTATCCAATGCAAGATCTTGGTTACTTACTCCCCATTGATTTTACTGACAGGGCTTTGTATTCTCATTTCTCCTGGGCTAACTGTTTTCAGATAAATTACATTTGCTTTTGAAACTACCAAGAGAGAAGGGCAGGAAATCTGGGGCCAAAACTCACCAGCGGGCTGGCATCAGACCAATGGAAATCACCCTCTATTGTCTTGTCATTCAGTCCAATCCATTGATAATCCCGGGCATTATCTGAGCACACAAAGATACCAACAATATCAGCTTCACAGTGGACAGAGTTTGTCAGATGAAGTGGTGGATTTACTTCCATTGCCAAATGAAATAGTTTGCACGATGATATTTCACGACAGTTTTAGAGTCAGGATTTTAATCTCGTAAACAGCCACAGCTGGAGAGTCCAATAACTCCAGGTGGAGAAATTGGGCTGCTTTGCGCCTCCCGTTACCGCCCCCTGGAGGTGCTAACGGGGCGCTAAGGGGTTACCGACCGGGCACGGCGAAATCACTGATGCCCGTGAATTTCCCTGACGGGTTTGCGCTGGCGCTAAAACTTACCGCCTCGATTTCTTACGCCCCGGAGATCATGATGTCATCCAATGCGCAGCGCCCCGTTACTGCCCCGGATGAAAAATTCGCTCCCACCCCCTGCAGCACCGCTGGGCATCAACAATGATAGCTGCAGGAGGCATTGTCACCTCAGCTGGCCACTTGGGGAGTGCTAATTAAAGGTAGGCCGAAATTGAATTCTGTCCCCAGTGTGTTGCATTTTGATTTCTTTGTAACCCGCGATTGCTTAGCCCTGCACTCTCAGGGTGCTTGGGGCTGCTATGTGCGTATCGCAGGTGCCACTGATGAACATCCACAGCCTTAGGCTTCAATGACCACAGCATTGGCCCATCCCTTTAAGGGAGGGAAGGAGTCAGTAAAACTGGCAGCGCTGGTGACAGGTTTGTGGGGGCGTGGAGTATTACCGCCCGGGAGAGGCGAGCTGGTGTGCAATGCCCCTAGTTGTGACACCGACTCGATATTTATGGAGCGGGCGCAATCCAGTGCTCCCTAGTGCGCCCTAGTGGGAACGCCAGTGAAAACTGCTGCTCCAATCTGTACCGGCCGAAGTGATTGAAGCAATGTCTACCTCAGGCAAGTGTGATCTTTTTGCGATTTATGTTGGGGTTGCGTCAGTAATAAATTGCGAATTTTTTTGCTGGGCATTTTTCAGGTTTCTTTTGCTCCATGGAAGCCTCTGTTAGGGCGTGCCCTGCCAGCTGTTTTGCTCGGGATTTTCGGTGGCTCAGCTGGCCTAGCGCCCTATACGAGGTGTGGAATGTCTCCCGTAGCGCTGCGCTCCAAACTCCGGGCCCAGCTGATGAATTTTGCAGCGGCAGGCGCAAACTATTTGCCGGCGCAAAACGTACCGCTCCGCCCGGGACAACGCCGCAACAGAGGCGTGACCAAATTTCTCCCCCCGCCACGCCACGTCATTTACAGACCTGGCCTTATATAAGGAATTGTGAGTTGTTGATGGGAATGAAGTGCTTGGTATGAAAATAGGAATCTGAGCTTCTTGGAAGCATGTTTAGTGATGAAGGAGAAGTGGGGATTCCATTTGAAGTCAGACCAAGAACGTCAATAGATGGAGAAGAATGCAGCCAGCAAAGGTAAAGTGACATAAATGGATTATGACATAACAAATGGTCCTTATGACTACATCAAATACTCACTGTTGACAAAATCTTGTTCCTCTGGGGTGGTAATGCTGGCCAGGTGGGCTTTCTGCTCCCTGCACTGGTGCTCTGCAGATTCCCACGTCTGTCTGTCAACAAAGTGCTTGTAGCAGTGACCCTGAAACTTATCCCAACCAAATTCGCACACCTCCACGTCTACAGAAAACAAAAATCAGACCGTTACAGGTTGTATTACAATAGTTTATTACTGGAGCTCAAAATGCAACATCCCTACCGACACCTGGGAGTCCCTGGCCAAAGACCGCCCTTAGTGGAGGAAGAGCATCCGGGAGGGCGCTGAGCACCTCGAGTCTCGTCGCCGAGAGCATGCAGAAACCAAGCGCAGGCAGCGGCAGTAGCGTGCAGCAAATCAGACTCCCCACCCATCCCTTCCTTCAACCTCTATCTGTCACACCTGTGACAGAGACTACAATTCCCATATTGGACTGTTCAGTCACCTAAGAACTCACTTTTAGTGGAAGCAAGTTTTCCTCGATTTCCAGGGACTGCCTATGATGATGACACCTCTCTGGAACATCACCATACAGAAATTTGGTTTCATACCTCATAGTCAGAAGCAAGTGTTTGCAACTCATTTAATAAGACACAAACGATCTCTGAACAATATCGCCCCATAAACATTGCAAAAATTAAAAACTTGCTCTGAACAATAAAATTTAATGGACATCCTTTGCTAGAATATCTCGCTCATGTTGGCATCCACTAGCTTAATTGCATTTTCTGTAACTGCATGACTGTTAAGTTTAGACACTGGGCAATCCCCCTTCCTAATTGGAGGCCATGATTTCGGTCATGTTAATTTGAGATTTGGTGAATTCTCATTCACTCCCTTGAACCGCATAAAAATGAGTTACATCCGCCAGTGCAATCGCAACTCATACTGGAAAAACACGCTGAAGAAATGTTGGCTTTTAGTGTTTTCCAAAGCTGCTATTATATTGCCCAGAACAATGCGCACAAATGTTGTAGTCAGTATACAACAGGGTACAAGGCAACACCCAAATAAACCGGAACATAACCAGCAAAGTCCTGCAAAAAGACCAGGCCAGTGACAGAACCAATTTTAAAACTTTGAAAAAAATCTAAATATTAACTTACTGCAAACTGACAATTACAAACTTCAGGCAAATCTGCAGAGATTGTTAAGATTAAAGGCAGAATTTTCACCTTGACATGGCCTCGGTTCAAAGGGACAATGCTCCTCTAGTCCTCCAGCACTAGTTGCCATTACCCAATATATTATAAGGTAGTGGTTGCACTAAAATATTCTTTTGCCCTGTTGTACTTGCTACTTAGACCATGTGGGAGACCAATAGTGAGCTGGTGGGATGGTGCATTGGATGACCTGAATGGAAAAGTGGCAATAGAATGACAGCTTCAGGAGTTGGCAGAGGGAAGTGGGTGATGCCAAAATCTAGTGGTGCCAATTATGAAACTATTTATGACTGACGAGGTATCTTGGAGTTGCTGCCAGTAGGAAATAGATTGTTGAACAAAGAGCAAACTGTTTTCTTTTATTCATTCATGAGGTGTGGGGCATCGCTGGCAAGACCAGCATTTATTGCCCATCCCTAATTGTCCTTGAGAAGGTGGTGATGAGCTGGTTTCTTGAACCACTGCAGTCCGTGTGATGAAGGTGCTCCTACAGCGCTGTTAGGGAAGGAGTTCCAGGATTTTGACCCAGCGACGATGAAGGAATGGCAATATATTTCCAAGTCAGGATGGTAAGTGACTTGGAGGGGAATTTGGGAGGTGGTGGTGTTCCCATGCGCCTGCTGTCCTTGTCCTAGGTGGTAGGAGTCACAGGTTTGGGAGGTGCTGTTGAAGCCCAAATGCTTTATGAACAGTACTTTTGGTGGCAAAATGGATATTGGAAGATAAACTCCTGCTCATCAATATTCTTGTCACATCAGGGATAGGTGGCCATTACCTTATTCAGAAACAAATGATTACTTTCCATCTTTACCATAGTGCAGCACCAATTCACAGCTGGGATTATTCACAAAAAGCCATTTAGCTTATTTGTTGGTGTAAAAATGAGGGAGGCAGAACAAAAGGTGGCTAACTCACAAATCGGACAACTGCACTGCTACCTGCATAGCAAGAGTGCACAGAATCTCAGCACTGCCTTTTCTGAGAAAATAAAAGTATTATCTTGGCCTGTGTTGGAGCACCAGTAACCAGGCTCAAAATGACATTAACAATGGTGGAAAACCGATGTTAACGCCATCAGATCGGTGAAAATTTTGCCAAAAGGTCTACAAAGAATATGAAAAGGAAAAAAGAGGAAAACTGTTATAAAGGTTTGACTTTTGAATAGTTTTACAAAGATCTAGGTGATCTACAATAGTTTGTTCACAACGCAGTTTTTACGAATTGGAAGAAGGGACCAATTTGATCTGTTGAGGTTGGATGAGGAAGGAGAATTTAAGCTTGTGCCTCATGCCAGCATCATTCAGTGTAGGTTTTGTGGCTGTTGACTGCAAAAATGACCGTAACATTTCCTCTACATTATTCATGTTTCTAACCAGACCTCAGGACTTTCTGGCCAGTGGGATTCTTGGTCACTATAGCATTCATTATGGGTTCAGGTTGTTGAATTCGGGGCGAAATTAAAGATTCTACCTTACATCCTGGATGTATCAACTCAAGAGTTGAATTAAAGGGTTATTGTCTGCAAGAAATCCCATCTTACAAGCCATAAATTCCTATGTAGAAAGGGCAGGTGTTTTGGAATATCATAGTTGACAATGGACATGCGGTTGGGTACAATTTTTATACTGACGTTTATTGGATCATTTCTACCATCATATCTTTCTTTTCTTTCCCCTCCCCTTCCGAAGCGATGATACTCAGGTGGCTATTCTTCATGCGTGAGCTTTATCAGGTTATTTGACTGGGGGGGTCATCACAACGGAACCCAATCCTGTCGTCACCCAACATTCATAGAAAACATTCTCCAATATCAGATCACTTTCTAGCCCAAGAGGCCAAATGCCGCATTTACTTGCTGCCCTAGATGAGGTCCAACTTGTCCACATGGTAAAATAATAAATGTTCCATTGTTGGAGCCACCAAATCCCAGCAAGGCCTTCATACACTTTAACCCTACCTTGAACCAGTGTTCAAGCTCCCCTACTTATTGTTGATTTCTAGTCCAGGTGCTCAATGCGTTAGTGTCCATAAACTTAGAGTGTCATCTTAGAGGTCAACTGGCTGAAAAGGACAGTTTCTACCCATCAATCCCAAAGCACTACTCAATGCGGCTGTCACAAGATCTGGTGATTGCCCTTTCTTGATCAGAGGCAGCACTGATGAGTTAAAAAGAGGAAAAGGTAGTAGAAACCATTTCCTTCAAATAAATAAAACAGTAATGGGATCATACCTTTCATAACAATGATTACCACATACCCACTCTCTGTATTCCCATCAGTTTTACTGCAGGAATATCTGGGTAACAAGTCAGAAGTCACTGACCATAATGATCATTTAAGACTGCTAATTGTTTTTTGTTTAAGAAGAGGAGGAGTCTGACTCAGAAACTGAAGTGATGGTAAGAAAATAATCTGGTCTAAATTGAACAAAGACCCATGGAACATTGGACAATATGTCATGTGTCATTAGTGGCCTATGAGCAATCCTAGCCAGATAGGTAGATTGTTAGAGTTTATAGATTTACTGAAAGATGATTTTATTGGTTTCTAATATATAACCCGAAGATCCTTCAGGATATTTATTGGGCCATCCACAGCTTTGCTCTGTAAGAGGAGCAAAGAAGCTTTTGTTCCAGGTAGATCAGAAATGCACAGAAGCTTCCCTATGCTTTGGAGGGTAAATGCACATATAATGCGATATGGAGCCACAAAGAATGGGAAGGTCCAAGGTTTGATTCACTGCTCTATGTCGATGATGTTGATCTCAGCTATGGCACCACGGAGGTGGGCACTTACAATTGGCCAGAGTGCCCCTGGCCAGAATAGGGAATGGAAAAAAAAAATCAAGCTTGAAGAATGGTTACTTGAGGCAACAGAGGGCTGGATGGACCCAAGGGGCTATACCCCAGCATTAATCAGCATCTTCAGCAGAGAAGGGGGCAAATGAAGTGCAGAACTGAGCAGAGCGGAGATACAGGCCAAAAAGTACCGTAACTGATCTCCTTGTTGATCCATTGCAGCCCCGGTAAGTGTAAAAAAAAGTTTCCCTGTTGGACAAATTTACAGATACATGAATCAGGGGGTCAAACAAAACCTTTTCACTAACTCAATGGATCAAAGTTTGAACCTCAGGTGACTCACTGAAGAACCTGGTAGTCCTGGAGTTGCTCATATTTCTCACAATGTGAAGCCTTGCATTTTACAAGTTCGGATTTTACCAGTGACCTGTGACGACACTTAGAGTTTCACTGTGAGTTAACCAAGACAATTATTGGGCTATCGTTTTGCCTAGGCTGGATCTTCATGGTAAGGAGTGGATTGTTTCCATACAATGATTAGTATCACCAAATCCTCCAAGTGTGGCAGCCCATTTCCTAACACACCAAGTCCTGTTCACCCATCACCTGTGCTCGCTGACCTACATTGGCTTCCAGTTAAACAAGGCCTCGATTTCAAAATTCTCATCCTTGTTTTCAAATCCCTTTATTATCTCGCCCCTCCCTATCTCTGTAACCTCCTTCAGCCCCACAACCCTAGCTCCCCGCCGAGATGTCTGCGTTCCTCTAATTCTGCCCTCTTGAACATCCCTGTTTATAATCGCTCAACCATTGGTGGCCGTGCCTTCTGTTGCCTGAGCCTTAAGCTCTGGAACTCCCTCCCTAACTCTCTTTCCTCCTTCGACACTCCTTAAAACCTATCTCTACGACCAAGCTTTTGGTCTTATGTGGCACGGTGTCAAATTTGTCTCATAACACTTCTGTGAAACACCTTGGGACGTTTCACTATGTTAAATACAAGTTGTTGTAAATATTACCACTGTTGTGCACAAACTATCAGAAAAAGAAAATCACCTTTGATTTCCTGAGAATAAAAGATTAGTTAGAAAAAAAAAGTACAATGGAAGTCAAACCCAGAACAAGTTGCCCACCCTAAGTTGGGCTAGCGTTTGTAAGCTGTTAGTAAAGTTAGCTGAAGCCACTTTCTCGTACCAATTTCACAGAGGTCCCCTTCATAGCTGGGTAGGCACAAGCATTTGAAAGTGTCGATGCCATCGATACAGGTAGCTCCATTCAGACAAGGGCTCGAGTGGCACTCGTCAATGTCTGCAAGAAATCAAGTTCTGCCATTAGGATTTCAAGCAGGGAATTCTTTGACAGGGTGGGGCGGAAGAGAAAGGGGGGTGTTTGCTCTCTGCACTTATTCTGGAGGCATCCATTTGGTGTCATGTTTGGTTTTAGAGCTACAACTACCTTCGAGAAACATGCTGAGCAATTTAAAGCTGACACCCACTAGTTGCTTGAGGTATCCCCTCATCAGGTTGGCTATCACTTTCAGCGATAATTGGTTCCTGCTATAGGTCTTCCCTTCCTCTATCTAATGGATCCTCAAAATCATTCTCACCTCACCTTCGGTTATTTCCTGCCTTCCTGCCATACCTACATGTCTTCATTGTTTTTATTCTTTTCTTGGGAAGCGGATACCTGAACCAGGCCCAGTCTTTTTCAACTTTCTAGCCATGTTTTCTGATGCCAAATGGGCTGGTATGGAAAGTCTTGTCGATAAACCCAACCTCGAGCAAACAGGGCACTTGTCTATCTCACTGATATTTTCCTAACTAGCCAAGCCATTCAGCTGGCTTGGACTAGTCTTCTGGAATTGGCAAGTAAAGTGACTGCCTGTTAAATAAGACAACTAACTGAGCTCACTGATTCAGTCAGCTTGGACAGGGGACCAATTAAGAACAATCTGATCAAACTAGTTTCCAATTGGACTTTATTGGGGCAGCTGGTAGATTTGAGTGTCAGAATCTTTAAACTCAAAAGCATTTAAGTTTCTCAGATTTAAAAAAATTACACTACAGCTTTTTTGCACTTAGCAAGATGAGGGATGTGATGGGGAATGGAATATGTGGGGAGTGGGACTAATTGGTAGCTGTCACAGAGAGTCAGCACAGACACAAAGGGCCGAATGGCCTCCTTCTGTTGCTGTATGATTCTATGTCTTTGGGCACCCAGTATCTGCATCAAGCACTCCTTGATTGGGTGTAGCATTGGTAGATGCCGAGTAAAAATCTCTCTATCATGCCTCAAAAATGTGCCTCACCACCAATTGTAGAAGAGGACCCCCTGCTGCACCAGTGTGGCAATTTATACTTCCCAACCAAACCAGTCAGTGGCTTCTCTGAATCAGATTGTCAGTTTATAGTCAATTAGTTCTAAGGGCCATTACAACTATTTTGAGTTGTACAGTAATCAAGTGCCCCCCTGATTAAAGGGGGGGGGGGCGGGGTGGAGACACACTCCAAAAAACTTTTCAAGTGCACCCTTGTTTTTTTTGGGGGGGGGCACTAAAAACACAAATTATACAAGTGCCCCCTGGGGCGATTACAGAAAGGAAACTTTCATCCCATCAGTAAAAGTCCCCAGTATCTTCTGTTGGATCTTGTATAACATGAGGCTAAAGAGAGAGCCTCAGTATCAGGAGGACATAGACCCATGAAAGCCCTTTGAATTATTTTCTTCTTTATCTGTTAATGATTTTGAATATTTTTATATAAGCAGTGAATTGGATAAACTGTTAGAAACTAGGTACTGAGCTTAACAGCATATGGCAATCTCTGGCCTTTGGAACAGGTGCATGTCTAACTTTGGGAGAAACCCTGTTCTGGCCCCTTTGGGTAGTGACATTGTAAATAAGAACACGTTTACAATTTCACTAACTATACTGAACCAGAGGAAATTTCCACGAACAATTCGAGCAATTTTTATTCCTCATGGTTTCAATGCATGTGTTAATTCAGCTCGTTAGGGCTAGTGGTGGCTTGTTCCTCACTGAGGGTTGTAACTTTCACATGGTTTTAATGGAAAACCAATTTTTACAACAAATTCAAATGGTTAGAATTAAAAATATATATATTTTTGAACAGACTGATCTTGATGAAGAGGCCTGAAAAGATTCAATCTCTTCAGACAACTCTGAGCTGATTGGTGCTCTGGTCATGCTGGGAGGTGGTGGGGGATATGGGGTGGGTGAAAATCAGTTGCCTCCTCCCAATGACAAGCTGAAATGAGATTGCAGGGTATCACACAATCTCACATCTGACATCTGTGGGGACTGGATGATGCAGGGGGTAAAATACATTGTCCTTTCACCCCTGGGATCTAGGCTTGGATCTTTCTGCTGATATTAGGGTTCTAAATGCAACAGGTTCCTAAAGCGGGATGACCCACAACACAAAATTACCCCTAGTTATGCTCTAACTGGCACAGATTTGACAATCTCACTGGGAAAAGCCACTAGATTGGCTGGTGTGAAAATCAGAAAATGCCACACTGATGCACTCTTCTGGAATTGGGACTGAAGCACATTGTTGGGAGAGAGTAGAAGGAGCTTGACTCTGCATCAAACCTATGGTGTACCTGACCTGGGATTGCTTGATGTTGACACTGGAAAAGTTTTAATCTCTCACCTCAATTCATGAAGTTTTTCAACTTTCTGGCCAGTATAGGAATTCCACAACTGGTGTGGACTTCAGGAAATTGTCTCCCTAAAAGACAGTGCGGGGGCCAGGGGGCAGTGGTATTTATTCTGGTGGCATTAGACTCACACTCAATGCTGCTCTAAGGACCAAAACAAAAATAGAGGCCGTTGTCTGGAATCATAGTGGTAGGGGGGTTCCACATTTGGTCTGAGTATTTCTGGGCTAGGGAGAAGGAAAAATCATCTAAGTTTCCTGGTACTGATTGCAATCCAGTGACCTATCGCTGGAAAGTGTGTCTGTTTGGACTTGGGTAGGGGTACAATCAGTTTGGCAGTAATGGCTCCTTGGTGGATTAACCTTCTGACAGTAACTGCCCAACTTTATTCATCGAGGAAAGACGTTGGCATTGATAGAATTGATCCCCTTCCACTCTACTGCACAAATCAGACTGACAGGAGTGAAGGCAAAAGACATTTCAAAGGAGGAAAAACATTGAAAATAATTGGGCTTAGTCAAAATCTCATGTGAACATGTGCCCAGGAAAAAGTTCCCACTGTAACATGTCACCTGGGAGTTAAATAACTTAATTCTTGCCTTGCTTACATGCTTAAAAGCTACACCCAGCATGCATCTCTTCGGCAGCATCCTAACACATGGTTCAAGATGGAGGCCTACAGAAAAGCCCGAGACTGTTTCCCTTTCATTAGTACCGACTAAAAGCAGACTGTTACTATTTTGCAAGAGAGTTTGGAAATAAAGAAGAATTGGGCCAAGAGCATTCAAAATGATGACTACAGTCCTCAGACTTCGAAGCTGATGGCACTGGGGTGGGAGTGGGTGAAAGGTAGCAGCTGACTTTAGCCTGTAGCGCAGCAACATTTTTTTGAAACCATATCATTCATTAATATACTAAAGTCAACTTTCAAGATCAGATACAAAGGTTTTGTAAAAATGCAATTAAACCGAGGCAGCCTGTTAGACAATGTATAGTCAGTAGTAAACCAATTGAGTTTTAGTCTTCATAAAACGTCGCAACAGCACATTCTTCTTCACAAACAGAACTAGGTGCAGAGGCAAATTGTTCTACCTACAACACTCTTGGTTGTGAAACAGTGGGGTTCTATTCGCCATGTTGCATTATGGTGACGACATAATTGAACCCTATATTTACAGCCAAAAGTTATTGCGGTCAATTGCAGTCTGAGCCTGTAGTTCCATCTTACACAAAACCTTTGTGTCTCATCCTGTAAACCAACCCTTCAGGTGCAAATGGTTAGACATTTTCATAACTGAAAGCAAAGAAACTAATTGCAAAGTGAGATATCCCAATTTTAGCTGAAAACAAACTCCAATCTCCAACCCAGATTTGGACCTCGCTAATGAATGCATTTGTGTGTGCTTCTCCAAGCTGGCATGCATTAAAGGGCCTTCATCTTCATGAGACAAAGGATTTGGCAAAACACAGCATTGCATTGCTTGTGTGCAACACCATCACGATGGAAATGATGGATGGCTTTTTTCCCCCCATGGGTTCCTCTTCCTCTCTAAGTCAAACAGAAAATTGCCAAGCACGACATCATGAAGGCAACAGCTCATAAAAATCATTCTAGTTGCTCATTAGCACCAATCAGATGACATGATGACATTTCAAAAGTTATTTAAGTTCCTGGTATCCATGCCATGGTAGGGATCAGCTGACACCACACTCTTCGATGCAAATCATTACGTCAATGCAGATGCAGACAGGTGCGTTGGCATATCGATTTGCAGCATTCATTTTGTACAAACAAAGTTTTTGAAGCCGACAAGATGCAAGTGCAAATCTCCACTGAGCTTTGGGTGAATCTATCCAGAATAATCCAGCTGGATCAAGGGAGCTGCAGCCCAACACAAGGGCTCCCAGTGAGCAGACACCACAAAAGCTGGATTACTTCAGTTTATCTAAAATGTGATTGCTGGAATAGGGTAAAATATCTCACACCCATTTCCAAAATATTTCCAGGTTGATTGATTTCCATCTTATATTTTGCGATCACAGCAACTTTCAAATTCAATGGAAAGAAACTGCCAATGCAAGCAACTTTTTCCAACCAGGTCTCAACCTGTTGTTCAGCCATTGCTGAGATAGACATTCCAACCTTACTATGAGATGTGTTTCCGTCATTTTGGACCTGTTGTAAGTACCTGAACACTGCTGTATCTTTAATGGCATTGGCGAGAATGATATATCTGCCCATTGCACACATGCGTAATAACAATTTATAAAATCCAAACTTGGATTTGAATCTTTGGAACCTCAGATCATGTCTCTGATACTTTGCCACTAGAGCCATCCAGTTCCAGATTGTCCATATTCATCAGTTATAGAGTAGCATAGAATGGTTGTAATGGACCTTCCAATTCTCCATGGCCTTACCATCTGTAATTGCCATTAACTAGAATAACTCTTAAGATAATTCTTCCATATTTAGCGTCAGTTTTAGGACCAAAATTCTTCTGTAAAATGCTTCTGAGAAAGCCACTGGAACAAATCGTGCCTTGGTTTCTGTAACGTATGCACCTATGAATTTTCTCACAGGTTTGTAGAGCCAGGCCAAAAAAAAATACAAAAAAATATAAAAAGGGCCTGATAAGTGTTTGTTGTGTCCCCCAGATTGGGGGGCACTCGATCTAATGTTTGTTTTGTACTCCCTAAAAGAGTTGTAGAGCTGTTGCGAGAGGTGGGCACCGGAGGGACTGGAGTGCATCATCACCCCCGGCAACCAAATTTTAATTTGATTTTATGATTTAAAGTTTAATTTGTTTTAATTGCCGGGGTTTTTAGTGTCCCCCTCCCCTTTTATAGGGGGCACTTGTAAACTTTATGATTTTATTGCCCCAAAAAATCACAAAAAACCCCCCCCCAAAAAAAGTATAAAAAACCCCCCAAAAAAAACAAAAAAAGAGGGCAGGTATAAGTGTCTGGAGTGTCCCCCAGATTGGGGGGCACTCGATCTAATGTTTGTTTTGTACTCCCTAAAAGAGTTGTAGAGCTAGGCCAAAAAAAAATACAAAAAAATATAAAAAGGGCCTGATAAGTGTTTGTTGTGTCCCCCAGATCGGGGGGCACTCGATCTAATGTTTGTTTTGTACTCCCTAAAAAAGTTGTAGAGCTGTTGCGAGAGGTGGGCACCGGAGGGACTGGAGTGCATCATCACCCCCGGCAACCAAATTTTAATTTGACTTTATATGTCTTAAGGTTTAATTTGTTTTAATTGCCGGGTTTTAGTGTACCCCTCCCCTTTTATAGGGGGCACTTATAAATTATATAATTTTAATACCCCCAAATTTTTTTTAAAAAACTACCAAAATACAAAAAAAAAACAAAAAAAAAAAAAAGGGCATTGGAAAATGTTTGGAGTGGCCCCCCAGAAAGGGGGGTCCTTGATTTAAATGCTTTAATTTGTCTCCTCTAAAAGAGTTGTAGAGCCAGGCCAAAAAAAAATACAAAAAAATATAAAAAGGGCCTGATAAGTGTTTGTTGTGTCCCCCAGATCGGGGGGCACTCGATCTAATGTTTGTTTTGTATTCCCTAAAAGAGTTGTAGAGCTGTTGCGAGAGGTGGGCACCGGAGGGACTGGAGTGCATCATCACCCCCGGCAACCAAATTTTAATTTGATTTTATATGTTTTAAAGTTTAATTTGTTTTATTGCCGGGTTTTAGTGTACCCCTCCCCTTTTATAGGGGGCACTTGTATATATTTATGTTTTAGAGCCCCCAAAAAAACACAAAAAAACACACAAAACCGCACCCCCCCCCAAAAAAAGGGCCTGGAAAAATGTTTGGAGTGTCCCCCAGATCAGGGGGCACTTGATTAAATGTTTAATTTTGTTTTTTACAAAAGAGTGTAGAGCCAGGCCAAAAAAAAATACAAAAAAATATAAAAAGGGCCTGATAAGTGTTTGTTGTGTCCCCCAGGTCGGGGGGCACTTGATCTAACTGTTCAATTTTGTTTTGCTGTAAAAAGAGTTGTAGAGCCAGGGTGTCCTTAGAGATGGAGCACGCGGTGTCCACCGGTACGCTCGCGGCCTTCCGCGAGAGGTGGGCGCCGGAGGGACTGGAGTGCATTGTCACCCCCGGCAACCAAATTTTAATTTGATTTTATATGTTTTAAAGTTTAATTTGTTTTAATTGCCGGGTTTTAGTGTCCCCCTCCTCTTTTATAGGAGGCACTTGTATATATTTGTGGTTTTAGTGTCAAAAAAAAGATAAAAAACTAAAAAACCCACAAAAAAAACCAAAAACAAAAACAAAAAGGCACTTGTAAACTGTTTGCAGTGTCCCCCCTTTAATAAGGGGGCACTTGATTTAATGTTTATTTATTGTTTTCTACAATAGAGCCAGGGTGTCCCTGGAGATGGAGCACGCGGTGTCCACCGGGACGCCCGCGGCCTTCCGTGAGAGGTGGGCGCCGGAGGGACTGGAGTGCATCATCACCCCCGGCAACCAAATTTTAATTTGAACCACGTCAAAAGTTTAATTTGTTTAAGTTTGTCGGTTTTAGTGCCCCCACCCCTTTAGCCAGGGGCACTTGTATAATTTGTGTTTTTGGTGCCCTCAAAAAAAAACAAGGAGGCACTTGAAAAGTTTCTGGCGTGTGCCCGTCCCCACGCCCCCCCCCACCGCCCCCATGCCCCCCCCCCCGCCCCCACACACCCCCCCGCCCCACCCTTAATCAGGGGACACTTGATTACTGTGTCTACAAAAATATTTATAGAGCTGTTGCACTGTGAGGGACTTAGCCAGTCACATGATGTTCACAAGACTTAATAAAACCCCAGTCAGTTGGGTCTAGGTCATCCACTGTGATTCTCGTAGTGGACTGCTCAGCCACCGAAGGACTCATTTTAAGAGTGAAAGCAAATCTTCCTCGATTCCGAGAGACTGTCTATGATGATGAGATTGTGAGCCTAGTGGATGAACTGGTAATGTGTAGTGTGATTGTTAAACCTTTGTTAATAAACCAACTAGTTCTTAATAACAATGCGTTGCTATGAATTTTTAAGAACACATGAAGCAAATGCATTACAGTTTCATACATGTGGTGCCCTTGATCAGCCCTTGTGCCTGTGTTTGAGCTACTTACAAACAATAGTGGACAGGAAAAGACCCTCCGGTCCATCCAGCCTGCCCCACATATTTAGCGTGGAAGCCGCTGGCTTCTGGTACGACGGAATGTGCTTGCAGCAGCGGCATGACAATGACCATCAGTCAGCTTCTGTACCCAATCGGCTGCAATTTGTTCCAGTTGTAATGCCTGATTACTGCATTGGCTCCCTAACACCTGCCCTCACTTGCCGTGAAGTAAATGCCCCGATGCGACGAGCACTGTGCGTGCCAAATTCCAACCACCCGAATAAGTGATTTTATTACCATGTCGCTGGAGACTGCACTGTGGCTGGTGAAACAGAAATGGAATTTGCCAGGTTTGGTGTTCGCTGGCAAACGGAGCAGTTTTTTTGCCCCATCACTACAGGCCAGCCATGCTATTTTCACCTACAGGCCTCTTTGTGTCATCTGCAGCCAATGGGAGGTGTGAGAGTGGGAGTTGGGGAAGAGCGGTAACAAAATACTCACCACTCACTGTGGAGTTAACCTTGTAATGCGAACAGGGGTCTTTCTATAGCACTAGGACCAGGGGCAGTAACACACCTCTTGAAGCTGGATTGATGATACGAATATAACACAAATTGCACTGAACTGCACAATGAATCCATCCCTCGCTTACTCTTAAAGCCATGAGAAGAGCACAATAGTCAAACTTTGGTAAATATTTATTGATGAAGACACTGTCCCTTTGAATCCATCCAGAGAGAAACCGGTGGAATCAAGCATGATGTATTCTTAGACACATCAGTCAAAATGGTTCCTCCTTTGGACAGAGATCACAGAAATACACAAACACAAAAAATGATTGGCAAATTTAGTTTATTTTCAATTTTATTTACTAACGATCATTTCACTTCTTCCTGTCTTGCCCCAGCCCGCCCCACCCGTTCTGTCAATTTGTAACACAAGGAAATAAGAACCTAAGAATTTGGAGCAGGAGTAGGACATTCAGCCCCTCGAGCCTGCTCTGCCATTTAATAAGATCATGGTTGATCTTCTACCTCAGCTCCACTTTCCTGCACTATCCCCATATCCCTTGATTCCCTTAATATCCAAAAAGCTAGCGATTTGTGTCTGGAATATACTCAAAGACTGAGCCTCCACAGCCCTCTGGGATAGAGAATTTCAAAGATTCACCACCCTCTGAGTGAAGAAATTTCTCCTCACCTGTCCTAAATGGCCGACCCCTTATTCTGAGACTGTGACCCCTGGTTCTAGACTCCCCAGCCAGAGGAAACATCCTCCCTGCATCTACCCTTTCAAGCCCTGTAAGAATTTTGTATGTTTCAATGAGATCACATTTCATTCTGTTGTTCTCTCATTCAAATGTTGAGAACTAAATCAATTACAAATTGGGGTTAGGGACATCTCACTTTTGGGGCTAGGCACAATGTATGATACAAGCACATTGCCTCTAGAATTCTCTCTTCTATCCTATATTTTCTGTTTGTTGACCGAATAACCCATAAATTTTGTTGCTGTATACTTTAACTAAAGCATGCTCTTCAATGACAGCACATTTTTCTTTGGGTAGCAGAGGCTGTTTTTAAAAAAAAATTCGGACAGGAGTGTGTCAATATTTGCAGGGGGTCCTCACAGTGTCTTAGTACTTGCAAATGGTGCCTGGGAGCATGTCAGTAGTTGTAGGGGATCCCCCTAGAAGTGTGTTGTATTTGAATCCGGGGATTCCCCAGGACTGTGTCAATACCATCAAGGGGACCCCATTCTCTTTGGGAGAATCTACACGGAACCTGGAATGATTGCCAAGTGTTGGAGATTACAGCAACAGACTGGAGTTCCTCCATGATGAATGAAAGTTCATAGTAATACATCACCATCTTGTGGTCAAGAGAGGAACTGACAGTAATTCTTTGCAGGAATTGAAATTGAACATTTTATTGTCAATCTATTAACAAGATAAATATAGATGGGGAGGCCATTCAGCCCCTCCCAGCTCCTGGAAGAACACAACATCAAATGTTTCTTAAAATGACCTCTAGGTTTTCGCCCCATTACTCTACTCAGAAGTCCATTCCTTGTGTGGCTCATGGTGTGAAAAAGGATTTCCTGACATCAGTCCTAAGTTTGCAGTTTACTCGTTAAAACCCATTTCTCCCTGTCATACTGTCATGGTTTAGTTTGAAGTGGTGTTCTGGATTTATATACTTTCATACACTGTTTACTATTGTATATCTCGCTGTAAGATCACCTCCAGATTGCTCCTGTCAAGGCTCAAAAGCCGACTCTTCTCTAGGATTTTCTTCAAAACTCAGTCCTCTGACACTAAGAATTGGTCTTCTCTGAACTACGTCCCGGGCTGGAATATCTCCCTGTGTCTAGGTGACTGGAACTGGATGCAAAGAGTAGTCTTTACATGTTGTTGATGTACTGATAGTGTACGGCATGCTCTACCCAAGCTGAACCAACCACTATAATTGAGGTTTGCTGCGCCTGCAATTGCACAAAACTAATACTGAACATGGCTTTGCATTTGGGAAAAATGCAAGTTAAATCCAAAGATATTGATGACCCAATGGTTGAAGAGTCATCTTCCATTGGATTGGGCAGATTGTGAGCTTGGCTGCAATAACACAATAATTGACTCACGTACCTATTTCGCATTGTTCTCCTGTTAATCCAACTGGGCATTCACAAACAAAGCTGCCGTCTCTCTGCACACACGTTCCTCGACCGCAGGGGCTGCCTTGACATGGGTCAGGGACAACTACAGAAAAAATAGTAAAATCACAGAGTGATGCAGTTACTCGATGTTTGACACAGGCAATAACTAGGTGCCTAAAGGATGAGGCATTAGTCCAGTTAAAACAACTCAACAACCAGTCCCTTTATTGTGTGTGAATTAAACTGCTCACCCACAACAATTTATTGAAGTTGACTTAATCAACCTCTTGGCCCAAATTGGAAAGATCCATGAATTATGAAAAAAAAAATCATATATTTTAAATTCATGGTGAATTTGGAACTCTCTTCATTTGAATGCTCAGCATTTGCAGTCAACACAAAGCATTTGAGCACTGCGCTCCAACTCAACTGCGCACGTTCGAGTAGCAGGGCTGGAATTCACTACAGCTCGTTCCCTCTGGAACATGGAGCTTGGAAAATTCTTACTGAGGCCACTGCGGGTCGAACTTCTGGAAAAATGAGGTTGTAATCCTTAGAGGAAAGAAAATCTACATTAGTTGGCTTATCCTTCTCGGATTAAGGTGCCGGTTGAGGAGATCACCCTGGAAACAGAGACACATATTATGGGATGTGAAAAGAGCTCACAAGGCTTGTGCTGCCACGTCATTACTGTACTCAAAGGCAGCTCTAAAAGCTGTAGGCAATTGTGTGAGCTGGACCCTGATGATTCAAAAGCCGAAGCTTGGATCCTTTTGGAATGTGATGTGCAAGGAAAGATTCTGCCCATCAGTTGGGAGGACAAAATGATCAACATTAAAATGAGAAGGACCAGCCTATGTCCAGAAACTAGAACTTGCTTGGCGAGAATACTGCCATGGGTTCGGCATATATGCGATATGAGTGAATATTGGTACTTTTGGAAGTTGATGGAAAGACTCCAGTTGGGAAAAGACCATGTGGTGTACTAAGGATAAGATGGTGGGACTATGAATGGGAAGACCTGAATGAAAGACTGACAATGGTGCAGATAGCTGGGGGAGGTGGCAGAGGGTAGAAGCCAATGTCAAAGGACTTCTAGTATTGATGGGCAACCTAGTGTAGAAGACCGGCCACCAGTTTCAGTGGAGGACTGAGGCACCTTCCTTGGAACAGGAGAAATATCCTGCATATCCAAACCAGACAATTCTTTAATAAACAATTTTCATAAGAACTCCTCGACCACTGTTGCATTATTGAAGGAACTGACCGAGTGTCACTTTCAAATTTCTGTCTCCTGGAGAGGAATTTGAGGTGTCTGCCACTATCTCAGCCTTGGCCTTGTTGATCCATCACATAATCAAAAGTGTTCTCATTAGTAATTAGTAGCAAACCCGCTAATGCTTTGTCAGGTATGATGCTAACACATTGAAGAGTTTCTCACTAGTATCGCATGGCACAATTAACTTAGGGTTGAAGCTTAGCTTTAATAATCAGGTATTTATATCAAAAGTAACATTTCTGCATCAAGAGCTGTCATTCAGCCTTTCTGGGCAACAAGAAAATTGCATTTATATATCGCCTTTGACAGAGTAAGACTTCCCATGAGCGTCACAGGAGTATAATCAGGCAAATAAATTACCTAAGGAATGGAGTTTGTGGCAGGGGCTGAAGACAATGGCTTCGGTCTTCCCAATATTTAATTGGAGGAACTTTCTACTCATCCAGTACTGGATGCCGGACACACAGCCTGACACATGGAGGCAGTGGAGGGAGTTAAGCAATAAGGAAGCCCAGAGAGAGTCACACAGTCTCTGGAGATCCATGCCAATCCCTGCTTGCCCTATGGGGTACAGTAGCATAGTGGCTCTGGTACTGGACCAGTAATCCTGAGGCCTGGACTAATGATCCAGCGACTTGAGTTCCAGTCCCACCATGGCATTCAATGAAATAAATCTGAAAATAAAATCATTAAAAAGCTAGTATCAGTAATGGTGACCCTGAAACTACCGGATTGTTCTAAAAACCCATCTGGTTCAGTAATTTTCTTTGGAGAAGGAAATCTGCCATCCTTAGCCAGTCTGGCCTCCATGTGACTCCAGACCCCTAGCAATGTGATTGACTCTTAGTTGAATTCAACAAGGTGACTCACCACCAACTTCTTAAGGGCAATTAGGGATGGGCAATAAATGCTGGTCTTGTCAGTGACTCGCGCATTCTGTGAATGAACAAAAGAAATACCCACAAACCCCTGAAATACACACGGTGGTGAACATAGGAACAAGAGTAGGCCAGTTACCCCCTCGAGCCTGTTCTGCCATTCAATCAGATCATGGCTGATCTGCGACCTATACCTGTTTTTGTCTCATATCCCTTAATACCTTTGGTTATTGTCCAAAAGGTCAGCTTTAGATTGATGAACGAGATTTAATGTCATATAAAGTAGGCACTTTCCGGTGGGTTGTCATGTATTTGTGAAAAATAATTATGGATCAATACTCATTTCTTAATTTCCAAATGATGTTTAAATTGTTTGGACCAAGTCAAAATGCTGTGGATCCAATATACTGCATCGTCCCAGAGCAATGTTCACTGTAATTAGAGTCTCCTAAATGTTTGCTGATATCTTAGATTCACAACCCACAGCAAAATGCCTACATTAAAGGCATTAAATCTTGTTTATCAATCTACAGCTAAACCTTTTGGAACTTTGTGCTCTCGATAGGTGTGAGAGCAATGACAGAATAGGGGGTTGACGCACAAACACATATTGGGGGAGAAATTGGCCTCCTTTGCGCCTCCCGTTAGCGCCACCGGGGGCTGATCAAGGGGTGGCGCCGGCTTTCTGCCCGGGCGAGGTGAGAGAATCGATGCCCGTGCGCTTCCCTTGCAGGTTAGTGGCGGCGGTAACCTTAACGCCACTACCTCCTGCGCCCTGGAGATCGTGAGGCCATCCGGTGCGCAGCGCCCCAGTACCGCCCAGGATGCTAACTTTGCTCCCGCGCCCCTGCAGCATCGCCGGACGCCAACAACGGCAGCTGCAGGAGGCACTGTGACGTCGGCCAGCCGCTTGGGGAGCGGTAGTTAAAGACAGTGGTGGTCAGTTAGGATAGAACTTTTTTTTAATCACGCCCCTCTGCTCCTTTTTAAAATGTTCCATTGCCGGCGATTGATCAGCCTGCACGTGGATGACATGTGTCATTGCAGATCAGTGGATTCATTTCCCTGCAGAGCCCTCAGCGATGGTCCTTCCCTTTAAGGGAGGAAAGGAGCCTCTGATCCCGGCAGTGCTGCACGGGACATTGTGCCGCGCTCTGCCGCTACCACCCCTCTTGCTTGGTTTAGTGCTCCAAGGGAAGTGGTAATGCTTGATTTAGTGCTCTACTTGCCTCCTGAAGCGTTACACCGCAAGTTCGCGTCTGTGGAATTGGGTAGTGCCTGATGATACTTTTGCGCTCCCGCAAAAGTTAGCGCCCGTAATGCGGCGCTACGCAATTTCTAGCCCATTATGTGTTACGTCACTGGGATGTATTTTCTGACTGACACACCTCTGTACAAACACTTGACACACTCACATTAAATCCCTCTGCTTGCTTTTTAGTGCCTGTTCAAAAAAAAAAGACATATGGACGATTTGAAAATACATCCAATGTCAATGTTTAAAATTCATTCTGAGGATGCTGGCCTCACTGCCATCGCCGAGATTTGTTGTTCATCCCCAGTTGCCCTGAGAAAGTGGTGCTAGGCCACTTCAGAGGGCAGTTAAGGGTCAACCACATTGGTGTGGCACTGGGGTCACATATAGGCTGGACCGGGTAAGGACGGCAGGTTTACATAAGAAATAGGAGCAGGAGTAGACCATTTAGCCCCTCGAGCCTTCTCCGACATTCAATAAGATCATGGCTGATCTAATCTTGGCCTCAACTCCACTTCCCTGCCCGCTCCCCGTAACTCTTGACTCCCTTATCATTCAAAAATTTGTCTATCTCCACCTTAAATATAAAGGTCCATAAAGGACATTAGTGAACCAGCTGGGTTTTTACCACAATCCAAGAGTTTCACTTTTACCGACACCAGCATTTTATTTCCACGTTATTTAAAATTGAATTCAAATTCTCAAAAATGGTGGGATTTAAACTCACGTTCTCTGGATTACTGGTCCAGTAACATAACCAACATTCTCGTCTTGATGGGCACAAGATTTATAAAGTTGTTTAAATACAGATAATTACATTTTCGGGGAGGTGCGGGGGCATGAATGAATGAAATTAGACCCTGAATTATCTTTCGGAATACGAGTTTAGATTTCAACACTGTTTGATAGTGTAATGATTTGGAAAAAAATAAACATTTGGCAAGAATTTGCTTTTTTTTTTAAACACAAGGTAGTGCTAGAACTCTGGCTAATTTTTCATGCTATGTCGGGGAAGACCTGGATGGGTTCGGACACTGTCCTTTCACCTGTGGGGTCTGGGTTTGCATCCAACCCATACTGATGGGATCAAGATCATTTTCCTAGTTGCAAGGGGCCAACAATGAAGAGACTTTCAAGGACCAGCAAGGGGTGTGATTTATTTTTGTTCTTGTCCATCTCTTCACCCTCCCCTCACCTCCCGGTTTATAAATGCAGTGTACAGGATATTCTTTATCAAGATTATGTAACCTCTTTAAGTATTCCAGAACAAAGACCCATCATAAATGTTTAAAGTGTCAGCTACGATTCTAAGGGATACCTATCACTAAACTTCACTTGGCCCAATTGGGCAAGTTCCTTTTAAGTTTCAGTTCTTTTGCTGGATGAGCAATCAGACAGATTGCTATATAATGACGGGACACCCCTTGTCAAATGAGAAAGTTAACACCACTCAATAATAAAATGCATCTCTCTCCCTCCCACTCTGTCTTTTCTTAGGATGAACAAGAGGAAAAGTGTGGATAACTGTTAATACTTCAGATGCCTTGCTTCACTATGCCAAAAAACTGTACTTTAATTTCCATCTCCTTTTTTTTCTGACCAGGACATGGATATTTAAAAAAAAACTGCCAATCTGCCAGCTTCCCTCAGCAAGTAGCAATTAAACTCTGACTGACCTTGAGCTGCATTTATATATAGCCTACTTAGATTTTGTGGCTTTAAAAGCATGGGCTATCTTAAACATAGCTCTGTTTTAGTATAGAATAATACATGACATGGCACAATGCTCCAGTCATCATAAACGGCATTTCATCCGACTTACCGTGAGCACCGCCACGGGTGATCCGCTAGTAAGTGATAAATTACACAATCCCGTGGTTTTTTTTTTGGCTACAGTTTTCCATCATGCCACTGGAACACCACTTATTACAGAACCTACTCCAACTGAAGAAGATAATTTGAATCAAAACATTTAGTACCTTCTGCTATCACGGGTTCAGCCACAATTGTCACAACTTCTGGCGAGATTTGAGGTGGAACAGTTGTAAGTGCTATTGGCGTGGCGGGAGTAACCTTTAGCACCCCTACAGTCTCGGGAGCAATTGACATTTCTATTCCGCTGGATGTCATGCTGTCTATTGATTGTGAAGGAACCTCGTCCTCTTCACGTTCTGCTTCTGGTATTTTGGTTTCCGCCAGGGTTATTTCAAGCTCCGTTTGTTGAGATATTTTAGGAATTACAGGTGAAACTGTCACAGAAGGTTCGCCACTAACTTCAGGAGCACCAGATGGTTGTCCGCTAACTTCAGGAACTCCCGAAGGTCCTTCAGTGACTTCTGGGAATCCAGAAGGTTCTCCACTAACTTCAGGAGCACCAGAAGGTTCTCCACTAATTTCAGGAGCACCAGAAGGTTCTCCACTAACTTCAGGAACTCCGGAAGGCTCCTTGCTTATGTCAATAATTCTGGATGATGGAATAACAATTTGGGGAATTGTAGAAGGTTCCCCGCTAACATCAGGAACTCCAGAAGGTTCTCCACTAATGTCATATAGTTGTCCGTTGACTTCTCCGCTTATATCAGGAATCCCAGATGGCTCCCCACTTAAATCTAGAATCCCAGATGGTTGCCCGCTTAAATCCGAAATCCCAGAAATAAGTTCTTCAATAGCTCCTTCACCTGCTTCTACAAATTCAGAAGGCACAGTTGGATATTCTGTATCTACTGCAGTCACCAGGATTACCTGTATTCCAGAAGCATCTCCACTGATATCAGGTACTCCAGATGGTTCCCCACTGATTTCTGGTATTCCGGATGGTAATCCACTGACATCTGGTATTCCAGAAGGTTCTCTGCTAACATCAGGCTTTCCATAAGGTTCCCCACTTATATCAGGTATTCCGGAAGGTTCTTCACTAACATCAGGTATTCCAGAAGCTTCTCCGCTGACATCAGATATTCCAGAAGGCTCTCCGCTAACCTCAGGTAACCCAGAAGGTTCTCCGCTGACATCAGGTATTTCAGAAGGTTCTCTGCTAACCTTAGGTATTTCATAAGGTTCTCTGCTAACCTCAGGTATTCCAGAAGGTTCTCCGCTAACCTCAGGTAACCCAGAAGGTTCTCCGCTAACCTCAGGTAATCCAGAAGGTTCTCCGCTAACCTCAGGTATTCCAGAAGGTTCTCCGCTAACCTCAGGTATTCCAAAAGGTTCACCGCTAACCTCAGGTATTCCAGAAGGTTCTCCGCTAACCTCAGGTATTCTAGAAGGTTCTCCGCTAACCTCAGGTATTCCAGAAGGTTCCCCGCTAACCTCAGGTATTCCAGAAGGTTCTCCGCTAACCTCAGGTATTCCAGAAGGTTCTCCGCTATCATATGGTATTCCAGAAGGTTCTCCACTACCGTATGGTATTCCAGAAGGTTCTCCGCTACCATATGGTATTCCAGAAGGTTCCCCGCTAACCTCAGGTATTCCAGAAGGTTCTCCGCTAACCTCAGGTATTCCAGAAGGTTCTCCGCTATCATATGGTATTCCAGAAGGTTCTCCACTACCCTCTGGTATTCCAGAAGGTTCTCCACTACCCTCTGGTATTCCAGAAGGTTCTCCGCTTACATCTGGTACTCCAGAAGGTTCTCCGCTAACACGTGGTATTCCAGAAGGTTCTCCGCTTACTTCTGGTACTCCAGAAGGTTCTCCGCTTACTTCTGGTACTCCAGAAGGTTCTCCGCTAACCTCTGGTATTCCAGAAGGTTCTCCGCTAACCTCTGGTACTCCAGAAGGTTCTCCGCTTACATCTGGTACTCCAGAAGGTTCTCCGCTTACATCTGGTACTCCAGAGGGTTCTCCGCTAACACGTGGTATTCCAGAAGGTTCTCCGCTTACTTCTGGTACTCCAGAAGGTTCTCCGCTTACTTCTGGTACTCCAGAAGGTTCTCCGCTAACCTCAGGTATTCCAGAAGGTTCTCCGCTAACCTCTGGTATTCCAGAAGGTTCTCCGCTAACATCTGATATTCCAGAAGGTTCTCCGCTTACATCAAGTTTTCCAGAAGGTTCTCCACTAACATCAATTATTCCAGAAGGTTCTCCACTATCATCAGGTATTCCAGAAGGTTCTCCAGTAATAGCCGGTATCCCAGACGGCGTTCCACTTACATCCACTTCTGGGAAAGATGTTACGTCAGCAGACCCTGAGGGAAAACGCAAAAAAGGTTTTAAAATCACGGAGGATATAAAGGCATTAAGCCCTTACTGTACGTACAGGGCACTGGACTCTTACACTTGTAAATACACCAGAATGTTCACCTCTGAAGTCATGCATCCCTTGTTCTTAATCTCTTTGACAAGGTTATTTTAAAAGAAAATAAAGATTGCATGAAGATTGCATGAATGTTCCTTGGCTATGTGCTTCTATTTTACTCTTTCTCTATGAGTAGTCTCGTGCACCAATCATTCAGCTGATTGCAGAATATATCTAATTTTATTACACGAGAAGGCTGCTTCCAGTGGGGTTCCACAGGGCTCAGTACTCGGTCCTTGCTTTTTGTGGTATACATCAATGATTTAGACTTGAATGTAGGGGGTATGGTTAAGAAGTTTGCAGATTATACTAAAATTGGCCGTGTGGTTGATAATGAAGAAGAAAGCTGTAGACTGCAGGAAGATATCAATGAACTGGTCAGGTGGGCAGAACTGTGACACATAGAATTCAATCCAGAGAAGTGTGAGGTAATGCATTTGGGGAGGGCTAAGAAGGCAAGGGAATACACAATAAATGGTAGGACACTGAGAAATGGTAGGAACAAAGGGAGATTGGAGTGCAGGTCCACAGATCCCTGAAGGTAGCAGGCCAGGTTGATAAGGTCATTAAGAAGGCATATGGGATACTTGCCTTTATTAGCCGAGGCATAGAATACAAGAGCAGAGAGGTTATGCTTGAACTGTATAAAAAACTAGTTAGGCCACAGCTAGAGCACAGCGTGCAGTTTTAGTTTGCACTAGAGAGGGTACAGAGGAGATTTACGAGGACGTTGCCTGGGCTAGAGAATTTTAGATATGAGGAAAGATTGGATAGGCTGGGATTGTTTTCTTTGAAACAGAGGAGGCTGAGGGGAGACCTTATTGTTGTATAAAATTATGAGGGGCCTAGATAGAGTGGATAGGAAGGACCTATTTCCCTTGGCAGAGGGGTCAACAACTAGGGGGGCATAGATTGAAAGTAATTGGTAGGAGGTTTAGAGGGATTTGAGGGAAAATGTATTCACCCAGAGGATGGTGAGGGTCTGGAACTCACTGCCTGAAAGGGTGGTAGATGCAGAAACGTTGATATGTACTTGAAGTGCCGTAACCTACAAGGCTACAGACCAAGAGCTGGAAAGTGGGATTAGGCTGGGTAGCTCTTTGTCGACCGGCGCAGACACAATGGGCCTTCCGTGCTGTAAATTTCTATGATTCTATGATTAGAATTGCTCTAGATCAAAGATATGACTAACTGACTGGGTATTTAAAATGTGAAACCTCTGACTGAATTCAGCTAAACTGTGATGCTCCCTTCTCTGACAATCGAATAACCCGTCAACGCCAGAGGGTAAAATTGGTATTGGGCATTAGTGGGTAATGGCCGATAACGGATCAGCCGCCCATGTGCCAGCTGTGGCACATTCGCCTGAGTACGAAGGTTGTGGGTTCAAGTCCCACTCTGGAGACTTGAGCACAAAAATCTAGGCTGACACTTAAGTGCAGTGCTGAGGGAGCGCTGCATTGTCGGAGGTGCCGTCTTTCGGATGAGATGTTAAACCGAGGCCCCGACTGCCCTCTCAGGTGGATGTAAAAGATCCCATGGCACTATTTCGAAGAAGAGCAGGGGAGTTATCCCCGGTGACCTGGCCAATATTTATCTCTCAATCAACATTACAAACGGATGAACTGGTCATTATTATCACATTGCAGTTTGGGGGAGCTTGCTGTGCGCAAATTGTCTGCCGCATTTCTCACATTGCCTCAGTGACTACAATTCAAAAGTACTTTATTGGCTGTAAACCGCTTTGAGACATCCGAAGGCCATGAAATGCGCTATATAAATGCAAGTTTTCCTTCCATTTTACACAAAGCCTGATTTAGTTTCCATTGAAGTAAATAGAAACTGTGGGTGTGCTGTAAAACAGGCAGATTGTTGGCCTGTTTCATGTTAAAGCCCCAAACGAATTTCACCCCCCCCCGCCCTATCACAGTGCAGGCTGATGGATGAAGGATTGCCTCTTAGACAAGATGACAGAAGGTTTTCTGACATTATTGTAATAGAAATCAGCACCTTCAGGAGTGAAGGGATAAAATTGGAAATATATAAACTGCAGGCTTTTCATTGACTCAAGGTTAGGTTCCTTTAATATTTTTTTTTTTATTCATGGGATGTTGCAAGGCCAGCATATCTTGCCCATCCCTAATTGTCCTCAAGAAAATGGCTTGCTAGGCCACTTCAGAGTCAACCTCAATTGCTGTGCATCTGGAGTCACATATAGGCCAGACCAGGTAAGGACGGCAGGTTTCCTTCCTTGAAGGACAGCCGTGAACCAGTTGGGTTTTTACAACAATCCAATAGTTTCATGGTCACTATTATTGGTGTGAGTTTTTTTAATTCCAGATTTATTTAGTCAACTGAATTTAAATTCCCCAGCTGTCGTGATGGGATTTGAACTCATGTCTCTGGATCATTAGTCTAGGCCTCTGGATTACTAGTCCAGTAATTAATCACCATGCTACCGTTCCCCTTATGCAGTATTAGTTGCTTGGTTGTAATATTCCATCAACAGCAGTTTCCCGTCCTCCAGTTAGAAATAAGAGTACTCACCAGGCTCTGCCGTGGGTGCTACAGTCACAAAGACTTGTTCAGCCTCTTCAGTTGTGAGATAGGCATCTGGGATGGCTTCAGTAGTCTGCCCAGAAACCAGGGATACTGTAGTCCATTCAGGAGGCAATACCTCCAACTTTGGAACCACATGAGTTGCGATAGTTTCCTCAATCAAACCCATTGTAATAGTGGGCTCCACTGTAGTCTCCACGACAAAGATATCAGTCCAGCCTTGTTCAACTTCCTCTGGTATCACTGTTTTAGCATGATCAAGCTCAACCTCAGCGGTTGGTGAGGGCCTTTCCACTAGGATCACAGGTACTGTCAATTTCTCAATCTCTGGCTCTTCAGTACCCACAGGAACAATGGCTTCTAAAAAAAAAAGTTAAATATCAAAGTTAGATGTAGGATAAACTCCTTCTACATTGCCCAACAATGCGCCTCAGTTCTAACTTCAGAAGTTCTTTTCCTGTCATACCATCATGGCATTTTTCCATTTTCCATGAGAACCATCACCCAGCCCATTTGATCTTGGGCAAACCTCTCAAAAACAAATAAGTAAAAAGACAATTTTTTCTTGCTCACCTCTGAAGCAATAGACATCATAGCGTGTCTCAGGTTCAGGGTATCCGGTCTGATCCAGGTTCAGATATACTGTTCTCACTCCAGCTGGCCCACTGCCACAAAATGGTCTGGGACTTTGGATGGGGTATCTAACACTGCCGTCTGACAGCCAGCCCGCTCGACACTTGTCCATGCCCAGTTTCCAGGCTGCGTAGAGTTGGCCAGTGGTGGCTATCTTCGCATTGTGGCTGAAACAATAGTCCACTGCTTCATCATAGGTGAATCTGTCCGTCACAGTTGCGTGGAATACCTTCCCTATAACAACAGCGCAGAAACAAACAGTGAAGCAAGCTTAGTAATGTCACCTTTTGCATGTAATGCACAGAGACTTTCCCCAGTCTTTGTAAAATATTTTATATAAAGCACACATTTACGAATAGCATCCGTACAGATTCCAGAGTCATTTTTCAATGTAGAAATGTGCAGATTATATGTGGAAAATTACAGTATCATTTTTTTTTAAATATAAACTATGGGTTTCCTACCAATCTCTTTATTTAATTTATAGCTTGATAGAGAAAGATTATAATTTTGGAACTTGGTTAAAAGGAAGTTACGTTAGCTCAGCCTGCCCATCCATTGTTAAATGCCCCCATTGTACATTTCTAGCCACCCAGGTGCCAGCTGTGAGCCACCCACTGCACAGCTCTGACCAGTCTACCCTCCTATACAAGGTTACATTTATCAGTTTCCTCGGTGAACCCTTCACTTGCTGAGCAAAAGCAGCTCTGTTTAAGATCATTGCTTGCTGCCAGCTTCTCATCACTGGTCCCTATCCTCCTCTCTGGTACAACCTTTCTTGGTCTCCAGTTTAATGATTCAAAACTTGACCATTGCCTCTTTAACTTTCCGCTTTTATACACCTTAAATTCTAAATATGTCATCCTACAATATTCTTCCCTCTATCCTCAATGAGTTGAAATCAAGACTCATTGACTGACTCTTACTCTAACTCTTCTTCCACCAACCTCAAAACTGTGGAACTCTATCTCCCCATCTTCCTTACCTCTCTCAATCCATAACCCTTTTAAAATGTAAGCTTGGTGTCACCTGCCCCTTATCTCTTGATATATCTGATCTTTTCTTTTGTCAACCTTAGTGGTTTCCTGCACAGTTGCCCTTCATTTGATTTCTTAATACAAAAAGACATAAAAACATAAAGCTTGGATGGAGAAAGACCACTCGACCCATCACACCCACTCCCTTCCACAGTCCACAGTCTGCAGATGGGTTTCTCCCACATGGCAAGTAAAGGACACCAGACACACATCTGTACAAAACAACTCCATTGGACTATACTGCTGATCATCACTCCATCTTCCTCAAACATGTATACCTGGCTTACTCCCTTTTTTGAATTCCAAGTTGACTACATCTATCACAAACCATTGACTAGAATACGGTGAAGCTGATGAAATTCTTGTTTCTTTCTTAAAAGATGGATTGGAGATTGTCAAACATCACTGCAAAATTTAGCTCCAAAGCTTTGAACAACCTGCAGTTATATCGCGCGTTTACCATAGTAAAACGTCCCAAGGCGCTTCACAGGAGGGTTATCAAACAAAACTTAATGCCGAGCCATATAGAGAGGTATTAGGTCAGGTGACCAAAAGCTTGGCCAAAGAGGTAGGTTTTAAGGAGAGTCTTAAAGGAGGAGAGAGAAGTGGAGAGGTTTAGGGACCGTAACTATGGCTTTTGGCCAGATCTGGATACTGTACCATTGAGAGAGTCGATGTAGCAGTAGACGTCATAGGTTTCCTCGGGTTTGCGGATACCATAGCTTCTTACACCAGGGAAGCCATCTTTGTCACCAAAACAGCGTTCTCTAGGGTTCACCATTGGATACCTAATCAAAAAGTGTTTGAGATATGAAAAATCTACAAAATTAACTTTTTTGCATTTGCTCAAATTTTGACTCCAAACCCTGGGCAACAATCCGACTGTGGATAAAAGACAGAATTAGACCTTGGCCTGCAATTGGACAGATTGCTGGGCAATCAACTGAGTGACGCAGTGTGAGCGAGCTGTCGGCAGGAGCTGCGGGGAGGTGGGTCGTTGGGGGCTACCCGAGACTCTGTGCTCTGTACAAGCAGACCCCGATCAGAAAGGAAAGGGACTGGTGTTCACCATGAAGAAGATGTGCTATTGCTTTAACCGTGGACAATTGCGCAGACTCAGATGGTCAGTTTTTAGCTTAGAACGAAAGAACTTGCATTTGTATAACACCTGCACAGCCTCAGGCTGTGCAAAAGCACTTTACAGCCAATTAAGTACTTTAAAAAAAAGTGTGGCCACTGTTGTATTGTAGGAAAACGCGGCAGCCAATTTGCGCACAGCAAGCTCCCACAAACAGCAATATGATAATGACCAGATAATGTTTTTTTCAGTGTTGTGGATCGAGGGATAAATATTTGCCAAGAGAACTCCCTTGCATCTTTTTCGAAATAGCGCCATAGCATCTTTTATATTCACCTGAGAGGGCAGACAGGGCCTTGGTGTAACATCTTATCCGAAAGGCGATGACAGGATCTAATAAAGAGTTGTGAATCACAGTTTTCTTTCTGTTGCACCCATTTATGAGCAGAACCAGGAAGTACTTTTTCACACAAAGGGCAGTAGAAATTTGCAACTCTCTCCCACAAAAGACTGTGGATGCTGGGATAATTGAAACTTTCAAGACTGCTATAGATAGATCTTTGTTAATAAGGGTATCAAATCACATGAAGCAATGGTGGGATAATGGAGCTGAGTTGCAGATCAGCCATGATCGAAATAAATCGCAGAGCAGGTCAGGAGGGCTAAATGGCCTCCTTCTGCTCCTAATGTTATACTATGAAACTAATTGTATATATTTGATCCTGTCTGTGTGTTGTTCAGTGGCAGGACGAGCCCATGGATTAGCATCGCCATGAAACGAATGGATAAGGGAATGTCATATGATTGTGTTCACTGCGTACTCTTTGATTCCTAGTCGACATATCGTTTGATCCAAAGGCATTTGGACAGTGTATGCCTTACCTGACAGTCTGGTCAGAGAGCCAGCCTGCGTCACACTGGTTGTATCCTTGTTCATAGGCTGCTTGCAGCTGTTCAGGGGTGGCGATGACAGCACTGTTTTCTAAACAGGCGATTTGGCCCTCGGTGAAGTTAAGGGTGTACCTGCTCGAAATAGCACGGTAATGGAAAACAATCCCTATTGAGGAACAAATATGCAGGTGATTGAGCCGAGTTACATTAAATATGATGCATATAATGGATGCAACCTCACTATTACCCCACTGTCCCTCCAATATAATGCGTGCTGGGCTTTTCAAGTAATACAGACGGCAGATGAAACAGCTCCCTTTACCGTACATCCCTAACCGCCACACTTGACTCCTAAGGACAGGATTAGAAAGTTTTGCTGCATTTTGTACAGGAAGAGTATAAAATAGTTTTGGCATTTCACTGTGATCATTTGGGATCTTGGTCATGTGGCAATTATACAATGCACTGGAGTGTGGATGAGAAGCAACCAAGAATGTAATCAGTGAGAAGAAATTCACGTGAGCTCTGAGAAGTAACAGGGTAAGAGCATCAACTGGATTTTTCCAGGACTTGATTCTGAACAAATGACTGGGATTAAATCCAAGTTATTCTTTTCAAATAAATGAAACCAAGTTGTTGGATCTGCGGTTTATCATCACTCCAACCTTGTCTGAATAGGCACAGGAGCTTGATTGGATAAAGAAATAAATAATTTTTTCACGTAAAAGATTATTAGACTATCGGGTGCATTACAACAAGCAATTGCAATATTTAGATAAACATTTGGAAAAGAAAATTCTGTAGAATGCAAGGAAAGAGCAGAGAAATGGGCTCAGAGTAGATCGTTCGAATGTAGAGCCAGCACATGGGCTGAATAGGCACCTTCCATGCTGAAAGTTTAGTGAGCTTATGATAAACGTTTTATACTCAATAAAATTGGTAAATACTGGGAACTAGGAACCCCCCCCCGACATATATTATTATTCTTACTGAGAATTTAAGTGATGGGCAAAGGCAAATATGCTGTAGTGGAGCATGTTGGCAAGTTTCAAAAAAGCAAGAGAGAAGGTGAATCAAAAATGATTGATGTGACCTAAGCTTGGGGTGTAAAAGCATATCGATGGAAGGAGGAATGAACTATCAAAGGGGTAAAGGAAAAGAATGAGTTAGAGTAGAAGATAGTGAGAGAGCAGAAGTGCATTGAGTGCAGAACATCATAGTCAGAGCTTCAGAGGAACAAGACAGGAAATTGTGAAGGAGCTGTAACCATCAAAAGAACAACTATAATTACAGGGGAAGTAAATAGGGGGAAAGGGAGTGAGTAAGAACAAGATCTGACAATGACATTGGGACATCCTTGTTGAACTGCTTCAGTGACAAAAGGCCACAATGTCGAACATTCTGCGATTGTAGTCACCTGTAGTTTCATACAAACCTTTCTATTGGATAGTGTCCTGTTCAGTCTGTGGCGGTAACCAGCGTTAGAGACTATCTGTGACTTTGGTCCCCTTCTGCCTTACTGACCTTCCCCCAGTCCCGACACCTAACAAAAGATCATCTAGAACAAACTCCTGATAATATTTTTGGTTTTAAGCCATTATATTTTCTCTTAGACATTTTTAATAGTGGATTGGCTTTATAGTCAATGATACCTGTATTGAACTTCAGTTTACAGACGGAATGCCCTCTTATTCCCCAATTATGTAGCTACATTAGTCGGTCTTTGTTTTCTAACCGAACATTTGAAAATATGGTAAGTAGTTTTTTTTTCTTAAAGTTGTTTAAAACAAAGGTTGTGCTCCAGGAAGCATCTCACATACATGATCAGGAAACAATTTTTTTAACTTCAATTTGGGGATGAGGGTGACAATGACAAGCCAATGTTTATTACCAATCCCTAGTTGCCCCAGGGGCATCACGAGTGAGCCCCATAATGTGGATCTGGAGACACATGCATGCCAGACCAGGTAGTGGTAGAAGGTTCCTTTCCCTGAATGACTTTAATGAATCTGTTGGTTTTTGTTTTAACAGCAATCTGACAGCTTTCATTCTACTTTTTTCTGGTACCAACCACAAATGACCAGACTTACTGAATTAATTTTCATAACTTGCCATGACAGAGCTGGAACTCAGAACCTCTGGGTTGCTAGTCCAGTACCATAACCAGTAGATTGCTGTACCGTCTTCTGGGAACCTGCTGTCCCTATGAAATGCCAGCACCAGATGACAAATTTGCTCTTGTATCCTTACCGCGGTAACTGTGTCAACTTACCAGTTGGAGTGATTGGGCTGCTAATAATTATTTGTTCGAATGTCGAACTCTCTTCCTCGTCGATCAATGTTTCGGTGACAATTTCTGTGATTGGGGTTCCTGTCTCCTGTGGAGCAATTGTTAGTTGCTCCGACACTGCTGCGAGGACATCAGGAGCTGCTGTTGCTATATCAACAAGCTCATCAATGGTGGCTAGAGTGTCCTGTGGAGCCTCTGTGACTTCTCCAAGTCTTGCCGTTGCTGTCAGGTCTTCAACAATTGTTACCTCAGAGACCGTGAGCTTGGGACCGGAGGTCTCCTCGGGTATGATTCCAGGGGTGGCGAGTTCTTCAATGACGGTCATGGTTTCAGGTACTGCCACTGTCGGAACAATAATGTCCGCGGTAACTGATGCAGCAGGTTCCTCAGAAGCGGGATAGCTGCCAGTCCCTGGGATGAGAACCTCTGGAGATATGGTCGCCTCAGGAGCTTCCTCAGTGAACGGAAGTGTTATTGGAGTGAAAGGACTAAGTGTAATAATATCTCCCTGTGCTTCTCCCTCTACGATTGCTTTTGTGAAGAAGACCTCCACTTTTTCAGTTATGGTTTGGACGGTAAAGGCACTTCCATCATCAGTAAATAACTCTTCTGGTTCCGTGCCTGGATAGGTCAGTGGGGTTTCCGTGATTGCTTCTATATCGGACCTCACTGTTGGAAAATAAACATATTGAAGAGATTACCAATTGAAGGGAGCACTCGAGGGAGGACCTCTACTGCACTTCACTTTGTATAGAGTAGCATCAAATTCAATTCTATATCAATTAAAGAGTGACCTCAACCTATACTCTTCATCCTCATACATTCCTGGCCCCTCTGTTTAGACTAAGGGTCCTAGGCTAAGCAAAGCACATTAGTATTACAAATCTGTTCAGGCTCTTCAGGAGAGGGGATTAGGGCTCTGAGGACTAGGGCTAAAAATTGGGTTATGCCCGTTTGCAGGTACATAACAGATAGTGAGCACGGAGCTAACCGGGAGGCCCAAAGCTCACCCTTAGGAATGCCGTGACGACAGGAAGAACACTACTGTTCCTCCTGTCTCCACTGGAATGATTTTATAAAAACTTACTTTTTGGTGATGGTTGATGCTGAGGCTGCAGCCACCGTTAAAGAACCCGAGACGGAGCAGGCCCGAGACAGTTCTACGCATCGCACACCAACTTAGTGCATGGATTCCTGGGATTATCCTATGAGGAGAGATTGAGTAGACTAGGCCTATATTCTCTAGAGTTTAGAGGAATGAGAGGTGATCTCATTGAAACATACAGGGCTTGACAGGGGTAGATGCAGGGAGGATGTTTCCTCTGGCTGGGGAGTCTAGAACCAGGGGTCATAGTCACAGAATAAGGGGTCGGCCATTTAGGATTGAGATAAGAAGGAATTTCTTCACTCAGAGGATGGTGAATCTTTGGAATTCTCTATCCCAGAGGGCTGTGGAGGTACGGTCTTTGAGTATATTCAAGACAGAGATTGATAGATTTTTGGATATTAATGGAATCAAGGGATATGGGATAGTGCAGGAAAGTGGAGTTGAGGTAGAAGATCAGGCTCGAGGGGCCGAATGGTCTCCTGCTGCTCCTAATTTTTATGTTATGTTCTTATGTCATGAAACAGTCATTGGGTCCCTTACATATGTAAATGAGGGCCTATGCAAGGGGGCCCCAATGCCTGTTTTGGGCGAGTGCTACGGTCACCTGGGCAGACGCCTGTGCTACTATGTGCCCCTCATGCTGATCGGGGCAGGCCGGGATATTGCTCTCCACAATTGGCCTTCGTTGCGCCTGTTTTAGCAAACTCTTTCCATATCGGTTAACAGACACACACACACAGAGTGAGGAGCCTGCAATCTTCTCTGTTTTGTAGGATTCAAACCCGGATCGCTGAAGTGAAATTGGCAATGCACTAACTCACAGCAAAAAATATTTCTCAAATTTAAAAAAAAAACTCTTACAAATGAACCGGCTTCTCATTATCATCTCCATATGTAAACTACTGTCTTGTGAAAGTGAGTGGAAACACTTTTCTATATTGTGTTTTGCGCTAATAATGAGAAGCGGAAAAAACTTTAATTAAAAAAAAAGAAATGGTTAGTAACCGAATAATACTGTTTGAGTCCTATAACCCAATCATATCCACCATATCTCTCAGTCTCTTCTCTCAACGGAGTTTAAAAGAATGAGAGGCGATCTCATTAAAACCTATAAAATTCTTAAGGGGCTTGACAGGGTAGATGCAGGAAGGATGTTTCCCCTGGCTGGGAAGTCTAGAACAAGGGGGCACAGGCTCAGGATAAAGGGTCGGCCATTTAAGACTGAGGTGAGGAGAAATGTCTTCACTCAAAGGGTTGTGATTCTTTGGAATTCTCTACCCCGGAGGGCTGTGGATGCTTAGTCATTGAGTATATTCAAGACAGAGACCGATAGATTTTGGAATATTAAGGGAACCCAGGAATATTTGGATAGTGTGGGAAGGTTGAGTTGAGGTAGGAGATCAGCCATGATCTTATTGAATGGTGGAGCAGGCTCGAGGGGCATAGTTCGTATGTTCTTATACATCAATTGCTTTGTACTGTCTACTTCCACTACCTTCTCTGCAGTGTTATTACTCTTTGGGTGCAACAGGTCCCCTTGGTTTCCTTTCTTGCTACTAACTGTCAAATTTATTTTGTAAACTTGTAACCCTTGGCATTTGAATCCTGCACCGGAATGAACAATTTTGTTGTCTTAGCGAATGAGCCGCTTCATAATGATAATGACCAACGATGATAAATCCAAGCAAAATTGAAATTCTCAATCTCTTACCATTGAAGCAGTAGGCATCATGGCGAGTGGTGGGATCAGGGTAACCAGTTTGGTTGGGGTAGCGGTACACCGTCCTTACACCTATTAGGTTGCCACCACAGTTGGGTCTTCGCTTTGAGATCGGGTATCTGACACTGCCATCAGCAAGCCAGCCCGTATTGCACTGATCCATGCCATCTTTCCATGCCATGTATAATTGTCCTGTGGTGGCTAACTGGGCCCCTTTGTCATAGCAGGCTTCCATTGCTTCCTTAAAGGCATATTGTCCATTGGCAGTTATGTAGAAGACATTACCTAGAGACAAAAAGAGGAAAAGAAAATTGAAGTTGATCAGTTCAGCTCCGCAAATCCCTCTCAAATTCCAGAAATCTTTTTCCACAAAAATGTTACACCTGAAAAATCATAACAGAACTGGAAAAATCCATTAGGCCCATAAGCCTGATCCTTGCACACAGACCAATCCAGCCAACCTGCCTTCAATCCTTTCTCTCTCTAGAATCGCATCTAATTGCCTCTGAAACCCATTATAATGTTTGCTTCTATTATCCTTTCAGTGAAAATGTTCCTTTGACTTCCCTTATTATTCTTAACTTCCTAATTTTAAACTAGTGGCTTCTGAATCCATCGCGAAGGTGATTAATAGTATTGATTTCCAATTGTGTTTGATTGTGTAATATCGGCAGTGGCATAATCTAACCATTAAAATCCACCGAAGTAACTAGATATTTAAAAGTTTCTAACACTAGTATGTTAAAGACAACACAATCTCGCTTCTAATTCTATTTCCTCCACCACCCCCCCCCCCCCCCCCCCCCATGATAACAGGATTGGGAATGAGACACTCTCCAGGTATGGGATGTCATGTGTCTTCAACACATAAGGACAACACCAATTTGCTCTTCCATTGAATTGTCATGCAAAAAACATTCCTTGCTATTCAGTATTGAGCAGCTACTTAGCCATGAAGCTAGTGCAGGTTGAATCTCCCTTATCCGGGACTCCCTTATCCGGAAGCACCCCTAATCCGGAACCATTCCCGGTCACCGGGTGGCGCATGCGTAGAACTCCAACATGATCAAATTGAAGTCATTCCTCGTTGCCGACTTCCACAATCACTGGCCCGACCCCGCGATCCTGTCCCCCCCCCCCCCCCATGATCTCTCTGCCGCACTCCCAGCCCCAATATCCCCTTGCTCAGTTCCTGTACCATCCAATTTAATGTGACCACCCCTCGTCCGGAAAAATCCCTTATCCAGAACAGATCAGGTCCCGAGGGTTCCGGATAATGGAGGTTCAACCTGTAGTTAGTATTAAATCAGGCAGGAAAGGATGATTGGTCCATTTGTCCTGCTCATCCTGTTGTCCATCTCCTTCAATCAGATTTATTTATAAAATGTAATGACCCTGAATCAAAGGGTACGGTAGCGTAGTGGTATGTTACTGGACTAATAATGTGGAGACATGGGTTCAAATTTAAATTCAGTTAATTAAATATGTCTAGAATAAAAAGCTTGTATCAGTAATGGTGACCATGAAACTACTGGGTTATTGTAAAACCCCAACTGGTTTACTAATGTCCTTCAGGGAAGGAAACCTGCTGTCTTTTTCCGGTCTGGTGATTGAAGAGGAAAGTAAGAACAAAGGATGGGGTGAAGTGTGCGATGGTGTGATTAGTCTTGATTTCGACACAGTGCAGAATGCAATGAGACAGTGCTCCAAACCCACAGCAATGTGGTTGACTCTTAGCTGCCCTCTGAAATGGCCTAACAAGCCACTCAGTTGTACCAAACCGCTATGACAAAGTCGGCACTGTGGGGTTACCTTCACCACAAGGACTGCAGCAGTTCAAGAAGACGCCTTCTCATGGGCAATCTCCACATCCCGTGAATGAATAAATAATTTTTTTTTAAAAGATGCCACGCAGTCCATTTTCTTTTTGAAACCCCTTAAAATTTCTAGTTCTCTTATCTGCACTGGTAGTTAATTCCGTGTGTGGAGCGCTCTTTTACTACAGAATTGTGTCTAAACTTTTGATTTCCTTTAGATTTGCTGATCTTGAATGTGGTATTCTATACATAGCAGAGAAGTTCATCTGTTTCCAATTGGAGTAAGAGACCTGCGTTTCGAAAAGGAGCCTAGATCTCAGCTAAAGTTGGGCTTGTAGTTTTTTTTAAATTCATTCACGGATGTGATCTTCTGATCCTACACAGTATCTCCTTGCATTCTGCACTGTGTTGAAATCAAGACTGATCACACCATTTACCACTTTAACTCATTCTTTCCCAGGACCTTTGCTCTTACATTCCTCTTCAATCGCCAAGGCTTTTCAAACCTGAACTTTTGGTGTCTCCTGGCCACATTCGCCCTATGTTCCCCCCCCTACTCATTTCAAGCTTGCATCCTGCACTGTGGGCCTCAACCTGGGCTTCTCCAGGAAAGAATACATTTCTTACCTTGTAATTCTTTTGCGAAACAATAAACATCATAGGTTTCATTTGTGTCTCGAACGCCATAGGATCTGACACCTGGGTACTCATCCAAATTACCATAGCAACCCACTCGTGGTTTGTGAATCGGATACCTAAGAAAAGAATTTCAGAACTACTTGTCAGCAACAATGTTAGCAGTGTCTCTTTATTCCCTAAAAATACTGGGTTCCGCTGTAAAAGGTTTAAAATGGACATAACAGGAACTGACTGTCTGGGCCCAGACCAACATCTTCAGTCTTCTGTCTCATTTTATATGTTAGGCTTGCACAATGTTCGTGACTTGGGCAGGAAGCAGCAACCAACCTGTGGAAAAGGCCACCACTTACCACAGCGAAGCATTTAAAAGGGGATTACCGGGACTCCTAATTCATCAGAGACAGTCTAATCCCATTTCGCACAGAAGACTTATAGTCAACAGATAAGTGGAACTTTCATCCCATCAGTCATGGCTGGATTTGAACTAGAAATGAAAAATTGGTGTGCGAATTCCATTGCACTGGCCAAACCCCATTTTAGTGGCACTTACCAGAGTAGATTCTTGGATGAGCCATTTTATTAGACTAAAGTTTTCAAATCTAATGGCTGACATATATGCAAATTCTCTATTTTATCTTATCTTGCCCCGCTCACTATGACAGCTTGTTTATCAGTACTGCTGGAGGAGAAGCTAAGGGAGCAATTGCATCAACTCAATAAGTATTTTCTTACACTGGATGGCAGCTGACAGCAGAACCACTTGCTGTTGTTGAGAAGCCCCGGAGAAATACAGTTCGGTTTTAGGACGAAATATCTGAACAAATTTGAAAGTAAATGGTATTTCCTCACCAATCATTCCACAGCTCTGGTGGGTCAATGGGTCGTCGTCCCAACTTGGCATACAGATCAGGAAGGTTACACCATTGATACCCAGCTTGTGCCAAGATAGCCAATGAGTGGGTGGGAAAGTGGGGGGTGGGTGGGGGGAAGTGGGTAAGAGGAGACCGGCCATGGTTCCTGTCATCATCCAGTGGCCCCTGTTGAAAGGTCCCCTTGCGCTGTTGTTGTGCGAGGACAGAATCAGGCTCTTCTATAATGACCCATCTTGATTGAACTGTCTGCCAAACTCCACTATCCAGGTTTACACCTGATGGAAAGGCTATTGCAGTGGGGTCTTTTAGGGTTATTAATGCCCATCAAACCATACCTCAGTATTAGTCATTACTTTCGGGGTGGGTGGGGGGCGGGGGCAGAGGGAGAACATGGGAGATTTACTATGGGATATAATGTTAGATTATCTCTTATAAAAAGAAAGACTTGCAATTATATAGTGCTTTTCACAACCACCGGATGTCTCAAAGCGCTTTGCAGCCAGTGAAGTACTTTTTTGGAGTGTAGCCACTGTTGTAATGTAGGAAACGTGGCAGCCAATTTGCTCACAAGCAAGCTCCCACAAACAGCAATAAGAGAATGTTATGTTGATTGAGGGATAAATATTGGCCAGGACACCAGGGATAACCCCCATGCTCTTCTTCGAAATAGCGCCATGAGATCTTTTACGTCCATCTGAGAGAGCAGACGGGGCCTCGGTTTAACATCTCCTCTGAAAGACAGCACCTCCAACAGTGCAGCCCTCCCTCAGCACTGCACTGGAGTGTCAGCCTAGATTTTTTTTTTGTGCTCAAGTCCCTGGAGCCGGATGTAAAATAATTTGTGCATGGTATTAGTTCGAAGATATAATTCATATACATATTGGGGTAAATTATGCAAGTCCCCCTGCCACTTGTGGGGCCTCACTGTCACTGGCACAGATTGGAAATTTATGGATCGAGTGAAATCTGGGTAAATTTGCTGTATTATATCGTTGTTAGTCCTTCTACCGTGGGGCTTGACATGACATGTTCCCAAAGTGGTATCCCACAAGGATTTGTGAGGCAAGAAAGTAGAATTGGTTGCAGACCTTACTGTTTGATCAGCCATCCATCCGGCATCACACTGATCATATCCATCATCGTAAGCTGCCTGCAGTTGTTCTGGGGTTGCGATAGTGGCAGTGTTGTCGATACAAGCCTGCTGGGCTTTGTAGAAGTTGAGGGTGTATCTGCTGGAGATTGCACGATAATGGAATACAATACCTGGAATCAGAAAAGAAAATGCAGTTAAGAAACACCCTCTAGATTTAAATTGCTGTATTTATAGGAGGTCAAACACTGTTTGTCGGAAGGGTGTTGATACCTCTGTCTATTATGGCTGGGCAAATATTTTTATCGAACAGACCTTACAAGTGATGTGAAAGTCTTGGTGGTAGGTAGGTAGGTAGGCAATGGCTTATTATAATCAGGGCTTGCCAGTGTAATATAGAGGTCCCCCTAGTGGACTACTGCTCTACCTAGTGGACTACTGTAGTAATGCAACCGCTGATGTATAATAATAAAAGGGTCATGTGGTCACATGATGACAAGTTCCTGTAGAGCCATCTTGTCATCTGTGTGTTTGTTGTAAGAATATATCACAGCAATAGATGTCACAAGACTTTGCCATTACGTTCTCCTCTTTGTCATTGTTGCTGCTGACTAAATGGTTCCAACTCTTCCATATAGTCTTGGATTTGGCCTTCCAACATGGTCTTTCTCTCATATTTTTCCTTAGTTTTCCTTAGTTTTGCACATTCAAGTCAGGTGGACTTGAAGGATTTGCACCACCAATTTGATTTCAACCATGGTCAAAAGCCCTATATTGAAAATGACAAATCTCTTTGGAAGAAGAAGGGCCACTGCTCTTGGGCACCCTGATCTGAAACCAGGAGACTGTCCAATTGGGAGTGGGCATTGGGAGTCAATTTGGTGGGTATTGGAATATGCAAATGGAAGTCAATTGGTAAGGGGAAGGGTTTTTGTTCGGACCAAACAGACCGATAGTAAACCCAAGTGTACATCTATTCCTAGCTGCAATGTCAAAAATAACTGTCCAAACATTAGAGAAGAAAAACAGCAATAGAATCAAGCATAATATCTACCTTTAACAACCAACTCTACAACGTCCTGGCTATCCTCAATACCATGCATCACCTCACAGCGGTACATTCCTGAATCACTCGATTGTAGTTTATCCAACTCCAAGGTGGCGTCACTTGGGATTTCATGGTAGCTCGGAAGCTTGACTCGACCCTTGTACTCTTGGCTGATCTTAACTTTTCCAGAAGTGGCGACGACGATGACTGTCTCTTTCCCCCCTTCTGTGATTTTGGTCCATTTGATTCTTGGGGCCAGCAGAGATACCAAGGGAGCGTCCGGTGAGAGTGGTGTAGTGTTGATGAAGTAGCAGGGGATAGTCACAGAGCTCGCAAGGACAGCCTTCACTGGCGTCTGCGCAGCAATCTTTACGCTCAGTGCCTTAGCATCATCTGTTAAACAGGAATAAAAAGATATCTCTTTACAGATACGGTTAAGCAACGTCGCGATTTCAAAACTCTCATCCTTGTTTACAAATCCTTCCATGGCCTCGCCCCTCCCTAGCTCTGTAATCTCCTCCAGCCCCACAACCCCCCGAGATGTCTGCGCTCCTCTAATTCTGCCCTCTTGAGCATCCCTGATTATAATCGCTCAACCATTGGTGGCCGTGCCTTCTGTTGCCGAGGCCCCAAGCTCTGGAACTCCCTGCCTAAACCTCTCTACCTCTCTTTCCTCCTTTAAGACGCTCCTTAAAACATACCTCTTTGACCAAGCTTTTGGTCGTCTGCCGTAATTTCTTCATATGTGGTTCGGTATCACATTTATTTGTTTTGTCTTGTAACACTGCTGTGAAGTGCCTTGGGATGTTTTACTACATTAAAGGCGCTATATAAATACAAGTTGTTGTCACATCAGTAAAGGGCCAGGTGCAATAGGATATTAGAAAATCCCAATTTTCTGTCTATATCCAGTACTTTTTTTAGACTGGGTACAGCACATAAGAACATAAGAAATAGGAGCAGGATTAGGCCATTCAGCCCCTCGAGCCTGCTCCGCCATTTAATAAGATCATGGCTGATCTGATCTTGGGCTCAGCTCCACTTCCCTGCCCGTTCCCCATAACCCTTCACTCCCTTATCATTCAAAAATCTGTTTATCTCCACCTATAACAAATAACAAATGACTCAGCGTCTCATTATACTGCTGTTACTGGTTGGAACAGGTCCATACTTAGAGTGTTTAGAAGCTTGCAGACCCAAGTTATACTGCTGGCTCTCCAGCTAGGGAACATGGAAATCTGATGCACAGCTCGGTTCACGGGCGCCTAAGCACCAGTTAAATTGGAATGGTAGCTCAGAACTGATGGGACACGAGTCTCCTTGCTAACATTAAAAGATCAAAGAAGAAGTTTGAAAAATCCCCAGGAGATCCATCGTTTTGGAGGTCGGTGATTCTATCGGAATTGATAGTCTCGTGGTATCTCGCACTAGTGGCCAGGGAGCATCGACAGGCTATTCAAATCTGTCGACGGTGACACGTGTGTTACAAACTGAGTCAAGCCCATAATCTGACAATTCATATCATAATATCTAATCATTCATTTATCTTTCAAAATTACTTACCAGAAACTTCGACAGAAATAGCCGCTGCGATCACTCGCAAACATATAAACACTAAAAGCAGAGTGGTCATAATTTATCTGTAAAAGAAAAAAGTTAAAAAGTGAGTTAGTACCATCCCTGCAGAACAACAATGATGAATGTCAAAGGAGGTGGTCTCTGTGGGACTGCCGAACTATAGAGCATTTTGACCAGTGTCAGAGAACCTCAACTTACGAATGAATGAGCTGTGAAGACTCCCTCATCAACAACTTGCACCTAAATAGAGTTTTTTTTCCTCATGATAGCGCATTTTACGTGTTGAACAAGGGGAAATTGTGAACACTGAGCAAGAAGTGAGATTTAGGGAAGAAATGGCTTTCAGGGAGGTTTCTGCAGGCAGAGAGAAGTAACAAGGTGGAGTGGGCTTTGGAAGAGAATTCAGATCTTCTCATGCTCATTTTGGATTTGCCTGCGCTGTTAAAAGCATTGCCTGCTGCAGAACCAAGTCATAACGACTCGGCAAGTCCCAGCTTCGGTGACAAAATCTATACTGAGCTAACTGACGGGGCAGAATTGGGGTGCTACAATTGGCTTCAGAGACTTGGTGCGAGGGAGGGGCTTTTGTTCACGCCATGACCCTGGTGGGCAAGACTTGTATATGGACATTGGGTTAGGGCACAGTTGGACTCAGCTGGGTGACGCCCTCTTTCCTCAAATGCCCTGCTGAAGCCGACTGACTAAGTGCACAAGTGAAAAATGACCATCTGGGCGAGTGTATCAGAGAGTTGCCTGCGGAATTATATTCCAGTCGGTACCTTCAGGGCTGCAAGGAATGTACGATGGTCATTTACCAGTTTCAGTTCATTATCTGCAAAACAAATTAACTGCCTTAGCCATGAATTACGTGTGGGTCTGGAGCCACATATTGGCCAGACCGGGTAAGGACAGCAGATTTCCTTCCCATAAAGGACATTAGTGAACCGGATGGTTTTTTTTACAACAATCCAGTACTTACATGGTCACCATTGCTAATACTAGCTTATTTATTCTAGATTTATTTCCACTGAATTTAAATTCCCCAGCTGCATTAGTGGGATTGAACTCTTTTCTTTGGATTACTAGCCCAGGCCTTTGGATTGTTAGTCCAGTAACATTACCTTATGCTACTGTTCCTGATTGATGAGAAATAAATCATTTCGAATGCATGGTTGCTCCATCAACGCTAAGGCATTGAATGGTGCAAGGAACATTTGAAAGATTGGTACATTTTCCAGAGCCAGAAAGCAGCCTAAAGGGCGATACGTCCTCGGATAAATCGGGTGACTGCTGGCGTATGTTTGCGTAGTTTTTCACAGGAGATTCTTTCAGGATCCTTGAGGATGTCTGTCGCTCTGAGGTATGTCTGGCTCCCTCCAAAAACACGTAGCAAAGTCTCAACAATTTCCAGAATAATTTCAATGACGCCTTTCACAGCCGGAAAAATATATCCCGTTTGGAGCAATTCCGATCATAGAATGGGGAGAAAAGGAGCCTTGTTATTGCTGGAACGCGTGACATATTCAGCTGGGCTGCAGCCCTCAAACGTGTCCTCAAAAGGTCAGGTGGAAGCTGGCAACTACAAGTGGGAGCAGGCCCAATCTCTGATAGGCTAGGTTCATGGAACTCGGTGCTCTCAATGGTAATCAGGGGCTAGCTTAAGGGTCAGGATTGATTTGTAGGCTATAACTAATGGTCACTGTACACTACCCTTGTTCTGCCAGCTGAATCAACCCTACTTGGGCTCTTTTGCCCGCTGTACACAGAGAGAAGGGTGACATTCTTCACAGTGTCAGCTGTGGCTCAGTGGGTAGCACCCTTGTCTCTGAGTTAGAAGGTTGCAGGTTCAAATCCCACTCCAGTGCAAGACTGAGGGAGTGCTGGACTGTCGGAGGTGCCGTCTTTCGGATGAGATGTTAAACTGAGGCTCTGTCTGTCCTCTCAGGTGGATGTAAAAGATCCCATGGCACTATTTCTGAAGAAGAGCAGGGGAGTTATCCCTGGTGTCCTGGTCAATATTTATCCCTCAATCAACATAACAAAATCAGATTACCTGGTCATAATACATTGCTGTTTATGGGAGCTTGCTGAGCACAAATTGGCTGCTGTGTTTCCTGCATTATAACAGTGACTAAAATCCAAAAGTACTTCATTGGCTGTAAACCGCTTTGAGACATCCGATGGCAGTGAAAGGTGCTATGTAAATGCAAGTCTTTCTTTCTTTTCCATGTGCACAGGGGCTGACACGTGTGTACATGAAACGAGGTGCATGCACATATGCAAATAAAGCTTGAGGTTTAACTGCTCAGATTCCACTTCACATTTCCAATCCAAAGTTTTGTTCCCCTCTTTGTCTCTATTGTGGCTTTTCACAGCCTGAGGTGACATGACCTTTGAATATTATCCAGCACTTTTCTATTTCCAAAGCCATGAACTCTGATAGCAGTTAATATAAGAACATAAGAAATAGAAACAGGAGTAGGCCATACGGCCCCTCGGGCCTGCTCCGCCATTCAATAAGATCATGGCTGATCTGATCATGGACTCAGCTCCACTTCCCCACCCGCTCCCCATAACCCCTTATCCCCTTATTGTTTAAGAAACTGTCTATTTCTGTCTTAAATTTATTCAATGTCCTGGCTTCCACAGCTCTCTGAGGCAGCGAATTCCACAGAGTGACAACCCTCTGAGAGAAGAAATTTCTCCTCATCTCTGATTTAAATGGGCGGTCCCTTATTCTAAGATCATGCCCTCTAGTTCTCGATTCCCTCATCAGTGGAAACATCCCCTCTGTATCCACCTTGTCAAGCCCCCTCATAATCTTATACAAAGTTCCACCTTGTGCAAGCATTGAATATATTTGACCTGTGAGCTTAGCCCTGCTGTTCTCCCCTCTAGGAGGAAGCCTTACGGCCCCTCGAGCCTGCTCCGCCATTCAATAAGATCATGGCTGATCTTCGACCTCAACTCCACTTTCCTGCCCGATCCCCATATCCCTTGATTCCCCTAGAGTCCAAAAATCTATTGATCTCAGCCATGAATATACTCGCTGAGTATAACAAGATTTAGCCAGCCCTATAAAGGGAACTTGACTCCTGCTGACAAAAATTTCTAAACCCGTAACATTAATCAGTCTTTTCTCTTTTCAGAGGCCAATGGGGTCCACTGTGAATTTTCACTACTTTGCGATTTTATTTCAGATTTTCAACATTTGCAGTTTTTCTTTTTCCCTCTACAGTTGAAGTGCGACAGTTAGTCTCAAATCTCTTAGCTGGGTCCAGTTAATCCAGACTAAAGCACCAAGATTCAATGCAAACACCAACTTGCATTTTTATAGTGTCTTTAACGGCGCTTCACAGGAGTGATTATTGAATAAATTTTGCCACCGAGCCACAGAAGGAGATATTAGGGCAGGTGACCAAAAGCTTGGTCAAAGAGGTAGGGTTTAAGGAATGTCTTAAAGGAGGAGGGGTAGAGAGGAGGTCAGTTTTACCTCAACATCCCATAAATAACAATCAAAATATCTACTCGCATATGCGTAATGCATATGTAGGTTTTTAAAAATTCATTATGTATTCTTAGTTTTCATAATTTAGTCATTAACTAGTTTGTTTCAATTTTCAGACTGTCGAAAACAGGACAAGACATCCACTGACTGGATTAAGAATGTCGAGCTATGGCTCCCCCTGGTGGCTCAGTGTATATACATGCGCTACAGTCCTGGACCATACAGGTCCATTCTGTGCTGAGTTAGCAAATCTCAGCTGAGACAGCAGTAGGAATGCTACAGTTTGCCTCAGCACCCCCCAGGCTAGGAAGGAGGGAGAAGTACAATCTGCCGCAGTTCTTGCTTCTGATCATGTGCGCTGACCCCGCTAGAAAATCTACGGCGGTAAATTTAACTTTCAGCGATCACGCGAAACAGGCACCAATCGGATCGAACGCCCATTGTACACCACGCCCAATTTTCCTTGCCGTTGACTTCAGTGGAGAGAAACAAATTGGGCCGGTTGAATAATGAGCTGCCAATCCAATATTGCCTGTTTTACATGATTGCTGAATTTGAAATGATCCCCTAAAAAGTTTGGCATCAGATGAGTCTGCAGTGTATACACTCTACTAGATGCACTGCAGCAACTCGCCAAGGCTTCTTCGACAGTATCTTCTCACGGGCAATTAGGAATGTGCAATACCTTGTCGTGACCCCTACCACCTAGAAGGACAAGGGCAGCAGGCGCATGGGAACACCACCAACTGCAATTTCCCTTCCAAGTCACACACTGTCCTGACTTGTAAATATAGCTCCGTTCCTTCAAGATTGGGTCAAAATCCTGGAACTCACTCCCTAGACGCCCACATCCCATGAATGAATAAAAATAATAGGGACAGGGATGTGCTACCATCTAAAAGCAAATAGTGACTCAACATGTGATGAAAGTCTTGCCCATTGGATGCCCCTTGTGCCTGTGAAACCCGTACCCCAAGAGTCAGCACCTTCAGGAGAGTAAGCAAAAAACTGTATGAAGCTCAGATAGGAGTCTCAGCTGTTATGATAAACATATTTTCTTAAAGTGGTCAGACAATTAGAAAACAATGGCATTTTATTTATATCATTTTACAGATTATAATTGTTGTACTACATTTTCCTGCTGATTGCACCCTAACCCCCACCAAGTCCCGCTCACCCATCACCCCTGAGCTCGCTGACCTACATTGGCTCCTGATTCGGCAACGCCTCAAATTTAACATTTTCATCTTTGTTTTCAAATCCCTCCATGGCCTCGCTTCTCAGTATCTCTATAACCTCCTCCAGCCCCACAACCCTCTGAGATCTCTGCACTCCTCCAATTCTGGCCTCTTGCGCATCCATTATTTTAATTGCTCCACCATTGATGGCCGTGCTTTCAGCTGGCGAGACCCTAAGCTCTGGAATTCACTCCCTAAACCTCTCTGTTTTGGGTTATCTGCCCTAATATTTCCTAGCCAAAGACCGCATTAAGTGGATGAAGTGCATCCGGGAGGGCGCTGAGCACCTTGGGTCTCATCGCCGAGAGCATGCAGAAATCAAGCACAGGCAGCGGAAAGAGCGTGCGGCAAACCAGTCCCACCCTCCCTTACCCTCAACGACTATCTCTGTCCCACCTGTGACAGGGACTGTGGTTCTTGTATTGGACTGTTCAGCCACCTAAGGCCTCATTTTTAGAGTGGAAGCAAGTCTTCCTCGATTCCGAGGGACTGCCTATGATGATGATGATGATGATCTCCTTATGTGGCTCGGTGTCAAATTTTGTTTGATAACGCTCCTGTGAAGCACCTTGGGATGTTTTACTACATTAAAGGCGCTATATAAATGCAAGTTGTTGTTAATTTACTGTGATTTCCATGCCCGTCTAAAGAAAAATAACGATGAATAGTCTTCATGGTTTTCAGATATCACAATATGGCGAGCGTTGAAATGTTACTGTCCTAACCCCTTGGGGTTTTATTGCTGGTGATAAACTACCTTCAGTTTGCATTGCTGGCAAGTATATATTCCGTGACCTAACTGTACCCTGTGGTTGGGGGCCAGAGAACCAAGTCTGCATGTACCAGCTCTGGCTATTAAATGAACTGGGCAGTACCTTTAGCGTCATCCTTACAGACTGGCTACAACCCAGTATAAACCCTGTCGTATGCAACAATACGCACAAAAAAACTGGAATTCCATATTCTGCTACTGAATACATCATAGACGAACTAAAATTTGCTGCTGTCTGGAATTTGTTGTTTATTTTGGCCGTCGTCTTAGTCTCTACTGCAGCAGTTGGAACTGAAAGTATTGGGTCGCAGAGCTACCCATTGGCACTCGATGGGTAACGGCAACATTTGGTGTGGAACCGAGCGACACGGAAGCTCCATGATTCAGGCGTGGAACTGAGCCGCGCAGTCCCAGGGTCAATCCCCGCTCAGCGTTGACTTGGCTGATCCCGGCCAAATTGGCAGTGGGAATGGTTTAAGGCGGAGATAGACAGATTTTTGAGCGATAAGGCAATAAAGGGTTAAGGGGAGCAGGCAGTGAAGTGGAGCTGAGTCCATGATCAGATCAGCCATGATCTTATTGAATGGCGGAGCAGTCTCGAGGGGCCAAATGGCCTACTCCTGCTCCTATTTCTTATGTTCTTATGTTCAACTCCCAGTCGCTGCTGGGCTAACTGATTTCAGCTTGCAGGGTCACTGGAAGGGGAAAATAAAACCCAGCCAGCATTCCTACTCATTTTCCAGTGACTCCTGCTGGAAAGTGTGCGTGAGTTAGCGAATCTCCAGCTAGAGCGGCAATTGGGGTGTTCGAATTATCCTGGCACTCCCGGACAAGGAAGGGCAGAACGTCAACCAGCATTCTCACTGGCAATCACTGTCCAGTGATTTCTGTGTGCACTGGAAGGGTCATTAGCATCCTCGTCCAGGCTAACATCCCCAGCATTGAAGCACTGACCACATTTGATTAGCTCCGCTGGACAGGCCACATAGTTCGCATGCCAGACACGAGACTCCCAAAGCAAGCGCTCTACTCAGAACTCATCCACGACAAACAAGCCAAAGGTGGGCAGTGGAAACGTTACAAGGACACCCTCAAAGCCTCCCTGATAAAGTGCGACATCCCCACTGACACCTGGGAGTCCCTGGCCAAAGACCGCCCTGAGTGGAGGAAGTGCATCCGGGAGGGCGCTGAGCTCCTCGAGCCTCGTCGCCGAGAGCATGCAGAAATCAAGCGCAGGCAGCGGAAGGAACGTGCGGCAAACCAGACTCCCCACCCACCCTTTCCTTCAACCACTGTCTGTCCCACCTGTGCCAGAGACTGTGGTTCTCGTATTGGACTGTACAGCCACCTAAGAACTCATGCTAAGAGTGAAAGCAAGTCTTCCTCGATTCCGAGGGACTGCCTATGATGATGGGGTTACACGTGTGGTAGTTGGTTAGAGGATTGAGTTCAGCTAAGCCGCCCTCCAAAGATAACTTGCCAACACCCCTCTGATGAGGCTCAGCAGGCTATGTAACCATGTGAGACAGTACAGCTCCAAACCTGTCTTCACCCACCATGCAGGCTCCCGCCGGGATTCACTGGTTTGTGATCAACAGCAAGATCCCAAGCTGATTTTCTGTTTCCTACCCCTGGAGCATCAGCATCAATTGCAGCATTCCCACTGCCAATTTGGCCGGGATCAGCCAAGTCAACGCTGAGCGAGGATTGACCCTGGGACTGTTCGGTTCTGTGTGATTCGGTTCCAGACCTGAAAAGTTTATATATCACCTTTCACGACTTCAGGATGCCCCAAAGTTCTTTACAGTCAATGAAATATTTGGAAGTATAGTCACTGTTGTAATGTAGGAAATGCGGCAGCCAATTTGTGCACAGCAAGCTCCCACAAACAGCAATGTAATAATGACCAGATAATCATTTTTTGTTATGTTGATTGAGGGATAAATATTGGCCAGGACACCAGGGATAACTCCCGTACTCAAATCCCTCCATGGCCCTTGCCCCTCCCTATCTCTAATCGCCTTCAGCCTCACAATCCACCGGAGATGTCTGCGCTCCTCTAATTCTGCCCTCTTGAGTATCCCTGATTGTAATCGTTCAACCATTGGTGGCTGTGCCTTCTGTTGCCTAGGCCCCAAGCTCTGGAACTCCCTGCCTAAACCTCTCCTCTCTACCTCTCTTTCCTCCTTGAAGATGCTCCTTAAAACATACCTCTTTGACCAAAGTTTTGGTCACCTGCGCTAATTTCTACTTATGCGGCTTGGTGTCAATTTTTTAAAATCTCATAATATTCCTGTGAAGCGCCTTGGGATGTTTCACTATGATAAAGGTGCTATATAAACAAGTTGTTGCTGTTGCTGCTCTTCAAAATAGTGCCATGGGAACTTTTATGTCCACCTAAGAGAGCAGACATGACCTCGGTTTAGCGTCTCATCCAAAAGACAGCACCTCCGACAGTGCAGCACTCCCTTAGCACTCATCATCATCATAGGCAGTCCCTTAGAATGAGTCCTTAGGTGGCTGAACAGTCCAATATGGGAGCCACAGTCCCTGCCACAGGTGGGACAGACAGTCGTTGAGAGTCAGGGAGGGTGGGACAGGTTTGCGTGCGTTCCTTCCGCTGCCTGCGCTTGATTTCTGCATGCGCTCGGCAATGAGACTCGAGGTGCTCAGCGCCCTCCCGGATGCACTTCCTCCACTTAGGGCGGTCTTTGGCCAGTGACTCCCAGGTGTCGGTGGGGATGTTGCACTTTATCACGGAGGCCTTGAGGGTGTCCCTGTAACATTTCCTCTGCCCACCTTTGGCTCATTTGCCATGAAGGAGTTCCGAGTAGAGCGCTTGCTTTGGGAGTCTCATGTCTGGCATGCGGACAATGTGGCCTGTCCAGCGGAGCTGATCAAGCGTGGTCAGTGCTTCAATGCTGGGGATGTTGGCCTGGTTGAGGATGCTAATGTTGGTGCGTCTGTCCTCCCAGGGGATTTGTAGGATCTTGCGAAGGCATCGTTGATGGTATTTCTCCAGCGACTTGAGGTGTTTACTCTACACGGTCCATGTCTCTGAGCCATACAGGAGGGCGGGTATTACTACAGCCCTGTAGACCATGAGCTTGATGGTAGATTTGAGGGTCTGGTCTTCGAACACTCTTTTCCTCAGGCAGCCGAAGGCTGTACTGGCGCACTGGAGGTGGTGTTGAATCTCCTCATCAATGTCTGCTTTTGTTGATAAGAGGCTCCCGAGGTATGGGAAATGGTCCACGTTGTCCAAGGCCGCGCCGTGGATCTTGATGACTGTGGGTCAGTGCTGTGCGGCGAGGACAGGCTTGTGGAGGACCTTTGTCTTACGGATGTTTAGCGTAAGGCCCATGCTTTCGTATGCCTCAATAAATATGTCGACCGCGAGGGTCTATGGAGTGTCCTCCTCTTTTCGGATGCCCCCAAAAGTTCATCAACATCCTTCGCCTGCTCTACGACGACATGCAGGCCATGATCCTTACCAACGAATCCATTACAGATCCAATCCACGTCCGGACCGAGGTCAAACAGGGCTGCATCGTCGCTCCAACCCTTTTCTCAATCTCCCTCGCTGCCATGCTCCACCTCACAGTCAACAAGCTGCCAGCTGGAGTGGAACTAAACAACAGAACCAGTGGGAACCTGTTCAACCTTCGCCGCCTCCAGACCAGGTCCAAGACCACTCCAACCTCTGTCATCGAGCTACAGTACGTGGACGACGCCTGCATCTGCACACATTCAGAGGCTGAACTCCAGGATATAGTCAACGCATTTACTCAGCCTGGGAGTGTCAACCTGGAGTGGGACTTGAACCCACAACCTTCTTACTCAGAGGCGAGGGTGCAAACCCACTGACCCACAGCTGACACACAAAGAAGATGAAGTGGGCAGTGGATCCACCAGTTGAGCCATTGGCACCACAGTTTCAAAGAAAAACATTCACACCTGGGTTCCTTCAGCCTACGACACCTGCCCGCTCGATACAGGTGCCCAAGGACACACAATAAAGAGGAGTCTCTGATAGGCCCACAAGTAAGGTTCGTTACAGTCTTTATAGGTAGCTAAAGGATTGGGAAATAAAACAGAGTAGCACTATGACTGCTGAGGGGGAAAATGTGCCGAAAGTGAACTTGCACCTCGCTTTAGAATCTTGCATCCACATAAGAAGACCTTATGCACGGGGCCCAACCAGTCCTGATATGGCTGTCCCGATTGTAAAATAAATATTTGATGGAGCTACTGTCAGCACACTTTCCGCTCCTCGGTGCCCTGAATTGGAGACTCAATGCAGCGAGGCAAGAGAGGAGTCTCAGGTTGGTGGAGCGAAGGCTTGGCATCACAGGAATCTAAATAAATACTTCTGTGTACTCCGTGTTTTTCCAGCTGTTTTAGGTGAAAAATTCCACTGACTCCTTTTTCAGTTTTGGCCTAATTTTAAATACTGGCCCTTTATGCAATTTGTTTATTGTTCGAGGCTCCTGCCAGAAGCATAAAATAAGGATTTAATGGTAAATGGCTTGCATTTAACAGGGAATAAGGAAACAGTGCAGTTCATTCAACCTTGTCAAATCTAACAGTGACTCACTGATGCCTCATCTTACTAATACACTGCATATGAAGTCGCCTTTATCTTTTCCTTTTGGCCAATTTCCCCCCCTCCCCCCCACCTCCCCGGAACATGCTGAGGCATGGTTCCACTGATAGCTTGCCTAAGGGACTTGTCTTCATGGGTGAGTGGCTGCAGGTTATTCAGCCAGGAAGGCCAGTCTTTGTTTCCGGACCCTCTACTTATCCATACTCTCCAGTGGTGTCTCTGGTCTAGTGGTCGCGAGCAGGATTGCTGGCAGAATGTTATCCCCCTCCCCGCCCTCCTTCCTCGCCTAAATGGAACTGAGGCAAATTATAGCACCCCAACTGCTACTGTGACCTGGATCAGCGAACTCAGCGCAAACCAAGAGCTGACTCTGGGACCTTTTGCTCTGTATGGCGCAGGAATATACTGGGTAATGGTTTTTATGATGTCAGGAGGTGGTTCTTTTCCCAGGGAATCGCCTTTTACGACCATTGGACATCTCAAAGCGCTTTACAGTCAATGAAATACTTTAGGCGTGTAGTCACTGTTGTAATGTAGGAAACGCGGCAGCCAATTTGCACACAGCAAGCTCCCACAAACAGCAATGTGATAATGACCAGATAATCTGTTTTTGTTATGTTGTTTGAGGGATAAATATTGGCCAGGACACTGGGTATAACTCCCTTGCTCTTCTTCAAAATAGTGTCACAGGATATTTTACGTCCACCTGAGAGGGCAGACGGGGCCTCGATTTATCGTCTCATCCACAAGATGGCACCTCCGACATTGCAGCATTCCCTCAGCACTAGAGTGTCAGCCTAGATTTGGTCTACAGAGCAGTAGTGATACCTGCCCTCCTATATGCTTCAGAGAAAGGACTATGTACAGCAGGCACCTTAAAGCACTGGAGAAGTACCAACGCTGCCTCCGCAAGATCCTGCAAATCCATTGGCAGGATAGGCGCACCAACGTCAGTGTTCTTGCTCAGCCCAACATCCCCAGCATCGAAGCATTGACCACGCTCGATCAGCTCCGATGGACGGGCCACAACATCCGCATGCCCGAAACTAGACTCCCAAAACAACCGCTCTACTCAGAGCTCCGACACGGCAAGCGAGTCCCAGGTGGGTAGAGGAAGTGCTTCAAGGACACTCTCAAAGCTTCCTTGAAACATCCCCACCGACACCTGGGAATCCTTGGCCCGAGACGGCTCAAAGTGGAGGAGAAGTATCCGGGAAGGCGCCGAACACCTCGAGTCTCTTTGTCGGGAGCACGCGGAAGCCAAGCGCAAACAGCGGAAGGAGCGTATGGCAGCCCAAGCCCCCCACCCACCCGACCCCCCAACCACTGTCTGCCCCATCTGTGACAGAGACTGTAGGTTCCGCATTGGACTCCTCAGTCACCTGAGAACTCATATTAGTGTGGAAGCAAGTCATCCTCGACTCCGAGGGACTGCCTAAGAAGAAGAGAAGATTTATGTGCAAGTCCCTGGAGTGAAACTTGAACCCACAACCTTCTGACTCAGAGGCGAGAGTGCTATGAGACACAGGCTGACACTCTAGTAGACCTCTGGAACAGGCTATGTCTCGTGTGGTGGATGCAGACTCACTGAATTCCTTCAAGTGAGAGCTGGTCCTGTTTCTGGCTGGGGCGGACACCACCTCTTACAGAAGTTGGGTACTACAGGGAATTCAAGGCCAGAGTGATCTCCTGGACTAGTTTCGATCGCCGAGATAGGTCGGAGAAGGAATTTCCCAGAATTGTTTCCCCCAAATTAGTCTGGTTTTTACGCCTCTCCCAGGAGATCACATGGTTTTGGGTGGGGTGGAGGGTATATATAATGTGATAGTATCATAATTGTGTGGGACAGGCTGGATGTACGGGAGGGCGCTGAGCACCTCGAGTCTCGTCGCCGAGAGCATGCAGAAATCAAGCGCAGGCAGCGAAAAGAGCCACCCTTTCCCTCAACGACTGTCTGTCCCATCTGTGATAGGGACTGTGGTTCTCATTTTGGACTGTTCAGACATCTAAGGACTCATTTTTAGATTGGAAGCAAGTCCTGCTCGATTCCGAGGGACTGTCTATGATGCTGATGGCCAGAGGGTCCCTCATCGTTCGTAAGCTGAAAACTTGGGACCATCTGAGTGCAGCTGTTAACTGCTTCCTGAAATAATACAGGGTGTCTGCAACTGATTTAATAGAATCATTGATAGAATCATTATTTCCTCCCATGCTATACTTAAAGCAAAATTAATTTGATGATATTGGGATTTTTTCCTGTTGATGAAATGCGGTTCCAAATTTTCCAAGAACCGTACTTAAAGGGGTGGCTTTATTAACTACTAAACACACAACTACACCTGGTTGGCATAAACAACACACAATTCTTCTGGGTCTCTTTGCTCCTTCCTACATAGAAAAAAAGGTTCACTGAGCACATTCTAATGAAATAGTACCCCTTTAACTTCACACCCAAATTATAGCATCCCTCCTTTTCACCCACACACCACATGGTAATCACAACATGCAAATTACACCATGAATCAAACTATTTCAAGGTAAATTGCATGACAGTTCATGATTCCAGTCTTGCCATGTACTGTAGAATTCATCTTAACTGTTTGTGTGTGAGTAAAAGAGAAAAAATCCTTTTAAAGTGGGACTTTTTTCATTAAAGGAAATATATCGAGCTATTTTTTAAAAGTTTGTTTGCAAATAAAGTGAAGTAAATCACAATGAAAGTCATCATCACTTCACTTGCTCCTGATCTTATAACAAATAGCCTTTGTCCCTCCCAAAATGTTTGGCAAACACTTCTTTCATGATGACAATACCCCTTTAAAAGCACCAAACAGATTGACTTCTCATTGGAGCAAACTTTGCAATATGAAGCCTTCCCCAATTGGTTGTACTCAAACAACTAGCTACCATTCTTCGTGAGAGAGTTATATGATATCACTGAAACAATGCAACCATGGCTACAGTTACACTGATAGAGTCTGTCTGTCATTGGCAGCGCTCAGGTTCAAGCAACAAAAGGTGATAGACCTTTGGATTAGGAACAGAAGGCCATTCAGCCCCTTGAGCCTGGACCACCATTCAATTAGAACCATCATCATCATCATAGGCAGTCCCTCGGAATCGAGGAAGACTTGCTTCCACTCCTGAAGTGAGTTCTTTGGTGGCTGAACAGTCCAATACGAGAGCCACAGACCCTGTCACAGGTGGGACAGAAAGTCGTTGAGGGAAGGGGTGAGTGGAGCTGGTTTGCCGTGCGCTCCTTCCGCTGTCTGCGCTGGACCTCTTCACGCTCTTTGCGTTGAGACTCGAAGAGCTCAACGTCCTCCCGGATGCACTTTCTCCACCTCGGGCCGTCTTCGGCCAGGGTCTCCCAGGTGTCAGTGGTGATGTCACACTTTACCAGGGAGGTTTTGAGGGTGTCCTGGTTCTGTACCTCAAACTCATTTACATGCCTTTGTTCCAGATCTCTTGATACCCTTACCTAACAAAAACCATCCATCTCAGTCCTGAAGCAGAAGCTTCAATTGACCCAGCAGCATCCACAGCCTTTTGGGGGAGGGAGTTCCAGATTCCGACCACCCTTTCTGTGAAGATTCAGCTTCACAAATTTGGAGGTAAAAAAAACCTAAGTGTTTGGAAAGGGTGCAGAGGAGCACAACAGAACGGGTGTTGGGGGGTAGACACTTGAGGTACAAGAGACTAAAGAAGCTGGAATATTTCTAGAGGACAAAAGCCATCTCTGGGGAAACACTTTATGCCTGGCTAGTTCTTTTAGTGAAGCAAGTGAACGATAGGTCTCGGCCAGAGAGTACAGTAGGGTCATTTCTTTTTACATTTTGAAATGATCTAAAGAGACCGTAAAGATCTATTATGGTCCTGTCCTAAAATGCTCAGATTAACTTCCCTAAAGGACATGAATATACCAATGGGGTTTAACAACAATTCAGTAGTTACATGGTCACCATTGCTGGTATGATTCCAGATTTATTGAATTGAAATGCTGCTGTGATGGGATTTGAACTCATATCCCCAGATTATTAGTCCAGTAACATAACCACTATGCCACTGTACCTGATGTATCACACCCTTAATATAGGGTATAAAGCATGGAATCAAACTATGCATTTTGATGGACATACCATGATCAGTTGTATTGCAAGGCCACCTAATCTAGTGGATTATCAAGGATCTAACAGACATACCATTGCAGGATTGGCTACTCCGCTCTGCACCAAATATTGAGACATTGGATACATGGGTCATCACTGCAAGATTGTGAACTCTTCACCCTACTGGTCAAGCAAGGGTTGGGTTTCCAAAATGTTGACATACATAAAGAGAGGAAAGGGAGAGAGATATACAGAGCGTAAGAGACATGCAGAAGAGATGAGTCGGAGACAAGGAGAGGCAAAAGGAAACTGAGTGAGAACAAGAGCTGTAGACAATCACAGAGATACAGATACAAAAGACGATATGAGGGGCATACAGAAATAACCACACTGAGATCAGCGGCATGTGTTGCACTTGAAATCTTTTCCCATCCTCCCCAACTCTAAACCATCGAACCGCCACTGAGGAACAAAAGAAAGGAAAGGCAATTTTTGTTGAGAAATGTTATAAACTGAACACAAGTATTTGAATATGACATGAGACAATATTTTAGTTACATTTTAAATTCTTTTTTTAAAGGTGCCTTTAGCACTGCTGCTATGACATAAACAATCTTGCCTCTCCCTCCTCCCCCTGTCCCTCCTCCTCCTGTTCCATGCACTCATGAAAATAAGAAATAGAACGTAAGAAATAAGAGCAGGTGTAGGCCATTCAGCCCCTCGAGCCTGCTCCGCCATTCAATAAGGTCATGGCTGATCTTCGACCTCAACTCCACTTTCCTGCACTATCCCCATATCCCTTGATTCCCTTAATATCCTAAAATCTATCAATCTCTGTCTTGAATATACTCAATGACTGAGCTTCCTCAGCCCTCTGGGGTAGAGAATTCCAAAGATTCACCACCCTCTGAGTGAAGAAATTTCTCATCTCAGTCCTAAATGGCCGACCCCTTATACTGAGACTGTGACCCCTAGTTCTAGACTCCCCAGTCAGGGGAAACATCCTCCCTGCATCTACCCTGTCTAGCCTTGTCAGAATGTTGTATGTTTCAATGAGATCACCTCTCATTCTTCTAAACTCTAGGGAATATAGACCTAGTCTGCTCAATCCCTCCTCATAGCACAATCCCCCCCATCCCAGGAATCAGTCTGGTGAACCTTCGTTGCACTCAAATCCCAGGGGACAATAGTGGATTTGAATGATGAGTAAGATTGTATTTAAGTGAATCAGGAATCAAATCTGTTCCCTGTGAGGCTCAAGACCAACCAGTGGTGCAATTACCCGCGGCAACCATTGGGGGCACCCAAGAAGCCAGGTTCTATAAGAATGAAGACAAAAGCAAAATACTGCAGATGCTGCAAATCTGAAATAGAAACAGAAACTGCTGGAAAACTCAGCAGGTCAGGCAGCGCCTGTGGAGAGAGAAACTGAGTTAACGTTTCAGGTCAATGATCCTTCATCAGAACTTGAAAAAGTTAGAGGTGTAATGGATTTTAAGCAGGTGCAGGGCAGGGAAAGAGGGAGGGGAGGAAAGAACAAAAGGGAAGGTTTGTGATAAGGTGGAAGGCAGGAGAGCTTAAGAGACAAAAGGGATGATGGTGCAAGGCAAAAGGAGATGGTAATGGGATGAGGATGTAACGAACAGGGTGGATAAAGTGGATTTGGACTTCCAGAAGGCATTTGACAAGGTGCCACATAAAAGGTTACTGCACAAGATAAAAGATCACGGGGTTGGGGGTAATATATTAACATGGATAGAGGATTGGCTAACTAACAGAAAACAGAGAATCGGGATAAATGGTTCATTCTCTGGTTGGCAACCAGTAACTAGTGGGGTGCCGCAGGGATCAGTGCTGGGACACCAACTATTTACAATCTATATTAACGACTTGGAAGAAGGGACTGAGTGTAACGTAGCTAAGTTTGCTGATGATACAAAAATGGGAGGAAAAGCAATATGTGAGCAGGACACAAAAAATCTGCAAAAGGACAAAGACAGGCAAAGTGAGTGGGCAAAAATTTTGCACATAGAGTATAATATTGGAAAGTGTGAGGCCATGCACTTTGGCAGAAAAAAATCAAAGAGCAAGTTATTATTTAAATTGAGAATGATTGCAAAGTGCCGCAGTACAGCAAGACCTAGGGGTACTTGTGCATGAAACACAAAAGGATAGTATGCAGGTACAGCAAGTGATCAGGAAGGCCAATGGTATCTTGGCCTTATTACAAAGGGGATGGAGTATAAAAGCAGGAAAGTCTTGCTACAGCTATACAAGGTATTGGTGAGGCCACACCTGGAATACTGCGTGCAGTTTTGGTTTCCATATTTACGAAAGGATATACTTGTTTTGGAGACAGTTCAGAGAAGGTTCACTAGGTTGATTCCGGGGATGAGGGGGTTGACTTATGCGGAAAGGTTGAGTAGGTTGGGCCTCTACTCATTGGAGTTCATAAGAATGAGAGGTGATCTTATTGAAACGTATAAGATTATGAGATTGATAAGGTGGATGCAGAGAGGATGTTTCCACTTATGGGGGCGACTAGAACTAGAGGGCATGATCTTAGAATAAGGGGCCACCCATTTAAAACAGAGATGAGGAGGGATTTCTTCTCTCAGAGGGTTGTAAATCTGTGGAATTTGCTGCCTCGAAGAGCTGTGGAAACTGGGACATTGAATAAATTTAAGACAGAAATAGACAGTTTCTTCAACGATAAGGGGATAAGGTGTTATGTGGAGCGGACGGGGAAGTGGAGCTGAGTCCATGATCAGATCAGCCATGATCTTATTGAATGGCGGAGCAGGCTCGAGGGGCTGTATGGCCTACTCCTGCTCCTATTTCTTATGTTCTTATGTTCTTATAAACAAAAGATGAGTCTAGTTAGGGTGTAAATGGGAATGGCAGAATCATCAACAGCTGCCATGTGAAAAAGTAGGGGCAGAGGTTATGGTCTGAAATTGCTGAACTCGATGTTGAGTCCAGAAGGCTGTAAAGTGCCTAATCGAAAGATGCAGTCCTGTTCCTCAAAAGTAGGTTTTATTTCCTCAGGCAGTGTATTGGAGTGGTCATCTAGAACTGTAAACCTAAGAGTTCAAAGGTTGAATGGCTTTGCTCCTATAGATATGAATCTGATTGCTGTATTCCAGTTTATTCAAAGCCTCTTGCAAACCTAGGGATGTGTTCCTAATGGAATTTAAGAAGGAAACCTATGAGTATTTTGGGAAATAGAGAATTGCTGGCTTAGCTATCCATGAGGCAGTGCAGTGCATTGAAGTGTGACTGCACTGTAGACTGGAGGGGCACAGGTTGGCATTCACAACATGCCCACATACTGGATACCACCATCTCAGCCATGTCACTATAGCAAGGTTCAGAGTGGAGACCGGGCCTTGGAAACAAGCCATCCAGCATATGATGAGGAGCAGCTGAAGCAGGTGTAGGCCTGAACACAGTGAATTTGGTATCATATAGTAAGCCATTTTCACTATTACACTTACAAAAGCTGCAAGAGGACACTCAATACTGAGTGACACAGTCTCCTGTGAGTTCACCATCTAGTGGATATTTCGTGCCCTGTCAGTCCTTTACCATGTTTCAGGGTTCCATCACTGAAGATTGACTGCGTTCTTCATCCATTGTTTTCATCCATTACACATACTTAAAGACTAGTTGATCTCCCTTGAGGTTGTTCAAGGGCAAGTATATTAAATCTAATTTAAGAATATTAACCAGATTATTAATCGTCCACTATATTATTTGCATTATAAGGAGAAGCTTACGGAAGGAAACTAGGAATGTTTACGCTGGTAAAAAGGCAGTTCAAAAGACATTTTATGGAGGGATTCAAGATTCAAAGGAATACAGATAAACTGAACCCTCAATAAATGTTTGACAATCACAATTATGTAACGAGGGGACCCAGACACCAGCTCAGAAAGGGGAAGATGAACAGACGGTTTAGAGTTAATTACTCATTGAAACATACAAAATTCTTACAGGGCTTGACAGGGTAGATGTTGGGAGGATGTTTTCTCTGACTGAAGAGTCTAGAACCAGGGGTCACAGTCTCAGAATAAAGGGTCGGCCATTTAGGACTGAGATGAGGAGAAGTTTCTTCACTCAGAGGGTGGTGAATCTTTGGCATTCTCTACCCCAGATGGCTGAGGAGGCTCAGTTGCTGAGTATGTTCAAGACAGAGATCAATAGATTTTTGGATTTTAAGAGCTCAAGGGATACGGGGATAGTGCAAGAAGGTGGAATTGAGGTAGAAGATCAGCCATGATCTCGCTGAATGGCGGAGCAGGCTCGAGGGGCTGAATGGCCTAGTCTTGCTCCTAATTCTTATTTCTTATGTACTTCACACAAAGGGTAGTGAACCTGTGAAGCAGACTGCCGGGGATGTAGTGAAGAGATTGAGTGGCAAATTCAAGAAGGAACGAGATGGATATTTGACAGAGAGGGGTATGAGGATATGCAGTAGTGCATGTTATTTACAAACTTTGGGACTGACAATCTGCACATCAATGATCTCATTCAGCTATACATTCTGACAATCCTACTTTGTTCTTTGTCCACACAAATTTGTTTAAGAAGAATCTTCTTTCTCCAGGATTTGGTTTCCTTTTTCATTCAATGACGTTCTCCTCTTTCCTCAGTCACTTCTCTTGCTTTAAAATATGCTTACTTGTACAACATTACAATTCTTCTGTGTATGTTTTAAATGATGTGTTGACCCACAACATAACTTGTCATTAAAGCAATCAAATATGGCCCAGGTATTTTTTATTTTTTTATAGAAAGCGGGGGGGTGTGGGTGGAAGAGAAGCAGTAAGGAGTGTGGTAAGTATGGGACCATGATGGAGGAAAAAGAATGAGTAGTAAAATCCATGTCTGGAGCAGGAATGGGGAGTGACATTGAGGAAGAGATAGTGGCTCAGAGTTGAGTGTGGAAGAGCATCATGAAGGGGAATGGTGAAATATAAGAACATAAGAAATAGCAACAGGAGTAGGCCCCTCAAGCCTACTCCGCCATTCAATGAGATCATGGTTGATCTTCGACCTCAATTCCACTTTCCTGCACTATCCCCATATCCCTGGATTCCCTTAAGGAAGGGTGGCTCATACTGAGATGGAAAGCAGTCCTTTAAGACTTTCCTTGTAACCTACCTCTTTGACCAAGCTTTTGGTCATCTGCCCAAATAACTCCTTATGTGGCTCCGTGTCAAATTATGTTTGATAACGTTCTTGTGAAGTGCCTTGGGACATTTTACTATGTTAAAGGCGCTATAGAACTATAAGTTGTAATTGTTGTTGTTAGAAGTAAGAGTAGAATGGGAGCGGGAGTTTCATAGGGGGAGGCGGCCAAGTTGGGGTTAAGGGGCTAAGATGGAGGAGAGGCGAAGTGTGGAGTGTGCTGTAGATGGGAGAGAGTGGGAATGGCTTCCGGAGGATTGTACTCTGGTTATCTTGGTTTGGCCACTACCGTTTCACAGCATGGTTGTGCTGTTTGCAGAGGTGATGTGATGGACACTGGACTGCATTGTGGTTTGTGAGAATTGTGATGTGGTTTTTGATTCAGCACTCCGCTGAGTAAGCTGCCCAGAAATAGATGTGAGATCAATGATGTTCAATAGGCCTTGAAAGACGTGTCAGACCATGAGCAGGAAAGCTGGAGGTTGGTGGAGTGATTAGAGCTGGGAGGTTCAAATTTATTAGCGAATGTGATTTTTTTCCCCCCCTAAATTATTCAAATTTTTGTGTTTATTATGTTATAAAGCTTATTTTTAGGAAAATTTAACAAAAGAAAAATAAAGACTTAGATTTATATAGCGTCTTTCATGACAACCGGACATCTCAAAGTGCTTTACAGCCAATTAAGTACTGTTGAAGTGTAGTAACTATTGTAAGGCAGCAGCCAATTTGCACACAAGCAAGCTTCCACAAACAGCAATATGATGATGACCAGATCATCTGTTTTTTTTGTTATGTTGATTGAGGGATGAATATTGGCCAGAACACCAGGGATAACTCCCCTGCTCTTCTTCGAAATAGTGCCGTGGGATCTCTTACTACCACCTGAGAGAGCAGACGGGGTCTTGGTTTAACGTCCCATCCAAAAGACAGCACCTTGGACAGTGTAGTGCTCCTGCAGCAGCATAAGCCTAGATTTCTGTGCTCAAATCCCTGACATGGGACTTGAACCCACAACCTTCTGACTCAGAGGTAAGAGTGCTACCCACTGAGCCACAGCTAACACCGGTGGATAAGGGACGGTCATTCTGATTGTCATCTTGGAGTTTTCTCCAGATTTACATGAATCTCCTACCAAAGTTGAGGTGAGAGATTGGGGATCCTTCATGGAAGTTCTATCCCTATGTGTTCATAGAGATTTAGAAGAAGGCCATTTGGCCCATTGTGTCTATGCCTGTGTGGACGGGCAGTTTTACTTTGTCTCCCGCTTGGACCCTTCACAAATACAAAATGGCCACCTCACTTGGTGACAAAACAACAAATAACTGTTGCACTTAAGAATTATTCATTGTCTGTTAAGTACTTTGGTCATTTCTGAGATAAAGTGTTGCACAAATGCAGACCATTGTAACACAGAGTTAATCATCTGTCCATCAGAGGTCCTTTTCTGCCTCGCCCCTCCCTATCTCTGTAACCTCCTCCAGCCCCACAACCCCTCCCTATCTCTGTAACCTCCTCCAGCCCCACAACCCCGAGATGTCTGCGCTCCTCCAATTTTGCCCTCTTGAGCATCCCTGATTATAATCGCTCAACCAATGGTGGCCGTGCCTTCAGTTGCCTGGACCCCAAGCTTTGGAACTCCCTCCCTAAACCTCTCTACCTCTCTTTCATCCTTCAAGATGGTCCTTAAAACTGATCTCTTTGACCAAGCTTTTGGTCACCTGCCCTAATTTCTACTTATGTGCCTTGTTGTCAATTTTTTTATCTGATAATACTGCTGTGAAGTGCCTTGGGACGTTTCACTATGTTGAAGGCGCTGTATAAATACAAGTTGTTGTTGTTGTCTTAGCTGGGGTCACTGTAGTTATGCCCTGCTCCTAATCATCCTTGTTAAGTCTGCAGTGCCTCTTCATTCCAGCGACTGCTGCATACTGCTTGCCTGGTGTGTGGTGCGTGGAACGATTCTGAAACTCGTTCCACATTCATTGAATCTGCTCCGTGCTGAGTCGGCTGATTTCAGGCACAGCTTTAGATGAACTGCTACCATTGTGCTCAGTGACCCCTGAGTTTGGGAGGGGCGAGCGGGGGCGGGGGGGGGGGGGGGGGGAGAAAGTAATCAGAACTGATTCCTACTCATGACCATTGGCTGGTGAACCTTACTGCAAAGCGTGCGTGTTTAAGACATGATCATGCTTGACTGATTTGCTCCATGGTTGAACAGCCCGCCAACATTGTCACATTGTCATACATGAAGAATGGCCACATTGCGTGCCTCGATGCATATAATAATTCACCAAGAACCTCAGCTGTGGCTTGATGTGCTGAATGGGTCAACCATCATCATCATAGGCAGTCCCTCGAAACGAGGATGACTTGCTTCCACACCAAAAAAAAGGATGAGTTCACACGTGTTTCAATGAAGGACCCGAACTACATCCTCAAGGGTGGAAGATGCCTGTGCGTGGATTTTTTTTAACGTGTGGTGGCCGTTGCACACCAGCCACCACATGGGCTTGACAGAGCTAGGTCTTGGTCCAGTGGCAAGGATTACCCAAGACGACTGGAGACCAGCTCTGCTGCACGGACCTAGTGTGCACACATGTCGCAGTGTGGGCTGGCCCGTGCTGCCCCTGGGCCCCGATCACGTCCCTCTACAGGCTCTCGCTGCTCCTTCACCCTGACCTCTCCGTTCCTTCGCCCCGATCTCGCCGCTCCTGCTGTACCTACCCACGCTCCAATCACCGACCTGGACCTTGATGACGTCACTCTTCGCTGCCATCACCCTCCTGCACCAGCTCGTGCTGCTCCCTGGAGTAGTACTCCAGGGTCAATCACAAGGAGAAACAGTTCCCTTTGGACTCCTGGGCTCACTCTGCGTTAGAACTACACAAATTCAGGATATGGAAGTGTAGCGGTTATGTTACTGGACTAATTATCCAGAGAACCCGAGTTCAAATCCCACCACGGCAGTTTGAAAAGTTGAACTCCGTGCAACTAAAAAACTGATATCAGTAAAAGTGAGCATGAAGCTGTCAATTTTTGGAAAAATCCAACTGGTTCACTAATGCCGTTTAGAGAAGGAAACCTGTCGCCCTTACCCAGCATTATGTGAGTCCAGTTCCACATCAACCTGGTTGACTCTTGTCCACCCCCTGAAGTGGCCCAGCAAATCATTGAGTTGTATCAAGCTGCTCAAAGAAGGCAGTGGCCCCAGCACCACCTTCTCAGGGTAACCAGGGATTGGCAATAATGCTGGTCTTGCCAGCGACGCCCACACCCTGAGAATGAATTTGTTTTTAAGTATCTCAGATGACCCTCTACCATGGCAGCACAACTCCATGTAACGAGATTGATTCCTGGGATCAGTGGGCTATCCAATGAAGAGATTGAGTAGAATGGACCTATTGTCTCTGGAGTTTAGAAGAATGAGAGGTGACCTCATTGCCTTGTATGAGATTCTTAGAGGGCTTGAGAGGGTAGGTGCTGAGAGGCTATTTTCCCAGGCTGGAGAGTCTAGCACTAGGGAGGCATAGTCTCAGGATAAGGGGTCAGACATTTAGGACTGAGATGAGGAGAAATTTCTTCACTCAGAGGGTTGTGAATCGTTGGAATTCTCTACCCTAGAGGGCTGTGGATGCTCGGATTTTGAACATATTCAAGACTGAGATCGATAGATCTTTGGGCACCAAGGAAATCAAGGGATATGGGGATACTGGAATTGATGTAGGAGTTCAGCTCTTTTCATTAGAACAAAGGGTAATTGGAGATCTGAGGGAGATGTTCAAAACTTGCCCAGGTAAATGAGGAAAAACTATTTCCACTAGTCAGTGAGTCAGTAACTCGAGGGAAATCGTCATTATAGAATGGCAGAGCAGGCTCAATGGGCCGTGTGGCCTACTCTTGTTCCTATTTCTTAGGTTCTTATGTTGACTGTGGTGGCGCTAAGTCATGGGCTACTGACGTGGTGGTTGTTCTCGACTAAACTCAGAGAAGGTCACAAGGAATACAAGTTTACTTTGCTTCAATGCAAAAAGGCTCTTGTTCATTTCATGATCTGAGACACCAATTTTTGAAACTATATACAACAACAACAAGAACTTATATTTATTTATATAGCACCTTTCACATAGTGAAACATCCCAAGGCGCTTCACAGGAGCATTATGAGATTAAAAAAATTGACACTGAGCCACTTAAGTAGAAATTAGGGTAGGTGACTAAAAGCTTGGTCAAAGAGGTAGGTTTTAAGGAATGTCTTAAAGAAGGAAAGATAGGTGGAGAGGTTTTGTCAGGGAATTCCAGCGCTTTGGACCTAGGCAACAGAAGGCATGGCCAGCAATGGTTGAGCGATTATAATCAGGGATGCTCAAGAGGGCAGAATTAGAGGAGCACAGATATCTCGGAGGGTTGTGGGGCTGGAGGAGATTACAGAGATAGGGAGGGGTGAGGCCATGGAGGGATTTGAAAATAAGGAGGAGAATATCGAGCACACCTGATTCATCCTATGTGTTAACACTTAAGAAGGATCACTTTGTGACATCTGATACGTGACCTTTCGTCCTCGGTGTATTAAACAAGCCAAAAAAGACTTGCTTGCCTGGAATTTCAGCATGGTTCTCCCGATTTCCTGACATAACTGGTGGAAACCCCCGAGAGTTTCCCTCAATCTTCCGCCAATGGGACATCAGGAGAAACTTTGCAGAAATACTCTTTTTAAAAAAACAAAATGGCCACAATGGCACCATCCAGCCAGTGTTTCCAATCAGTGGCCTATAATTACTTTGATTTTTGCATTAAAATCATGTTTCAACAATATTATTAATAAATGCTATTTTTGAGAAACAGGAAAAATTCAGTAACACCAAACAAGCTTGCTCCTTTTTATTAGATCAACTCTGCCTATCCATCTTCTCAACGCAGCTCTCAATACCCACCCTACCCAGCCTCGCACCATAATTCCTCAATTCTTTCTCTCTCCAGAAACATAGCCAATTGTCTCCTGAACCCATACTGTCTGCTTCAATGTTCTTCCCGTGCAACTTATCTTACGATTATCCTTCGGGTTAAGAGGTATCCCTGACTTCCTTTCTAACTTCTTCATTTTTACCTTGGGTCCCTTTACCAATGTGTACTATTTTCCTGGTTCAACTTTGGAAATCTCCTTGTAAATCTTTACAATAGAATCACCTCGAAGCCTCCTCTTTCCATACCCTTGCCTCTTAACTTAAATTCCTGATATCCACAATGAGCCAAAAGGAATTGGTGAGCAGCTCTGAATCACACAATCACAGGTCCTTGATTATAGCGCTGTAAACTAACAAAGATGGCATATGGCGCACACACTCAGATCCCTCCTAAAAAACAAGCTTCATTCCTGGCCTCTGAAATAGGATTATATCAAATATTGTTTTGCAACAAAAGAGTTGTAGAGCTGTTGAATCGCGCACCATCTTGCCGTCCGGAGGAGGCGGGGGTCCCCAATGGAGTGCACTCTACGCAGGAGTCCTCCCTCTATCTATTGGGGACTTGGAGGGTGGTGCTCGGAGCAGTCCCGTGCAATAAATTTCACGGGCTCCCAGGCCGCCTGCAATTTCTGTGGTCTGGAGGAGTCCGTGTTCCACGTTTTTATGGAATGTGCGAGGTTGCAGCCCCTATTCTATTATTTGAAGGGGCTGCTCCTGAAATTCTGGTTGCACTTCAGTCCCACACTCCTGATCTTTGGGCACCCTATGCGGAGGGGAGCGGGTAGGTCTGCCGGCCTCCTCGTAGGACTGCTCCTGGACACGGCCAAGGGAGCCATCAGCTGGTCCAGGCAGCGGGCGGTCGAGGGGGTCATTCAGCCTGACCGCCTGCCTCTCTTCCACGATTACATCCGAGCCAGGGCGTCCCTGGAGATGGAGCACGCGGTGTCCACCGGTACGCTCGCGGCCTTCCGCGTGAGGTGGGCGCCGGAGGGACTGGAGTGCATCATCACCCCCGGCAACCAAATTTTGATTTGATCTGTTAGTAACTAAAGTTTAATTTGTCAATGTTTGTCGGTTTTAGTGCCCCCCCACCCCCACACACACACTTTTAGCCAGGGGGCACTTGTATAATTTGTGTTTTTGTGCCCTCAAAAAAAAAATAATAAAAACAAGGGGGCACTTGAAAAGTTTTTGGAGTGTGCCATCACCACCCTCCTTCCCTTTAATCAGGGGGCAGTTGATTAAAGTGCACAACTAAAATAGTTGTAGAGCTGTTGAGTTGTGAGTGCTTAGTCAGTCACGTGATGTTCACAAGACTCAATAAAACCCCAGCCAGTTGGGTTCAGGGGATCCACGATGAGGCAGGTGGTTGTGAGCCTGGTGGATGAACTGATAATGTGCAGTGTGATTGTTAAACCTTTGCTAATAAACCAACCTAATAGCAATGTGTTGGCATATATGCGCCACTCGAGCCTCATCCCGTCTTTCCTCATCTAATTTTATCAGCATAACCCTCTATTCTCTTTTCCCTTATATGCTTATCTAAACTCCCCTTAAATGCATCGATACTATTTGCTTCAACCACTCCCTGTGGTAGCGAGTTCCACATTCTCACCACTCTTTGGGTAAAGAAGTTTCTTTTGAATTCCCTATTGGATTTCTCTGCTGTTGGCTCTTTGACGATCTAGTTCTATGTGAGCCTATATTTTGAGTTCACTTCTCTACAAGCAATAAATGTCATCTTGAGATAACAAAATTCCACATACTGCAATATTAACCACCTTCTAACAGCCACTCGATGAGTAATTCTACATTTTGTTGCATCCGAAAAGGTCGTAATACTCATTGTAATGATATCACTATTCACAATGTGCTCAGTAGAGAATGCTGCGCTCACTGATCACCAGCTGCCTTGTCAGCGGGCTGTGAGATATAATACCAATAAACAATTGTACAAGGGATCCACAGCCTGCTATTTTCACACATGCCAGACACGAGACTCCCAAAGCAAGTGCTCTACTCGGAGCTCCCTCACGGCAAACGAGCCAAAGGTAGGCAGAGGAAACGTTACAAGGACACCCTCAAAGCCTCTCTGATAAAGTGCGACATCCCCACCGACACCTGGGAATCCCTGGCCAAAGACCGCCCTAAATGGAGGAAGTGCATCCGAGAGGGCGCTGAGCACCTCGAGTCTCAACGCCGAGAGCGTGCAAAAGTCAAGCGCAGACAGCAGAAGGAGCGTGCGGCAAACAAGACTCCCCACCCACCCCTTTCCTCGACGAATGTCTGTCCCACCTGTGACAGAGTCTGTGGCTCTCATATCGGACTGTTCAGCCACCAAAGAACTCACTTCAGGAGTGGAAGCAAGTCTTCCTCGATTCCGAGGGACTGCCTATGATGATGATGATTTTCATGATATTATTACAAATAGCTTTAACGATTTTCATGATAGTATTAACCTATTTATTTGTAATGGTTTTAATGTATTTGATAGAATTATAGAAATTTGCGGCACAGAAGGAGGCCATTCGACCCATTCTTCAGTCCAGGCAACATCCTCGTAAATCTATGATTCTATGATAGACTAGAAGACAGACAAATTTCACAGACATTTCATGTTCCTCAGTAACACCACCTCACACTTACAATAACATTTAAAAATCTCTCAATAATATATAACATTTGCAATCTATGCTGCACACTCCTTAATGGGTATCCCCACTCTTACACATCACATCTGCAGCTTCAGACTATCACCACTAGATGGAGCTTCACAAGGATCAAAAGCTGAAGATGTCCCACACCTATACTGTCGTGTCACTGAGCGCTCTGTGGGAAATTTGCCTTGTCCTGACTTTCCGTGGGAAAATCATAGGCGATCCATTAGTGTGCAATATATATATATATATTTTGGAGTGTAGTTATTGTTGTAATGTAGGAAACACGGCAGCCAATTTGCAAACAGCAAGCTCCCACAAACAGCAATGTGATAATGACCAGATATTTTGTTTTTGTTATGTTGATTGAGGGAGAAATATTGACCAGGACAGTGGGGATAATTCCCCAGCTCTTCTTCAAGATAGTGCCGTGGGATCTTTTACGTCTATCTCATCCGAAAGACGGAACCTCTGACAGTGGTTCCCTCAGCACTGCACTGGCGTGTCAGCCTAGATTTATGCGCTCAAGTCCCTGGAGTGGGATTTTAACCCACGACCTTCTGACTCACTGAGCCACAGCTGACACTCCATTTATATATATATTATATATATTATATATAGTCTACTGCTCTTACTTCAAAAGTTCCTTAATTGAAATGATCTGATCATTTTAATTTTCTTTCTGCTTTATATTTCCACTTTCTTATTTATGTTGCTTAATTAAAATGATTGGATAATTCATCCAAAGATCAATTACCAGGAGCAGACTGTTCTGTAAAGAAGGCCGCATTCTCAGGGCCGCTTCAGCTTCTCCCCTTTTTTCTTCATCTTCTGCTGAAGGTGCTGATTCATGCCGCACAGTTCTATAGGCTCCGTCAACCTTCCAGTACCTTTCCCAAGTTTCCATTCTGCCTATATGGAGCGTCATCAGGCTATTTCCCCATCGGAGTGCATCACAGCCAAGACCTGGTACTGCCCTCACTTGATGTCTGCCCATGCCCACTGTTGACTGGACAGCAGCCAGAGGTCAGAACTATGGCTGATGTATATCTTTCCTCCCCAGACTGGGGCAATCATTTGCCCCTGACTGCTCCTCTGGCTGAGATCTGCTAACAGGCCAAAGACCCAACCTGAGATTTTCTGGTTGGTACAGCCCAGTACTGTATAACACTGGTGACATAGATATATCATTATTTTAGATTGTAGTGCAGATTCAATAGTAACTTTCAGAACTGAATTGGATTATATACTTGAAAAGGAAAAATATATGTAGGGCTATGGGGAAAGAGCAGAGGGAGTGGGACTAAGTGGATAGCTCTACTAAAGAGCCGGCATAGGCATGATGGGCTGAATGGCTTCCTTCTGTGCTTTATGATTCCAGTCTTATGTGAGAACCCCAATATTTTAAGCCACCTAATTTTGGCATTATTAATTTCCTTCATGAGCACAAGTCATGTACGGCACATATTAATTGCCGCACAGACCCATGTGACCCAGAGATGCGCTGCAGTTGAAGCAGTGAATAGCAAGTCTTGGTAACTGCTGGAAATGATTGGAACCACGAGGCCTTGGAAGACAAATCACAGTGAACAATTACAGAGATGGAAAACTGAACAAGGCAATGGAAAAAAAACAAATGATTCCAATTGTTGCGTTTAACACATTACATGTTACTCCAATCATGCCGCGAGAATAAAAGAAAGAACTTGCATTTATATAGCGCCTTTCATGACCTCAGGACGTTCCAAAGCGCTTTACAACCAATGAAGTACTTTTTTGAAATGTAGGAAAGGTGGCAGCCAATTTACGCACAGCAAACTCCTACAAACAGCAACGGGATAATGCACGGATAATCTGTTTTAGTGATGTTGGTTGAGGGATAAATATTGGAGAGTTCCTCTGCTCTTCATCGAAATAATGCTATGGGGTCTATAATGTCCACCTGAAAGGGCTGACGCGGCCTTGGTTTAACGTCTCATCCGAAAGCCAAATAGAATAGTATTAAAAGGGAAGTAGTACTTTGGGAAGGGAAGTATTTTCCAAGGAAATCGGCTGCAGTCATGCTTCTGAGTTCAAAAGTTTGAGTCCAGCACAAGACTTAAACACATTGCCGAGGCTGACACTCCAGGGCAGTGCTGAGAGATTGCTGCACTATCAGAGGTGCCATCCTTCAGGTGAAGTATTAAACTGCCAAGGAAGGTTTTCTTTTAAAAAAAACTCCAAGGAAATTATGACCGGCAATTTCCTCAGAGATACTGCCGCTCTGCCAGTGTAACTTTGTCGGAACCTCCATTTACTTCCAGCAAAGTTATGGAGTGGGAGCAGCTCTGACAGAAGATGTTGTGTATCTGTAAAGCATGCACTCCCATGTTCCGCCATCAGGGAGCTCATCCCCTGAAGTCCCAAGGGATGCCAGCATCCCTTGGGAGCACTGTATATAAGCCGGCCCCTAAGGGCTGTTCCTCACTCTGGAGTGTCTTATTAAAGACTGAGGTCACTGTTACTTTAACCTCCCTGTGTGCAGCCTCATCTGTGTTAGGAACACAATAACTGGCGACGAGAATACGAATCCAATGCAAAGATGCAGCAAACTGTGGGCATCCTGGAGAAGTTCTCGGAGGGTGAGGACTGGGAAGCCTATGTCAAAAGGCTAGACCAGTACATTGTAGCCAACGAGCTGGACGGGGAAGAAAGCGCTGCAAAAAGGAGAGTGTTCCTCCTCACAGTCTGCGGGGCACCGACCTACAGCCTCATGAAGAATATTCTGGCTCAGGTGAAACCCACAGATAAGTTATATGAGGAGCTGTGTACATTGGTTCTGGAGCAACTTAACCTGAGGGAGAGCGTGCTGATGGTGAGGTATCGGTTCTACACATGCCAGTGATCTGAAGGTTAGGAAGTGAAGAACTAAATTGCCGAGCTAAGACGACTTGGAGGACAATGTGAGTTTGATGGCTACCTGGAGCAAATGCTCAGATACTTTTTTGTGCTGGGCATTGGACACAAGACCATCCTACGAAAACTTTTGACTGTAGAGACACCGCCCCTCAGTAAGGCCATTGCGATAGCACAGGCGTTTATGTCCACCAGTGATAACACCAAACAAATCTCTCAGCACACAAGTGCTAGCAATGTTCATAAATTAACTGGAACTGTGTTTGCGAGCAGAAATGTACAGGGCAGAACCCACGAGTCTGCAACTGCCAGCAGGCCTCAGGTGACCCAGATGACTCAGAGTCCCCAACAAAGGATGAATGCAAGGCTAATTCACATCTTGTTGTGAAGGCTTTCATTCAGCCTATTCATGCCGCTTCAAAGGGTATGTTTCCAAGAGCTGTGGAACAATGGGGCACCTCCAATGAGCTGCTAGCTCTGCAAAACTGCTAACCACCACGTGGCAGAGAAAGATCGGTCCATGGTGGATCAAAGCAATTTCGAGCCTCAGAGAGAGGAGGCAGATGCTAAAGTACACAGGGTGCACACATTTTCGACGAAATGTCCACCTATAATGCTAAACGTAAAATTGAATGGCTTACCCGTAGCCATGGAACTGGACACTGGCGCTAGCCATCATGAGTTAAAAGATGTTTGAGAGACTGTGGTGCAACAAGGCATTCAGACCAGCTCTGAGCCCCATCCACATGAAACTGAGAACATACACCAAAGAGCTCATCACTGTCCTGGTCAAGGTCACCTACGAGGGCACGGTGCATGAACTACCACTCTGGATTGTCCCGGGCGATGGCCCCACACTGCTTGGAAGGAGCTGGCTGAGCAAAATCCGCTGGAACTGTGATGACATCCAAGCGCTATCACATGTCGATGAGGCCTCATGTACTCAGGTTCTTAACAAATTTCCTTCCCTTTTTGAGCCAGGCATTGAAAACTTTTCCGGGGCGAAGGTGCGGATCCACTTGGTCCCAGAGGCACGACCCATTCACCACAAGGTGCGAGCGGTACCTCACATGATGAGGGAGAGAGTGGAAATCGAGCTGGACAGGCTGCAATGCGAGAGCATCATCTCCCCAGTGAAATTCAGCGAGTGGGCCAGCCCGATTGTTCCAGCACTCAAAAGTGATGGCACGGTCAGGATTTGCGGCGATTATAAAGTAACTATTAATCGTTTCTCGCTACAGGACCAATACCCGCGACCTAAGGCAGACAACCTATTTGCGACGCTGGCAGGAGGCAAGACGTTCACCAAGCTCGACCTGACTTCGGCCAACATGACGCAGGAGCTGGTGGAGTCTTCGAAGGGCCTCACCTGCACCAACATGCACAAGGGACTGTTCATTTACAACAGATGCCCCTTTGGAATTCGGTCGGCTGCAGCGATCTTCCAGAGAAACATGGAGTGCCTACTCAAGTCGGTATCACACATGGTGGTCTTTCAGGACGACATATTGGTCACAGGTCGGGACACCGCCGAGCACCTACAAAACCTGGAGGAGGTCCTCCAGCAACTGGATCGTGTAGGACTGTGGCTGAAGAGGTCGAAATGCATCTTCATGGCAACAGAAGTGGAGTTTTTGGGGAGAAAGATCGCGGCGGAAGGCATTCGGCCCACAGACGCCAAAACAGAGGCGATCAGGAACGCGCCCAGGCCACAGAACGTCACGGAGCTGCGATCGTTCCTGGGACTCCTCAACTATTTTGGTAACTTCCTACCGGGGTCAAGCACTCTCTTAGATCCCCTACATGTGTTATTGCTCAAAGGAGAGAACTGGGTATGGGGAAAAAAACAAGTAATTGTTTTGGAGAAAGCCAGAAACATTTTATGCTCCAACAAGCTGCTTGTATTGTATAACCCGTGTAAAAGACTTGTGCTAGCATGTGACACGTCGTCGTACGGAGTCGGGTGTGTATTACAACAAGCTAACGTTGTGGGGAAGTTGCAACCTGTTGCCTATGCTGCCAGGAGCTTGTCTAAGACCAAGAGGGCCTACAGCATGATTGAGAAAGAGGTATTAGCGTGTGTGTTCGGGGTAAAGAAAATGCATCAGTACCTGTTTGGCCTCAAATTTGAGCTGGAAAGCGATCACAAGCCCCTCACATCCCTGTTCGCTGAAAACAAGGAGATAAATATTAATGCCTCAGCCCGCATACAAAGGTGGGCACTCGCGCTATCAGCGTATAACTATACCATCCGCCACAGGCCAGGCACCAAGAACTGTGCGGATGCTCTCAGTCGACTACCATTGCCCACCACGGGGGTGGAAATGGCGCAGCCTGCAAACTTGTTGATGGTGGCGCAGCCCGCAGACTTGTTGATGGTCATGGAAGCATTTGAAAATGATAAATCATCTGTCACAGTCCGCCAGATTAGGACTTGGACCAGCCAAGATCCTCTGCTGTCCCTAGTAAAAAACTGTGTACTGCATGGGAGCTGGACCAGTATCCCCGTTGAAATGCAAGAGCCAATCAAGCCGTTCCAGCGGCGAAAGGACGAGCTGTCCATTCAGGCAGACTGCCTGTTGTGGGGCTACCAAAAAAGGGCAGGGAGACGTTCATCTCGGATCTCCACAGCACACACCCAGGTATAGTAATGATGAAAGTGATAGCCAGATCCCACATGTGGTGGAACGGTATCGACTCTGACTTAGAGTCCTTTGTACGGCAATGCAGCGTATGTGCCCAGAGAGACACTACTAAGTTTGTGGTCCAGGCCCTCCAGACCATGTTCGAGGATCCATGTCGACTATGCGGGCCCGTTTCTCGGTAAAATGTTCCTGGTGGTGGTGGATGCTTTTTCAAAATGGATTGAATGTGAAATAATGTCGGGAAGCACCGCCACCGCCACCACTGAAAGCCTGAGGGCCATGTTTGCCATCTACGGCCTGCCTGACGTACTGGTCAGTGACAACGGGCCATGTTTCACCAGTGCCGAATTTAAAGAATTCATGACCCGCAATGGGATCAAACATGTCACCTCGGCCCTGTTTAAACCAGCCTCCAATGGGCAGGCAGAGTGGGCAGTACAAACAATCAAACAGAGCCTTAAACGAGTCACAGAAGGCTCACTCAAAACCCGCCTGTCCCAAGTACTGCTCAGCTACCGCACGAAACCCCACTCGCTCACAGGGGTGTCCCCGTCTGAGCTACTCATGAAAAGGACACTTAAAACCAGACTCTCGCTGGTTCACCCCAACCTGCATGATCAGGTTGCAATAAAATGTAAATGATGGTCGCGCCACTGTGTCACGGGAAATTGATCTGAATGACCCTGTGTATGTGCTAAACTATGGACATGGTCCCAAGTGGATCACGGGCATGGTGCTAGCTAAAGAAGGGAATAGGGTGTTTGTAGTCAAACTAGACAATGGTCAAATTTGCAGAAAGCACCTGGACCAAACGAGGCTGCGGTTCACAGACTGCCCTGAACAACCCACAGCAGACACCACCTTTTTCGAGCCCACACCACACACCCAAAAGATCAACGACACCATGCCGGACCAGGAAATCGAACCCTTCACGCCCAACAGCCCAGCAAGGCCAGGCTCACCTAGCAGCCCTGCAGGGCCAACAACACGCCAGCCCAGCAAGAACACAGCCAACACACCAGAACAAACATTTGTACCAAGGCAGTCCACCAGGGAAAGAAAGGCTCCCGACCGCCTCACCTTGTAAATAGTTTTCACTTTGACTTTTGCGGGGTGGGCGGGGGGGTGGGAGTGATGTTGTGTATCTGTAAAGCATGCACTCCCATGTTTCACCACCAGGTAGCTCATCCCCTGAAGTCCCAAGGGATCCCAGCATCCCTTGGGAGCACTGTATATTAGCCGGCCCCTAAGGCCTGTTCCTCATTCTGGAGTGTCTTATTAAAGACTGAGGTCACTGTTACTTTAACCTCCCTGTGTGCAGCCTCCCTGCTAACTCCCCTGCTCTTCTTCAAAATAGTGCCATGGGATCTTTTACATCCACCTGAGAGAGCAGACAGGGCCTCGGTTTAACGTCTCGTCTGAAAGACGGCACCTCCGACAATGCAGCACTCCCTCAGCACTGCAATGGGATTTGAACCCACAACCTTCTGACTCAGAGGCGAGTGTGCCACCCACCCATTAACTGAACTAAATTAACATCATCTTGTATTAACACCTTAGGCGTCAGCTTCCTCTATTCCATCGTAAGAGCTGACATTTCTGTTCTAACCGAGTACCATCTGAGTACTGTTCTCCTTTAAATTGCTCAGATAACTCAAATAAAGCTTTTGACAGCCTGCTAAGTATTCCTTACTCAACACATTTACAAAGTTGAGTTTATCCCTTAAGTGCGAATATATCCGTTGGCTTAATTCCGCCTACACTGACTGTAGTACACCGATACGCACTAACTGTCAAATTACATTTACAGACATGTGTAATCAAACTGTCTCTCCTCCTCACAGCATCTCACACTTGCCTTTTCCCCACACACACAGTGTTATATCACCGTCTGTGTCACACTGCAATCGCTCAAAGCTGTCGTGGATTCACATTCAGCTCGAATTCAACTCACGATGGCTCATCAATTGAGACAAGAATTGCATCATTGGATCAAAAAAAGACTCGTAAAACAAAACCCCATTTTGACTAAGATTGCGCACTTTTAAAATAAATCACCTAATATCATAAATGTGCGATAACAAGCTGAAATGATCAAGATAATGCCATCTAACTCCTTGTCTCCTCTATTAACAGTGCTGACTCTTGCTGGGGTATAGTTTTGCAGAAACACTCCAGTACCTCACCCATTCTTTATACAAGAGCTAAGACAGTGAGTGTCGGCAGGCCATTTAACCATGGAGGTCCATCACAGACAAGCCCAACCCTCGCCCCACTCATTGTCCACATGAACAATCCTTTTTAGCAGGAGTCACTAGATAGCTAGTTCAGGAGCAGGAACCCTGGCTGATAATTTCCCTCCTTGGGTTTGGGGTGGTGCCTGGATACAAGGAGATCATCATGAGCCATGAGGAGATCAGCAAATCAGCAGAGACAGGGAGCCTGAACCTGGGATGTTCCTGACCTGTATTTCTCAATTCCACACTGTGCAGTGCACTGAGCCATCAGGGGAGCTGCCAAGACTGTTTGAACCGACTGACACTGGTGAACGTTCCCGTGATCCTTTCAATATGAGAGAGTTTCCAGCTTAAGGAAACATCTGACCCCGGTTAAGATAGAAGACTTAAGATTAATCTCAAGACTTTTGACATAGAGAAGCTGTTTCCATTTGTGGGGGAATCCAAAACTAGGGCTCATAAATATAAGATAGTCACTAATAAATCTATCGAGGAATTCAGGAGTATTGCAGAGAATGGAACTCGCTACCACAGGGAGTAGTTGAGGCAAGTAGCAGAGATGCATTTAAGGGGAAGCTAGATAAACATATGATGAAAGGAATAGAGGGATATGCTGATTGAGGTAGATGATGTAGGGTGGGAGGAGGCTCGTGTGGAGCATAAACATCGGCTCAGACCAGTTGGACCGAATGGCCTGTTTCTGTGCTGTACATTCTATGTAATAAATGATAATATGTTATTAAATGTTTATCCAAATGAGTTTTAAATAACAATAGTTCAGTTGGTTTCCCTTCAATTCCCAATTGATCAGTTCATAGAGTAAAGCCCAAGGAAAGTTGATCAACTATTGACAAGTCTGTTTGAATGGGACCAGAAAAAGAATTGTGAACTCGAAAAGGACACATTCGCCTGAAGCAGTAGGTGGTGCTGTTCCATTGTTGGGACAACAACAACAGCAACTTGTAATTATATAGCACCTTTAACGTAGTAAAACATCCCAAGGCGCTTCACAGGAGTGTTATCAAACAAAATTTCACGCCAAGCCACATAAGGAGATATTAGGGCAGGTGACCAAAAGCTTGTGCAAAGAGGTAGGTTTTAAGGAACGTCTTAAAGGGGGAGAGAGAGGTAGAGAGGCGGAGAGGTTTAGACAGGGAGTTCCAGAGCTTGGGGTCCAGGCAACAGAAGGCACGGCCACCGATGGTGGAACGATTAAAATTGGGGATGCTCAAGAGACCAGAATTAGAGAAGCGCAGACATCTCCTCGAGGAGTTGTGGGGCTGGAGGAGATTACAGAGATAGGGAGGGGCGAGGCCATGGAGGGATTCGAAAATCAAGGATGAGAATTATGAAATTGAGGCGTTGCTTAACCGGGAGCCAATGTAGGGCAGCGAGCACAGGGTGATGGGTGAGCGGGACTTTCTGCGAGTTAGGACACGGGGCAGCTGAGTTTTGGAAGACCTTAAAGTTTATGGAGCTAAATGGGAGTAGTGAATAAAATTACTGACTGTTAAATGGAAAAGTGGTCCTTTATTCCCAGAGAATCATCACCTTGCTAGACACATGCACATAAAACCAAACTGAAACTTAATCCTAGTATTATTACTCAGAGCAAATTAAATTAATAAAGTTAATAGTAGCATTTATAGCACACTTAATCACATCTCTCAGTACTTCACACACTATGAATCACGTTTTGTGATGGAAGCAAATGTGATAGCAATTTTACACACAGCACAATCTCACAAACAGAAATGAGTGACCAGTGAATCTGTTTTTTGTTGAGGTAGGACTGCTGGCCAGCACAAACTCCTGCTCTTCTTTAAATCCTGCCGTGGAATTCTTTAATATCGACTGGAAGCACCAAAAACAGGCAATCTAGCCTTTACGTTTAGCTTCTCATCCAAAGATACTGCAGCACTCCTGCAGTACTGCACTCACTTACCAGTCTGCCTTCTGCTTCAAAGACAACAGTGCTGCCACTAGAGCCAAGGTGACACTTGAGTTGCCTCTTAATGGGATGTTGCCTTCCTGAAAAAGTATTTGATAAAAACAGACTCAGTGTGTTTGGGGAAGAAAAGTCATGTGTCATTTTCATCACCTTGATAGCGTTTGCGTTGTCACGGTGATATATATTACATGTGTCTCATGTAACTTTTTCAGTGAGGTGATGTAACTCAAAAAGCAATGTCTGCAGTTTAGCACAACCCTGTTACAATATTTAAAAATCTGACCTTTTTCTAATTGTTTGGTTTTGAAGATACAAGTCGACATTCAGTATCTTGTCAAAGTGCCCCTTTGACCGAGGGACACATCACACAACCAAGACTGGACCTGTTATCCACATGAGGCCACTTTCCTGAAGGGCACAGGTTAGGGAGCAGGAACTTTGGCTGATTTTCCCACTCGCTAGCTCGGAACTGCTTACATCAATTTTGCTGCCCTTAATGCGGTCCCAGTCAGGATCAGTTAACACAGCACTGACAAAGGACTGAATTGGGGGGTTCATACACTCTGTGGCTCAGTACCACATTGGGCAGGGCAATTAGCTATTGCTCTTTGGGCATATCAACCTGCGTCCTAATATTACACAAATCCTGATGTCACTGAAGTTCAGATCACTGTCCTGCAATCACAGGAGCCAGTCATCCACTGTGTCTAATATAAACAGGATTAGGGATTAATGTTAATGCTTGTTCTCCTTAGAGCAAAGAAACTTCCTTTGGGGACGGATACCGGGGCACTACTGGAGCAGTGAGGGAAGCGCAACGCAGATGATCCGCGTAGCGTTAACACGCTTCAATGCCCCTCCCCCTTTGCACGAAGGCAGCCCGGACCAGGCTAGGGCCGCCATCGTAGCGCCGACCCAAGAGTCGGCAGTCAAAAAAAGGAAAGCAGCCCGGGGCCCTCCCCTTTAAGGAGCGCCCCTAGAGTGGATGTCAACCAGCCTTGTGGCCCCTGGGGCATTAAAGGGTTGGTGTGGGGGTGTGGGGGGGGGGCGGCGAGGGGTCGCCACGCACCGCGATGACGTCATCGCCGGTTGTGCTGGCACAGGTCGCTAGCCGTAATTTCCCGGGAGGCGGCAGCAACCCCCTCCCCCGGGCAAAAAGTCTTCTCCGCCTCCAGGGGCGCTACTGGGGCTTTAAAAGGGGACAATTTCGTCCCCTTTGACTAGAGGAAATCTTACCCTGCTCTTTCCGGGCGTTATATATTTAAATATTAATTCATATATTACTATCTGATTGCACATGACATTACTCATTTATTAGATAGCCTGGAGTATGGTTGTGATGATTAACTGTTAAAATGGATTGGTGTTTAACCTGCACTTTCCCTTTAAGGTCACTGTTGAGGGGGAGAGGTCAAATCCAGATGATTGTAAAGTTTGGGCCCCAGGTCAGAAGAACTCATTAATTGACTAGCTTTCTTTATTTGATTGCTTTGAATCGGTAACAATTATGACATCTGGAGGCACAGCATCTGAAATGTGACACGCACGTGCTACACACACACCTTCTGTAGAGATTAACTGACCTTCTGCGACCTTACTCACAGTAAATTGGATAGTGCATTGTTTTAGAATAGACAAGGTATTATTTTGCTGCTAAGGTGAAGCAGCGTTTACATGGCCTGCCCCTTTAAGGGCATACAGTTGAATTTCTATCGGTAAACACTCAAGAGTTCAATTGCTGTTTGATTAAGGAGCTTTGCAGGTCGGAATGTGTGTGATATCAGGCTGCAGCTCCGGAGCCCCAGGATTGGAAGATTGTTTTGCATTTGTAACCAAGTGTGGCATCTGGAATATGATGTCTGCGTCCACTGATAAACCATTTCTGATATATATTTAAAGCTATATATGGTGCTTGGTCTCCCTATATGTTACAAAACATATAGCCTGGTTTAATGTCAGAAATGGAACGTGCAAAATCGTCCACCCTGATGTCAAACATTAACTGTGATACTACCCTTTTAATGTCACATACAAATACTGGCAAGGAGGTACAGTGGATATCTGTGTGGCCCTCTTACTGATGTGTTGGTGACTTTTATTGAATTAACTTGATTTTATAAATGACCTCACACAATATTGATTGGTCACAGGATTAGTTCCTTTATCTAATTGAATACCTGGATGAATGGCCAATGACTGCAGTGCAGGACACCACAGAGGTTGAAAAGAGTAGGAGAGAAAGCAATGTACATCAAAGAGTATTGATTAGGTGACATCAAGATCAAGATTGAGTTTGAAAAGTTTGTAGGTGGAAGGGAAGACTGGGGGAGGTAAGAAATTCTCCGGTTTTGAAATACAGCTAAAGAATAATTTAGAAGATGATATGGCAAATGTCGTGGGGATCTTTACATCGGGTATACAGCACAGAAACAGGCCATTCGGCCCAACCAGTCAATGTCGGTGTTTATGCTCCACTCGAGCCTCCTCCCGTCTTTCCTCATCTAAATCTATCAACATAACCCTCTATTCCCTTCTCCCTCATATACTTATCCAACCTCGCCTTAAATGCATCGATACTGTTCGCTTTAACCACTCCCTGCGGTAGCGAGTTCCACATTCTCACCACTCTCTGGGTAAAGAAGTTTCTTCTGAATTCCCTATTGGATTTCTTGGTAATTATTTTATATCGATGGCCTTTAATTTTGCTCATCCCCACAAGTGGAAACATTCTCTCTGTATCTGCTCTATCAAAAACTTTCATAATTTTAAAGATCTCTTTCAGGTCATTCCTCAGCCTTCTCTTTTCAAGAGAAAAGAGATCCAGCCTGTTCACCCTTTCCTAATATGTATACCCTCGCATTTCTGGTATCATCTTTATAAATCTTTTATGCACCCTCTCCAATGCCTCTATATCCTTTTTATAATATGGCGACCAGAACTGTACGCAGTACTCCATGTGGTCTAACCAAGGTTTATTGGTTATGGAATTACAGTCAATGATGGTCTTCCCTTAGTTTTAGGAATATGAGAAAATCTACCACTTGGGGAATAAAAATAGATGTTAATCGTTTACTGACAGCCCAAATCCCTGACCATACATGACTACATTCTATGGAATTCAACGGTACCATTCCCGTGGTGGGTCTTATGTCTTGCCTCATCCAATGCATTTCTGGGACCAGTTTGTTCTGTGACTCTGCTGTAAAATGCTAAAGGGGTGAAATTCGCCTTGGGCGAGGGTGCAAAACTGACAGCATCGCATCTGCCGCCAGTTTGTATGCCCCACCTTCCCTGAATATCGGGCGGGGCGTTTAAACTGGCGGCAGATACAGTGCCGCGTGGGTTTGTGCGTCCCCGCCCAAGTCGTATTTCAGCCTCTAACGCTCCACTGTCAAACCCTGGCCACAGATTGTGCGAAGGAGCTTGGGGTTTTTGTCAGTAGTTTCTGAGTTCACAGGGCCATTTCAATTCTTAGAATGCAAAAATTAAATCACCTTTCAGAAAAACATAAGAATTAGGAACAGGAGTAGGCCATCTAGCCCCTCGAGCCTGCTCCGTGTAGGTTTTTTAGGTTATACACCCAATCCCGCAAGATCAATTAGCCCTCACAGTTACTGCATCGTCTGGTGCGCTACTGAACCGCAAAGGTCTTGAATGTCCCAGTTGTGATTCACAGTGTGTGTGTTGAGTGAACTGATCTTAACTGGAATAGGGCTGTGGAGTGCCTCGGGATGTCTTACTACGTTAAAGGCTATATAAATGCAGGTTGTTGTTGTTGCAGTTGGCTGTTGTGCTGTGAGCTGGGGGGTTGGTGGGGAGGGGAAACAAGTCACGCAGGACACCTGCACCTGATCAGTACCTAGGGACACCCCTGCTGGAAGCGGATGTTGCGTGAGGACAGGATCGAGCTCGGCTGTGATGCCTTCCATGGTTTACTTCCCTGTCAACTCTCTCGGTCTAGGCTCGCACGCGAAGATTGATCACTTGGGCGAGTGTGGTCTATACCTGTGGAATCATAACCCAGCAAGAGTCAGACCCATCAGGAAAGGAGAGGGGAGAAAATAGTAAGTTATGCCAACATTGAAGAAAGGGATGCATTGCCACCTTGGAGTGAAAGAAAGACTTGCATTTATATAGCACCTTTCACAACCACCAGGCGCTTCACAGCCAATGAAGTACTTTTGGAATGTAGTCACTTTAGTAATGTGGGAAACACAGCAGCCAATTTGCACACAGCAAGCTTCCACAAACAGCAACGTGATAATGACCAGATCATCTGTTTTTTTTGTTATGTTGATTGAGGGATAAGTAGGGACAATAGCAGGAAGGCAACATTACCACGAAAAAGTAATCCACAATGACACGGGCAACACATTCACATTGGTGGACGTGCCTTCGGCTGCCTACGTTGTAAGCTCTGGAATCCCCTCGCTAAACCTCTCCACCTCTCCAGTTCTCTCTCCTCCTTTAAGACATTCCTTAAAACCTCTCTCTTTGACCGAGCTTTTGGCCACCTGTCCGAAAATCTCCTTATGTGGCTCGGTGTCAAATGTTGTTTGATTACGCTCCGGTGATGCGCCTTGTGACGTTTTACTGCATTAAGGGCGCTGTATAAATGTAAGTTGTTGTTGTGGCCAAACAGCACTCGGTCTATTTTCGATAATGCACTGCTCCTTTCTCACGCTGTATCCTCTCCACATTAAACTCCTGTAAAGATGTTTTGTGTACAGTGTGATGTCAGTGCCCAACACAGTAGGGTTGGCAACTCTGGTTTGATGTATCCCTGGAGACTTCATCACATCATGTCATGCCTGGTCAAGTTAAGTGGCTTGTTACTCTGCCTCCAATATTTTTAAACCTCAAACAAAAGTGTTCCAAAAATTGAAGAACCGCCAATTTTTTTAATGTCCACAGAAGTGTCCAGGAGATGAATCTTTAATTCCCAGAGCCTCCTGGAGGGACAATCCTGGTGGACTGCCAACCTTGCACTACAGTAATGACCCAGCTCCACCTTTCACATCAACATTGTAATATAGAGCTTGCCCTAATGGACTACTGCTCCACCTAGTGGACTACTGTGCTAATGCACCTACTGATGTAAATACAATAAAAGGGTCATGCGACAAGTCACATGATGACAAGTTTTCTGTCGAGCCATTTTGTGTGTAGTGTGCTTAGTGATGTCGTAAAGAATATATCACAAAAATCATCAGCTAAAGTGGACTCAAAAGATTCCAACAGATGACTCAAAGAGCAGTAATGTGCATTGGCGTAGGTGCAGTCATGAAAGTTGTGCTTACAACCGCCATCTGTGAAGTAAAATCTGAACCGCCAAATCAGTTATATACCATTCCCAGACCAGTTGGCTTGGTCTTCAGGTGATTAAGTAAATTTCTATTGAATATAATTGATCAATAATCAAACTATTTCTCATTTGGCAATGAGAACAGCTTCCTGACTCAGCACTGGTGGTTTATGTAGACTACTTGTATAACATGGCGGTTTATCTTGCCTAGACCACCAGCCCCCCCTCCCCCACCCTCGATGTTCACCATATTTACATAACGCATCTGGTTAAAAAGACTTTAAATCTATATTTATTCTCTTGGCCAATATTGGTCGTACTGCCCTCATGCCAATTTGGTGGGAGGTTGTGACGTGACATGTGGCGTGACGTCATATGAAATGTCCCCAAAGTTGGCTAAAATGTAGTTGTGGGGGGGAGGAATTTTGCCTTTTTAATTGCAAAGATGGTTAAATAAATAGGATCAACACTGAACAGCTAATGAACAATTAAACAAATGCTGCACCAAGGACACATTGAAGCAAATAAAGAGTTCTGGCAATGGCACCAATCAAATACAATTAAAATACAAAGGTTAACATGCACAAATAAAACATTTTTTGGCCTGTTTTAAAGTAGTTTTTATACTGTTGCAGCAAATATACTCAGCAATGGGTTACCAGAGGGAATTAAACCCCAGATCTATAAATGTACCACTGCACAATGTAATTAAAAACAATTTAATAGGATCCACAATTGGCCCACAAGATTGCTTCTAAAACAAGAGAACCTGGTGCTGATCAGGATCCAAGCTTGGTAAGAAACAAAGACACCTTAGAAAAGAAAATGTAAGCAATACAGTTCTGATTAGTTTAATTATTGAAAGAATCATTGCACTTTATGCCGGACATATTCCTTCGGAGACCTTTAAATAGAAACACCAACTTACAGCTCGCTCAATGGTTCAGCTGAGGTCAATGTGCATCAATCATTAAAATGTCATGGACAGGTAATCAAAAAGGCTAATGGAATGCTGGCCTTTATATATAGAGGACTAGAATATGGGGGTGGGGGCGTAGAAGTTATGCTGCAGCTGTACAAAGCCCTGGTTAGACCACACCTGGAGCACTGTGAGTAGTTCTGGGCTCCACACCAGGGAGGATATATTGGCCTTGGAGGGAGTGCAGTGTAGGTTTACCAGAATAATACCCGGACTCCAAGGGTTAAATTACAAGTCGAGATTAAACAAACTAGGGTTGTATTCCCTCGAATTTAGAAAGTTGAGGGGTGATTTGATTGAAGTTTTCAGGATAATAAGGGGAACTGATAATGTGGCTATTGAGAAATGATTTCTGCTGGTTGGACAAGGGGGGCACAGTCTAATAATTAGAGCCAGACCTTACAGGAGTGAAATTAGGAAACACTTCGACATGAAAAGCGTGGCAGAACTTTGGAACTCTCTTCCACAAATGGCAACTGATGCTAGGTCAATTGTTAATTTGAAATCGGAGATTGATAGATTTTTGTTAATCAAAGGTATTAAGTGATATGGAGCAAAGCCATGTATATGGAGTTAGGTCACAGATCAACCATGATCTCATTGAATGACAGAACAGGCTCGAGGGGCTGAATGGCCTCCTCCTGTTCCTATGCTCCCGAGCCATACTGAGCAGCGAGGTCCTCGGTCTGTGTTGAGTTCATTGTTCTCAGCCAGAGTACCATAGAGGTGTTAAATGATTCTCAGCACCCTTGAGCTACGGAGGGTAAAATTGGCCGAGGGGCGCTCTCGCTGACTATCCAGTGGCCCTTGCTGAAAGCTGGTAAGTGGGATTAGGCTAGATAGCTCTTTGTCGGTCAGCACGGACACGATGGGCTGAGTGATCTCCTTCGGTGCTGCAAATTTCTATGATTTTATTCCATTACACTCAACAGTTGATGTAAAAGTGCGGTAGTTGCCGTAGCTTAACTGTGACTGCCCCTTGCTCTAGCATGGGCTACATTCACAACTATTCTATCTGACTATTCATCCACCCAACAAAACTTTCCTTTAGGTGGGTCAGTGTCAGCTTGGAAAGAATCACAGACTGTGAGGCGAGGGGTTGTGTAAAAAAAAAGGAACAACTGATTTAAAAAAGAAAGTAAACTTAAGGTTTTCGTTTCTGCATTGGACGCAGGGTTGGCTATATTTAAAAAAAAACAGTCCTCTTTCACTTGACATTAGTTTTCCTGACTTCTGCACTCAGTCCTTGCGGAGAGGACTCTCACTGTATGTGGTCCAAAGCTCACATGAAAACTGCTTTTGTTACTTGCTACGAGACTTGTCGATGATACATAGAAGCCAGTCTGTTTATAGAGGGAAGCCTGGCGTCATCTGGTGGCTGAACTGCTCCATGCTAACTGCTGTGGGGAAGGGGGGGTGGGGGAGAAATGGGTAATAGTCTTAGGGAGAGCCAGGGGATCGTGAATCAGCTGAAGCACTGAGCAATTCATACTTTACCCCTCTCTATAGTGCCTTTAAAATGAGAAAGGAATCCTAACATAGTGAAAACATTTTTTTAAAAATGTATAATAAATTATTAATAATAATTAGATGTCAAAGGTAGGGATATTTTATAATGTACATTCATTTTCTGGTGGTACTTTCAAAATAATCAATGTTTCTTACATTTCTATTTTTGTTTAAAGGTTCATTCAGACAAATTCAACATCCCAAGCTAAAATTATACATTGGTATATCAAACAGCCACACGCTGTACTGATTTCATCCTGCAATATTTGAACATCTGTCTAAGGGCAGACTTTCAAGTTCCTCCCAAGAGCACACCACAGCAAACACTGCCTCGACTATGCCTTCATCATTTACACTGGATCGTCAAGTTCCACTCAGCAGCCAACATTATCAAGCTATTCAGATGATATCCCCTCTTTTTCTCTGCAGCATTTGGAATATTAAAATAATACATCTTAAAAGAAATAGCGCCCCTACCCCCACCCCGCAGAACCATTGAATTACTTTATCCATTGCCCTGCTGCAGCACTTCAAATAGGCTAAAGTTAGACACCGACTGCCAAACAGCACCTCAATTTTCTGCTGCAATACAAGAATAATGAAGCCTGGTTTTCTTTACAACACGCTGTATAATATTTCACCATCACGGAGAGCAGACTACATGGCTTTTCTCTTTGCTACCTTTTTTTCCCTCTACATCTGAAACAGAAGCAGTTTCAATAGTCAGTGCAGCAGCCAAAAAGCCAGTGCAGTTCACTAAACATAAACTTGCTTTTTTTCTCTTTCTCTCTCTCTCTCTCTCACTTGCTCTCAAAATGCCAATTACCTTGTACAATTCAGTGCAGTTGTTCTGAAATGTGAAAAGTACCATACACCTTGCAGAGAAACTAACTTCGTTTTAAATCTTGGATCCTGGTGTTTCTTTTCTCGTTTGTTCCTTCGTTCTTTCCTTCTTTTTTTGTGTGTGTGTGTTTTCCTTTGCTGGTCCGATTGTTGTTGCCTTGGTAGATTATCCTTGCCCTGACAGACAGGATCCTTGAGCGAAGCAGAAAGGGAGCTGCAGCAGACTTCTCCACAAGCCTAAATCAGTAGCCACGGAATGGGGAGAGCTCGAGAGCTGATCCACAGCTCCTCCTGCCAGCTCATGGGTATCTCCCTTGTGCTGGGAAATGACCAAATTTGTGGATCCGCCTCTGTCGATCTCAGACTACGGTCCAGGGGCTGACAGCTGTCACTGGGCTGGAGATCAGAGGCTGGAGGTGGAGTGTGCTGAGACACAGGGAGGGGGAAACCACCAGGACAGGATGGACTTCAGAGTACAGGGAGGAGGCAGTGTCCCAACAACCACTATCATTGAACACTGAATCAAGCAGCCTAGAATCTTCACTAAGATTTTATTTAAAGCGTTCTTCCTCTGCCCCCTCCCACCATCTCCTGCCACCCACCTCATCCAATTGAAAGAACTTAAAACTAAATTCTTTGTTAGTTTCACAACAGTATTCATTGTTTGTGAGCAGCAAGCAGAGGAGAAAGTGCAATAATTCATGATAATTATAAGCTCGGAAGAATCGCAGCCAGCAGATTTAGTGCCCATTAGAAAGCACTTACTTAGCATTTCAGCTTTTTAATCTTTGAAATAGAACATTGAACGACTGCAAATTATCGAGAAGAACCGGTTGCATCTCGGAGACAGGCGGCAAAAAGAAGTCACTGGGTTGTAAGTTCTGATTAAGGGAGGACAGAAAAGAGGTGTTAAAAGAAAGAGGGTGGCAGAAAGCTAATGAGGGAAAGGAGGAGAACAAAAGGAAGGGTATGAAGAAAGAAGGACTACGAGGGCAGAGTGGGGTGGAGGGGCGGGGATGGAAGAAGATGGGCATGGAAGAAGGTTCAAGGACAAGAAATGTTAAAATTGTGATTGCTTTTTCTGTGTCAGTTGAGCCTGGAGGTGAATTTTCTTTTTGCTTTGAGCTGAAATCTCTTGCTGGAAGACATCACTCATGTTGACGTGTAATGTTCCGAACCCGTGAAGCATAGAGCGAGAATTCACGAAAGCAGGGCTCCAGCTCATCATCAGTCTGTACCACTGCTGCTGTCATTAATACCAGCGAGTGTCCAATTAGACATTTGGCTTTGGTGCACGACTTCTCCCGAATATTTCATGTGAAATCCCTCCACATTTTTGAGATGGGAACGATCCTTGTCAATCAAATATTCCCTCTGGCCCATTAGTGGGCAGAAAGTAGTGGGCTCGATGGTTGGTGGAGGTGGAGAAACAACAGCCATCGAGTGAATTTGCCCCGTGTAACTAATGAGCCTGATGACCTGGTGAGTTATTGAGCCTGCTCTCATTGTGTTAGCTACTTATCAATAAATCACCATTTGGCACTGCAAACCTGCTGTGGAATTTACAATTCAAAAACACAAAACTTGAACCGTCACGAAGCTGAATCTGGGCCTCATGTTTTGGATGCAGTTCAACTTTGAGGCCACATACCTCCCCCATCCCCATTCAATGATTGAGGATTAGGCGGTACAGCACTGCCTGGGAAATCTCCTCTATACGAGGCTACCTGGGAATAAGAACATAAGAAATAGGAGCAGGAGTAAGCCATACAGCCCCTCGAGTCTGCTCTGCCATTTAATACGATCATAGCTGATTCGATCATGACTCAGGTCCACTTCCCTGCCCGCTCCCCATAACCCCTTATTCTCTTATCGGTTAAGAAACTGTCTATAGAAACATAGAAACAATATGATCATGGCTGATCATGCAACTTCAGTACCCCACTCCTGCCTTCTCTCCATACCCGCTGATCCCTTTAGCCGTATTCAATGTATTCAATGACCCAGCTTCCACAGCTCTCTGAGGCAGCGAATTCCACAGATTTACAACCCTCAGAGAAGAAATTCATCCTTGTGATCCAGTGGTATAAGGCTAAACTATCAGGGATCAGACACATAGGGGGTGATCTTTGTCTTGGACCCATTCACTATCGGTCAATTTCCACTACCGCCCATGATTCACCCCCATAATCCGCAGGGAATCAACCTCCCCACCACCTTATCCCCTAAAACAAGCACTGACCATTCTCCTAATGTTCTCCTTTCCTCTCCTGATGATGTTGATTTATACGAGGGTGTGGTTTCACAGGCATTTGCCAGCCTCTGGTAATCTCACCCGAGTGGCCATTCTGCATCTGAGCCCTGGACATGTTGATGCCAGCATACTATTCCACTGCAGGTGGCATCGTAGCCGAGCATGATCCAGTCAGCAAGGAGAACTTCCAAGAGATCATCAAGAAAGACAGGTCGAAAATTTGGAGACTTGGTGCCAGGGTCTGGGACTATCAGCATAATGACGGGAATGGGGGTGCGGTTCTGGGCAGTGGAGATATGATTGGCTTTCCATTAATCCCAAACTCCAACAATCAGGAAGTAGAGAAAAATGAATCAGAGGTCTGGGAGATGGGGAGATACAAGTTGTATGGTCAATTATCGAACGTGAATGACCACGGGTAGGCAAATTTGGTGAACATAAGAACATAAGAAATAGGAGCAGGAATCGGCCATTTGGCCCTTGAGCCTGCTCCGCCATTCAATAAGATCATGGCTGATCTGATCATGGACTCAAGTCCACTCCCTGCTTGCTCCCCATAGCCCTTGACTACCCTGTCTGTCTATCAATGCCTTAAATATATTCAATGACCCAGCCCCCACAGCTCTCTGGGGTAGACAATTCCACAGATTCATGACACTCAGAGAAGAAATTCCTCCGCATTTCCGTTTTAAATGGACGGCCCCTTATTCTGAAACTATGCCCCCTAGTTCCAGATTCCTCCATAAGGGGAAACATCCTCTCTGCATCTACCCTGTCAAGCCCCCGCTGAATCTTATATATTTCAATAAGATCAACTCTCGTTCTTCTAAACTCCAATGAGTACAGGCCCAACCTGCTCAACCTTTCCTCATAAAACAACCCCTTCATCTCAGGGAGACAGTGGCGCCTGTTTGTTTTGATAGGAGGGGTGAAATGGTTGTGAGTTAGGAGGACAGAATGAACAAAGCTTTGACGCAGAGTGCCCAGGATATTGGTGGCCTTACCGCCCACTATCGCCTAGTATTGCTGCCATTTTCCTCTCTCTCCCAGTTTCCACTTGGGCTGGAGCGGGGGCGGGGGGGTGCGGAGGGGGGAGGGGAACACCGCCAGGAACCGCCCGCTGATGTCCTCTGGCGGTCGAGTAGCGTAAGTGCGGGCGGGAGTTTGCGGGAGTCGGCACCAGCAGGAGGAAGGACTGCTGCGTGGAGGCTGTTCTAACCCCGACGGTAGGTATGAAGACATGAAAGAAAAGGTTAGTGAACATCTTAAAACATTTTTTTTCACAGCGACTTACCTGCATGGGGTCCCCTGAACGTGTTCCGGTGCTGTTTTTTCATTAATGTTTTTTACTTTTCAGAGTTCCCCCTCCCTGGGCCCGACTCCATCCTCAGTGGCACTTGGGCGGCAAAGATCATTTGCTGCCGAGATTGCGAGCTCCCGCCCGCTGCCGCCTAGATTACGGCGTAAGCCATTATTTTGCCACCGGGCGGTACTGCCACCCCTTTAAGAGGAATCTTTCAGGCAAAGTACCGCCCGGTCTCTCGGTGGCCATCGGCGGTGGCAAATGGGCGGGCCTTGCAGCTCCTGAAAACCAGGGCCAATGACTAGGAGCCCAGGTGGAACCAGAAGGTGGTGTTGGAGAAAGGCAAAATGAATTGAACCAGAGATTAGACAGATGCAAGTCAAGAAGCTGGGAAAAGAGGAGCCTGGCCCTAGAGGACAGGTGTGAGACGAGAAGTGAGGGGCTCGCAAACCGTTTAGATGTTGAGAGGGTGTGCCTAATGAGATCAAGAAAACAGAAAAGTGAACCTTGTGTATAAGGGCTGAGGGGATAGGAATCAGGAGGCTGAGAGAATGAGGGGGAGAGAGAAAGAGAGAGAGAGAGAGAGAAAAGGAGAGAGAGAAAGAAAGAGAGAAAGAAAGAGAGAAAGAAAGAGAGAAAGAAAGAGAGAAAGAAAGAGAGAGAGAGCAAGAGAGAAAGAGACAAAGGAAAGAAAGAAAGATCTGCATTTAAGACTCAAGACATCTCAAAATGCTTTACAGCCAATGAAGTGCTTTTTGAAGTGTAGTCACTTTTGTAATTTAGGAAATTTGAGAGCCAATTTGCTAAAGGCCGTTTCATGAGAATTGTGAAGATGGGCTGGGGTGATAGTTGCGTTACAAGTTGGTGGATTGGTTTGACCAGAGGCTGAATAGCGGCATGACAGATAACAGAGTGAAGGAACAGTTATAAAACATTTTAATGATCAGTTGTCTAAACAATGAGCGGCGACAGACTATTTTACTATGGAGGGCATCACAGTAGGCGTCATTATGCAGTTGTAGAGACCCATCATTTTGGGACCACCTCACGCACTACTTATATGAACTGATTTCAGCTCCAAGTACTTCAGGGAGAGGCCAGCAGCAAATCTGCAGAGATCAGACTGTGAGAACAGCTTGGGAACTGGAAAGAGCTGGCACAGGCTGGTAACATTAAAACGTTTCCATGGTATAGTAGGAGATTTTGAATCTGTTCTGTTCATAACATTTGTATGTTTATATTCTAATTCCTCCGTGTGGTTGATCCAAAGGACTAAGTGACTGGGAAAATTGGGGCTTTCTGGCCTTGAAAGGAGACGACGGAGAGGGGACTTCATAGATATAAGGAAGATAATAAAATGGCATAGAAAATGAATGAATGATTTGGATTTATATTGCGCTTTTCATGACCACCGGATGTCATAAAGCGCTTTACAGCCAATGAAGTACTTTTGGAGTGCAGTCACTGTTGTAATGTAGGAAACACGGCAGCGAATTTGCACACAGCAAGCTCCCACAAACGCAATGTGATAATGACCAGATAATCTGTTTTTGTTATGTTGATTGAGGGATAAATATTGGTCAAGGATACCGGGAATAACTCCCCTGCTCCTCTTCAAAGTAGTTCCATGGGATCTTTTACATCCACCTGAGAGAGCAGACGGTTTAACGTCTCATCTGAAAGACGGCACCTCTGACAGTGCAGCGCTCCCTCAGCACTGCACTGGAGTGTCAGCCTAGATTTTTTTGTGCTAAAGCCCCCCTGAAGTGGGACTTGAACCCACAACATGTTGACTCAGAGGCGAGTGTGCTACCCATCAGGAATTTTGGTTCACACACATGGTAAAAACCTGGAGTGGATTTCCAGGTTTGGGAATGGATGTGAAAACTCTAGAATCACTTAATCATTTAAATATTTCGATGGGGCATGTGTAAGGACGGTCAGGTCTTTCAATGCTGAATGTCCCCTCTTATCTGTTTGGGTCTTGTGAGGTAAACTCAATGAAACAGCAACAAAGCCACTTACTCTAACTAATATTAAATGAGTGGGATTGTTAAAGATTAAATATGAGCCCAAAAAGAGCCTGCCCGTACGATGGATGCATCACACGGTAATTGTGTTATGGAAAAGAAGCCCAGGGGCACCAGTGACAACTGAGCTCTCAAACGTTGCTCTCAAGTGGTTTCTTGCACGGCTATATGAAAAGTGAAAACTGTGAATGGTGCCAATCTGTAACAAAGATGGAAAACGCTGTAAATGCACAGGAGCTTTTTCAACATCTGAAAGGGACGAGCTCCTGCATCAGAACCGAGAAGAGGAACCTATTTGTGGGACCAACCAAAACAAAGTTTGGGTTCGGAGTTCAAATATGCTAATCACTAGGTCCAAAGGGTGCTTATTTTTCAAGGCTCATCGAAACCAAGCTATGGAAAGACCAAAGATAATTCAACCAGCTCCAAAATGGAAGGGAAAGCAACGGAATTCAAATAGGATTATTGGTACAGAAAGCGGTGAGGTGGGGGCGAGGAGCTGAAGTTCAAATGTCTAAAGCTGTTGCTCTCATTAGTTGTGATGTAATGAAGCATCCCTTGTGTTATCCAAATGGTTTGCTTGTGAGAGAGAGAGAGAGAGAGAGAGTAGAAAGAATGCGAAAGAGAAAGAGAGAGAGAGAGAGAGAAAGAGAAAGAGAAAAAGAAGGAAAAAAGGAAAGAAGGAAAGACTTGCATTTCTATAGCGCCTTTCAGGACACCGGACGTCCAAAAGTGCTTTAAAGCCAATGCAGTACTTTTTGAAATGTAGCCACTGTTGTAATGTAGGAAACCAACGAATGGAGGCACACAGCAAACAGCAATATGATAATACCAGATAATCTATTTTAGTGATGTCGATTGAGGGATAAATATTGGCCAGGACACCTGGGATAACTCTCCTTCCCTTCTTCGAAATAATGCCGTGGGATCGTTTACGTCCACCTGAGAGGGCAGATGGAGCCTCGATTTAACGTCTCATCCGAAAGACGGCACCTCCGACAGTGCAGCACTCCCTCAGCACCGCACTGGAGCGTCAACCTAGATTTATGCGCTCAAGTCTCTGGAGTGGGACTTTGAACCCGCAACCTTCTGGCTCAGTGTCAGCCGTGGCTCAGTGGGTAGCACTCTCGCCTCTGAGGCAAGTGTATTAAATGCTACACTATGAGGTGTCAGACAGGCCAACAAACAGGATGGGTTTCTCCTGCAATTGATTTTATTTGTTACGTCACCGTTAACTGCAGATCCTGGACAGAAAACCTGATTCATCAGAAAAGCACAAAATAAATAAGACAGCAGATTGTAAGCGAGCTATTTATAAATCCACAGTCTCCCTTTTGTTGTGGTACGTGGGCTGATATCAAAGGAAATCAAACTTTATTACAGTGTTTTAATTCTTTTAAATGACTGCTCTACAAAATCCTTTTTATTACATGCCTTCTTCTCCAAATGTTTGTTCTTCATTTTTAAATCTCCCACATCCTGAGGAGATCTGGGAATTAGTATTGACAATCAAGGTTAGAATCAAAACTCAAGAGATGCTTGAAGAAAACGTTTCAAAGTCAATCTTTAGTCGGTGCTCAATTAGCTAATCTCAGTCAGGATTGCTACACTCTACTAGAGTGCCCACGGGTTAGGAATGGGTTAACTCAGCTCGGCTTTGCTCCTGATCACTATCCAATGACTTCTGATTCAGAACAGATTGCAGGGAGTTTTACATTCAGCTTTTTATTTTATTCATTCACGGGATTGTGGGCGTCGCTGGCAAGGCCAGCAGTTATTGTCCATCCCTAATTGACCTCGCGAAGATGGTGGTGAGCCGCCTCCACTGCAGTCCATGTGGTGAAAGTACCCCCACAGTGCTAATTTTGTCGTAGTGGTTTGTTACAACTGAGTGGCTTGCTGGGCCATTTCAGAGGGCAGTTAAGAGTCAACCACATTGCTGTGGGTCTGGAGTCACAAAGGGCAAACTGGGTAAGAACATTTGTGAACCAGATGGATTTTTACATAACTGCAATGCCATAGAAACATAGAAAATAGGTGCAAGAGTAAGCCATTCGGCCCTTCGAGCCTGCAGTACCATTCAATATGATCATGGCTGATCATGCATTTCAGTACCCCATTCCTGCTTTCTCGCCATACCCCTTGATCCCTTTAGCTGTGAGGGCCATATCTAACTCCCTTTTGAATATATCTGACAAACTGTCCCCAACAACTTTCTGTGGTAGAGAATTCCACATGCCCACAATTCTCTGAGTGAAGAAGTTTCTCCTCATCTCGGTCCTAAATGGCTTACCCCTTATCCTTAGACTGTGACCCTTGGTTCTGGACTTCCCCAACATCGGGAACATTCTTCCTGTATCTAACCTGTCCAATCCTGTCAGAATTTTGTGTGTTTCTATGAGATCCCTTCTCATTCTTCTAAATTCCATTGAATACAAGCCTATTCGATCCAATCTTTCTTCATATGTCAGTCCTGCCATCCCAGGAATCAGTCTGGTGAACCTTCGCTGCACTCCCTCAATAGCAAAAATGTTCTTCCTCAGATTAGGAGACCAAAACTGTACACAATACCAAGGCCCTGTACAACTGCAGTAAGACCTCCTTTCTCCTACACTCGAATCCTCTCACTATGAAGGCCAACATGAAATTTGCTTTCTTCACTGCCTGCTGCACCTGTATGCCAACCTTCAATGACTGATGTACCATGACACCCAGGTCTCGTTGCATCTCCCCTTTTACCAATCTGTCACCATTCAGATAATAATCAGTCCTCCTGTTTTTACCACCAAAGTGGATAACCTCACATTTATCCACATTATACCACATCTGCCATATATTTGTCCACTCACCTTACCTGTCCAAATCACCCTGCAGCCTCTTAACATCCTCCTCACAGCTCACACTGTCACCCAGCTTAGTGTCATCTGCAAACTTGGAGATATTACATTTAATTCCTTTATCTAAATCGTCAATGTATATTGTAAATAGCTGGGGTCCCAGCACTGAATCTTGCGGCACCCCACTAGTCACTGCCTGCCATTCTGAAAAGGACCCATTCATTCCTACTCTCTGCTTCCTGTCTGCCAACCAGTTCTCTATCCACGTCAGTACATTATCCCCAATACCATGTGTTTTAATTTTGCACACTAATCTCTTATGTGGGATCTTGTCAAAAGTCTTTTGAAAGTCTAAATACACCACATCCACTGGTTCCCCCTTGTCCACTCTACTAGTTACATCCTCAAAAAATTCTAGAAGATTTGTCAAGCATGATTTCCCTTTCATAAATCCATGCTGACTTGGACCGATCCTGTCACTGCTTTCCAAATGCGCTGCTATTACATCTTTAATAATTAATTCCAACATTTTCCCCACTACTGATGTCAGACTGACCGGTCTATAATTCCCTGTTTTCTCTCTCCCTCCTTTTTTAAAAAGTGGGGTTACATTAGCTACCCTTCAGTCCATAGGAACTGATCCAGAGTCTGTAGAATGTTGGAAAATGACCACCAATGCATCCACTATTTCTAGGGCCACTTCCTTAAGTACTCTGGGATGCTGACTATCAGGCCCTGGAGATTTATCGGCCTTCAATCCCATCAATTTCCCTAACACAATTTGCTGACTAATAAGGATTTCCTTTAGTTCTTCCTTCTCGCTAGACCCTCGTTCCCCTAGTATTTCTGGAAGGTTATTTGTGTCTTCGTTCGTGAAGACAGAACCAAAGTATTTGCTCAATTGTTCATATCTGACCCATACTGTAATTACTCGAAAGCAATACTGAGGGACCGATATTAGGTGCAGATAGAGGGTGGAATGTTAGGCAGCAGCAGCTTGTAAAGGGTTGCTGCTTGCTTATCAAGTTTTTCATTTAATTTTAAATGTAGTGCGGCTCAGTTATTGAGGAATTAGGTGTAAGCCCTTCCTCAGTGGGTAGCACTCTCACCTCTGAGTCGGAAGGTTGTGGATTCAATTCCCAGCTCCATAGACTTGAGCACATAATCCAGGCTGAGGCTTCAGTGCAGTGCTGAGGGAGTGCTGCACTGTTGGAGGCACCGTCTTTTGGATGAGACATTAAATGGCGGCCCCTGGTTACCTTCTCAGATGGACGTTAAAGAACCCATGGCACTATTTCAAAGAAGAGCAGGTGAGTCCTGACAATATTTATCCCTCAACCAAAATCACATAAAAAAAACAGATTATCTGGTCATTATCACATTGCTGTTTGTGGGAACTTGCTCTGTGTAAATTGGCTGTTGCGTTTCCTACATTGCAACAGTGACTACACTCCAAAAGTACTTTATTGGCTGTAAAGGGCTTTGGGACATCCTGAGGCCATGAAAGGCACTATATAAATGCAATTTCTTTCTTTCTAATAGATGATTGCATACCTGTACAAAAAGGGCGGATGGGGGAGGGGTGGTGTGTGGGGGGAGAATAGAGACTCGTGTTTTGTGTGTGTGTGTGTGTATGTTTGCAGCCCTATAACAAATAAAGGGTCATTAGCTGCCCTGCCCTTTAGCCGTCATTCCAAATGGGTGCTGTGTGTCTGGAGTGTTAATCAGATGCTGCAGTCACTTATTTATACTATTTTTAGAACCTCAAAGAGCCTTGGGATATATTCAGAGGCCTTGGGCCCCCGCGCCAATAATACGGGGCAGCCACCATTGCATTATCAGCCTCTGAGTAATACCAGTGATCCAGCATCGATGAGCACAACAGCATTGTCCAAAATGGAAAGGCGAAGATTGTGGCTATAAAGATCTTAGCTGAAATGTATCTGGAAATCTCAGTGCAGTTATTAGTAGGCAGAGGCCCCCAGCGCAGGACTGCCCCCTAATTCAGCATTAATTGACAATGTCACTGAGATAAAAGGAAAAAAGGAATGATGGAAAGAAAAAAGGAAAGAATTTGCATTCATATAGCGTCTTTCATAACTTGAGGATGACCCAAAGTGCTTCACGACCAATTCATTACTTCTGTAGTGCATTCACTGTTGCAATGTAGGAAACACAGCAGCCCAGCACTAATACTGCTTGCCTTAATGAGCACAACATTTTTTTAAAATATGTTTTTTTTACTCATTCTCTGGATGTTGGCATCACTGGCAAATTCGGCATTTATTGCCCACTCCGAGATGCCTTTGACAAGTTGTTGGTGGGCTTTCTTCTTGAAATGTGTGGTGAATCCACAGCAGGAGTTCATGCATTTTGACTCAACGACGATGAAGGATATTAATACAAAAGCAAAATACCGTAGATGCTGGAATCTGAAATAAAAACAGAAAGAGCTGAAAGTCTCAGCAGGTCAGGCAGCATCTGTGGAGAGAGAAGCAGAGTTAATGTTTCAGGTCGATGACCCTTCGTCAGAACTGGCAAAGGTCAAAATGTAACAGATTCTTAAGGAAGTGCAGGGGTACTAAAAGGGGGAGGGGAGGAAAGAACAAAAGGGAAGGTCTGTGATAGGGTGGCAGGCAGGAGAGATTTGAATAATAATTAACAATAATAACTTTTATTTATATAGCGCCTTTAACATAGTAAAACGTCCTAAGGCGCTTCACAACAATTTTACAACAAGTTAGATATTGACCATTGATGGAAAGAGAGAAAAAGCAGGAAAAGGAAATGTAAAAAGAGATTAAAGGCTCGGGTCCGAAGCGGCAGCCAAAATGCGCACGCAGATAGACACAGATGAAAAAACTAAAAAAAAGAAATTCATATTACATTGTAAATACAATAAGGAGTATACAATAGTAAAATCAGTATAATAAAGATTAATTATAATTAAACCAAATTAAATATATACCATAATTATAAATTAAGTTAAAATTAGAAAATCAGCAATTGAAGCAAATTAAATCAGTTATTAGCTTTCTTTAAGATTCATTCCCTGTCCAGTGATTCAATTAAGATAGAAGAACCAATCACTGACCTCCATCCTTGGAGTCATTACTTTTTATTTCTCACTTTGTTCCCTTGACAGGACCTGTAATAGTTAGCTTATGTTTAAAACTCCCTGCAGCTGCTCCAGGCTTGAGTTGCCTCCGTTGTCAACGCGACGCTTATGTTTAAAACTCCCTCCAGCTGCTCCAGGCTCGAGTTGCCTCCGTTGTCAGGGAGACGCTTATGTTTAAAACTCCCTCCAGCTCTCTCCAGGCTCACGCTGCCTCCGTTGTCAGGGAGACAAAAGGGATGATGGGCCAAATTGAGATAGTGATGGCACAAGTTAGGAAACAAAAGATGAGTCTAGATAGGATGTGAATGGCAGAATAATTACCAGCTGCCATGGGAAACAGAGAAAAATAAATAAATAAAAAGGTGGGGAGGGTTTGTAAAACAAAAAGAGAGGAAAGGGAACAAAATATGGGCAGAGGTTATGGTCTGAAATGAAGGATATTAGTTTATTTTCAACCACAAAAGCAATGTGAAGAGGAGTTATAGCAGTACATGCAGCCAGCTTTACTGCCATCACTTATCAACAGATGGCAGTCCTGGGAGAGTTGGGCAAGGATTTGGCAGGCACACTTGTACAGCACGAAAATCAATAAGCTCACAAGGGTAACTTCCAACAAGGGGAAGGTTATGATCTGGACATTTTATAAAACTTTCCAATCATCTTTTGCCAGTAAAATACTGCTATCATTGCTTCAAGCCCTCTTTCTGCTCACTGGGAACATTACTTTTGAAAATAACACTTCACACAGCAGCGAGAAACAGCCTTTTCATTCAGCATAGACTGATAAAGAAAGAAAGGAAGACTTGCATTTAAAAAGCACCCTTTCACAACCACCGGATGTCTCAAAGCGCTTTACAGCCAATGAAGTATTTGTGGAGTGTAGTAACTGTTGTAATGTGGGAAACACGGCAGCCAATTTGAGCACAGCAAGTTCCTCAAACAGCAATGTGATAATGGCCAGATAATCTGTTTTTATTATGTTAATTGAGGGATAAATATTGGTCAGGACACCAGGGATAACCCCCCTGGGAAATAGTGCCATGGGATCTTTTAAGTCCACCCGAGAGGGCAGACGGGGCCTCGGTTTAACATTTCATCTGATAGGCGGCACCTCCGACAGTGCAGCACTCCCTCAGCACTGCACTGGAGTGTCAGCTGAGATTTTTTGAGTTCAAATCTCTGGAGTGGGACTTGAACCCACAACCTTTTGACTCAGAGGCAGGAGCGCTACCCACAGTTATCACAGAATGTATTTAATGACTGGGAAGTTTCTTATGACTGACCAATAATCCTATACTATTCAACTGAAGCCAAACTCAATTTAATATTCTGATGAAAGGTCATCGACCTGAAACATTGACTCTGTTTCTCTCTCCACAGATGCTGTATGACCTATTGAGACTTCCAGCGGTTTCTGCTTTTATTTCAGAATTCCAGCATCTGCAGTTCTTTGATTTTTTCAATTTAATATTGCTGCAGTCCAAAATAATTTGAATATTTAAAGGTTTCAATCCTGTGCACAGTAACTGTTGGAAGCTGCAGTAATGCTGAATACTGTAACTTCTAAAATATAAAATAGGTGGGAACATGGTGTGGGGGTCACAGTTGGTGTTGGAACCTCCTGGACTTCAAGTTGGAGGGGGTGGGGGGATGTGCAGAAAAATCAGTCAGGGTTCCCAATCCAGACTGTCTTCCAGTCATCCTGCCTGGAAGTGCAAGTGTGGACTGGGATCTCTGCTGTGATACCCCCACACACCCCATGATGAAATAGCCTGCTGATAGTCATTGTCCAAACTCACACAGAATGAATGGCCACTTGGGCCAGCTATCGGAGGGTGCACAGTTGCCCAAGAATTGTCCTCAGCACCTTCAGGAGAGTTAAAAAAAAGTTAGATCTTGGGTCACGTGGAATGTTTTAATTGCTGTTTCTCTCCTTGAGGACATGTTAAAGGCATTTCATGAACTCAATATTACTGTACAGAATATGCTTCATGTTTCTTAAACTTTATTTTATTTTGAAATTCCAATTTCGATACTTGCTTGATCTCAATAAATGGTGCAATTGTGAACTTAAAAACAAGGAGTGCTTTCTTTTTGATTCCTGGATTTGAATCCATTGCAGACACGTTGCATGAAGGACTCTCTGATGGCTTGAAGGCTGTAAACAAAATAAGTTTGGACAGTGGTAATCCAGTTCCTGGTGGATCCGAGTCCACAATATAAATCAGTCAATGCTTTTACGTCAATCAATCAATCGATCAATCAATCAAGTGGATAGCCTGGAGTCCGACCACTTTCAGTAGATGGAGTTTACAAGGTGATCAGCTACATGATAAGAATTGGAGGGAAAATATCGTACTTTCTGTAACTGCTCACCAGATGGCTCAGCAGCTCAAGCGCTGTCTTCTGTCATTCTGATTGTTCAAAGCAATGTCCCTGATCAGTTTTGCGTTGTCCGATCTCTGTCAAAGCATGGTTAGGGACAAAGCAGCCCTCTTGATTGGCACCCCATCCACTACCTTCAACATTCACTCCCTCCACCACCGACATACCGTGGCTGCAGTGTGTACCATCTACAAGATGCACTGCAGCAACGCGCCAAGGCATCTTCGACAGCACCTCCCAAACTCACGACCTCTACCACCTAGAAGGACAAGGGCAGCAGGCGCATGGGAACACCATCACCTCCACGTTCCCCTCCAAGTCACACACCAGCCTGACTTGGAAGTATATCGCCGTTGGGTCAAAATCCTGGAACTCCTTCCCTAACAGCACTGTGGGAGCACCTTCACCACACGGACTGCAGCAGTTCAAGAAGGTGCTTCACCACCCTCTTCTCAAGGGCATTTAGGGATGGGCAATAAATGCTGGCCTTGCCAGTGATGCCCACATCCCAGGAACAAATAAAAAGGTATGTTGCTGATTGCGGGTGGTATACAAAATCGTCCAGATTGCAAAGCACAGAACAGAATTGGATTTGTCTGTGATGCCTTGTATTGTCAGATAATCTACGCCCACTGAAGTGTTTAATGCCACTTGGGCAAGGTGCTGGCTGGCTGCTGGTGGTTGTGGAACCCGCACTCCAGCAAGGGTCAGTGTACTCCAGAGAGAAATTTGGACTAAAGTTCCTCTGAGAATTGGTGCATCAGCTTCTTACGACAATTCATCCCTTTAGTACAATATTTCCTTAGTGTGTTGCCATACACAAAGATTCTTCATTGAATATGTAAAATAAATCCCACTTGATAATGTCAAAATGTGATACATTCCCGAATGGAACGGTACACAGAGAGCTTTCTGTCAACAGAGTTACTGGAAAATCAGAATTCTTCTCCGAAAAGGAGAATGCTGTGGTGTTGCTGTTAAATGCAGGCCCTGTTCTACCTGTGGCAGAAGGATCCAGTTCCAGCACAGTCAAATAGCGTGAAGCACTCTTCTCCCAGATGGTCAATGAGGCCCTAATCCAAAGGAGTTTAGACAGTTGGCCTTACATTAAATCAATGTTATTCTAAACATTGACGGATAACCCATTTATTTTAAACGGGCTACCAGCAGTGTTGAAAGATCATTGATTTGAAAATCTGGCCTTCTCCATCACTTACCTTCGTGATTTGGTATTGAATTCGCCCTGGTTTACGCAAAAACTTGGTACCAACATTGAAAAAAAAGAGAGGAGCCTGAATTTGTTTAACACCATATCACATCACAGAACTATTTCAAAGCACTTAATGTACAATGAATTGGTTTGAAGTGTTGTGACTATTGCTGTGTAGGTAAAACACAGTAGCCATTTTGCACAGCAAGATCCCACAAACAGGAATAAGATAAATGCCCATTGGTGGTTTTGGTTGATTGAGGATGTTGGCATGAGAAGAACTCCCTGCTCTTGGTACAAAATGTTCTTTTTCCAAATAGCGAAACAGGGAATTTAACATTCATCTGAGCCATCAACATAGGACTCTCAGTTTAACATCTCATCGGAAAAGTAACACCCTCCCCAATGCAGCACTCCCTCAGTACTGCACTGTCGTGTGAGCCTAGCTAATGAGGTGCCCAAATTTACAACTTTCTGATGATCCAGAGGGAAAAATGCCACTAACTGAGCCAAGCCTACACAGATTGACTAGTGGGTGCACAGACATCATATAATCAATGTTCCGGTCACACCCTCCCACCTAGCTACAAGCACTGAATCCCTCTACTAGTGTCTAAACTCGTAGTATTCTTTGGATCAAAGCTTAAAAAAAAATACTGATAGAAAGACTACTTATCGTATTATCTTATTCAAAATCTCAGCGGAAAGTTAGGCATTTTGCAATGTTATTGAATTCGATGACTGAGCAGGGTAAGCGAGCACACACAGGCAGGTAGATGACCAGTTAGATTGAAGTAACGCAAATAGAATAGGCAAGGAATATTATCTGATTGAACCTTTACCGAACTTTAACACCTTGGCCCTGAATTTCCTCGAACTTTCTGCCGCCATAACTTCGCCGAATATAGTTTTTGTTTCCTTTTTGGTTATATCTCAGGGACACTGTTGTGGAATCACCACCAAGCTTAGGTTACCTGTAAAGGCTTCTAATTGCTTTAGCTATCACTGCTAACTGTGTTGAGATATATTCCGTTGCATCCTGTGGAGCTTGTTTTGATTACATGAAGATGGTAAAATGTATTGGGCTCTGACAGCAAACACTGAATTCCTGGACCACTTCCAGCTAGGTTGCATGGTGCTGTGTGGGCGATGTAGTTAACACGATGGTTACAGCATTAAAATATGAGTTTTAAATCACTAGGTTCTAAACAAGAACTTCTATTTATATAGCACCTTTCATTTAAAAATGTGCCAAAGCTCCCCACAAAGGGCGTATGTATGGGAAAGAAAACTGTTGGGAGCAGCACTGATTACAACTTTCTTCATATAAAATACAGCCATATCTAACTAGGTGACACTTAGATGGTGCACAGTACTGACAAAAACATACCGCTACACTCTATGGGCCTCAAAGCAAATTGGTACAAAATGCAGAACCCGAATGGTGCAGCTGTGGAATGGAACCACAAGAAGACACGAGACAAAGCAGGCAAGGAGTTACTCTTCCACCATCTATGATGGCTATGGAGCAATAAAAAGCCACTCAGCGCACCAAGCATGCTCTATCCAGAGTTCGCGTCTGATTATTCCAATGTGGACTTCCCCATCACCACCTGTTGACCCCTCCTTCAAGGAAGATGAAATTCATTCCTTGACCTCGCCTGAAAAAAGCAAGCAGTGCAATCAATGTCTCTCTGACCCTCAACAAATATTGCTTTTAAAAGGTATCAATTAACCCCAAACTGTTAGAAAAATCAGACTTATGGCTGCATTAGATAATATCATACAGGCCTTCCTTGGTGACAGTGTAAATATAGGAGGAGCTCCACCTTATTTTAAGTCAATTGTAATCTAAAAACAAAGTTGGTTTGTAACCAAGTGCAGAGGACAACTAATAAATATTTACCTAGAATTTGGCTTCAGAACCATTGAGAAATAACTTCTGATTTAAGGTTTAAGAGCTAGAGGTAATTGAAGCACACGGAGTATCAGCTTGTTCACGCAGGGTATGTTAATATACTCAACAGGTAACTGCAGCTAATTAAGCTAAAGATTGAGCTTCTCATTGGCAGACTATTTAACACAACTCTTGTGTAATCAATAGATATGTTCTGTAGTTGGCAACGACAAATTATTACAAGATATTTATGGCACCTTGTTGGACTCTGAACCTCAAAGTTTTCCAGCTTCAAATTTCAGCCTGTGGCTGTCTACATAAAAGCTGTTACTGCATTTTAAAAATAATGTGCTACATTCTCATCCTTGTTTTCAAATCCCTCCATGCCCGATCTCTGTACTCTCCTACAACCCTCAGATGTCTGCACTCCTCCATTTCTGGCCACGTAAGCATCCCCGATTTTAAGCGCTCCACCATTGGTGGCTGTGCCTTCAATTACCGAGGCCCTAAGCTCCCCAAATTCCTTCCCTAAACCTCTCTAGCTTTCTTTCCTCCTTTAAGACGCTCCTGAAAACCTACCTGCTTTCTGCCCGAATATCTTACGTGGCTCAGTGTCAAATGTTGTTTGATAACGCTCCTGTGAAGCACTTTGGGATGTTTTACTACATTAAAGACGCTATATAAATACAAGTTGCCATTGTTGTTGCTGGATCGCTTCAGGATGTTGTAACGAGTCGCGAAAAGGATTTATGCAAGTTATTTTCTTTCTCATGTGGACTTGCATCTTCGCTCACAGGACAGGATGTGGTACTATTATTGCAGGGCACTAGATGGAGCACTTTAAGGTGGAAGAGCTTTGCCTCTCTCCTTCCCCAAGATGGAAATCTAGCATCATCCACTCTTGACAGGAGGGTTTCACGTCAATTGGCAATGGGATAGTGAGCATGGGAAGCAGTACAATGAGTACATTCTCACTCTGTTGAGTGAAAAGAGGAAATGGGCTCACAAATGGCATCAATGACCACTCAGGACAGAAAATGTAATAGAATGTCACCTGCATTAAAGCATTACTTAATCATATCACCAGCATAAACCCAAGACCCACAAAGACAGCCTGCCAAAAAGTGAGTCACAAGAGACCATTCAGTATATGAGGCACAGTATGTATCAGTAGGTTTCCACACTCTGAAAATAAGAGTCAATGGTGACTGTTAGCTTTCACACGTCATGTACGAGTTAGCCAAATGGGACGATAATATTTAAAACATAGCAGAGCTAGTAACTGTTTTGGCAGTCTGGATTCTCACATCAGTGTAAAGGCAAATAAGACATAAAACATATAGATATGTATATAAAATAGAAAACAGGATAAAATACAGCATGTGCAATAAAACACAACATAGAAACAAGTAATTGAAAAGTCTGAATCAACCTTTTCACCTATTGATATTCACAGTATAGAGATGGGCTCTCAACAGAGGGGGAGCTAGGTCATTCTTTGATGTCAATGCTGGACAATTCCATTCACCAGGGCATCAGCAGTCAGTTAATGACCTGTTGTTCTGAACTGAAAAGGCAAGCAATCTGCCTGTGTTCCTTGTAGCATCCCATGTACTTTGATTTACCTGAACTCTTATACTCTGTGGCCTGAATACTTTGCCCCTTTCTGCCAGTTGTCACCTCTCTATAGAGACTGTTTTTGTTGATATGGTGATAACCTGATAAAATTCAGTGGGCCAGATCATGGCCAGACATTTTCACAATACGATACACCTCCGTGTATACCTTTTGAGTGTAAACACAGCAAGAAAAAGGAAGGAACCAATTAAAGACTTTACAGTAACATTTGCGGGAAAATATTATATCCTAACATTTCCAGCTTGCTGTTTCTCTTGCCTTTTCTTATCTCTTCTCCTCATCCTGTTTTTCCTTGCTTCAATCCATTGTCTACATGTTGCTACTTGGCGATATCATCCATAGACATATGGTTAGTGTCATGTATTCAACTATCATTGTAACCCATGTATAAGCTGACCTAAGTTGTACACCTTGAGAACATTGACCACAAGGAGGGTGAACTTGTGGGAGACACTCCTAACCTGGACTTTCAGCTATAAAAGGGGAAGCTCCACCCACCTTCATCACTTGAGGTCTTGGTAATAAAGGTAACTGGTCACAGAGTGACCTTCTCTCAAGTGTGGGCCTCATGTGCATTTATACTGTATAGTAAGGACATATCAGTTAGGTTCCATCATGCCAATGACATCCAGTTCACCAAGTCCCGCTCACCCATCACCCTGTGCTCGCTGACATACAGTGGCTCCTGGTTAAGCAACGCCTCGATTTCAAAATTCTCATCCTTGTTTTCAAATCCCTCCATGGCTTCGCCCCTCCCTATCTCTGTAATCTCCTTCAACCCCGAGTTGTGGATGAGCAAAAAGTTTCTTCAACTTAACATTGGCAAGGCTGATCCAATCCTGTTTGGCTCCCATCAAATATTCGGCACCCAAGTCGCAGGTTCCATCTCTTGTCAGGCTGCTTGATGGTGCCTCAACACGAAGTATGGAACATAGTAAAACATACCGTGGTGCTTCCTAAAGACAGAAAAACTCTCTCCCTAAGCCCTTCCCATCTTACTACTTCTCTCCCTCCTTCAAAAAGGTTCCTCAAAATCTCCCTCTTTGACTGCACCATTACCACCCTCTTCTTTCACCTCCTGTGAAGTGTCTTTGGCATACTTTACTATATATTAACACAATTAGTGTCGTTCCACCAAACTTTTCAGATGGAACTTTTCTCAAAAGTTGAAATGGATTGGGGTGGGGAAGTCCATCAATGATTATGAATAGTCTTCAGTAAGAGCTGGGTTGATGGACAAATCAGCATTTTCATGTTCCATGTTTTCTTAACTTCGTTTAAAAAATTTGTTCCGGGATGTGAGCATCACTGGCAAGGCCAGCATTTATTACCCATCTCTAATTGCCCTTGAGAAGGTGGTGGTGAGCCGCCTTCTTGAACCACTGCTGTCCGTGTGGTGTAGGTGCTCCCATAGTGCTGTTAGGGGGGGAGTTCCAGGATTTTGACCTAGCGACGGCTGAAGGAACAGCGATGTACTTCCAAGTGAGGATGGTGTAACTTGGAGGGGAACTTGGAGCTTGCCTAAGCCTGCTACCCTCATCCTTCTAGGTGGCAGAAGCCAGGGGTTTGGGAGGTGCTACCGAAGAAGCCTTGGCGAGTTGCTGCAGTGCATCCTGTAGATGGTACACACTGCAGCCACGGAGCGCCAGTGGTGGAGGGAATGAATGTTGAAGGTGATGGATGGGGTGTCAATCAAGCGGGCTGCTTTGTCCTGGATGGTGTTGAGCTTCTTGAGTGTTATTGGAACTGGAAGTGGAGAGTATTCCATCACACTCGTGAGTTTTGCCTTGTAGATGGTGGAAAGGCTTTGGAGAGTCAGGAGGTGAGATACTCACCACAGAATACCCAGCCTCTGACCCTCTCTTGTTGCCACAGTATTTATGTGATTGGTCCAGTTCAGTCTGCTCATCTAAGTTCCCTTACCGTCCACTATATAGCAGACCTGCACCCCCCACCCCCAGTCTCATAGTGGGCTGCCCTGTCTAAATATCTTTCAAAAAATAGATCAGGAGAAACAATGACAATCTTCCCTGCTTTATTTCAGAAAATGAAAACTAAGCTTCCTATATTCTTATGCCAAGAGCAACTGATGACACCAAGTATAAAATATTCAGCCAGGAGGATCAGTTGTAAATTGGAAGACGTACTACTCCTAACACAAAAATAGGGTCATCATCATCATAGGCGGTCCCTTGAGTGAGGATGACTTGCTTCCACAAGAGTTCACAGATGTTTCAATGAAGGACCCGATGTTCCAGTCCTGAACTCCAATTGAGGGGGGGTGGAATATGCCTGTGTGTGGATTTTTTTAATGTGTGGTGTCCATTGCACATCAGCCACCACACGGGCTCGACAGAGCTAGGCCTTTATCCAGTGGCAAGGATTAACCAGGACGACTGGAGACCTGCTCTGCTGCATGGACCTAGTTCACACACATATTGCAGTGTGGGCTGGCCCGTGCTGCCCCTGGGCCCTCAGCTCTTCTGGGCCCCGTACCCTCATTCGCCGCACCTCCGCCCACGATGTTGCAGGGCCCAGCAAGGGTTAACCAGGAGACTGGAGATCTGCTCTGCTTCACGGACCTAGTGCGTATACAAACTAGGGGGAGCAAGGTATATTGAGAAGTGTTAAGATTTAAAAAAAAATGCCATTAGGTGACATTGGCTGTTGTAAAAGCATCAACACTCTTTGGTTCATGAACCAGCCAACCCATCTGTTATTTATAGCAGGCTAAAAAGGTTTAATTGCTACGTTGCAGAACACAGGTATTGGCTACTACAGGCCATTTAACAAACAACTTCTTCTTCTTCTAAGGCAGTCCCCCGGAGTCGAGGCTGACTTGCTTCCATACTAAAATGAGTTAAGGTGACTGTGAGACCAATGCGGGATCTGCAGTCTCTGTTACAGGAGTGGCAGATGGTGGTTGGAGGAATGGGTGGGTGAGGTGCTTGATTTGCAGTGTGCTCCTTCTGCTGATTCAAATTCACTTCCACATGCCCCCAGCGAAGAGATTTGAGTTGTTCAGCGCCTTCTCGGATGCTTCTCCTCCATTTTGAGCGGTCTTGGGCCAGGGATTCCCAAGAGTCGTTGGGGATGATACATTGTTTCAAGGAGGCTTTGAGGGTGTCCTTAAACTGTTTTCTCTGCCCAAAATAGACACCTTCAGAAGAACGCAACATGTTAGAGAAAGATTTAGGCGACACCAAGATGTAGCTTCTGTGGACTAAGATATCAGACCAACAACCACAACCACAACTTGTATTTATATGGTGCTTTTAACGTAGTGAAACGACTCAATGCGCTTCACAGGAGTATTATGAGATTTAAAAAAAATTGACACTGAGCCGCATAAGTAGAAATTAGCGCAGGTGACCAAAAGCTTGGTCAAAGAAGTCGGTTTTAAGGAATATCTTGAAGGAGGAAAGTGAGGTAGAGAGGTGGAGCAGTTCAGGAAGGGAGTTCCAGAGCTTGGGGCCCAGGCAACAGAAGGCACGGCCACCAATGGTTGAGCGATTATAATCAGGGATGCTCAAGAGGGCAGAATTGGAGGAGCGCAGACATCTCGGGGGGTTGTGGGGTGGAGGAGATTACAGAGATAGGGAGGAGCAAGGCAATGGAGGGATTTGAAAATAAGGAAGAGAATTTTGAAATTGAGGCGTTGCTTAACCAGGAGCCAATGCAGGTCAGCGAGCACAAGGGTGATGGGTGAGCGGGGCTTGGTGCAAGTTAGACAGAAGACAACAAAGTTCATTGATTTACTGAAGTAAGTGTCTTTTTTGGTATTTTCCCCCACCTATTGCTGCAGTGCTCGTTTAGCAATCAATTGCATTGTTAGTTTTTTTCTGCCTGAGTTTTGGATAGTTTCTGAGCATGCTGCCCACTCCCAGTATATTCAGCACCATTAACTCTTGGGGCTTTCCTCACAAATGGATGCTCAATTAAGCATACAGAGTATGTGTTTATGTAAGAACTGCCCTCAGTGTGAAGCAGTGACGAACAGAAATGTAGCCTGAATCCAGAGTCTGGAAGGAAGGAAGGGAGTCTCACTACATTTTGCTTTGGAATCAGAAATTTGCACTCTACCATTTTGCAAATCAAAATTGCTTTGCATTGAAGGTAAACCTGTAAATATGAATGCTCTGTGATTCAAGCAAGCGCAGTAAGTAAATCTGTGCATTCCTGTGGATACATAAAAAAGAGGAGAAAATCACTTTCATTTAATGCTCAACCAAGGCACTGAGTAAATTAAACCCCAAAGTATTTGACTGTTGCCCAACTCCATTGGAAACTCCTCCATCTCTTTACACTTATTTGATAAGCACAGGATAAATTGAACATATGTAAGAATTTCTCCTTCCCTGCACTCCCCTAGTTTATCAGTTCCTCAAAACTCTCGCTTAATGCCTCAGGGAGTAGATGGGTTAAACTTTAAGCGTTTTCCCCAGAGTGGTAGCAGACCCCATATGAGCGAAATTGGCCAAACTATCTACTTGACAAAATACTGTGTTGTTTCTTAGAAAAAAAAGCCAGTATTTTGCCAAAAGTTGAACAGTTTTGTTAATAGCTGCCTTCTGAAATCTTAGCCCCGAGTTTAACCTGTAGTGAGAGTGCAGAGCGCAGGGGCCAGTGTGGGAGGGCAGTTCCCATGTTGACGCGAGGCCTGAGCCATTTTAACTCCCGGGCCTTATCTCACTTTAGCAACACCGACTCCCGCCCAAAGCCGGAGGGAATGATAAGGCCGGAGTAGGTTGCCACTGGGGACCGAAGGGAATGATCTCTGGTAGCTAGGTAAGTCAATCGGCAGGGGGGTGGAGGGGAGTTGGAGGAGGGTGTGAGGCCCAGGGCAGTCAGATCCCAAGGTCTCTTTGTGGAAGCAGGAGGAACATTGCTACTCCTCGTGATCCTAAAAAAGAAATGTTAAAAAAAATAATAAACTTATCTGGGCCTTTTCTGGCCCTGATCCTGCTTGCCGGCAGGTTTTACTGGCAGTTTCATAACTGTGGGAAATCCATCCGATTCTTTTGGCAAAATCCTGTCAGGGTTGTAATTATGTAATCGGACTAAAAGCTTTTCTCAAATGATGGTGTTGAATATACTGGGAGTGGGCGAGGGGTGTCCTCCCCGTGACCCGAATCGGCGGAGTTAAAATGGTGGTGGGTCCAAACATATCGGGAACACATTGGGTAGCATCTGTCCACAATTTAACCCCCTGCCCACACCTTTCATGTTGGTCAGGCGGGCTTAAAATCAGAGCTCTTTTTTTTGGCGTGCAAGAATACATGGCATAATTGGGCGATTACTGTCAAGTGCAGCACCTTATCTGGCTGCTGGGGGAATGGTTACCAATGGTTTATTTGTGGCCAACTATTTTTATGAAACTGGCCCTCTCTTGACTCCTGAGATGGCAGCTGGAAGTTACGTGGAGTGATGTTACTGTACCGACACCTGCGTGTTTGTACCACATTCCATTGTCTGCTAATTGAAAAGAGGCCCTTGACCCATCTAAGATGAACAACAACAACTTGTATTTATATAACGCCTTTAACTTAGTGAAACGTCCCAAGGCGCTTCACAGGAGTATTATGAGATAAAAAAATGTGACACCAAGCCGCATAAGTCACAATTAGCGCAGGTGACCAAAAGCTTGGTCAAAGAGGTAGGTTTTAAGGAGCGTCTTGAAGGAGGAAAGAGAGGTAGAGAGGTACAGAGGTTTAGGCAGGGAGTTCCAGAGCTTGGGGCCTTGGCAACAGAAGGCACGGCCACCAATGGTTGAGCGATTATAATCAGGGATGATTAAGAAGGCAGAATGATCAACAGAGAGAATGGTAAGACCAATTGCAGCACAGAGATGAGCACTGCCAGTTGAAGATGGAATAGTATTTGGCAGCTGCGGTGTTGATGTATACAGGTCAGATCTTTGAGTTCCTGGATGAAAGATGAATCTGGCAGCATTGAGTTACCTCGAAGAGGAAAGTGCTAAATATCAAGAACAAGCAAGCTGTTAACTCACCATTGCTTCCCCTTCACTCTTGGCATCCAAAGTCATGTTAACTGACATGTGTTTTATAGCTGTTCTTCTGCAAGGTACACATAGATGTTTATTTATTGATTAAATGTCATTGTACAAATAGACTACTGGCACTAATGTGGCAAAAGTTGAGGCTATAGTGAACGTGCTTGAAAGGATTCAGTCTTATAAATGGGAAACCCATTGAGTTTTCCTGTGATGCTTAGACTCAGTTTGATAGCTTTGTAATTAGTTTTCGAAGACAATTTTGTCTAACAGTTGATGTGCGCATCGCAAGTGATGTGAAACAAAGAAATGGGACTCTGCATATTGAAAGGAGTTTCATTACTTGCGTTAACTACCAGAGGTTATCCAAGGATAGATAGTGATTGAATCTTACATTCACAGTCAAATGCACAGATAATTGACCTTCACACTCCCCCCATAGAAATGCAATCATGTTTTAGTCTCTGGAAAACTTAAATTAACCCAACAATCAGGGGCGGATTAACCACGGGGCGGATGGGGCTGCAGCCCCAGGCTCACCAAAGAACATAGGCCCACCAAATAAATGCAGGACAAAATATATAAGGCCTCCCAAATAGGCTGAATAGAAAAGACAATGAGAGGAAAAACAAGACCGAGGAAAATATTGTTTATTGGCCGAACGTGCACATACCTATTTTTGCAGAGACATGATCTTTACTATTTATCTGTGTTATTATATAATATATTTAATATATAAAATATGTTATAGTATGTCCACCGTAGTAATTTGCTATTATATTGATATATATGCTTTCATTGTTGAATATACTGGCTTATGTTTTCATACTCAGAATCAGAATCATGTACGTAATGTAATGAACATGAACTTGAACAAACCTAACTATGGGCCCATTGGATAATTTTTCCCAGGCCCATCAGGCCCTTAATCCGGCCCTGCCAATAACGTACTAGTCCAGGTTCCCTAGCCTGAAGCTGTTGATGTTTTGCACTATAGATAAAGAGCTCAAAATGTCCGTGCAAATTGTCACCAGCTCAGCCCCAGTATGAATGCAGTGCAGAGTACATACAGAGCTGATTCTGGAGAAAGAAGCTCCCGACTGGTCTCCCGAATGTTTAACCAATGGCACCTCTGATTGGAGCAGAACGCTGGAGTGGATTAGCAGACAGTCCTTTGGATTCAATTCCAGCTCAGATTAGCGTTGTCAACACTCCAGGATTTCCATGGAGTCTCGAGGAATTATAGACCAATCTCCAGGATATAGCCGCGGGTAACCCAGGAGAAAAAAATTGCTGGGGCAATAAAAAATTGTGGTTTTCAAGAAAAATATTCTTTAACCACTATTGTTTACTGGTTATAAAAAAAATCTGGGCATGGGGAAAGATGGCTGGTTGCCTGATGGCCAAGAAGCATTCAAATTGGATAATGAAGAGTCTATTCGCTTTCCAGTTGGCGTGGGTAGGCGATGCACCGCGAGGATGGACAAGTTGGGTGACCAATGGCAGGAGTGTGGGGACAGGGTGGTTGTGTCAGGAGGTCATGTGATGATGTCTCCAGGAACACGTCCAACCAGAGTTGGGCAACCCTAGTCCCAGATCGAGGGGATGAAAATCTCCTCTGTCTCCTGCAAGTATCCAATGTGAAACATGAATGGGCAGTTTGAATTAAGTTACTAGTGGGCATGGCTCACAAAACTGCTGGCAATTGGATAGAACATGGTTAATGTTACTCAGAGGACACAGGTCGCCTGGTGTAAATAGATAAGTTTACTGTGCAGGATAAGCTCATCTGAGATTGCGGTCAAGCAGGTTAGTATGGCGGAAAATAAAGAGCTGCACTATGAATCTGACCATGCTAAGGATAACCTGAGAGCCCTTAGTGCTAACTCTGGGTACTTAGAACATGAAACATGTTCCAATTATTTGTAGTGCCTTCCTTTATCTTGGCAACCACAATACACCCAAAATTAAATCAACTATGAAGAGTTCCGATACAGCAACTTAGGAGAAGCTGTTTTCTCTGGCAGGAGGGTCAGTAACCAGAGGACACCGATTTAAAGTAATTGGCTAAAGAAGGGGGGGGGGGGGGCGGAAGATGAGAATTTATTTTTACGCAGCGATTTGTTATGATCTGGAAAACCCTGCCTGAAATGATGGTGGAAGCAGATTCAATAGCAACTTTCCAACGGAAATTGGATATACACTTCAAAGAGAAAAGATTTGCAGGGCTGTGGGAAAAAAGCAGAGGGAGTGGGACTAATTGGATAGCTCTTTCAAAGAGGCGGGACGGGCTGAATGGCTTCCTTCTGCGCTGTGCGATTCTATGGTTCTATGAATACATTGCCTACACAACAGTCACTGCATGTGAAGAGTGAAGGCTTTGGGATGTTTTGGAGGACGGTGATATGGCACTATATAAATGCAAACTATAGTGACATGATTATATCAGTGCAATTTGGAATTGAAAACTGTGCATTTATTTTTAAATATATTACCTGGCTGTTTAATTTTCATCCTTGGGTTCAAATCCCTCCCTATCTCTGCAACCTCCTCTTGCCCTCCAAGAACTGTACCTTCCTCCAACTCTGCTCTCTTATGCAAGCCTCCACTCCCTTCACCCCACCATTGGCAGCTGCACCTTCAGCCGTCTAGGCCCTGCACTCCATAATTCCCTCCTTAAACCTCTCTGCCTCTCTATTTCACTCTCCTCCTTTTAAGACCCTCTTCAAAACCTACCTCTTGGATCAACCTTTTAGCCACCCCTCCAATCTCCTCCTTTGGCTCAGGGGCAACTTTTGACTGATTATGGCCCCGTCAAGCTCCTTGGAACGTTTTCCTATATTTAAAGGTGCTATATAAACGCAGGTTGTTGTTGTTGTTCATTGAATGTAGCCGAGTTTATTGAACTAATAAGCTGATTCGTTTATAGAACTCCTCCATTGCAAAATATTAACTGAGTTGTGCACTTTAGATGAGTGTACAAAATCAGGTTTGTAAAAGTAATAATGAAGTGGATATTGCAACTTCAATAATGAAGTCGCATAAATTTTTCTTTCCCCCACTATTGAAAGTGCCAATTCATACTTGTTGAGTATGTATGTCAATGACAGGTGTAAAATGGATGTCGAGTGCTCAATGTGGCGGGCAGTGTGCATGCGCACAATCTGAGCAAGAAGGATGCCACCCGCCATATTGGTATAGGCATCGAAAGAGGCGTCCAAGGCCCGTGCCTGAGGCATGCGTTAGACTCTTTGCATATGCAAATTAGGGGGCTGACACCCGTTTGATGGCTCCTTCCTCTAACTTGTTCTCGTTGAGCCCAGCCACCGCTAGGTTGGTTGCCTTCAGTAAAACCAGGTCAATATGCAGCCTAACCAGAGGTCCTTAAAGGGATGGCTGGAGATCTGCCTGAGGATGCCCAGAAAACATCGGCAGCTCCTCAGTCCGATGTAAACGAGGCCCAAAGCCCAATATCAGGTGGGCCTCGGGCCTACCCGTTCCAGCGAAGTGATCGATCTCTGGCTCCCAGTTCGCGGCAGCAGACCAGTGTGAACCATCTTCCAGGCATGTGTGTTGAGTGCCTGTGCTAAAGGCGGTACATGACACTGGCATATGCTTGTTTGTGACAGTATGCAGCTTGTAGTGTCTATTGTGTTAATGGCAATATAACGTTAGGGTGTCCCTTAATGGCCATGCGAGGCGACAGTGTCTATATTATGTTAATCCTTTTTGCTTTTTCCCATTTGTTTCTCCCTTCAGTGACTGTGTCTTGCATTGAATTCTTATTTTTGGAAATCTATCTTTATGAAGGAAACCTCGGAAACGTGATAGGTTTCCACTTACCCCCGGTGCAGCAGGGGTGGTGAAACAGTAAACATGTATAGAAAGGATAGATTGATGATCTGTGACCCTCAAGCTCACAGAGGGAATCTTTGTCCCAGTTTTGGGCAGTGTGGAGATTGGCTGTAATGCATCCCATGAGAGAATAGTCAGTGCTTAGCCTCACATGTTTGGAATGGTCATCTGAGAAGCACACTGGTGGGTGCCTGAAGCTATTTGACCCATCCTCCAACACGGGTTGGTGTCTTTGGGAGGAGAGCGGTTCGACAATTAGAAGGAAGTGCGGTGCCAGTTGCCAATTGCATGCAAGAAGTCTCCAAGAAGTGACAACACATTAAGAATTATGACCAGACGACTATAGCCAAGGACAGGAGATGGAGATTTTGTTTCGGAACATTTAAAAGCTAGAACCCACAAAAGAGCATTGAACTCGTGAAGTTTACCTTTCCTAAAATAGATTTGTTACGGCTATTGAGTGAAACAGTTATTTTTAAATCTTTTTCTGGAGGTTAACAGGGAAATGTGTGTCAACGGCTGAGGCGGAGAAAAATAGAGTATTGCAGACAGCGGCATGTACTTCCGGACAGGCTGCACAAATATAAAGCTTCACTGTTCCCAAGGCAACAGTCCTGTGACAAAGGTAAATATCATATAGATCAGAAATGCCCAGAATGATAGCTTTAGGTTGTAAGTAACAAACTTCCTGTTAAGCAACGCCTTGATTTCAAAATTCTGATCCTTATTTTCAAATCTCTCCATGGCCTTGCCCCTCCCTATCGCTGCAAACTCCTCCAACCACCAACACCCTCCCCCCACCCCCCCGAGATGTCTGCGCTCCTCTAATCCTCTAATTCTGCCCTCTTGAGCATCCCTGATTATAATCGCTCAACCACTGATGGCCGTGCCTTCTGTTGCCTGGGCCCCAAGCTCTGGAACTCCCTGCCTAAACCTCTCCGCCTCTCTACCTCTTTCCTCCTTCAAGACGCTCCTTCAAACCTACCTTTTTGGTCAAGCTTTTGGTCACCTGCGCCAATTTCTACTTATGCAGTTCAGAGTTAATTATTTTAATCTCATAATAAACCTGTGAAGGACCTTGGGACGTTTCACTACGTTAAAGGCGCTATATAAATAAAAGTTATTGTTGTTGTTTGTCTTTTCCTCACCCCCACCCACTTTTTTCCCTCCATAGATGGTGGTTCATTGTTGGGCTCCAGTTCCATGGACATCAGACCAGCTGCACAATAAAACCCTCTCTACTCTTCCCCAGTAAGGTGCAGAACCCCCACACCCCTTACCAGTGTGACATTACCATTGTGCACAGCTGCCAATCCTGTTGCATGTCGGAGATTTTCAGTTTATGCCAAGTTTGGGGCACACCAACTTAGGTGGAGACTCTCCAAATTCCTTTCACAATAGGGTACTCACAACCAGTGGAGTTAATCGACTTTCAACCCATCTGTCTAGACAACTTTCAGACATGAAGTCTCTGCACGACCCAATCCCCTATTTATTCAGTAAAAAGAAAACCCACCCACACATGGTAAAGGGACGTTGACTCCATTGAATCATCATTTGATCCTAAGGGGCCAAAATTGCCCCTCTGAGACAGGCCTGTTAGTGGGAGGCGCTAACTGGGCACTAAAGGGTTTCCGCCCAGGCGTGGCAGCCAGAGCGCCCCCTCCCGGAAGTGTCCCCAGGGCTCGGCACGTGAAAAGGGCTTTGCACCACGCACCGGGGTGGCGAGCCGACCCCTTATCGCCTCCCACCGACCCGTTTGCGCCCCGCGGGGGAAATTGCCCCCCGCGGGACGTGAGGTTGGCATGGGACAATGCCACTGACAGCTTCTCGGGGCGAGACACTGAAGTGGCTGAGGCGGAGGGGGTAGCGCCGCTGCTGCCATCCTTTCTGTATCAGCTGACTATTCAGCCCCCGCTTGGGTGCCAACCCACTGGCTCGGCCGACACCCTCCCTGGTGGCCCAGTGGGCACCACTGAAGCGGCTGCAGAGTTCGCAGTGGCCCTCCCCTTTAAAAGAAGGGGACGGGATATTGCGAGGCGGCACATCAGTGCTGCGCACCTCGTGATCGCCTTGTTACCGCCCCGCTGCAGCCCCACACATTTCTTTTTGCTCCGAGACCCCAATTCCGCGAGATTGAACGGCACATCTCAAACCGGGCTCTAAATTTTCTTTTAATTCAAATTATGCACCCAAAACCGGGCGTGGGGCAAATTCGCCCCGTAAATGTGTTACAGCAAGATAAATATGTCCCTCAATTATTGTGTTTTGTGCAGTTGGCCAATGACACGACTAGAGACTCCTGCCTGGTCACCCGATGGTTTGTCTTTGGGAATCGTGAGGAGCAGTTGTGTTGAAAGCCCAAGTCTATCCATGACTTCAATACTGCACTCAGATCTGGGAGACTCTTCGAACATCCATCTAGAAGAACAAGGCAAAACAAAGATGATAGTCAATCTGTCTCTCACCTCTAGATACCACTTCCTCTTTCTCTTCAACATAAACTTTCCTGCTTCTTTCTATTTTATTGATCTTACGATTAACTTTCCTCCCGTATTCCACCGAAGCTCCAAATCTATGGCTGTTCATGTTCTTCCTGCTCTTGGCATTCTTACAATCTCCTCTCATGCTTTTCTGGGACATCAACATTGTTGAACCCCTTCTCTTCCTCAGTCTTCCCTCCTCTTGCAATCTTTAGGCTTTCAAAAGCCACAACTTATTTTCATCTAATCCCTATTCCCTGATTTACCTCCTCTTCTCTCCTAGAGGAAAGTGGAGTTGAGGTAGAAGATCAGCCATGATATTGAATGGCGGAGCAGGTTCGAGGGGCCAAATGGCCTACTCCTGCTCCTATTTCTTATGTTCATGTTCTACTCTTTGCTAACATAGTGGTATCCAGGGCTGACCTTCGGGAAAATGGTGCCCTGGGTGAACTCGTTTGGCGCCCTTGCTTTGAGTTTACGTATGTAGTAGAATTAGTGAAGGTTTCAGAAATAAAGCTGTAATCTCAAAAGATTTTAATAATTTAAATAATAAATGGCAAGCCATAAAAAACATTACTGCTGAGTGACAAATAAACAAAACATTAAGTTAAACACTAAATTAATAAATAACAATTAAAAGAACTTTGTTCACCAAGATATTTTGAGCCACATCATTCCCGATAGACAGGATGGCCAGTGAAGATCGTCTGTTGTCTCCCATGGTCGATCGCAAATGTGTTTTTCGGAGCTTCAACTGCGAGAAGCTTTGTTCACTGCTCGCCCTCGATACGGGCATGGTTAACAGGATCCTGAACGCTATCCCTCGTGCTATCCCTCGCCTCCGATACGGGCACGGTTAACAGGATCTGAGTGCTATCCATGTGTTTTGGAACTTGCTCTTAAAACGAAGTTTGTTCTTTTTGAGGAGCGCTACCGTCCGTTGGAAGCAGATCTTGGAGATGGCCAAGTCCTTCGCAGAGGTCGACGTCGTTAATGTTAGAACCTTTTGACCACAGCGCTCCCCTGACCACGGCGCTCCCCTTACCACGGTGCCCTGGGCAGTCGACTATGTCACCACCCGTAAAGTCAGTCTGTTGGTATCCGACACTTTAGGCCTTGACTCTGCACCTGGGTTTCTTTATCAAGAAATTGTTCAAGAATATGTGTTACTGTCTCTAGACGCGATTTGGCAGTAGATGGTGTTTTGACCATTAAAATTAGATCATGGGAGAACATTCCATGCTAAGATCAGGAATTTGCAACTCGAATGTTATGCTTGGACGAGGTGCCCGATACAATGGCTTTGAGTAGGATGTAATTGGATTGGCTGAAAGTCTATGTTTGGAGAAGTTGACTGTGAAAACAAGATTTTATCATTTGCCGTAAAAGCCCATGAATTAACCTTTGGTTCTCAGGAGTACACTGTGGGCAGGGTATTTTTGGGTGATAATATTTCAGTGACTGAAGCTGTTCACTTCACAGGACCAAAGGTATTACCTTATTTGGTATGACTGTGCATAATCGGCCACTGAGCTCAAGCGTTGTTGACGAACTAGGCTGGAGGAAGCACTGAGGCCAACAAATTGAGGGAGCCAGGTTAGTGTGAGGTACAGCAATAACATAGAGTGCTGTTCAGGAGAAATGAAGGAGTCTGACAGTGGGAGGGAGCTGGGATAACATCAATAGAGATAAAGGCAATAACTTTAGAATTACAGCAATGTCATTTTCATAATGTGTGAGGCAGAAATTAGCCCATTTTTAGGACCTCATCTGCATACTCTGGGCGACTTGCCTCACCCGTTGAGAATTATATATATATGTTTTTAAGAGCCAACTGCCTCGCTGGCCCTTAGGTAAATCCCGGGAGGGGTATTGGAAGGGGATCCAGGGGAGGACAATCGCGGCACCTGTGGAGTCAGGGGCGCATTCCTGCTCCTTTTCGTTGCACAGAAAGCTGATTTTAAACTTAGCTTTAAAGTGTCAGCTGTGGTTCAGTGGGTAGCACACTCGCCTCGGAGTCAGAAGGTTGTGGGTTCAAGTCCCACTCCAGGGACTTGAGCACATAAATCTAGGCTGACACTCCCAGTGCAGTGCCGAAGGAGCGCTGTACTGTCAGAGGTGCCATCTTTCAGATGGAACGTTAAACCTAGGCCCTCTCAAGTGGATATAAAAGATCCCATGCCGCTATTTCGAAGAAGAGCAGGGGAGTTATCCTTGCTGTCCTGGCCAATATTTATCCCTCAATCAACATAACCAAAAAAAAACAGATTATCTGGTCATTATCACATTGCTGTTTGTGGGAGCTTGCTGTGCGCAAATTGGCTGCTGCATTTCCCACATTACAACAGTGATTACACTTCGAAAGTACTTCATTGGCTGTAGAGTACTTTGAGACATCCGGTGGTTGTGAAAGGCGCTATATCTTTCTTTAGTTGCTAGCCATAGGGGGCTGCTGAAGAAGCCTGAGTGGGCAGGTCCTTCAACGGGTGTTAGGCCCCACATTAACTTTAATGCATTGTTTTAGGCATCTAGTCGGGATGCCTGCAAAAAATTGGCCTCACAAATTTAGCACAGGGACCAACACCAGCGCAGATTTGCTGCGGGCCGTCCCATTGATAACTGGCATGCTTGGTGCCTGCTTTTTGCCCAAAAGACAGGCGCAACGCAAGCCAAATTGTGTGTTAATATAACCAATTCTTATGGTGACCTCATCAGCAATCAGTGTTAAATATGATTTTTTTTAAATGAACAGACAGAAAAATAAACGAGAAGCAATTTTCAAATTAAGCCTGAGACGATGTGAAAATATCAATTGGAGAAAGGCCGCTTAGCCCATTGGAACTTAGTAATAGGTTCATTGTTCCTTACTCAGCTACTTATGCACGTCAGTGCTTCTGGGCTGACAGGGTGTCAAGGTGAGGGAAGAGGAAAGTCAAGTAATATCGACAGAGTGGAAGTTTCCATCTCAAAGTAGTGAGCCAGCTTTTTTTAATGCTTATTTTTTCCCTGCCCGTTCGCAGTTGCTAGGAGTGGTATGAGTATGGCCTGGAGTATCTCTCTGCTCTGTGCCCAGCTTCTCTCTATAATGGTAGAGTTAACATAGAAAACACAGCTTGTGCTCTGCATGTTAACACAGCCTAGTTGAATGAATTGAATCAATAGGATGCCAGGATTGGCAACAGACGGTTCAACTTGAGACAGTGGCTGAGGAGAGAGATAGACACGGTGTGGAGTTTGTGCTGGGCTCCCACAGACAACAGCTTTGGTCTTCCCGATGCTAAGGTGGAGAAAAGTGAGGTTCATTGAAGACTAGGGGGGGGGAAAATTTGGTTGGATAGCGCCCCTCGCAAGTGGCGCTAAAGGGTTTGTCGCCGTGAGCGCCGACTTTCGCGCCGCTCGGCAAATTCAGTGTGCCGGTATCGGTACCGGTGGCGCGGAGGAGTATCGCCTGGGAGCAATTTCACTCTATTTGGGGTGAGTAGTGTATAGGGAATGTTTTGTGTGTCGTTTGGTCGATTTATTTTTGTTGCAGAGAGGCCTCTCTTAGGCCACTACGAAGCCGGCTCTTTAGCGCAGGATATTCAGTTGCTCACCCGGCCTATTGCGCTCCACTTCACCCTCAGGGTGCAAAAGTTGAATTTTGCTGTTCTCGTGGCTGAAAATTATCCGCCACTAAATTTAACGGCCGCCCGACATTAGCGCCTTAGGAACCTGCCCATCAAATTTCTAGCCCTAGATGTTGGATGAGCAGTCCAACAATACAGAGGCAGTTTTATGCCTCACATGTCTAACATCAATGCTTGATGCATCATCATCATCATCATAGACGATCCCTCGAACGAGGATGACTTGCTTCCACAAGAGTTCGCAGGTGTTTCGATGAAGGACCCGGTGTTCCAGTCCTGAACTCCAATTGAAGGGTGGAAGATGCCTGTGCGTGGATTTTTTTAGCGTGTGGTGACCATCAGCCACCACACGGGCTTGACAGAGCTAGGCCTTTATCCAGTGGCAATGGTTAACCAGGACGATTGGAGACCTGCTCTGCTGCACGGACCTAGTGCGCACACATATCGCAGTGTGGACTGGCCCGTGCTGCCCCTGGGCCCTCGGCTCTTCTGGGCCCCATACCCTCATTCTGTTACATACTGTACAATTGAATGCCAAGAACATCTGACTATTTGAATTGAAATCAGGTAGAGCTGGTGGGGAGCAACGTCCCCATTAAGCTGCGTGGTCGTGCCACGGTCTGGAGGTCCCGCACAGCCCACTCACTGGCTTTTATATGGGAGGAACTGCTCAGGCGCGAAAATTTGAATGGGCCATGCAGCCAGTTAAAGGGGCCCTGCACCAAAAATAATTACAGGGACCGTTGGTGGAGAGGTAGAGCTGGGCGTGGTCAGCATGCATTCTGTGCCGTATTGTTCTATGATTCCATGTGGAAGCTGACAACCGTGTCTTTGGATGATGTCACCAAGGGGCAGCATGGAGATGAGGATAGATCCTTGGGGGACGCCAGGAATAATGGTGAAATGAATCAACAATACCGCCCCCTACTGCACAAGTTAGAAACATGTCCATTTACCACAATTGTGGTCTCCAAGCGAGCTTGCCAATTCATGCTACATTCCTGTATCTTTTTGTATTATTAAGCTCAGATGGCAACAAAATAGAAACGACTTCAGAACCAAAAATATGCTCCTTATTGATCGGCCAGTTCAATTAAACTATATGCACTGCCTATCATACAACATTGCAGGTCAGAGAATAGTCAGCAGACTTCTTGTACTTGACTATGGACAGAGAGTGACACCAATAATGGGCAGGGAAATGGACATGAGTCCATGATTGGATCAGTCATGATCGTATTGAATGGCGCAGCAGGCTCGAGGGGCCGTATGCCTACTCCTGCTCCTATTTCTTATGTTCAATAGTGATGCAGCATTTGAGGTTTTTAATAAAAGTAAACATGCATTTAGTAACTTTGGATCTTGTATTTCAATTGACCTCATATTGACACATCCCAGGCCCACAGGACAATGACTTGCATTTCTGGACTGGTCTCCAGTCGTCTTGGTTAACCCTTGCCACTGGACCAAGACCTAGCTCTGTCAAGTCCATGTGGTGGCTAGTGTGCAACGGCCACTACATGTTAATAAAATTCATGCACAGGCATCTTCCACCCTTCAACATGTAGTTCGGGACCTGGAATATTAGATCCTTCATTGAAACACCTGTGAACTCATCCCTTTTTAGCAAGGAAGCAAGTCATCCTCGATTCGAGGAACTGCCTATGATGCTATACAGAGAGGTGTCTCAGAGCACTCAGGAAGGAGGCAATATGCTGGGTGGTGAACAGGAACAAAAAAGGGAAAAAGGAAAAGGTAGGTATAATGTATTTGCTTCATGGGTTCTTAGCTTAATAACATATTGCTATTAAGAATTAGTTGGTTTATTAACAAAGGTTTAACAATCAAACTACACATTACCAGTTCATCCACCAGGCTCACAACTGCATACCTCATCGTGGATGACCTAGACCCAACTGGCTGTGGTTTTATTGAGTCTTGTGAACATCACGTGACTGGCTAAGCCACTCACAATGCAACAGTTCTACAACTATTTTAGTTGTGCACTTTAATCAAGTGCCCCTGGTTAAAGGGGGGGCACACTCCAAACACTTTTAAACAAGTACCCCCTTGTTTTTTTTTGAGGGCACTAAAAACACAAATTATACAAGTGCCCCCTGGCTAAAAGGTGGGGGGGGGGGGCGGTCACAAAAAACAACAACTTAAACAAATTAAACTTTAAACATTAAGATTAAATCAAAATTTGGTTGCCGGGGGAGATGATGCACTCCAGTCCCTCCGGCGCCCATCTCTCGCGGAAGGCTGCGAGTGTACCAGTAGACACCGCGTGCTCCATCTCTAGGGACACCCTGGCTCGGATGTAAGCGCGGAAGAGAGGCAGGCAGTCGGGCTGAATAACCCCCTCGACCGCCCGCTGCCTGGACCGGCTGATGGCCCCCTTGGCCATGCCCAGGAGCAGCCCTACGAGGAGGCCTTGCAACAGCTCTACAAACCTGTGAGCATGCTCGCAGGTGCATACATTACAGTAGGGAAGCGTGGGCTGACGGCACAGTCGAGGTAAAGAATTTGGAGAAGGAATGACAGAAGGAAGGGGCATAGCAGCTCATTGAGTGGCCACCAATTATAGGAACAGAGGACAGGAGCAGGCCGTTTAGCCCCTCGTCCCATTCAATGAGATCATGGCTGATTTGCGACCTAACTCCATGTACCTGTCTGTGCCCCATATCCCTCAAACCCCTTTGGCTAACAAAAATCTATCAATCTCAGATCCAAAATTAACAATTGACCGAGCATCAATTGCCGTTTGCGGAAAAGAATTCCAAACTTCTACCACCCTTTATGTGTAGAAGTGTTTCCGAACTTCTCTCCTGAATGGCCTGGCCCTAATTTTTAGGCTATGCCCCCGTAGTCCTACACTCCCCATCTCGAGTGGAATAATTTCTCTCTATCTACCCCATCAGTTCCCCTTACTATCTTGAAAACTTTGAAAAAAATCACCCCATAATCTTCTAAATTCCAATTTGTGAAATCTTTACTGACGCCAAGTGTTAAATTACGAGGAGAGTGCAAGGAATGTGGAGCAAAGAGCAATCTGATGTTGAAAGAGCAGCGATCAGGATGGAAAACATCACTGAGGTAGGGTGGGACATGCCAGGAAGCGGGGACATAGAAACCAATGGAATGCAAAGGATTTTGATGCACAGTGAAGTCAAGTTTGCATTTTACAGATATAAAAGCTTTGGCAAGCAGTAATACTTACTATTCCTCAATGGTTAATTGTCGTGGTGGACCCCACCAACAGCCAAGAATAGCGTAGCTTACTTAAGACAGGAAATTCAAACAATAGGGGTATACAGGACCTGTAGTCTGGGAATTTGGCTCAAAATTCCTGACTCCAATTCAAATCGTCAATTGTTCTTGGCATTCAACTATACAGTATGCAACAAGCAGAATGATGTTAGACAAGTATGGCAATAAACTGCCTTGGACTTGAATAATTCATTCCTCATGTTCATAAAAGTACAGAGACTAAACTCTATACAGCAGCCAAAGAATGCTGGGACACAGAGTCTAAACAGTTTCCGAAAAGCTGAGTGTTCTCGGCTATTTTACAATCCATTTTCATTTTGAATCTCCCAACTCGAGAACTCTTGTATTGAATCGAAAGGTATCGAAAATGTCCCTGAAAACTGCCCTGGACCATTCCCCGTTGAATGCATTGTTGATCTGTATGTTGCCCAGTGTGCCAACACCTGACAGGAAAATGACCCAAATAAAGACTTGCATTTATATAGCACCTTTCATGACCACCGGCCGTCTCAAAGTGCTATACAGCCAAAGAAGTATTTTTTGGAGTGTAGTCACTGTTGCAATGTGGGAAACGCGGCAGCCAATTTGCGCACAGCAGGCTCCCACAAACAGCAGTGTGATAATGGCCAAACAATCTGTTTTTTTGTTATGTTGATTGAGGGAGAAATATTGGCCAGGGACATCGGGGAGAACTCCCCTGCTCTTCTTCAAAATGGTGCCATGGGATCTTTTACGTCTCAGCCGAAAGACGGCACCTCCAACAGTGCAGCACTCCCTCAGCACTGCACTGGGAGTGTCAGCTTAGATTTATGTGCTCAAGTCCCTGGAGTGGGACTGGAACCCACAACCTTCTGCCTCAAAAGTATGTATGCTATCCACTGAGCCACAACGAAGTGGAATTGGAGTAGGTCGCTCTGATGTGAACATGGGCATTTTAAGATGCGATTCTTATTCTCCCTCGTCATGGTTTTCATTCAGACTCCAAGTTGGGGGACCTTGATCAGTGCTGAGGTGGCTTCCATTTCCTCTTGCTCCCAGAAATGAGACATCCCATTTTCCACTTGGACCAAATGAGACTACCCCATCCAACTGTACACCACGGAGAAAGCAGACAGAAGTGGAAACTTCTACATAAGCAATTGAGGCTCAGTGTACAGCTAATATTCTGTAGTACACATTTTCTGCACTTTAACCCACCTATACTTTCCTGTCCCAGTCACGTTCCCCAATTGTGCTTATTCTGATTCCTCTGTCCCACCTCGCCCCCTCCCACCCTCACCCCAGCGTAGGATTCAGAATCACAGTACTGGGTGCAAGAACCTTATTAAAATGCGCATTGGGAGGATTTCTACAGCTTCACCGATCTTTCATTTGGTAAATGAACCACCTGAAGAAGTACTGAGCCTAAGGATACGGGAAGGACCTTGTTGGGCTGTTCTCAGCCAGGGTCACAGTGGGGCACAGTAATTGGAAACAGTGCCCATGGCTATGGGAGGGTGAAGCACCAGCTAGGATCGCTATTCAGTGACCCCCTACGGCCATCGCGCCCAGCTCCAATGAAGCTGGAGGATCGCGATGGCGTCACTCAGTCAACAAGAGTTCTTCCGGTAGATGTCCCGGGGCTGTGTGTTCCCCACCGCCCCAGCAGGGCTTTGAGCAGGTCTGGCAGCTTCTCCTCATCTGCCTCGTAGTCGGGTCCTGTGGCGACTGGATGAGTGGGGACGTGTCGCGCGGTGGGAGTGTGTGCGGGATCGCAGCGGCTGCCACGATAGAAGGTGCAGCGCCCTCCCGCGAGGAGGTATAGGGATTCAAGCTCCAGGTCGATGATTGGAGCGTGGGCAGACACAGCAGGAGCGGCGAGAGACTGTGGAGGGATGTAATCAGGGATCAGGTGAGGCGAAGGTGAGGGGCCCAGCAGAGGCATGGGCCTAGGGACAGCACGGGCCAGCCCACACTCGATATGTGTGTGCACTAGGTCCGTGCAGCAGAGTTGGTCTCCAATCATCTTGGTTAACCCTTGCCACTGGACCAAGACCTTGCCCTGTCAAGTCCGTGTGGTGGTTGGTGTGCAACGGTCACCACACGTTAAAGAAAATCCACGCAAAGGCATCTTTCACCCTGTACTATGTAGTTCGGGACCTGGAATATTAGGTCCTTCATTGAAAAACTTGTGAACTCATCCCTTTTTGGCGTGGAAGCAAGTCATCCTCGCTTCGAGGGACTGCCTATGCTGACTGGGAAATATGGATCTGGACGTTGAATGAAGACTATATCAAACTGAGTCATGATACCTCATATTGGCCTAATGATATTCACGACTGCGTAGGCTGAAATGTGAGGAGTGAGCACTTAGATGAGGTACCGAAGGTGGCACAGGTAAACTACCGAACAAGTCAACAGCACGCTGTGCAAATCCTGCACTGATATCCACGGAGGTGAGATTCATTAAACCCTTCCTAAGATAAATTCTGATCCTGCTCATTACCAAAAGACAGAATGGCAACCATCACTTTACTGAAACATCGGAATTATCAAATAATTACGTGGAACACGGATGAAGCAATTTATAAAACAATAAGGAAATGTACAGCCGTTATACTCCACAGGCCTCATTGCATCATTAGGAAACTGAAACTTTGGATCGGGAATATTGAAATATTTCCAACAGAACAGCAGCAGCACACGAACAGCAAGACATGAACAGTGTCCAACGTTTGGGGCATACTGCTTGATTCATGTCTGTTTTACTGTAGTTGGTCACCGAACGACTTTACAGGGACAATACAGCATTCAGCCCAGTCCAAATCTAGATTCCCAGAAATCTTACTAATCATGCAAGTGAGTAAGAAACAGAAAAAAAAAAGCAGTGTGGAAAGAATAACGTCACATCTCATTTAAAATAATGGTTCACTTTTCCATCAAGCTACAAACCTTTATTAAAGCCAGAATCTACACGAGACAGGAAAGCAGTATAATGTAACTGCTCAAGAACCGCACTTCTTTCAGTTTTCCTTCGAATTGAATTTCTGAGAAAAAAAATTGCCTTTTTTGCACCCGATCCTCGCCCCAGGATTCTGACTCGTGCTGGGGTATGGGTTCTTCAGCTGATTGCCATCTTCTGGTACCTTGTCCAAGTGGCAATTCTCCATGTGTGAGCCTAGACAGTGCGGCCGAGAAATTTGTCTCGGGTGGTATCGATCGGCCGCTCGTTATATGCAACGCCTTATATCCAGTATCATTGCTGTCAATGGAACGGAATATCGGGGGCTGTGTATAATGGGCAACCAATCCGATACCGCCCCTTTTTGCACCACCCATGACGAATTTCCAGCCCTGAGTGTGAAGCCGTGTTATCCTAACTCGCACCAAGTTCCATTCACCCATCACCACTGCGCTCGCTGACCTACATTGGATAGCAGTCCAGCAACGCCTCGATTTTAGAATGCTCATTCCTTGTTTTCAAATCCCTCTGTGGCCTCAGCCCTTCCTACCTCTGTGACCTCCTCCAGCCCTACAACCCTCCGCGATCTCTGCGCTCCTCCAATTCTGGCCCCTTCCATCTACCTGCAAAGGCACCACTTAAATGCAAGTTGTCATCGTGATCTTGTTATGGTGGATGTGACAGATCCCATGACACTAATTGAAGAGTAAGGAGTTCCTCAATGGTCAACACTTCTCTCACTCAACGCCACCAAAAATACTAATTCATTTGCTGTATGTGGGCTACTACATTGGCCTAAATAACAAGAGTAACCACTTCCAAAGGTGATCAAAGATGTTTGGAAAATCCCAAAAGCACACCAAGATCCTATATAAATGCAAATTCTATCTTTGACTGCAGGCGAGCCATCACAGCCGAGCTTGATTCAATTCTTACCTAATGTCGAGACATGCATTGCATATCAAGTCAGGTGTAGGGACGTGATTCATTCATTTACCTCTCCCTAGCCTTAGGGGCACTGAGGGCAGCCACCATGCCCCAAATACCACCCTGCTTGAAATCAAATATGAGGGGGCTTAACAAGGTGGATGCAAAGAGGATGTTTCCACTGATAGGGGAGACTAGAACTAGGGGACATAATCTTAGAATAAGGGGCTGCCCATTTAAAACTGAGATGAGGAGGAATTTCTTCTCTCAGAAAGTTGTAAATCTGTGGAATTCGCTGCCTCAGAGAGCTGTAGAAGCCGGGACATTGAATAAATTTAAGACCGAGATAGTCAGTTTTCTTAACCGATAAGGGATTAAGGGGTTATGGGGAGCGGGCAGGGAAGTGGACCTGAATCCATGATCGGATTAACTGGCAGAGCAGGCTCAAGGGGCCGTATGGCCTACTCCTGCTCCTATTATGTTCTTATGTAACATGGCCAAACAGTCCAGAAACATTCACTGCCTAGACTCATACATGAAGAATGACTTCTTGAGCAAAGGGTCCATACTGCTTTCCTGAATCAGCAAAGATGAAAGAATAGGCTGTTATTGACAAGTACAGGTTAATAAGATATCATAGAATCTTACAACATAGATGGAAACCATTTGGCCCACCGTGCCTGTGTCGGCTCTTTGAAAAAGCTGTCCAATTTATTCCAACATGTCCACAGAGCCAAATTTGAGAGAGGACTTGACACCACTAAAATGCAGATTATCTGGTCATGAGGTCATTGCTGTTTGTGGGAGCTTGCTGTGCACTGTTGCTGCTGCATTGCCTACATAACAACAGTGACTACACTTCAAAATTGGCTGCAACGCACTTTGGAACGTCCTGAGATTGTCAAACGTGCTATATAAATGCAAGTTCTTCTGGAATATGAAATGGGCATCCTCACATGTATGTGCGACATGACAGTACTCACATGCGTGTGAATGAGAAACGGGTGTGCTTGTGTGTCCATAAAGCAGGCCCACTAACATTTGTGAACATGACACAGACACGTTTACATACCCATGAATGTAAAACCAGCCTGTGTACACGCGTATAGATTTTTTTTTAAATTTGAGGAGGATTAAAAAAAAATACTTGATTGTATGGTTTTCAGTTCACTAAATTATTAAATGACCATCTCTGAAACTGGGCTCTTACTCAAAACCAAATGGGTGGTCTGCTTATCCAGCATTCAGCCACAACTATTATAGTGTAGGATAACCATTAGTCCTTCATTCAATCCCGTGGGGCAATACGGCTGATCCCACCACAAGATTGTCTCCAAAATTATTTCAGGTTGTATGCCCATTGCAGAAAATAAACATTTTGAAAATGTTTTTTAAACATGTACTTGAGGCTATTTTTACAGGAATTAAGTTACTGTTTTAGTCGAAATAAAAGCTTAAAATGTCATTTAAAATGTTTTCTTTTCAGGTTTTATGTATGCCTGTGTTTAATTACAGGGAGTATTTGATTCTGTACAAAGCACAGCTCCCTAAAGTGCACTGTCATGCAAGTCTGTTGGTATAATTCGTGCATTTGATTTGAGAGAATACCGCTCCATAATAAGCTGGCCACATCTGAGCGCATCGAGTGGCTGTAATCGGAAATCCAGTCTGAAGAAAGAAAGACCACTAACGGGAAATCGGAATTAAGTGCAGAAAATGCGGGCGAACACGTAGCAGGTCAGCCAGAACGTTAATGCTTTATGTGGGATCCTTCAGCAGAACTGGGATGATCAGGCAAGAGAAGTCTCTTTGTAGAACTGACTGAAACAAAGAGGCAAGAACAACAGGCAGAGGTGTACTCCTTTAAAATAAATGGGTTAAAACTTCAGTTAAAATAACAGGGAAAGCAATGTCATACGCAGGCCTTGTGCGCTAATATTCGGACAGTGTAACTTTGAGACCCAAGTGTTAGCTGAAGGGCTTTTGTTACCTGTTAACCACTTATGAAATTCTGGGAAGCAGTTTAACAAGCCCAAAAAGTTCGCCTCAGATAGACTTCGATTTTTGATAGTTTAGTTGAAAAGAAAGGTGTGAATCTCCCAACTAGTCATGATTCGGTACATTTTTTAAAAATTATGTCACCTTTTCATCCCTCATGACAAGGGAGCTGTAATGTATTTGCTTCATTACCTGGGTGTCATGGTACATCAGTCATTGAAGGTAGGCATGCAGGTACAGCAGGCAGTAAATAAAGCAAATGGCATGCTGGCCTTCATAGTGAAAGGATTTGTGTATAGGAGCAGTGAGGGCTTACTGCAGTTGTACAGGGCCTTGGTGAGACCACACCTTGAGTATTGTGTGCAGTTTTGGTCTCCTAATCTGAGGAAGGATATGCTTGCTGTTGAGGGAGTGCAGCGAAAGTTCACCGGGATGGCAGGACTGACATATGAGGAAAGACTGGATCGACTAGGCTTATACTCACTGGAATTCAAAAGAATGAGAGGGGATCTCATAGAAACGTATAAAATTCTGTCGGGACTGGACAGGTTAGATGCAGGAAGAATGTTCCCGATGTTGGGCAAGTCCAGAACCAGGAGACACAGCCTAAGGATAAGGCGTAAAGCCATATAGGACCGAGATGAGGAGAAACTTTTTCATCCAGAGAGTTGTGAACCTGTGGAATTCTCTGCCACAGAAAGTTGTTGATATATTCGTTGGATATATTCAAAAGAGAGTTAGACGTGGCCCTTATGGCTAAAGGGATCAAGGGGTATGGAGAGAAAGCAGGGAAGGGGTACTGAGGGAATGATCAGCCATGATCTTATTAAATGGTGGTGCAGGCTCGAAGGGCCGAATGGCCTGCTCCAGAATCTATTTTCTATGTTTCTATGTTTCATGGGTTCTTTGTTTAAGAATTCATAGCTGCACATTGCTGTTAAGAACTAATTGATTTATTAACAAAGGTTTAACAATCACACTACACATTACCAGTTCATCCATGAGGCCTACAACTGCATACCTCATCGTGGATGACCTACACTCAATTGACTGGGGTTTTATCAAGGTTTTAGCAAGTGATCAGGAAGGCCAATAGAATCTTGACCTTTATTGCAAAGAGGATGGAGTATAAAAGCAAGGAAATCTTGCTACAGTTATGCAGGGTATTGGTGAGGCAACACCTGGAATATTGTGTACAGTTTTGGTTGCCATATTTAAGAAAGGATATACAGGTACTTGCTTTGGAGGCAGTTCAGAGAAGGTTCACTAAGTTGATTCTGGAGATAAGGGGGTTGACTTATGAGGAAAGGTTGAGTTGGTTGGGCCTCTACTCATTGGAATTCAGAAGAATGAGAGGTGATTTTATCGAAACGTATTGGATTATGAAGGGGCTTGACAAGGTGGATGCAGAGAGAATGTTTCCACTGATAGGGGAGACTAGAACTAGGGGGAGTAATCTTAGAATAAGGGGCTGCCCATTTAAAACTTAGATGAGGAGGCATTTCTTCTCTGAGGGTTGTAATTCTGTGGAATTCACTGCCTCAGAATGCTGTGGAAGCTGGGATATTGAATGGATTTAAGACAGAGATAGACAGTTTCTTAACTGATAAGGGGTTATGGGGAGCGGGCAGGAAAGTGAAGCTGAGTCCATGATCGGATCAGCCATGATCGTATTAAATGGCGGAGCAGGCTTGAGGGACCGCATAACCTACTCCTGCTCTTATTTCTTATGTTCTTATGTTTATTGAATCTTGTGAACATCACTTGACTGGCTAAGCCACTCAATGCAACAGCCGAACAAACCTGTGAGCATCCTCACAGGTGCATACATTACAGGAGCAGATTCTTAAATATGCTAAATCTAATTATGAAATTGTAACATAGTTCCACCTAGTGGACTACTGCTCCACCTAGTGGACTGCTGTGGTAATGCAGCCATTGCTGTAAATACAATGAAGGCATCAGGTGACGAGCCATCTTGTAAGGTCTATGTGTTGTAAAGTCATAAGGAAGATACCACAGAAATCCTGCTCAAAATTTTCAAAAATACATTCCCAATATGGCATAGCTCAATGTAAAAATTTTTTTAGAAGTATTTATTTCAATTATTTGCTTTTCCCGGGCCCTCTATCTATTGGCTTCATTGTTGATCTTGGGAGGTGTGAGCACCTTTTACGAAACTGAGATTTAATTGGGTAAAGAGTCATCCTCAGAACCAGTCAAGATAGAAAAGAACAAAGAAGCAAAAAAGGCTTACAATTATACAGCGTCTCACCAGTTCGCTCAGAAGCATCTCAAACTGATTCACATACTGGGAACTCCTGTCACAGCAACCATTTTGCACCAGGCAAGATCCTACAGATAACAGCCAGATATTGAGTGGTCAAGGGCACACAGCTGTAAGGGGGTGGTCCCAGGGGTCAGGTTCACCTCTGACCTACTTGAGCAGTTCGAATCGCTACCACTCCCTTGGGTTCTAGACTCTGGGTTTATTTGGAGGATGTGATAAAGTGCAAAGGACAACTGGTTTGGTGCAAAAGAACTTTGATTTTATTACAGACAAGAAAATACAATGTCAAACTTATAATCACTCTAATAAAGAACAATACATTACACATTCAAAGGGGGTTACAGTAAAATTTCACCTCCCACCTCCCAATATCTAATTCTAGCTAGGTTAGACTCCAGGGCAGGCAGGGACTAAGCTTACCAATCCTTTCTGGTCAGTTAGCGGTAGTTCGCGATTTTGGGGTTTGTTGGATTCTGTAGGTTCTGTTTGCCGTACCCCGAACGTTGGAGAAGACTTCTTGTTGCGCAATCTTCAGTTGGGTTGAGTCTGCTGATGCGGTAAGGCGCGTTTTGGATCTATGGGGTAAGTACCCGGTTTTCTTCGTTAGAAATAGGTTCAAAGTCTCTTTAGGTAATGTTTTCACCAGTTGGTAGTCAGGACTTAGATTGTAGAGTGGAAACTTTTCGATTCTTCGTTTTTTTTCCCGTTGGTATTTCGTTTCGAGCTTGGTCGATCGTGGGGGATTTTCGTTAATACCACATTGATTGTGGTTGGTTGCTGCCACAATGGTGATGTTCTTCCTTCCTTCAGGACTTCGAGGCTGGAGAAGTTAGTTTACAACTGTCGCGTCGGTTTCTCTCCTTGTCTTGATGACATAGTCGTAGTGTAGCACGAGTAATATGGCATGCTCTCTGTTGAAACAGGGGGCCAGTTATACGGTTTGAGCTGTTCTAATCTTCGTGCCAAATCAGTTCAGAATTCTTTGTTTAAATTTGGTGGGCTGGACTTCTCTTTGTAATATTTTGGTGGGCTCGTTAAAAGTTAATATGTCTTGGGTGGCTTGCATTTTTAAATCTATTTCCTGATGGAAATATTAGCTTGCTAATCGCAATGTTCTTTTGTACTTGGTTTTTCGCATACAGGCTGTAGTGGGCCCTTTGTTCTTATTCATGTCAAAGATGGCTTTTCTCAGTTTGGTTTGATGGCTAGCCTTCTCTGAGTTATTGTTGTAATGTAGATGTCTCTTGTGGAAAAGGGTTTTCGAATGTCCATTCCTCCAGACAAGTTAACTTAGTCTCAACACCCAGACAGTTCCAATAATCAAGTGGGCTTCCTTAGTTCTTTAGGCCCGCCCACAGGCTTGAATTTGTCTTGTAAAAGTCCAAAATTCGATTAAAGTTCGTAGTTTCTTCCATGAGCACTTTAGGATTTCAAACTTTTCGGTACATAGTCCCAAATTAAATTTCCTTTTGAATGAGCCCAAACACTGGGGTGGGGGGAGGGGGAGGGTTATCGTGAATTTTGCATCCTTCACAGCGCATACCTCTCCTAATGCACCATCAATTAGCAAGGATGGTTGGTGCGGGAAACGGAAAATGTCGCACTGGTGCGGTAGGGGCTGTTCTTGTAGGGGTGGGACAGGGGCGCATTGTTCGGGCTGATTCGAAGGAGCTTTATTCTGCAACTGGGAGTGCAACTTAGTCGGACACTGGGGTGAGAATTTTAACTCCCCCTGTCCGGTGGAAACCAGACAGGTGAGCAGTTAAAATGGAGTGGGTGAAATACCCACTCCCTTCTCGTCTCTGTTAAAATTTTAACGAGCCTGAATTTTCAGGCCTATGGGGCACCCATCTGACCCTCATACATTTACGCAAATAGGGTTCCTATTACGTCAATAGGATCTTAACCAGGAAGTCAAGGGGCGCCCAGAGCAGTTTCCTAAGCAGTCCGAAAACCAAAGAGACCTTTACAGGTAAATGTTCCTACTCCTGCTCCTCCTCGTCCCACAAGGAAAATATAGGCCCCCTCTGCCCCAGAACTCCCAGCGGGAACAGCTGACTGCCCCGGGATCCTCGTCTTCCCTACTCCTCACACTTTCCTTGGGCAAGGTGGGCGGCCTCTCAACCATCCGAATTCCCGCTACTTCCCACTGGCTGCCCAGCCGCTTAGGGCGGGTAGTTGGCCAAGGGCATGTTAAATGAAGGCCGGTCCTTAAATTGGGCCGGGCCTCTTGCTGCTGCACCGAGCCGACCGCTCACCAGGCTTTCCCACCACGGATGTCCAAAATAGAAATCTCGCTCTCCCCAATTCCTAGCACTAATGTTCCTCACCTAGAAGCACACAAGTCATGAACATAAGAACATAAGAAATAGGTGCAGGTGTAGGCTATTCGGCCCCTCGAATCTGCTCCAACACTCACTTCCCTGCCTGTTCCCCATAACCCTTGATTCTCCTGTAGTTCAAGAATCTGTCTATCTCCGCCTTGAATATATTCAATGACCCAGCCTCCGCAGCTCACTGGGGTAGAGAATTCCAAAGATTCACCAACCCTCAGAGAGAAGAAACTCCTCCTCATCTCCATCTTAAGTGGGCGACCCCTGATTGTGAAACTATGCCCCCTAGTTCCGGATGCCCTCATGAGGGGAAGAGCATCCTAGTGATGTCTGTGATCGAGTGGGGGAATCTTCCACCAATACGGATTGCTGGCACTCAGACTCAGTGAACTAAGGTGGGTTTTTAAGTTCGGAGCCGTTTGTTGGCGGGAATATCGCACAGGAATGAAGTGCTACATCAGATGAAACGATTAGGAGGCGTAATCTTACCCCATATGAATCACGCCTTCTGTGAACCAGGGATCAGTACTGAAAGGGATCGTGGAAAAGTACAGATCACTTATCCCCGACTTCGAGGGAGCAAAAAAAGAGATATATAAAACAACAGTGCCTCAAATTATTATGGAGACACATTGATTGATAAAAACACTATTAAATTCCTCGAAGAACCACAGAAACTGATTTTCATAAATATACTATAAACAGGTTTCAGATAGTGCAGAGGAAGAGATTCTAAAACTTTTCCATCAGTGTCTGATGTTTAAGTTATGAGAAATGACTTCATAGTTAACAGATTCAAAGTCTCTTGTCCAACTTTTGTTATATTTTATTAGTGAGTATATCTCTCGTTCCAACTTCCCACCTTAGTGTCCAGACACTGAATAAACAGTGAGGCTTAAATGGTTCAGATTTGGGAAAAGATTCAAAATAACTCTGAAATAATAAGGCAGTTGTGTGCTCCTGGCGTGTGTGCCAAATGCAAAATTAACCATTGCTGTTTGAGGGATCGCGATGAAATGCTGACGACTGCAGAATTCGTGAATGTGAGAAAGAAAGAAAGACTTGGATTTATATAGCACCTTTCATGACCACCAGATGTCTCAAAGCGCTTTACAGCCAATGAAGTACTTTTGGAGTGTAGCTACTGTTGTAATGTAGGAAACGGGGCAGCCAATATGCGTACAGCAAGCTCCCACAAACAGCAATGTGATAATGACCAGATAATCTGTTTTTGTTATGTTGATTTGAGGGATAGATATTAGCCAGGACACCAGGGCTAACTCACCTGCTCTTCTTTTAAATAGTGTCATGGGATCTTTTCATCCACCTGAGAGGGCAGACGGGGCCTCGGTTTAACATCTCATCCGAAATACAGCACCTCCGACAGTGCCGCGCTCCCTCAACACTGCACTGGAGTGTCAGCTTGGAGCAGGACTTGAACCCACGACCTTCTGACTCAGCAGTGAGAGTGCTACCCATTGAGCCACAGCGCGCAATCCTTCATCTGGACCGTCCTATCCAAACCAGGACACTTCCAATTTCCAGATAACTATCATTTATATTATCCCTCAGTGAAATATTGAGAGAGAATTCACAAAGCTGAATCAAACCGACTGTTCTTTGATTGAACGGCGCTATTGATGAATAGGTTTTGACCCAAAGAAGAATTTTCCCATTTATTTCCATTACTTAAGTTCCTGATAATACGCATGTCAGCTTAGGTCAGCTATTTGGAGCCAGAAGGTTTGGGGTTCAAACCTCACCCCAGTTTTGAACATATTTAATGATGACATCCCTGTCCTGTAGGGAGAGACTGCTAGATTATCAGAGATCCCATCTTTCAGATGAGACATTAAACCAACACCTGGTTTGCTTGTTTAGGTGTATGTGCTCGCTGACCTACATTGGCTCCCGGTTAAGCAATGCCTTGATTTCAAAATTATCATCCTTGTTTTCAAACCCCTTCATGGCCTCGTCCCTCCCTTTCTCTGTAATCTCCTCCAGCCTCACAACCCCCCAAGATACCTGCGCTCCTCTAATTCTCTCTTCAGATTCTCTGATTATAATCGCTCAAACATTGGTGGCCGTGCCTTCTGTTGCCTAGGCCCCAAGCTCTGGAACTCCCTGCCTAAACCTCTCCACCTCTCTTTCTTCCTTCAAGACGCTCCTTAAAACCTACCTCTTTGACCAAGCTTTTGGTCACCTGCCCTAATTTCTATTTATGCGGCTCGGTGTCAATTAAAAAAAAAACCTCATAATACACCTGTGAAGCGCCTTGGGACGTTTCACTACGTTAAAAGTGCTATATAAATACAAGTTGTTGTTCAGGTGGATAGTAAAAGATCCCACTGCATTACTTGGAGAACAGGGATTTCTCCCAGTGTTTGTGGCCAACACGCCTTCAGCCACCCAAACCAGATTCATATCCTTTTTTCATTCACATTTTGCTTTCCTTATTGTGCGTATTTCTTTACATTGTAGCACAATTTTTCAAGTAATCTCTCCACCCTGTCTAACTTGATTCTTTGGATCTAAAAAGTCACAGAGTCAGTTCAATGGCCCACTAATAGTATTTTCATTAGTCTAGTTGCATTCACAACCACAATTCTATTTGACAAGACAGTAACCTTCACTCAGTCAGTGAGTTATTGTTGAACGTACTGTCGGGCTCTCCCAAGGGCTCAGTGAGCAAGAGCGCCACATCGATCCGGAAGGTCGGGGGTCAGATCCCAGGTCTGTGAAGAGGTAGCTGACCACCGCTGTACCATGGCGAGGAGCGCAAGTGGCAGCTTAGTGAGGTATAGGGGGTGAGTGCAAGTTGGCAAGGAACCCTGCTTTTCAGCAATGCCCGCTGAACGTGCATGTGGGCAGGCAGAGAATGAAGACAGGATTGCGTTCAGCTGTGATGCCCGTCACAGTCGAATAACCTGCCAACTCTCAGCCACAAGGCTCACAGATGAATAATAAAAAACATGGGCAAGGTACCAGAAAGTGCTCACTGCTTTCCAGTACTCCATAAAGTGCTTTCCAGTACCCCAGAAAATCTTCAAGAGGGGAGGGAGTGAAAATTGGTGAGAAAATAATAACTATCACAGTGTGACACGAGAAAATCATAAATCCAATAAAACTAACTGCATTATCTGACATGTTTCCGAGCCAGTTCCTTACATGACGAACTAAGCTATTTGAGCTTCGTAGCAACACAGTGATGTACAAACAATAGGTCTTCAGTGACCTTTTTTGGGGCTCCCTAAAGTATTAACCGTGCTCAAACACAAGCTACATTAAGGCCAAAATAAAAAACAGAAAATGCTGGAAATACTCATCGGGTCAGGCAGCATCTGTGGAGAGAGAAACAGAGTTAATGTTTCAAGTCAATAACTTTTCGTCAGAAACATCAGGTCATCGACCTGAAACATTAAGGGGGAGAAATTCGGGAGCGTCACATTTGGGGCACTAACTTTTAAAAGTTGGAAAACTTAGCGGCAGGCACTAATGTTTTCTAACTTTTAAAAAATTGGGCTTTTGTGCTCCAGGCAAGAAGTGGAGCTCTAGATCATGCGCTCCATATCCTTCCTGGAGCGCAAGAGGCAGCAGGCAGGGCAGTAGTGTGCAGTGCTGCCACGTTGGAAGGCTCCTTCTCTCCATTAAAGGGAAGGGTCATCGCTGCAGGGTCTGCAAAATAAAAACTTAACTGGGCCCCGATGGCAGCCGTGATCCGACCCGATCAGCCGATGCGGTGCAGCGAGTGCCGGGCTGATTGATTGCGGGGCAGAAAGCTGGAAAAAAAAACCCAGAGGAATGTAAATTGTTTTTTACTTACCTTGGCCACCTCGCCTTTAAGCGTCTCCCCCAAAGCACCCGGCCTCCTGATCAACGCCTCCTGCAGCTGCCGCTGTTTTCGCCCAGCGATGCTGCAGGGGGCAGAACCAAAGTTTCGGTGCGGGGTGCGACCGGGGCGATGCGCACGGCGATGACATCACGGTCTCTGAGCGAAGGATATCAGGGCACAACGTCATACCGCCACCGCAAACCTCCTGTCGAATATGGCGTGAGTCAATCTCCCCGGTCGGCAAGTACTTAGCACCCCCCAGAGGCGACAACGGGAGGTGCTAAGGGGGCCAATTTCTAAGTCTAACTCTGTTTCTCACTCCACAGATGCTGCCTGACCTGCTGAGTATTTCCAGCATTTTCTGTTTTTATTTCAGGATTTCCAGCATCCGCAGTGTTTTGCTTCAACATTAAAGGCCATCCAGAACTTGTTTCATTCACACTCACCCCCTCGAACAGTTTTCCGATACGGCAGTAATTTGCCACGGGTGAGATGCACTCTTAAATGCATTTTCCTCCCCCGACACTTCGTGGTCTTCCCCGTACCGTGGGCCATTCAGTAAGAGGCACATCCAATCTTTTGAAGGATGGGTCGGTCACCTTTTGAATTTTGCTCCCTTCCCCTCCGGGAAAATGCTTGGCCTCTTTCTTGGAATCTGGGTATCTTAGTTTGGCAACCTAACGTGGATGTGATCATGACGCCATCCCACAATCTACAGCTCTGTGGTCTAGCATGCTGACATCTCAATAAACATAGCCGCTGCTCCTCCATGTGGTTTTATTGGTGGGCAGAAATGTGCTGAAATTACATTTTTACATCACTGTATCAATTCACTGTAAAGTTCCCTCCTCTCCTGTAGCTGCTGACTCAGGATGAGGTGCGGTTCCACAGGTGGGGCCATTCTTCATGTGCGAATCTACTGAGTGCCAGCGGGCTAGTTGAGCAAGGCCAAGCATCAGTCGTGCCTGGTCCTGTCCTCAGTCAGTGCCCGTACAATTTTTTTAGCAGGAGACACCATAATCAGTGTCAGCCGTGGCTCAGTGGGTAGCACTCTCGCCTCGGAGTCAGGAGGTTGTGGGTTCAAGTCCCACTCCAGGGACTTAAGCATATAAATCTAGGCTGACGTTTCCAGTGCAGTGCTGAGGGAGTGCTGGACTGTCGGAGGTGCCGTCTTTCGGATGAGACGTTAAACCCGAGACCCTGTCTGCTCTATCAGATGGATGTAATCGATCACGTGGCACTATTTCAAGGCAGAGCAGGGGAGATCTCCCTGGCGTCCTGGCCAATATTTATCCCTCAAATCAATAAAAACAGATTATCTGGTAATTTTCACATTGCTGTTTGTGGGAGCTTGCTGTGCGCAAATTGGCTGCCGCGTTTCCTACATTACAACAGCAACTACACTCCAAAAGTTTTTAATTGATTGTAAGTCGCTTTGGGATGTCGTTAAAGGTGCTTTAGAAATGCTAGTCTTTCTTTGCTTCATTTCATCTGGTTCACGTTTTACAAAGAAATAAATCATTGATTTAATATCTAGCTCCTCCTGACAGAGGTGGATATAGAACAAGGTTTAAAAATACAAAAAACATGAGGGACAGAGAGGAAAATTTATATAATTCAGACATGCAAAAATAGAAAATATGAACTCCCATATCATATAATGTTAATCGTTCAATTTTAAAAGCACTTTGCAAAACAACCCAAGTCATAATAACATAACTTATAATAATATAACTCTTGTAACAAAGATCGTTTCAATTATTTGCTCCAAAAATTGCCACTCATGCATGTGGGAGCTATTCAGACCCTTTTATCCAATCAGGTGGCAGTCTGTGGTTGAGAACACGCCCATCAGATTGATTGGCAGGTCTGGAGCGAGACGTACACACTTCACATTACTGTCTCTTTGTAATTTGGGGGAAATTAGATCCTAATTATTTCAAGTTAGTTATTTTGGGAAGAACTTTAGAATTTAGAATTAAATAGAGCAAACTGTCCAGCTTTCAAAGAGTATCCCTGGTCAGAAGTGTCAATTTTAGTGGCCAGGCTCATGTTGAATGATTTGATTTAGTTAATGAAGTCGCCTATTTTTAAATGGTTTCCACTCCTCAACAATTATTTATATTCCAACAGCCAATTTCAAAAATTGAAACCGTGGAACAGTTTTTTTTTTCTAAAATGGATCGTTTTTAAAACGTCCCCATATAGTCTTAATGTCCTGCATCTCATTTTACAACATTTTACTGCGGGCTGAATATCTACAGCTTAAGAGCAACAGAAAGCGTGAACCGAGGATTATCTGAAAGGGCGGTGGAAGCGGATTCAATTAGTTTCAAAACGGAACTGGATCACTACTTGAAGGGGAAAGATTTGTAGGGCTGTGGGGAAAGGGCAGGTGGAGTGGGATGAATTGGTTCGCTCTTTCAAGGAGTCGGCACAGGCACGATGGACTCCTTCTGTGCTGGAGCATTCAATGATTCTACGAGCAGGCATTTGTCTCACAGAACCAAGTCCATCCACAGACCATGCAGTCAGAATCAGGTGAATTTATAATGGGGAACAAAGAAATGGCAGACCAATTGAACGAATACTTTGGTTCTGTCTTCACGAAGGAAGACACAAATAACCTTCCGGAAATACTAGGGGACCGAGGGTCTAGCAAGAAGGAGGAACTGAAGAATATCCTTATCAGTCCTGAAATTGTGTTAGGGAAATTGATGGGATTGAAAGCCGATAAATCCCCAGGGTCTGATAGTCTGCATCCCAGAGTGCTTAAGGAAGTGGCCCTAGAAATAGTGGATGCATTGGTGATCATTTTCCAACAGTCTATCAACTCTGGATCAGTTCCTATGGACTGGAGGGTAGCCAATGTAACACCACTTTTAAAAAATGGAGGCAGAGAGAAAATAAGGAATTATAGACCGGTTAGCCTAACATAGGTGGTGGGGGAAATGTTGGAATCAATTATTAAAGATGAAATAGCAGCGCATTTTGAAAGCAGTGACAGGATTGGTCCAAGTCAGCATGGATTTATGAAAGGGAAATCATGCTTGACAAATCTTCTAGAATTTTTTGAAGATGTAACTAGTAGAGTGGTAAGAGGGGAACCAATGGATGTGATGTATTTGGACTTTCAAAAGGCTTTTGACAAGGTCCCACACAAAAGATTAGTGTGCAAAATTAAAGCACATGGTATTGGGGGTAATGTATTTACGTGGATAGAGAACTGGTTGACAGACAGGAAGCAGAGAGTCGGGATAAACGGGTCCTTTTCAGAATGGCAGGCAGTGATTAGTGGGGTGCTGCAGCGTTCACTGCTGGGACCTCAGCTATTTACAATATACATCAATGATTTAGATGAAGGAATTGAGTGTAATATCTCCAAGTTTGCAGACGACAGTAAGCTGGGTGGCGGTGTGAGCTGTGAGGAGGATGCTAAGAGGCTGCAGGGTGACTTGAACAGGTTAGGTGAGTGGGCAATTGCATGGCAGATGCAGTATAATGTGGATAATTGTGAGGTTATCCACTTTGGTGGCAAAATCAGGAAGGCAGAATTATATCTGAATGGCGACAGATTAGGAAAAGGGGATGTGCAAAGGGGATGTACCTGGGTGTCATGGTACATCAGTCATTGAAAGTTGGCATGTAGGTATAGCAGGTGGTGAAGAAGGCAAATGGCATTTTGGCCTTCATAGCAAGGGGATTTGAGTATAGGGGCAGGGAGGTCTTACTGCAGGTGTACAGGGCCTTGGTGAGGTCTCGCCTGAAATATTGTGTTCAGTTTTGGTCTCCTAATCTGAGGAAGGACGTTCTTGCTATTGAGGGAGTGCAGTGAAGGTTCACCAGGCTGATTCCCAGGATGGCAGGACTGACATATGAGGAGAGACTGAATCGACTGGGCCTGTATTCACTGGAATTTAGAAGAATGAGAGGGGATCTCATAGAAACATATAAAATTCTGACGGGATTGGACAGGTTAGAGGCAGGAAGAATGTTCCTGATACTGGAGAAGTCGAGCACCAGGGGTTACAGTCTAAGGATAAGGGGTAAGCCATTTAGGACCGGTGGAATTCCCTGCCGCAGAGAGTTGTTGATGCCAGTTCATTGGATATATTCAAGAGGGAGTTAGATATGGCTCTTACGGTTAAGGGGATCAAGGGGTATGGAGAGAAAGCAGGAAAGGGGTACTGAAGGAATGATCAGCCATGATCTTATTGAATGGCGGTGCAGGTTCGAAGGGCCGAATGGCCTACTCCTGCAACTATTTTTCTATGTTTCTATGAGGAGAAACTTCTTCACTCAGAGAGTTGTTAACCTGTGGAATTCTCTACCGCAGAAAGTTGTTGAGGCCAGTTCATTAGATATATTCAAGAGGGAGTTAGATATGGCCCTTACGGCTAAAGGGATCAAGGGGTATGGAGAGAAAGCAGGAACGGGATACTGAGGTGAATGATCAGCCATGATCTTATTGAATGGTGGTGCCGGCTCAAAGGGCCGAATAGCCTACTCCTGTAACTATTTTCTATGTTTCTATGTTTCTATGCACAAATAACATAATTACCAGCTCCACTCACTTTAATCTCATTGGGGCAAATACCCTAATCCTGTAAAATATTGAAGGAACGTTCCAGGGTATCTCTCTTACCTTTGTAACCTCTATTATTCAGTGCCACAGGCAACATTGTGGCAAGATACATTCAGATGAACATCTTTGGTCATGTTTTTACAAAATGCTTACCCTTCTGTGGTCCCATTATAAGCTTTAAAATCCATTTTGAACAGGCAGACAAGATCGAGCTTTGCAACTTATCCAAAATATGGTATGTATTCAATGAAGTACTCCCTCACTTCTGCACCAGAGTATACGCTCAGTTCTGGTATGGGGATTGAACCTACAACCATCTGACTCCAAGGCAAGAGTGCTTCCAATTGAACCAAGCTGACACTCACACTCAACCATCAGCAACAGGAGAATCAATCATTTTGATGGTGCATTTGCATAGTTTCTGAAGAACATAAGAAATAGGAGCAGGAGTCGGCCATTTGACCCCTCGAGCCTGCTCCACCATTTAATAAGATCATGGCTGATCTGATCTTGGCCTCAACTCCACTTCCCTGCCCACTCCCCATAACCCTTGACTCCCTTATTGTTCAAAAATCTGTCTATCTCCACCTTAAATATATTCAATGACCCATTGAAGGGAGCACTGAGATGATTTTCAAATGCTCACAGCAGAGCAAAGGATGTTTTAACGGCTTTCATTCCCAATGTTCAATCAAGGTGTGTCTCATTGTTTCTTGTTCATGTCTCGACTCTTGCAAAATTCCAGAAGAGTAAAAAGGTTTAAGTATCACTTAGAGCGATGAGGAGGGAATTTGGGAGACATCTCGTTACACAGAGCATTGCTGGGTTATGGAGTGCTTGAGGCCAAGAGTGTTGCAAGTTTTAAGGAAACGTTGACAAATATTTGAAACAGGGGAAGATATAGAACTATGTGGAGAAAGCACGGCCGTGGGATTGGTTTTTGCTTTGCCCTAGCAAGGAGCTGGTACAGACACGCAGAAAGCAAGCTCGGGCAGCGGAAGGAGCGTGTGGCAAACCAGACTCCCCACCCACCCTTTCCTTCAACCACTGTCTGTCCCACCTGTGACAGAAACTGTAATTCCTGTATTGGACTGTTCAGTCGTCTAAGAACTCACTTTTAGAGTGGAAGCAAGTCTTCCTCGATTTCAAGGGACTACCTATGATGATGATAGTACAGACACAATGGATCAACTGGCCTTCTGTATTATAAGCCACTATGATCCTACAGAGGAGTTCAATTGTAGCACCTGAACAGCTACCTACTGAGATGAACTAACTCAGAATTGAAACTGGGACCTTCGGTATGGACCAGTACCTCAGTAGACAGCACAGTTACCAGCATGGGAGTCTTGACATGTTTCTATTGGCCTCTGCCTACAAGGTAATCGTTTTAAAATCTAGACCTGGCCTTGTTGTCCTTCCCTGCAACTCCACAATCATCACACAGTCACAGTGTAGTACTTTAAACTATTGAAAGAACTGAATAATGTAGATGCAAGATATTCAACTTAAACTGAGATTACAGGGCTGGAGGACATGTAAGAAGTTGGCAAGAGATTATGAAGAATAACATGAGCTTTACAAATCTGTCTTCATTGCTCTTGGACCCGAGCCCAGAAGTAACCCCAGCTGCTCCTTGCACCAATCTTTCCTCCACATCTTTATTCTCCTGTAATTATGGAGTGTAAAACTGGGGCCAAATGTGCTTCGACTGAGGCACTGATCAGATGAGGTGCTGGATGGCTACTGGAGTCGGTGGCTTTGCACCACCCCAGTTTCAATTCTGAGTTAGCTAATCTCAGGCGATAGCAGATCAGGTGCTACGACTGAACTCCCCTGTAGGATCATAGTTGCTTATAATACAGAAGGCCATTTGTGTGTCTGCTCCCTGCTAGAGCAAAGCAAAACCAATCCCACTGCCTTGCTTTCTCCACGTAGTTCTGTGCCTTCCCCTGTTTCAAATATTTGCCCAGTTTTCCTTAAAACTTGCAGCAGTCTCTGCCTCAAGCACTCTATAACCCAATAACGGCCTGTGTAAAGAGATTTTTCCCAAATGCCTGCCTCACTCGCTCTGTGCCATTGCCATCAAGGGTGCAAATTGAAAGAAACACACAAAATAAATCCTAATACCAACCACCATGGTGTGAATGCCCTGAGAAATGAGACACTAAGATCTGCCACGATCGTACACGCGTATGAGCAAGACCGGAGAAGAAAAATCCCAAACTTAGTTCAGAACACTCTATGACACTGATTCCATTCACGTGTCTGTGTTAGATGGAACCTTCAATGCCTCGCTCCAGACGGCCTGTCTGTAGCTGCAGCATTACTACTCTCCTGTGTATAGTTACTGCCTCACGGTGCTCACAGTGCCTGTCTGTTTCTCGCCTTGCGAGTCTATAACTGAGGAAATTGGAAACTTCTAATCTCGAGTCTTGACCTATACCCTTAGGGAATGAACTCCCCCCACCTCCCATTGGCTCAATCTGTTATTTTGGAAATTTGAACAGAAACGCTAGTGCACTTGAGTCACGCTTGATAATAAAAGGATTTTCCCATCTTTTCTGGAGAAAGATTGAACAAAAATAAATGAAAGTGAACAAATACGATGTTCACATCGGGATTTAGGTTATATTTTGAGCCTACAGAGCCGTAACTGTTAGCTTGGCCTGCTTGTTAGCACTTTCCCCTTTGGATCAGAAGTTGTGGGTTGAAGCTTACGTCCAGAGGCTTGAACACATAATCTGAGATGATACTCCAGCGAAGTACTAAAGAAGTGCTGTCCTTCGGATGTGATGTTAAGCCCAGACCCTGGCTGCCAGTTCGGGTGGATGTAAAGATCCCATGACACTATTCAATGCAAAGGAGTTCTACTGGTGTACTGGCCAACATTTCTTCAACCAAAAACAAATAAACTGGTTATTAATCTCATTGCTATTTACAAGTTGGCTGCTGCATTTTCCTACATAACAATGACCATATTTCAGCAGTAATTCACTGTATGTGAAGTGCCATGGGTGTCTGAGAAACGTGATGAAGCTTTTTTTTTAATAAACCTAATTCCAGCTCTTCTTTATATTGTGCAACCTTTTCCTGCTCTGTCGGAGTTTGTTAGTGATTTGGAACCCAACCCATTTACATTACAGGGCAGAAGTCCAAGCAATGGTGCAACAAGGAACCATCTATACATGCGTAAAAATTGTGCCAGTTGAAAAGTCAACCATTCCGACTTTACTTTCTTAGCCACAGTGTTTTTATACAATGATAACCACAGTCGCACCTATCTGACCTCTACCTAGATTAACTTTCATTTCCCCCTTCAGAGACTGACGGGCCCGTACATTGCAAACATTTTCTCTGCTTATTTCCCACTTGTGACATTTGAAGGGCTAGATTTTTCGCTGCTGTCCGCCTCTGTTTTTGACCCGGAGGGGCGGCGGTGAGCTCCCCGCTGGGGTTTTCGGGGATGGTTTCGGTGGGGCGCGGAGCATTACCGCCCGGGAGAGGCATGCCGGTGTGCAACGCCCCATGGCTGCGACACCGGCTCGACTTTTGACTCTCCCGCCCGGACCCTAGCGCCCCGCAGCGCGCCCTGGTGGGACCGCCTGTGAAAGTGGGTGTTCCAAGCTGTAGCGGCCGCAGTGAGGCAAGTAATGTCGACCTCAGGTAAGTGGGATTGTTTTGTCTTTTCTTTTTTTTTGGCGGTTTATGTTGTGGTGGCGTGGGCTATGCATTGGGAATGTTTTTGGCGGGGTTTTGTTTGCAGTTTTTTTTCTCCCCAGACCTCACTTAGAACGCTCCTAGGTCGGCTCTTTAGCTCGGGATTTCCGCATGCTCAGCCGGCCCAGCGCCGTAAGAGAGGTGTGTAATGCCTCCCTTAGCGCTCCGCCCCACACTCAGGGCCCAGCTACCCAATTTTGCTGACTGAAGCAAACTGTTCCTGGGCAGTATCAGGACCGCCACTCTGCCATTAACCCCCGAAATCCTTAAAGCCAAAAATCCAGCCCTCTTGTAGGTTTAATCCTGCATTTCCTAGTTGATTTGTAGAGGAACATGGCAGTTAGACCAAGTAAGCTTTTAAGGTAACAACTCTACTCCCCCCAGCATGGAGTTTTGGCCACTGCGTTTGCATGTGGGGAATTCAGGTTCAGACATCATCGGGCCCCTTTAGCTCTCTGTCCAGATCCACAAAAGTTATCAAGCGGTAGAATAGACAGACTGCACAGATCATGGTCCCACCATGCCCCGTTCCAAACATCTCATTGTGAGTATTGGAAGGCTCTGAAATATCCTGGTTGCAAATGGCTAAAGCGGTCGCCATCTCAGACTGCAGTCCTGAACTCTTAGGCTTTGCTGATTGGGAGTTCCAGGAATTTGACCCAGCAGCCATGAAGGAACGGCGACGTATGACCTGTATTTGTGGCTTCATTGTCCTGGTCCAACATCCACGTGCAATCCTTGGTATGGGTGAAACTGGTTCTAAGTCACTTGTGCACGAGGAATGTATGGATCGGGCAAAGCTGCAGCGTAGCAGGGAGCTTCAGGTTCTGGATGATTTCTGATGACAAGGTCCGTGCAGCAGAGCTGGTCTCCAATCGCCTTGGTTGATCCTTGCCACTGGACCAAGACCTAGCTGTGTCAAGCCCGTGTGGTGGCTGGTGTGCAACGGCCACCACACGTTAAAAAAAATCCACGCACAGGCATCTTCTACCCTTCAACATGTAGTTCGGGACCTGGAATATTAGGTTCTTCATTGAAACATCTGTGAACTCATCCCTTTTTGGCGTGGAAGCAAATCATCCTCGTTTCGAGGGACTGCCTATGATGATGATGACTCCTTTTGGTGCTAATCCAAGACGTACCAACACGTTGATCGTACAGTTGCACCAGGTAGTGTTCTATTCTGCAAAGTAAACTGAGGCGCAGAGCAAATTTGCTGCGTGGTTATTGAAATGGAGGGAAAGGGAGCCCATTCCTTTCTCTGAAGATTGACTCTCCTACAATCCTGAAGGTACTGAGGGGTGGATTTTTGGCTCGTTGCTATCTCTGTTTTCAGCCCGGCCGGGCGACCAGCTTCCAGCATCCCGCTGGGGTTTTCGAGGCTGATTGGGGCGGGACGCAGAGCATTACTGCCCAGAAGAAGTGAGCCGATGAACAACAGTATCAACATCCAGAGAGCAGGTTTATAAAAATGAATGCCTGCTTAGGGGTCACTAATTTATGGCAATCCTACACGTCACTTAAATAAAATGCTTAATTGATATAATACCTTATCACATAAGTTTGACGTGTAGTGACTGTTCTATAGGCAAACACAGCAGCCAACATGCACACACAGCAAGATCCCATAAACAGCAATTGGATGAATGATCAAAATTGAGGAAGATAATAATTGGTTAAATGTATATCCTGATGAAAGTTGAACTTTACACATGCGGAACAGAGTTAATGTAATGCAAATGACCAGCGTTTTTGGTGGTTTTGATTTTGGGAGCAATGTTGGCCAAGTCCTGAAGGTAAATCCCTGCTCTTCTTTGCATAACATCCATGTGAGTGCTTGAACAGACAGGCATGTTCTGATCCATGGCTCATCCATAGTACAACACTTCTGACAATGTCAAACTCTCGAGTGCTAGAGCTGACAGACTAAATTATGCACTTTAGTACTGGAGCAATGCTTAAATAAACAGCCTTCTGACTTGGAGTTGAGTAGATTACCAACTGAGCCAATATAAAGAAACAAGAATATTGAAGAATAAAATTCAAAAGTTCCTCCGAGGATAAAATCTTAAAGTTATAATTCAGAGCTGATTAAAGAAAAAATGAAATGATTGCCCAAAATAATATCAATTAACAAGTATTCACAAGTTTACAACAGGAAGTCCAAGGACTCTCTAAAGACTGATGTTAAAGGAAAATTAAGGGTGTCATTAATATAGGGGAACACTAGACTCTATTCATAAAGGTCCTTAGTGCTCATTTACATGTAACCCTTAAGAGGTCATTCTAGCTTGTGTGCAATGAACAGTGTATGATTGAGTGAGCACAACTCAAGAATGAAAGACTTGGAACTGATTAACCTAGGCTTTGTGCTTCAATCAAATGAACATGTTACCTTTGCAATGTAGACCCTCCTCAATCACACAATGTGGGCCAAGAGACCTGTTGATGATGGTCACAGGATTTACGACCCAAAGAGAGAAATGACACAGCAGGGAGTAAGTTTATACATCGTCTGAAGTTGGACTACTCCAATTCCAAATATAATGTTGGAGCTTTAGAACCACATTACCGAAGGTCCAAATGACACCAGTTCTCATGATGCCTCTCATGGTCCTACCAGAGCAGATTCTGCCATGGATTTTAATATTTCCAGAACCCAGTAGCGAGCAAGATGTGGAATACCGGGATTGTCATTGATTATAGAAACATAGAAACATAGAAAATAGGTGCAGGAGTAGGCCATTCGGCCCTTCGAGCCTGCACCACCATTCAATATGATCATGGCTGATCATGCAACTTCAGTACCCCATTCCTGTTTTCTCACCATACCCCTTGATCCCTTTAGCCGTAAGGGTCACATCTAACTCCCTTTTGAATATATCTAATGAACTGGCCTCAACAACTTTCTGTGGTAGAGAATTCCACAGGTTCACAATTCTCTGAGTGAAGAAGTTTCTCCTCATCTCGGTCCTAAATGGCTTACCCCTTATCCTTAGACTGTGACTCCTGGTTCTGGACTTCCCCAACATCGGGACCATTCTTCCTGCATCATGGAGTGAGAGAGTGAGGTTGCTGAATTAATACTATTTATTGTCAAATATCTGGAGTTTGTGCTGTTCATTCCGATCCAATGGATTACCCAAATTCATTTCATTTGGAACTATAATCTGGTAGATTTCTACAGCTACAACTGTAGCTTTGCCCTGGGTTGATGTCAGACCTCGACTCTACATTTACACTATAACTATAGTGGCAGTGCTAAGTGGGCTCCTGTTACACTTTGGGTTTATGTTCTTTCTCAGATAAACATAGAAATGCAGTTGCTACAACCACTTAAAATACACAACAAGGTAAATAAAAACTCAAACAAAGGCTCAGAAATTCGAGGTGAAGGTCACACCCCCTGGGCCTGAATGGTGAGGCAGGAGGACCCCTCGATATTGGGCCTCGGGCTTCAGTTCAACGCAACAGAGAGCTGAGAAAAGCCAGCCTGCACAGGCGAGTGCGAGGTTGGGTTGCTGCTCGTGATGCATCGGCCCTCGAGTAATTGGCTCCGGGGATTGGAGGACAATGCCTTTAATGTGGAGTTGGAAGGAGTACACCTAAGCACAGCTGGCACTGGCTGCCTCAGGGCAAACCAATATTGAAGAGGGGGCCTCAACCAAGCGTTAGGCTCCTTATTTTCATATGCAGAGGGTCTAACGCCTGTTTCAGGCATGGCTAAAAGATACATATTCTTTGTCATTAGCCAATATGGTGGGCGGCGCACCTCCGCTGGAAATGTGCATGCACTTCCTGCCCAACATAATGGGGCCTTAGTAGTCCGAATAGCGCCCGAAAAATGGGTGCTACCCGGACAAATTTGTACCGAGATGAGGAGAAACTTCTTCACTCAGAGAATTGTGAACCCCTGTGGAATTCTCTACCACAGAAATTTGTTGAGGCCAGTTCGTTAGATATATTCAAAAGGGAGTTAGATGTGACCCTTATGGCTAAAGGGATCAAGGGGTATGGAGAGAAAGCAGGAATGGGGTACTGAAGTGCATGATCAGCCGTGATCATATTGAATGGTGGTGCAGGCTCGAAGGGCTGAATGGCCTACTCCTGCACCTATTTTCTATGTTTCTATGTATGCCAACTTTTCAAAATACAAGTGCCTAGGACCTTCCCAGCTCAGCACCATACCAAGTGCTGCATTTAGACCTGGAGACAACAGGGCCTTCCACTCTGTGACTTACGTCCATTCTGTTTTTCTCTTACTACTTTTTCCTTGGGAAAAATTGAAGACACTATCTGTTCTACTTTCCTCTGTGGCTTTAAGCAAAGATAGCGAAGCCTTCTCTTCTGCTAAGCTGTCCTGTTTTTAGCTCTTCATTTTCCACAGAATCATTCCAATAATTAAGCTGAAGTCAAACAGGAAATAAAACAGGTAGTCAAACGGCTTACAATTGGCTATTAAATAATCACAGAAAATAACTGCCATGGAATAGATTTCTGGTGCAGGAATTTGATCGTATTGGATGGAAGGTTTTGAGCAGAACTAATCTGACTGGAGGTGTTCCTGGATGGATGTCAGCGTTAACTGATTTACAGAGCTTGACCATGCACATGTGGTAAAGTATAGCTGTTAGGTGGGTGGTTTATTTAACTTGGTTTGCATGGCTTAACTCCCGGAGTGATACAGTTCTCTTGTTGAAAATTATTTTCCTTTTCACAGTTGAAATATTTAACTGTATAGAATCTAGATGCCCAAAAAGGCCCAGCTTTAAAAAAAAATTTGTTCCTGGATGCGGACGGCGCTGGCAAGGCCAACATTTATTGGCCATCCCTAATTGCCCTTGAGAAGGTGGTGGTGAGCTGCCTTCTTGAACCGCTGCAGTCCGTGTGATGAAGGTACTCCCACAGTGCTGTTAGGGAGGGAGTTTCAGGATTTTGACCCAGCGACGATGACGGAATGGCCGATATATTTCCAAGTCAGGATGGCGTGTGACTTGGAGGGGAATGTGGAGGTGATGGTGTTCCCATGCGCCTGCTGCCCTTGTCCTTCTAGGTGGTAGAGGTCATGGGTTTGGGAGGTGCTGCCGAAGAAGCCTTGGTGAGTTGCTGCAGTGTATCTTGTAGATGGAACACACTGCAGCCACGGTGCGCCGGTGGTGGAGGGAGTGAATGTTTAAGGTGGTGGATGGGGTGCCAATCAAGAGGGCTGCTTTGTCTTGGATAGTGTCGAACTGGTAAAATCCTAAGAAGAATTCCTGAAGAAGAAGTCCCTTGCTTAAAGAAATGTGGCTTTTTTCAGTATAACAATAGAGATTGCAGGGAAATATGATAGAAGGGTTTAAAATTATGAAAGGATGGGGCAGGGTAGATACAAGCAAACTATTTCCAGTAGTTGAGGAGCCTACAACCAGGGGCCCTAGATAGAAGATTAAGTAAAAGAGATTTAGAATAAAGGGCAGGAGAAACGTCTTTACAGAGCATTTGGAGGCTGTGGACTTTATTTGCAGGGTCAGTGGTTGAGGCAGAAACACCAACAATCAAGATTAGATTGGACAGGTGGATGAAGGAAAGGGGGCTGAAGAGATACTGGAATAAGGCAAGTAAATATTGGGACTCTTTTTTCGATTGGAGGGTAACTGCTGACTCGGACTAGTCGGGCCGAATGGCCTGCTTCCGTTTTGTAATTTCTGTGTGTCGGGTAGGATCTAGTGAATTTCTTGGAATCCATCAAGTTTTTTCACTCTATTGGTGTTCAATGACCAATGAGAACATGAACCATTCTACATTAACAGAAGATTTGCTGACTTCAGTCGAGACTATAGCTAGGCTCAGTTTTGATGCTATCAAGTAACTTTGCTCGCTGTTCACGTTAAAACAGCCACTTGAATGAGGGATGGTGGGTGCCCTCTGTTTCCCATCTTCAAGAAAAAATAGTGGCATTGAAGTGTAAGCAGGCCACAAAGTTGTGGGTTGGTCAGAATGAGGGTCTGGGAAGTTCCAATGGGGAACCTAATTTAAAACTGGAGCCAGACTTTACAGCAATTAAAACGTACGCGGGGGGTGATACTTGTCTTGCTACCACCCTGTTTAGAGAGGATGTTTCCACTGATGGGGGAGACTGGAACTAGGGGGCATAATCTTAGAATAAGGGGCCGCCCATTTAAAACTGAGATGAGGAGAAATTTCTTCTCTCAGAGGGTTGTAAATCTGCAGAATTCGCTGCCTCAGGGAGCTGTGGAAGCTGGGACAATGAATAAATGTAAGACAGAGATAGATAGTTTCTTAATCGATAAGGGGATACGGGGTTATGGGGAGCGGGCAGGGAAGTGGACCCGATTCCATGATCGGATCAGCCATGATTGTATTAAATGGTGGAGCAGGCTTGATTGGCCGTATGGCCTACTCCTGCTCCTATTTCTTATGTTCTTATGTTCTGCTTATACCCGCAAATGGAGCAGCAGCGAGATGAACATTGAGGGTGGGGAAGAGCCAACTCCCGTCCGAAACAAGAAGTTCAAATAGGGGTCAGCGCACGGTTTCAAGATCCCCATTGCGATTTCCATGTCAATCAGTGCTGTCACTGCTACTCCCTCAATGGGCCCACAAAACAGGTTGGGCGGTGGCCATTTACAGTGGTATTTAAAAAGAGAAAGTAAGAGAAATCGAGGATCGGTCCTAAATACCCATCATTGCTTGATTCTTTTGGGCATTTTGAATCGGAAAGGCTTCCCTAAGTTCATCTCCTTATGTGCTCATGTAATTTCCCTGATACTGAAATCTGCTGCTGCCCAATGTGCCCTGCCCTCCACGTTAAGATGCAGCTAGGGGCCCATGATCAGCATCTGACCCATCAGATTTCCCACATTAGAAAGGTAGTGAGCTGCCTATAAGCATTGCAATTCGTGCTGGTAGCTCTTCTGTTCATTTGAAAAGAGGCTCAACCACAAAAATTGATCAGGCCTCCTGCCAACATGAATGGGCAAATAGAACGGTCACCCTACTCCCATCTGCCCGAGGAGCACTCCACCCCAAACCCGCGACCTCTACCACCTAGAAGGACAAGGGCAGCAGGTGTATGAGAACACCACCCCCTCCAAGCTCCCCTCCAAGTCACACGCCATCCCGACTTGGAAATATCTCGGCTGTTCCTTCATTGTCGCTGGGTCAAAATCCTGAAACTCCCTCCCTAATAGCCCTGTGGGAGTTCCTTCACCACACGGACTGCAGCGGTTCAAGAAGGCGGCTCACCACCACCTTCTCAAGGGGCAATTAGGGATGGGCAATAAATGCCGGCCTTGCCAGTGACGCCCACATCCCGTGAAAGAATAAATTTGAAATGCGTCACAAATGAATCTTAAATCATTCTCGGGCTGTTTAAGAAGGGAAAAATGTTTGGTTCTATAACTGATCTGTACAACAGTTAGAGTTCTTTACAATAAAGGTTTGTCCTTTTGATTCTGTTGCTCATATCTATTTACTTTTGAGTATCCTGTTGAGCTCACATTTGGAACTGTGACAATATTTACACACCTTGCATAGATTAATAGCAGGCATTCTTGTTCCTCTTTTTACTTCAATCTCAGGATGGGATCATCATCATCTACCCACATACCAGACTCCCCTTCCGTTTCTCAAAACGATTAAACACATTCCCTTCCTTGGCAACAAGTCATTTCAACAGAAAGCCACATAGTGCTGGATTGCACGTCAGCACCTGCAGAGCACTGCTTGCTGAGCTCTCGACCAAGTGGAGGAGGGGGGGTGGGTGGGGGAGGGGCGGAGCCTTCAAGCAGAGCCAAGCATTCATCGCACATCTGGTGGCCTTTGCTACAAAGCAGCACCGGCAAAATCCTGGGAGCAAGCCACCTGCCACATCTGCCTGGGGATGGCAGGTAGTACAGGCAGGTCCGACTGGGGTAGAATTCCGAGCACTTTGTAATTATTTGCTTCATGGGTTCTTTGCTTAAGCATTCATAGCAATAACTAGCTATTAAGAACTAGTTGGTTTATTCACAAAAGTTTATCACACGACACATCACCAGTTCATCCACCAGGCTCACAACTGCATACCTCATCATGGATGAACGAGAACAAACTGACTGGAGTTTTATCGAGTCCTGTTGAACATCACGTGACTGGCTAAGCCACTCACAATGCTACCAACCCGTGAGCATACTCACAGGTGCATACAATATTATCATAGGCGGTCCCTCGAACGAGGATGACTTGCTTCCACAAGAGTTCACAGATGTTTCGATGAAGGACCCGATGTTCCAATCCTGAACTCCAATTGAGGGTGTGGAAGATGCCTGTGCGTGGATTTTTTTAATGTGTGGTGACTGTTGCACACCAGCCACCACATGGGTTTGACAGAGCTAGGTCTTGGTCCAGTGGCAAGGGTTAACCAAGACGACTGGAGACCAGCTCTGCTGCACGGACCTAGCGCGCAGTGTAGGCTGGTCCATGCTGCCCCTGGGCCCTCGGCTCTTCAGGGCCTCGTACCCTCACACACATGGTGAAGAGGGGGGACTGTCATCATGATCCATCAGGGTCAAGATGTTCTGGACGATCGCTAATTAGGGAAAACTGTATTCATTTGCAGCTACAAGACAAAATAAAGATTGTATTTTTTGCTTCCACTTCTAGAGTGGTGCATTCTCCAGGCTAACACAAATACCTCCTGACCAGGAGAATGTGGCCAGTTGTTTCTTGGCAAGGCTGTGCATTTGTATCCTGGGTGGGGAGGGCTGGGAGAGGATTGTTGGGATCTGTATATTTGTTCATTCTCAAGACAGGGTGACACTTCTGCTCTTGCCTGCCAAGGTTAACCTCCATTTAAGGTTATCTCTGTTGAAAAGGAAGGGCCAGTTTTCCTGGGCGGGGGCCAGTTTTCCTGGGCGGGTACCGTTTGGGGGAACAGCAAGCACCGTACTACAGAGTCTAGCTTTCCTTGTAGTTCTTATTATAACACAGAGGGTGGACTTCAGGCATTGCTGGAGGCACTCTATTGACACAGAGACAGGAACATTGGGAGCACTTCAGTCCTTAAAGGCAACAGCACCATTAAAGGGGCGGGTACATTTAAACTGTCATAGGAAAAAGAAAGACTTGCATTTATATAATGCCTTTCATGACCAACAAACGTCTCAAAATGCTTTATAGCCAATGAAGTACTTTTTTTTTGGAAGTGTAATCACTGTTGTAATGTGGGAAACACGGCAGCCAATTTGCACACAGCAAGCTCCCACAAACAGCAATGTGATAATGACCAGATAATCTGTTTTTGTTATGTTGATTGAGGGATAAGTATTAGCCAAGGACACCAGGGATAACTCCCCCGCTCCTCTTCAAAATAGTGCCATGGAATTATTTACATCCACCTGAGAGAGCAGACGAGGCCTCGGTTTTCCGTCTCATCTGTAAGACCGCACCTCTGACAGTGCAGCACCCCCTCAGCACTGCATTGGAGTGACAGTCGAGATTTTTATGGTCAAGTCTCTGGAGTGGGACTTGAGCCCACAGCCTTCTGACATTGCAGAGACAGCAGGTCTGGTGCTGAAGCACCAGGTTTGTCTGGGAGCAGTTTTGCCCCTGAACCGCACCTGCTACTGGAGCATGAAGCTGGAGCAGACCGATCCCTGGGGCTCACTTTCATGCAATTTATAATGCTGTACCCTCTTCAGGCACAGACCTTGAAAAGCCACATAGGAAATTCAGCTGCAGTGCCTCTCAGATACAAAACAGGGGCAAAGGATTACTGCCCACTTTCCCTGAGCATAGCACCCATTTTTCAGCCACTCGTCATCATAGGCAGTCCCGCGAAATCGAGAAAGACTTATTCCACTCCAAAAGTGAGTTCTCAGGTGACGGAACAGTCCAATTCGGGAATTACAGTCTCTGTCGCAGGTCACTGACAGTCGTTGAAGGGAGGGTGGGACTGGTTTTCCGCAAGCTCCTTCCGCTGCCTGCGCTTTTTTTCTGCATGCTCTCGGCGATGAGACTCGAGGTGCTAAGTGCCCTCCCGGATGCTCTTCCTCCACTTAGGGCAGTCTTTGGCCAAGGACTCCCAGGTGTCAGTGGGGATGTTGCACTTTATCAAGGAGGCTTTAAAGGTGTCCTTGAAACGTTTCCTCTGTCCACCTGGGGCTCGCTTGCCGCTTAGGAGTTCAGAATAGAGCGCTTGCTTTAATAGAAACATAGAAACATAGAAAATAGGTGCACGAGTAGGCCATTCGGCCCTTCGAGCCTGCACCGGCATTCAACAAGATCATGGCTGATCACCCACCCCAGCACCTCCCACCCACGCCCCCTCCACACCCCCTGACCCCCCCAGCCGCAAGGACCACATCCAACTCCCTCTCGAACACATCCAATGAACTGGCATCAACAACTCTCTGGGGCAGGGAACCCCACAGGCCAACAACTCCCCGAGTGAAGAAGTCTCTCCCAATCCCAGCCCCAAACAGCCCACTCCCCATCCCAAGTGCGTGCACCCCACCAGCTCCAGACCCACCCAGCACCGGGAACACTCCCCCCTCACCCAACCCGCCTCATCCCGTCAGAATCCTTCTCAAATGCTGAACACTCCTGGATGTCGAGCCCCCAGCCCGGCCACCCCGGAGCCACGCCCCCGCGACGCCAACCACAGCACATCCACCAACCGCCATCGGCGCAGTCAACCTGTCCACCTCACTCTGAACACTCCCCGCACCGAGGCACAGAGCCCCCAGGCCCGCCCCTCCAACACACTTCGCCCTCCCCCCCCACAGAGCTCCGCTGCAATGTGGCCCCTCCTGTCCCCCGCCCTGGGTTTCTCCGCCCCCCACCTCCACCACTCTTCCCTCCATCCCGCTCCCCCATCTCTCCTCAACTTCCCTCTGCCTCCCCGCACAGGCTCCCATCTTGGGGGCGGTAACCTTCTGGGGCCAGGAATTTTAGCCCCCAGCGTGGAAGTCCTGCTCCCACCACAGAATTGGCCTTACCACCCCTCAATGGAAGCGGAGTGCAATTTCCCACTCTCAACTTCCTTTGGGGGCAGTTACCAGGACACGACTGGATGCTCCTGTGACACTTGGAACTGGTGCGCTCCACTCTCAGACATGTGGCAGTTGGAACTGGTGCTCTCCACTCTCTGTCCTGTGACAGTTGGAACTGGTGCACTCCACTCTCTGACATGTGACAGTGGGATCTGGTGCTCTCCACTCTCTGTCCTGTGACAGTGGGAACTGGTGCTCTCCACTCTCTGTCCTGTGACAGTTGGAACTTGTGCTCTCCACTCTCCCATCATGTGACAGTGGGAACTGGTGCTCTCCACTCTCTCTCCTGTGACAGTTGGAACTGGTACTCTCCACTCTCCCATCCTGTGACAGTTGGAACTGGTGCTCTCCAATCTCTGTCCTGTGACAGTTGGACTGGTGCTCTCCACTCTTCCGTCCTGTGACAGTCTGAAGTGGGGCTCTCCACTCTCTGTCCTGTGACAGTGGGAACTGGTGCTCTCCACTCTCTGTCCTGTGACAGTTGGAACGGGTGCTCTCCACTCTCCCTTCGTGTGACAGTTGGAACTGGTGCTCTCCAGTCTTTGTCCAGTGACAGTTGGAACTGGCGCTCTGCACTCTCTCGCCTGTGACAGTTGGAACTGGTGCTCTCCACTCTCTGTCCTGTGATAGTGGGAACTGGTGCTCTCCACTCTCTGTCCTGTGACAGTTGGAACGGGTGCTCTCCACTCTCCCTTCGTGTGACAGTTGGAACTGGTGCTCTCCAGTCTTTGTCCAGTGACAGTTGGAACTGGCGCTCTGCACTCTCTCGCCTGTGACAGTTGGAACTGGTGCTCTCCACTCTCTGTCCTGTGATAGTGGGAACTGGTGCTCTCCACTCTCTGTCCTGTGACAGTTGGAACGGGTGCTCTCCACTCTCCCTTCGTGTGACAGTTGGAACTGGTGCTCTCCAGTCTTTGTCCAGTGACAGTTGGAACTGGCGCTCTGCACTCTCTCGCCTGTGACAGTTGGAACTGGTGCTCTCCACGCTCTGTCCTGTGATAGTGAGAACTGGTGCACTCCACTCTCCCGTCCTGTGACAGTTGGAACTGGTACTCTCCACTCTCCCATCCTGTGACAGTTGGAACTGGTGCTCTCCACTCTCTGTCCTGTGACAGTTGGACTGGTGCTCTCTACTCTTCCGTCCTGTGAGAGTCTGAACTGATGCTCTCCACTCTCTGTCCTGTGACAGTTGGAACTGGTGCTCTCCACTCTCTGTTCTGTGACAGTTGGAACTGGTGCTCTCCACTCTCTCTCCTGTGACAGTTGGAACTGGTGCTCTCCACTCTCTGCCCTGTGACAGTGGAAACTGGTGCTCTAAACACTCTCGCCTGTGACAGTGGGAACTGGTGCTCTCCACTCTCTAGCCTGTGACAGTGGGAACTGGTGCTCTCCACTCTCCCGTCCTGTGACAGTTGGAACTGGTGCTCTCCACTCTCTGTCCTGTGACACTTTGAACTGGTGCTCTCCACTCTCTCGTCCTGTGACAGTGGAAACTGACGCTCTCCACTCTCTGTCCTGTGACAGTGGGAACTGGTGCTCTCCACTCTCTGTCCTGTGACAGTGGGAACTGGTGCTCTCCACTCTCCTGTCCTGTTACATTTTGAACTGGTGCTCTCCACTCTCTGCCCTGTGACAGTTTGAACTGGTGTGCTCCACTCTCTGTCCTGAGAGAGTGGGAACTGGTGCTCTCCACTCTCCCGTCCTGTGACAGTTGGAACTGGTGCTCTCCACTCTCCCATCCTGTGACAGTTGGAACTGGTGCCCTCCACTCTCCCATCCTGTGACAGTTGGAACTGGTGCTCTCCACTCTCTGTCCTGTGACAGTGGGAACTGGTGCTCTCCACTCTCCCGTCTTGTGACAGTTGGAACTGGTGCTCTCAATTCTCCCATCCTGTGACAGTGGGAACTGGTGCTCTCCACTCTCCCGTCTTGTGACAGTTGGAACTGGTGCTCTCCAATCTCTCTCCTGTGACAGTTGGAACTGGTGCTCTCCACTCTCCAGTCCTGTGACAGTTGGAACTGTTGATCTCCACTCTCTGTCCTGTGACAGTGGGAACTGGTGCTCTCCACTCTCCCATCCTGTGACAGTGCTAACTGGTGCTCTCCACTCTCTTTCCTGTGACAGTTGGAACTGGTGCTCTCCACTCTCCTGTCCTGTGGCAGTTGGAACTGGTGCTCTCCACTCTCTGTCCTGTGACAGTTTGAACTGGTGCTCTCCACTCTCCCGTCCTGTGACAGTGGAAACTGATGCTCTCCACTCTCTGTCCTGTGACAGTGGGAACTGGTGCCCTCCACTCTCCTGTCCTGTGACAGTTTGAACTGGTGTTCTCCACTCTCTGCCCTGTGAACAGTTTGAACTGGTGTGCTCCACTCTCCCATCCTGTGACAGTGGGAACTGGTGCTCTCCACTCTCTGTTCTGTGACAGTTGGAACTGGTGCTCTCCACTCTCTCTCCTGTGACAGTTGGAACTGGTGCTCTCCACTCTCTGTCCTGTGACAGTGGGAACTGGTGCTCTCAATTCTCCCATCCTGAGACACTGGGGAGAGTTGCTCTCCAATCTCTCTCCTGTGCCAGTTGGAACTGGTGCTCTCCTCTCTCCCGTCCTGCGCCAGTTGGAACTGGTGCTCTCCACTCTCTGTCCTGTGACAGTGGGAACTGGTGCTTTCCACGCTCCCATCTTGTGACAGTTCGAACTGGTACTCTCAACTCTCCCATCCTGTGACAGTGGGAACTGGTGATCTCCACTCTCTCCTGTGACAGTTGGAACTGGTGCTCTCCACTCTCTGTCCTGTGAAAGTGGGAACTGGTGCTCTCCACTCTCCCATCCTGTGACAGTTGAAACTGGTACTCTCCACTCTCCCGTCCTGTGACAGTGGGAACTGGTGCTCTCCACTATCCCATCCTGTGACAGTTGGAACTGGTGCTCTCCACTCTATCTGCTGTGACAGTTTGAACCGGTGCACTCCACTCACTCTCCTGTGACAGTTGGAACTGGTGCTCTCCAATCTCTGTCCTGTGACAGTTGGACTGGTGCTTTCAACTCTGTGTCCTGTGACAGTGGGAACTGGTGCTCTCCACTCTCTGTCCTGTGACAGTTGGAACGGGTGCTCTCCACTCTCCCTTCGTGTGACAGTTGGAACTGGTGCTCTCCAATCTTTGTCCTGTGACAGCTGAAACTGGTGCTCTGCACTCTGTCGCCTGTGACAGTTGCAACTGGTGCACTCCACGCTGTGCACTGTGACAGTGGAAACTGGTGCTCTAAACACTCTCGCCTGTGACAGTGGGAACTGGTGCTCTCCACTCCCCCGTCCTGTGACAGTTGGAACTGGTACTCTCCACTCTCTGTCCTGTGACAGTTTGAACTGGTGCTCTCCACTCTCTCTCCTGTGAAAGTTGGAACTGGTGCTCTCCACTCTCACGTCCTGTGACAGTGGGAACTGGTGCTCTCCACTCTCCCGTTCTGTGACAGTTGGAACTGGTACTGTCCACTCTCCCATCCTGTGACAGTGGGAACTGGTGCTCTCCACTCTCTGTCCTGTGACAGTTGGACTGGTGCTCTCCACTCTTCCGTCCTGTGAGAGTCTGAACTGGTGCTCTCCACTCTCTGTCCTGTGACAGTGGGAACTGGTGCGCTCCACTCTCTGTTCTGTGACAGTTGGAACTGGTGCTCTTCACTCTCCCTTCGTGTGACAGTTGGAACTGGTGCTCTCCACTCTCCCTTCGTGTGACAGTTGGAACTGGTGCTCTCCAATCTTTGTCCTGTGACAGTGGAAACTGGTGCTCTAAACACTCTCGCCTGTGACAGTGGGAACTGGTGTTCTCCACTCTCTCGCCTGTGACAGTGGGGACTGGTGCTCTCCACTCTCCCGTCCTGTGACAGTTGGAACTGGTGCTCTCCACTCTCTGTCCTGTGACAGTGGGAACTGGTACTCTCAACTCTCTCATCCTGTGACAGTTTGAACTGGTGCTCTCCACTCTCTCTCCTGTGACAGTTGGAACTGGTGCTCTCCACTCTCACGTCCTGTGACAGTGTGAACTGGTGCTCTCCACTCTCCCGTCCTGTGACAGTTGGAACTGGTACTGTCCACTCTCCCATCCTGTGACAGTGGGAACTGGTGCTCCCCACTCTCTGTCCTGTGACAGTTGGACTGGTGCTCTCCACTCTTCCGTCCTATGAGAGTCTGAACTGGTGCTCTCCACTCTCTGTCCTGTGACAGTGGGAACTGGTGCTCTCCACTCTCCCGTCCTGTGACAGTTGGAACTGGTACTGTCCACTCTCCCATCCTGTGACAGTGGGAACTGGTGCTCTCCACTCTCTGTCCTGTGACAGTTGGACTGGTGCTCTCCACTCTTCCGTCCTATGAGAGTCTGAACTGGTGCTCTCCACTCTCTGTCTTGTGACAGTTGGAACTGGTGCTCTCCACTCTTCCTTCGTGTGACAGTTGGAACTGGTGCTCTCCAGTCTCCCTTCGTGTGACAGTTGGAACTGGTGCTCTCCTATCTTTGTCCTGTGACAGTGGAAACTGGTGCTCTAAACACTCTCGCCTGTGACAGTGGGAACTGGTGCTCTCCACTCTCTCGCCTGTGACAGTGGGGACTGGTGCTCTCCACTCTCCCGTCCTGTGACAGTGGGAACTGGTGCTCTCCACTCTCTGTCCTGTGACAGTGGGAACTGGTGCTCTGCATTCTCTCTGCTGTGACAGTTTGAACTGGTGCACTCCACTCACTCTCCTGTGACAGTTGGAACTGGTGCTCCCCACTCTCTGTTCTGTGACAGTTGGAACTGGTGCTCTCCAAGCTTTGTCCTGTGACAGTTGGAACTGGTGCTCTGCACTCTCTGCCCTGTGACAGTGGAAACTGGTGCCCTAAACACTCTCGCCTGTTACAGTGGGAACTGGTGCTCTCCACTCTCTCGCCTGTGACAGTGGGAACTGGTGCACTCCACTCTCCCGTCCTTTGACAGTGGGAACTGGTGCTCTCCATTCTCTGTCCTGTGACAGTTGGAACTGGTGCTCTCCACTCTCTGTCCTGTGACAGTGTGAACTGGTGCTCTCCACTCTCCCATCCTGTTACAGTTGGAGCTGGTGCTCTCCATTCTCTGTCCTGTGACAGTGGGAACTGGTGCTCTCCACTCTCCCATCCTGTGACAGTTGGAACTGGTACACTCCACTCTCTCCACTGTGACAGTGGGAACTGGTGCTCTCCACTCTCCCGTCCTCTGACAGTTCGAACTGGTACTCTCCACTATCCCATCCTGTGAGAGTTGGAACTGGTGCTCTCCACTCTCTCTGCTGTGACAGTTTGAACCGATGCACTCCACTCTCTCTCCTGTGACAGTTGGACTGGTGCTCTCAACTCTTCCATCCTGTGACAGTCTGAACTGGTGCTCTCAACTCTCTGTCCTGTGACATTGGGAACTGGTGCTCTCCACTCTCTGTCCTGTGACAGCTGGAACGGGTGCTCTCCACTCTCCCTTCGTGTGACAGTTGGAACTGGTGCTCTCCAATCTTTCTCCTGTGACAGTTGGAACTGGTGCTCTCCACTCTCTCTCCTGTGACAGTGGGAACTGGTGCGCTCCACTCTCTGTCCGGTGACAGTGGGAACTGGTGCTCTCCACTCTCTCGCCTGTGACAGTGGGAACTGGTGCTCTCCACTCTCTGTCCTGTGACAGTTTGAACTGGTGCTCTCCACTCTCTCTCCTGTGACAGTTGGAACTGGTGCTCTCCACTCTCCCATCCTGTGACAGTGGGAACTGGTGCTCTCCACTCTCTGTCCTGTGACTGTGGGAACTGGTGCTCTCCACTCTCTGTCCTATGACAGCTGGAACTGGTACTCTCCACTCTCTGTCCTGTGACAGTGGGAACTGGTGCTCTCCACACTCCCATCCTGTGACAGTTGGAACTGGGACTCTCAACTCTCCCATCCTGTGACAGTGGGAACTGGTGCTCTCACTCTCTCTCCTGTGACAGTTGAACTGGTGCTCTCCACTCTCCCGTCCTGTGACAGTGGAAACTAATGCTCTCCACTCTCTGTCCTGTGACAGTGGGAACTGGTGCTCTCCACTCTCTGTCCTGTGACAGTGGGAACTGGTGCTCTCCACTCTCCTGTCCTGTGACAGTTTGAACTGGTGTTCTCCACTCTCTGCCCTGTGACAGTTTGAACTGGTGTGCTCCACTCTCCCATCCTGTGACAGTGGGAACTGGTGCTCTCCACTCTCTGTTCTGTGACAGTTGGAACTGGTGCTCTCCACTCTCTCTCCTGTGACAGTTAGAACTGGTGCTCTCCACTCTCTGTCCTGTGAGAGTGGGAACTGGTGCTCTCAATTCTCACATCCTGAGACAGTGGGGATTGTTGCTCTCCAATCTCTCTCCTGTGCCAGTTGGAACTGGTGCTCTCCTCTCTCCCGTCCTGCGCCAGTTGGAACTGGTGCTCTCCACTCTCTGTCCTGTGACAGTGGGAACTGGTGCTCTCCATGCTCCCATCTTGTGACAGTTCGAACTGGTACTCTCAACTCTCCCATCCTGTGACAGTGGGAACTGGTGATCTCCACTCTCTCTCCTGTGACAGTTGGAACTGGTGCTCTCCACTGTCCCGACCTGTGACAGTTGGAACTGGTGGTCTCCACTCTCCCATCCTGTGACAGTTGGAACTGGTGCTCTCCACTCTCTGTCCTGTGAAAGTGGGAACTGGTGCTCTCCACTCTCCCATCCTGTGACAGTTGGAACTGGTACTCTCCACTCTCCCGTCCTGTGACAGTGGGAACTGGTGCTCTCCGCTATCCCATCCTGTGACAGTTGGAACTGGTGCTCTCCACTCTATCTGCTGTGACAGTTTGAACCGGTGCACTCCACTCACTCTCCTCTGACAGTGGGAACTGGTGCTCTCCACTCTCTGCCCTGTGACAGTTGGAACGGGTGCTCTCCACTCTCCCTTCGTGTGACAGTTGGAACTGGTGCTCTCCAATCTTTGTCCTGTGACAGCTGAAACTGGTGCTCTGCACTCTGTCGCCTGTGACAGTTGCAACTGGTGCTCTCCACTCTCTCGCCTGTGACAGTGGGGACTGGTGCTCTCCACTCTCTCGCCTGTGACAGTGGGGACTGGTGCTCTCCACTCTCCCGTCCTGTGACAGTGGGAACTGGTGCTCTCCACTCTCTGTCCTGTGACAGTGGGAACTGGTGCTCTGCATTCTCTCTGCTGTGACAGTTTGAACTGGTGCACTCCACTCACTCTCCTGTGACAGTTGGAACTGGTGCTCCCCACTCTCTGTTCTGTGACAGTTGGAACTGGTGCTCTCCAATCTTTGTCCTGTGACAGTTGGAACTGGTGCTCTGCACTCTCTGCCCTGTGACAGTGGAAACTGGTGCCCTAAACACTCTCGCCTGTTACAGTGGGAACTGGTGCTCTCCACTCTCTCGCCTGTGACAGTGGGAACTGGTGCACTCCACTCTCCCGTCCTTTGACAGTGGGAACTGGTGCTCTCCATTCTCTGTCCTGTGACAGTTGGAACTGGTGCTCTCCACTCTCTGTCCTGTGACAGTTTGAACTGGTGCTCTCCACTCTCCCATCCTGTTACAGTTGGAGCTGGTGCTCTCCATTCTCTGTCCTGTGACAGTGGGAACTGGTGCTCTCCACTCTCCCATCCTGTGACAGTTGGAACTGGTACACTCCACTCTCTCCACTGTGACAGTGGGAACTGGTGCTCTCCACTCTCCCGTCCTCTGACAGTTCGAACTGGTACTCTCCACTTTCCCATCCTGTGAGAGTTGGAACTGGTGCTCTCCACTCTCTCTGCTGTGACAGTTTGAACCGATGCACTCCACTCTCTCTCCTGTGACAGTTGGACTGGTGCTCTCAACTCTTCCATCCTGTGACAGTCTGAACTGGTGCTCTCAACTCTCTGTCCTGTGACATTGGGAACTGGTGCTCTCCACTCTCTGTCCTGTGACAGCTGGAACGGGTGCTCTCCACTCTCCCTTCGTGTGACAGTTGGAACTGGTGCTCTCCAATCTTTCTCCTGTGACAGTTGGAACTGGTGCTCTCCACTCTCTCTCCTGTGACAGTGGGAACTGGTGCGCTCCACTCTCTGTCCTGTGACAGTGGGAACTGGTGCTCTCCACTCTCTCGCCTGTGACAGTGGGAACTGGTGCTCTCCACTCTCTGTCCTGTGACAGTTTGAACTGGTGCTCCCCACTCTCTCTCCTGTGACAGTTGGAACTGGTGCTCTCCACTCTCCCATCCTGTGACAGTGGGAACTGGTGCTCTCCACTCTCTGTCCTGTGACTGTGGGAACTGGTGCTCTCCACTCTCTGTCCTATGACAGCTGGAACTGGTACTCTCCACTCTCTGTCCTGTGACAGTGGGAACTGGTGCTCTCCACACTCCCATCCTGTGACAGTTGGAACTGGGACTCTCAACTCTCCCATCCTGTGACAGTGGGAACTGGTGCTCTCACTCTCTCTCCTGTGACAGTTGAACTGGTGCTCTCCACTCTCCCGTCCTGTGACAGTGGAAACTAATGCTCTCCACTCTCTGTCCTGTGACAGTGGGAACTGGTGCTCTCCACTCTCTGTCCTGTGACAGTGGGAACTGGTGCTCTCCACTCTCCTGTCCTGTGACAGTTTGAACTGGTGTTCTCCACTCTCTGCCCTGTGACAGTTTGAACTGGTGTGCTCCACTCTCCCATCCTGTGACAGTGGGAACTGGTGCTCTCCACTCTCTGTTCTGTGACAGTTGGAACTGGTGCTCTCCACTCTCTCTCCTGTGACAGTTAGAACTGGTGCTCTCCACTCTCTGTCCTGTGACAGTGGGAACTGGTGCTCTCAATTCTCACATCCTGAGACAGTGGGGAGTGTTGCTCTCCAATCTCTCTCCTGTGCCAGTTGGAACTGGTGCTCTCCTCTCTCCCGTCCTGCGCCAGTTGGAACTGGTGCTCTCCACTCTCTGTCCTGTGACAGTGGGAACTGGTGCTCTCCATGCTCCCATCTTGTGACAGTTCGAACTGGTACTCTCAACTCTCCCATCCTGTGACAGTGGGAACTGGTGATCTCCACTCTCTCTCCTGTGACAGTTGGAACTGGTGCTCTCCACTCTCCCGACCTGTGACAGTTGGAACTGGTGGTCTCCACTCTCCCATCCTGTGACAGTTGGAACTGGTGCTCTCCACTCTCTGTCCTGTGAAAGTGGGAACTGGTGCTCTCCACTCTCCCATCCTGTGACAGTTGGAACTGGTACTCTCCACTCTCCCGTCCTGTGACAGTGGGAACTGGTGCTCTCCACTATCCCTTCCTGTGACAGTTGGAACTGGTGCTCTCCACTCTATCTGCTGTGACAGTTTGAACCGGTGCACTCCACTCACTCTCCTGTGACAGTGGGAACTGGTGCTCTCCACTCTCTGCCCTGTGACAGTTGGAACGGGTGCTCTCCACTCTCCCTTCGTGTGACAGTTGGAACTGGTGCTCTCCAATCTTTGTCCTGTGACAGCTGAAACTGGTGCTCTGCACTCTGTCGCCTGTGACAGTTGCAACTGGTGCACTCCACGCTGTGCCGTGTGACAGTGGAAACTGCTGCTCTAAACACTCTCGCCTGTGACAGTGGGAACTGGTGCTCTCCACTCTCTGTCCTGTGACAGTGGGAACTGGTGCTCTCCACTCTCCCGTCCTGTGACAGTGGGAACTGGTGCTCTCCACTCTCCCGTCCTGTGACAGTTGGAACTGGTACTCTCCACTCTCCCATCTTGTGACAGTGGGAACTGGTGCTCTCCACTCTCTGTCCTGTGACAGGAGGACTGGTGCTCTCCACTCTTCCGTCTTGTGAGAGTCTGAAATGGTGCTCTCCACTCTCTGTCCTGTGACAGTGGGAAATGGTTGGCTCCACTCTCTGTTCTGTGACAGTTGGAACTGGTGCTCTCCACTCTCCCTTCGTGTGACAGTTGGAACTGGTGCTCTCCACTCTCTGTCCTGTGACAGTTGGAACTGGTGCTCTCCAATCTTTGTCCTGTGACAGTGGAAACTGGTGCTCTAAACACTCTCGCCTGTGACAGTGGGAACTGGTGGTCTCCACTCTCTCGCCTGTGACAGTGCGGACTGATGCTCTCCACTCTCCCGTCCTGTGACAGTTGGAACTGGTGCTCTCCACTCTCTGTCCTGTGACAGTGGGAACTGGTGCTCTCCACTCTCCCATCCTGTGACAGTTGGAACTGGTACTCTCAACTCTCTCATCCTGTGACAGTTTGAACTGGTGCTCTCCACTCTCTGTTCTGTGACAGTTGGAACTGGTGCTCTCCACTCTCACGTCCTGTGACAGTGGGAACTGGTGCTCTCCACTCTCCCGTCCTGTGACAGTTGGAACTGGTACTGTCCAGTCTCCCATCCTGTGACAGTGGGAACTGGTGCTCTCTACTCTCTGTCCTGTGACAGTTGGACTGGTGCTCTCCACTCTTCCGTCCTGTGTGAGTCTGAACTGGTGCTCTCCACTCTCTGTCCTGTGACAGTGGGAACTGGTGCTCTCCACTCTCTGTTCTGTGACAGTTGGAACTGGTGCTCTCCACACTCCCTTCGTCTGACAGTTGGAACTGGTGCTCTCCAATCTTTGTCCTGTTACAGTGGAAACTGGTGCTCTAAACACTCTCGCCTGTGACAGTGGGAACTGGTGCTCTCTACTCTCTCGCCTGTGACAGTGGGAACTGGTGCTCTGCATTCTCTCTGCTGTGACAGTTTGAACTGGTGCACTCCACTCACTCTCCTGTGACAGTTAGAACTGGTGCTCCCCACTCTCTGTTCTGTGACAGTTGGAACTGGTGCTCTCAAATCTTTGTCCTGTGAGAGTTGGAACTGGTGCTCTGCACTCTCTCTCCTGTGACAGGTGGAACTGGTGCTCTCCACTCTCTCTACTGTGACAGTGGGAACTGGTGCTCTCCACTCTCTGTCCTCTGACAGTTGGAACTGGTACTCTCCACTATCCCATCCTGTGAAAGTTGGAACTGGTGCTCTCCATTCTCTGTCCTGTGACAGTGGGAACTGGTGCTCCCCACTCTCCCGTCCTGTGACAGTTGGAACTGGTACTCTCAACTCTCCCATCCTGTGACAGTTGGAACTGGTACTCTCCACTCTCTCCACTGTGACAGTGGGAACTGGTGCTCTCCACTCTCTGTCCTCTGACAGTTGGAACTGGTACTCTCCACTATCCCATCCTGTGAAAGTTGGAACTGGTGCTCTCCACTCTCTCTGCTGTGACAGTTTGAACCGGTGCACTCCACTCTCTCTCCTGTGACAGTTGGACTGGTGCTCTCAACTCTTCCATCCTGTGACAGTCTGAACTGGTGCTCTCAACTCTCTGTCCTGTGACAGTGGGAACTGGTGCTCTCCACTCTCTGTCCTGTGACAGCTGGAACGGGTGCTCTCCACTCTCCCTTCGTGTGACAGTTGGAACTGGTGCTCTCCAATCTTTGTCCTGTGATAGTTGGGAACTGGTGCTCATCACTCTCTCGCCTGTGACAGTTGCAACTGGTGCTCTCCACGCTCTGCCCTGTGACAGTGGAAACTGGTGCTCTAAATACTCTCGCCTGTGACAGTGGGAACTGGTGCGCTCCACTCTCTCTACTGTGACAGTGGGAACTGGTGCTCTCCACTCTCTCGCCTGTGACAGTGGGAACTGGTGCTCTCCACTCTCCCATCCTATGACAGTGGGAACTGGTGCTCTCCACTCTCTGTCCTGTGACTGTGGGAACTGGTGCTCTCCACTCTCTGTCCTGTGACAGTTGGAACTGGTACTCTCCACTCTCTGTCCTGTGACAGTGGGAACTGGTGCTCTCCACACTCCCATCCTGTGACAGTTGGAACTGGGACTCTCAACTCTCCCATCCTGTGACAGTGGGAACTGGTGCTCTCACTCTCTCTCCTGTGACAGTTGGAACTGGTGCTCTCCACTCTCCAGTCCTGTGACAGTTGGAACTGTTGCTCTCCACTCTCTGTCCTGTGACAGTGGGAACTGGTACTCTCCACTCTATCTGCTGTGACAGTTTGAACCGGTGCACTCCACTCACTCTCCTGTGACAGTTGGAACTGGTGCTCTCCAATCTCTGTCCTGTGACAGTTGGACTGGTGCTCTCAACTCTTCCGTCCTGTGACAGTCTGAACTGGTGCTCTCAACTCTGTGTCCTGTGACAGTGGGAACTGGTGCTCTCCACTCTCTGTCCTGTGACAGTTGGAACGGGTGCTCTCCACTCTCCCTTCGTGTGACAGTTGGAACTGGTGCTCTCCAATCTTTGTCCTGTGACAGCTGAAACTGGTGCTCTGCACTCTGTCGCCTGTGACAGTTGCAACTGGTGCACTCCACGCTGTGTCGTGTGACAGTGGAAACTGGTGCTCTAAACACTCTCGCCTGTGACAGTGGGAACTGGTGCTCTCCACTCTCTGTCCTGTGACAGTGGGAACTGGTGCTCTCCACTCTCCCGTCCTGTGACAGTGGGAACTGGTGCTCTCCACTCTCTGTCCTGTGACAGTAGGACTGGTGCTCTCCACTCTTCCGTCCTGTGAGAGTCTGAACTGGTGCTCTCCACTCTCTGTCCTGTGACAGTGGGAACTGGTGGGCTCCACTCTCTGTTCTGTGACAGTTGGAACTGGTGCTCTCCACACTCCCTTCGTGTGACAGTTGGAACTGGTGCTCTCCACTCTCCCTTCGTGTGACAGTTGGAACTGGTGCTCTCCAATCTTTGTCCTGTGACAGTGGAAACTGGTGCTCTAAACATTCTCGCCTGTGACAGTGGGAACTGGTGGTCTCCACTCTCTCGCCTGTGACAGTGCGGACTGGTGCTCTCCACTCTCCCGTCCTGTGACAGTTGGAACTGGTGCTCTCCACTCTCTGTCCTGTGACAGTGGGAACTGGTGCTCTCCACTCTCCCATCCTGTGACAGTTGGAACTTGTACTCTCAACTCTCTCATCCTGTGACAGTTTGAACTGGTGCTCTCCACTCTCTGTTCTGTGACAGTTGGAACTGGTGCTCTCCACTCTCACATCCTGTGACAGTGGGAACTGGTGCTCTCCACTCTCGCGTCCTGTGACAGTTGGAACTGGTACTGTCCACTCTCCCATCCTGTGACAGTGGGAACTGGTGCTCTCCACTCTCTGTCCTGTGACAGTTGGACTGGTGCTCTCCACTCTTCCGTCCTGTGAGAGTCTGAACTGGTGCTCTCCACTCTCTGTCCTGTGACAGTGGGAACTGGTGCTCTCCACTCTCTGTTCTGTGACAGTTGGAACTGGTGCTCTCCACTCTCCCTTCGTGTGACAGTTGGAACTGGTGCTCTCCACTCTCCCTTCGTGTGACAGTTGGAACTGGTGCTCTCCAATCTTTGTCCTGTGACAGTGGAAACTGGTGCTCTAAACACTCTCGCCTGTGACAGTGGGAACTGGTGCTCTCCACTCTCTCGCCTGTGACAGTGGGGACTGGTCTTCTCCACTCTCCCGTCCTGTGACAGTGGGAACTGGTGCTCTCCACTCTCTGTCCTGCGACAGTGGGAACTGGTGCTCTGCATTCTCTCTGCTGTGACAGTTTGAACTGGTGCACTCCACTCACTCTCCTGTGACAGTTGGAACTGGTGCTCCCCACTCTCTGTTCTGTGACAGTTGGAACTGGTGCTCTCCAATCTTTGTCCTGTGAGAGTTGGAACTGGTGCTCTGCACTCTCTCTCCTGTGACAGGTGGAACTGGTGCTCTCCACTCTCTGCCCTGTGACAGTGGAAACTGGTGCTCTAAACACTCTCGCCTGTGACAGTGGGAACTGGTGCTCTCCACTCTCTCGCTTGTGACAGTGGGAACTGGTGCACTCCACTCTCCCGTCCTTTGACAGTGGGAACTGATGCCCTCCACTCTCTGTCCTGTGACAGTGGGAACTGGTGCTCTCCATTCTCTGTCCTGTGACAGTTTGAACTGGTGCTCTCCACTCTCCCATCCTGTTACAGTTGGAGCTGGTGCTTTCCATTCTCTGTCCTGTGACAGTGGGAACTGGTGCTCCCCACTCTCCCGTCCTGTGACAGTTGGAACTGGTACTCTCAACTCTCCCATCCTGTGACAGTCTGAACTGGTGCTCTCAACTCTCTGTCCTGTGACAGTGGGAACTGGTGCTCTCCACTCTCTGTCCTGTGACAGCTGCAACGGGTGCTCTCCACTCTCCCTTCGTGTGACAGTTGGAACTGGTGCTCTCCAATCTTTGTCCTGTGACAGTTGGAACTGGTGCTCTGCACTCTCTCGCCTGTGACAGTTGCAACTGGTGCTCTCCACGCTCTGCACTATGACAGTGGAAACTGGTGCTCCAAACACTCTCGCCTGTGACAGTTGGAACTGGTCCTCTCCACTCTCTGTCCTGTGACAGTGGGAACTGGTGCTCTCCACACTCCCATCCTGTGACAGTTGGAACTGGGACTCTCAACTCTCCCATCCTGTGACAGTGGGAACTGGTGCTCTCACTCTCTCTCCTGTGACAGTTGGAACTGGTGCTCTCCACTCTCCAGTCCTGTGACAGTTGGAACTGTTGCTCTCCACTCTCTGTCCTGTGACAGTGGGAACTGGTGCTCTCCACTCTCCCATCCTGTGACAGTGCTAACTGGTGCTCTCCACTCTCTTTCCTGTGACAGTTGGAACTGGTGCTCTCCACTCTCCTGTCCTGTGACAGTTGGAACTGGTGCTCTCCACTCTCTGTCCTGTGACAGTTTGAACTGGTGCTCTCCACTCTTCCGTCCTGTGACAGTGGAAACTAATGCGCTCCACTCTCTGTCCTGTGACAGTGGGAACTGGTGCTCTCCAGTCTCCTGTCCTGTGACAGTTTGAACTGGTGTTCTCCACTCTCTGCCCTGTGACAGTTTGAACTGGTGTGCTCCACTCTCCCATCCTGTGACAGTGGGAACTGGTGCCCTCCACTCTCTGTTCTCTGACAGTTGGAACTGGTGCTCTCACTCTCTCTCCTGTGACAGTTGGAACTGCTGCTCTCCACTCTCCAGTCCTGTGACAGTTGGAACTGTTGCTCTCCACTCTCTGTCCTGTGACAGTGGGAACTGGTGCTCTCAATTCTCCCATCCTGAGACAGTGGGGAGAGTTGCTCTCCAATCTCTCTCCTGTGCCAGTTGGAACTGGTGCTCTCCTCTCTCCCGTCCTGCGCCAGTTGGAACTGGTGCTCTTCACTCTCTGTCCTGTGACAGTGGGAACTGGTGCTCTCCACGCTCCCATCTTGTGACAGTTCGAACTGGTACTCTCAACTCTCCCATCCTGTGACAGTGGGAATTTGTGATCTCCACTCTCCCGTCCTGTGACAGTTGGAACTGGTGCTCTCCACTCTCCCATCCTGTGACAGTTGGAACTGGTGCTCTCAACTCTCTGTCCTGTGAAAGTGGGAACTGGTGCTCTCCACTCTCCCATCCTGTGACAGTTGGAACTGGTACTCTCCACTCTCCCGTCCTGTGACAGTGGGAACTGGTGCTCTCGACTATCCCATCCTGTGACAGTTGGAACTGGTGCTCTCCACGCTATCTGCTGTGACAGTTTGAACTGGTGCTCTCCACTCTCTCTCCTGTGACAGTTGGAACTGGTGCTCTCCACTCTCACGTCCTGTGACAGTGGGAACTGGTGCTCTCCACTCTCCCGTCCTGTGACAGTTGGAACTGCTACTGTCCACTCTCCCATCCTGTGACAGTGGGAACTGGTGCTCTCCACTCTCTGTCCTGTGACAGTTGGACTGGTGCTCTCCACTCTTCCGTCCTGTGAGAGTCTGAACTGGTGCTCTCCACTCTCTGTCCTGTGACAGTGGGAACTGGTGCTCTCCACTCTCTGTTCTGTGACAGTTGGAACTGGTGCTCTCCAATCTTTGTCCTGTGACAGTTGGAACTGGTGCTCTGCACTCTCTCTCCTGTGACAGGTGGAACTGGTGCTCTCCACTCTCTGCCATGTGACAGTGGAAACTGGTGCTCTAAACACTCTCGCCTGTGACAGTGGGAACTGGTGCTCTCCACTCTCTTGCCTGTGACAGTGGGAACTGGTGCACTCCACTCTCCCGTCCTTTGACAGTGGGAACTGGTGCCCTCCACTCTCTGTCCTGTGACAGTGGGAACTGGTGCTCTCCATTCTCTGTCCTGTGACAGTTGGAACTGGTGCTCTCCACTCTCTGTTCTGTGACAGTTTGAACTGGTGCTCTCCACTCTCCCATCCTGTTACAGTTGGAGCTGGTGCTCTCCATTCTCTGTCCTGTGACAGTGGGAACTGGTGCTCCCCACTCTCCCGTCCTGTGACAGTTGGAACTGGTACTCTCAACTCTCCCATCCTGTGACAGTGGGAACTGGGGCTCTCCACTCTCTCTCCTGTGACAGTTGGAACTGGTGCTCTCCACTCTCTCTCCTGTGACAGTTGGAACTGGTGCTCTCCACTCTCTCTCCTGTGACAGTTGGAACTGGTGCTCTCCACTCTCCCATCCTGTGACAGTTGGAACTGGTACTCTCCACTCTCCCGTCCTGTGACAGTGGGAACTGGTGCTCTCCACTCTCCCGTCCTCTGACAGTTGGAACTGGTACTCTTCACTATCCCATCCTGTGAGAGTTGGAACTGGTGCTCTCCACTCTCTCTGCTGTGACAGTTTGAACCGGTGCACTCCACTCTCTCTCCTGTGACAGTTGGACTGGTGCTCTCAACTCTTCCATCCTGTGACAGTGGGAACTGGGGCTCTCCACTCTCTCTCCTGTGACAGTTGGAACTGGTGCTCTCCACTCTCTCTCCTGTGACAGTTGGAACTGGTGCTCTCCACTCTCTGTCCTGTGACAGCTGGAATGGGTGCTCTCCACTCTCCCTTCGTGTGACAGCTGGAACTGGTGATCTCCAATCTTTGTCCTGTGACAGTTGGAACTGGTGCTCATCACTCTCTCGCCTGTGACAGTTGCAACTGGTGCTCTCCACGCTCTGCCCTGTGACAGTGGAAACTGGTGCTCTAAACACTCTCGCCTGTGACAGTGGGAACTGGTGCGCTCCACTCTCTGTCCTGTGACAGTGGGAACTGGTGCACTCCACTCTCTCGCCTGTGACAGTGGGAACTGGTGCTCTCCACTCTCCCATCCTGTGACAGTGGGAACTGGTGCTCTCCACTCTCTGTCCTGTGACAGTGGGAACTGGTGCTCGCCACTCTCTGTTCTGTGACAGTTGCAACTGGTACTCTCCACTCTCTGTCCTGTGACAGTGGAAACTGGTGCTCTAAACACTCTCGCCTGTGACAGTGGGAACTGGTGCTCTCTACTCTCTCGCCTGTGACAGTGGGAACTGGTGCACTCCACTCTCCCGTCCTTTGACAGTGGGAACTGGTGCCCTCCACTCTCTGTCCTGTGACAGTGGGAACTGGTGCTCTCCATTCTCTGTCCTGTGACAGTTGGAACTGGTGCTCTCCACTCTCTGTCCTGTGACAGTTTGAACTGGTGCTCTCCACTCTCCCATCCTGTTACAGTTGGAGCTGGTGCTCTCCATTCTCTGTCCTGTGACAGTGGGAACTGGTGCTCCCCACTCTCCCGTCCTGTAACAGTTGGAACTGGTACTCTCAACTCTCCCATCCTGTGACAGTTGGAACTGGTACTCTCCACTCTCTCTAAAGTGACAGTGGGAACTGGTGCTCTCCACTCTCTCGTCCTCTGACAGTTGGAACTGGTACTCTCCACTATCCCATCCTGTGAGAGTTGGAACTGGTGCTCTCCACTCTCTCTGCTGTGACATTTTGAACCGGTGCACTCCACTCTCTCTCATGTGACAGTTGGACTGGTGCTCTCAACTCTTCCATCCTGTGACAGTCTGAACTGGTGCTCTCAACTCTCTGTCCTGTGACAGTGGGAACTGGTGCTCTCCACTCTCTGTCCTGTGACAGCTGGAACGGGTGCTCTCCACTCTCCCTTCGTGTGACAGTTGGAACTGGTGCTCTCCAATCTTTGTCCTGTGACAGTTGGAACTGGTGCTCTCCACTCTCCCTTCGTGTGACAGTTGGAACTGGTACTCTCCACTCTCCCTTCGTGTGACAGTTGGAACTGGTGCTCTCCAATCTTTGTCCTGTGACAGTGGAAACTGGTGCTCTAAACACTCTCGCCTGTGACAGTGGGGACTGGTGCTCTCCACTCTCCCGTCCTGTGACAGTGGGAACTGGTGCTCTCCACTCTCTGTCCTGTGACAGTGGGAACTGGTGCTCTGCATTCTCTCTGCTGTGACAGTTTGAACTGGTGCACTCCACTCATTCTCCTGTGACAGTTGGAACTGGTGCTCCCCACTCTCTGTTCTGTGACAGTTGGAACTGGTGCTCTCCAATCTTTGTCCTGCGACAGTTGGAACTGGTGCTCTGCACTCTCTGCCCTGTGACAGTGGAAACTGGTGCTCTCCACTCTCTCGCCTGTGACAGTGGGAACTGGTGCACTCCACTCTCCCGTCTTTGACAGTGGGAACTGGTGCCCTCCACTCTCTGTCCTGTGATAGTGGGAACTGGTGCTCTCCATTCTCTGTCCTGTGACAGTTGGAACTGGTGCTCTCCACTCTCTGTCCTGTGACAGTTTGAACTGGTGCTCTCCACTCTCCCATCCTGTTACAGTTGGAGCTGGTGCTCTCCATTCTCTGTCCTGTGACAGTGGGAACTGGTGCTCCCCACTCTCCCGTCCTGTGACAGTTGGAACTGGTACTCTCAACTCTCCCATCCTGTGACAGTGGGAACTGGGGCTCTCCACTCTCTCTCCTGTGACAGTTGGAACTGGTGCTCTCCACTCTCTGTCCTGTGACAGTGGGAACTGGTGCTCTCCACTTTCCCATCCTGTGACAGTTGGAACTGGTACTCTCCACTCTCTCTACTGTGACAGTGGGAACTGGTGCTCTCCACTCTCCCGTCCTGTGAGAGTTGGAACTGGTGCTCTCCACTCTCTCTGCTGTGACAGTTTGAACCGATGCACTCCACTCTCTCTCCTGTGACAGTTGGACTGGTGCTCTCAACTCTTCCATCCTGTGACAATCTGAACTGGTGCTCTCAACTCTCTGTCCTGTGACAGCTGGAACGGGTGCTCTCCACTCTCCCTTCGTGTGACAGTTGGAACTGGTGCTCTCCAAACTTTGTCCTGTGACAGTTGGAACTGGTGCTCTCCACTCTCTCGCCTGTGACAGTTGCAACTGGTGCTCTCCACGTTCTGCCCTGTGACAGTGGAAACTGGTGCTCTAAACACTCTCGCCTGTGACAATGGGAACTGGTGCGCTCCACTCTCTGTCCTCTGACAGTGGGAACTGGTGCTCTCCACTCTCTCGCCTGTGACAGTGGGAACTGGTGCTCTCCACTCTCTGTCCTGTGACAGTGGGAACTGGTGCTCTCCACACTCCCATCCTGTGACAGTTGGAACTGGGACTCTCAACTCTCCCATCCTGTGACAGTGGGAACTGGTGCTCTCACTCTCTCTCCTGTGAGAGTTGGAACTGGTGCTCTCCACACTCCCATCCTGTGACAGTTGGAACTGGGACTCTCAACTCTCCCATCCTGTGACAGTGGGAACTGGTGCTCTCAACTCTCTGTCCTGTGACAGTGGGAACTGGTGCTCTCCACTCTCCTGTCCTGTGACAGTTTGAACTGGTGTTCTCCACTCTCTGCCCTGTGACAGTTTGAACTGGTGTGCTCCACTCTCCCATCCTGTGACAGTGGGAACTGGTGCTCTCCACTCTCTGTTCTGTGACAGTTGGAACTGGTGCTCTCCACTCTCTCTCCTGTGACAGTTAGAACTGGTGTTCTCCACTCTCTGTCCTGTGACAGTGGGAACTGGTGCTCTCAATTCTCCCATCCTGAGACAGTGGGGAGTGTTGCTCTCCAATCTCTCTCCTGTGCCAGTTGGAACTGGGCTCTCCTCTCTCCTGCTCTGCGCCAGTTGGAACTGGTGCTCTCCACTCTCTGTCCTGTGACAGTGGGAACTGGTGCTCTCCACTTTCCCATCCTGTGACAGTTGGAACTGGTACTCTCCACTCTCTCTGCTGTGACAGTTTGAACCGATGCACTCCACTCTCTCTCCTGTGACAGTTGGACTGGTGCTCTCAACTCTTCCATCCTGTGACAGTCTGAACTGGTGCTCTCAACTCTCTGTCCTGTGACAGTGGGAACTGGTGCTCTCCACTCTCTGTCCTGTGACAGCTGGAACGGGTGCTCTCCACTCTCCCTTCGTGTGACAGTTGGAACTGGTGCTCTCCAATCTTTGTCCTGTGACAGTTGGAACTGGTGCTCTCCACTCTCTCGCCTGTGACAGTTGCAACTGGTGCTCTCCATGTTCTGCCCTGTGACAGTCGAAACTGGTGCTCTAAACACTCTCGCCTGTGACAGTGGGAACTGGTGCACTCCACTCTCTGTCCTGTGACAGTGGGAACTGGTGCTCTCCACTCTCTCGCCTGTGACAGTGGGAACTGGTGCTCTCCACTCTCCCATCCTGTGACAGTGGGAACTGGTGCTCTCCACTCTCTGTCCTGTGACTGTGGGAACTGGTGCTCTCCACTCTCTGTCCTATGAAAGTTGGAACTGGTACTCTCCACTCTCTGACCTGTGACAGTGGGAACTGGTGCTCTCCACACTCCCATCCTGTGACAGTTGGAACTGGGACTCTCAACTCTCCCATCCTGTGACAGTGGGAACTGGTGCTCTCACTCTCTCTCCTGTGACAGTTGGAACTGGTGGTCTCCACTCTCCCGTCCTTTGACAGTGGAAACTAATGCTCTCCACTCTCTGTCCTGTGACAGTGGGAACTGGGGCTCTCCACTCTCTGCCCTGTGACAGTGGGAACTGGTGCTCTCCACTCTCCCGTCCTGTGACAGTTTGAACTGGTGTTCTCCACTCTCTGCCCTGTGACAGTTTGAACTGGTGTGCTCCACTCTCCCATCCTGTGACAGTGGGAACTGGTGCTCTCCACTCTCTGTTCTGTGACAGTTGGAACTGGTGCTCTCCACTCTCTCTCCTGTGACAGTTAGAACTGGTGTTCTCCACTCTCTGTCCTGTGACTGTGGGAACTGGTGCTCTCAATTCTCCCATCCTGAGACAGTGGGGAGTGTTGCTCTCCAATCTCTCTCCTGTGCCAGTTGGAACTGGTGCTCTCCTCTCTCCCGTCCTGCGCCAGTTGGAACTGGTGCTCTCCACTCTCTGTCCTGTGACAGTGGGAACTGGTGCTCTCCACGCTCCCATCTTGTGACAGTTCGAACTGGTACTCTCAACTCTCCCATCCTGTGACAGTGGGAACTGGTGATCTCCACTCTCTCTCCTGTGACAGTTGGAACTGGTACTCTCCACTATCCCATCCTGTGAGAGTTGGAACTGGTGCTCTCCACTCTCTCTGCTGTGACAGTTTGAACCGGTGCACTCCACTCTCTCTCCATTGACAGTTGGACTGGTGCTCTCAACTCTTCCATCCTGTGACAGTCTGAACTGGTGCTCTCAACTCTCTGTCCTGTGACAGTGGGAACTGGTGCTCTCCACTCTCTGTCCTGTGACAGTTGGAACGGGTGCTCTCCACTCTCCATTCGTGTGACAGTTGGAACTGGTGCTCTCCAATCTTTGTCCTGTGACAGTTGGAACTGGTGCTCATCACTCTCTCGCCTGTGACAGTTGCAACTGGTGCTCTCCACGCTCTGCCCTGTGGCAGTGGAAACTGGTGCTCTAAACACTCTCGCCTGTGACAGTGGGAACTTGTGCGCTCCACTCTCTCGCCTGTGACAGTGGGAACTGGTGCACTCCACTCTCCCGTCCTTTGACAGTGGGAACTGGTGCCCTCCACTCTCTGTCCTGTGACAGTGGGAACTGGTGCTCTCCATTCTCTTTCCTGTGACAGTTGGAACTGGTGCTCTCCATTCTCTGTCCTGTGACAGTTTGAACTGGTGCTCTCCACTCTCCCATCCTGTTACAGTTGGAACTGGTACTCTCAACTCTCCCATCCTGTGACAGTTGGAACTGGTACTCTCCACTCTCTCTACTGTGACAGTGGGAACTGGTGCTCTCCACTCTCTCGCCTGTGACAGTGGGAACTGGTGCTCTCCACTCTCCCATCCTGTGACAGTGGGAACTGGTGCTCTCCACTCTCTGTCCTGTGACTTTGGGAACTGGTGCTCGCCACTCTCTGTCCTGTGACAGTTGGAACTGGTACTCTCCACTCTCTGTCCTGTGACAGTGGGAACTGGTGCTCTCCACACTCCCATCCTGTGACAGTTGGAACTGGGACTCTCAACTCTCCCATCCTGTGACAGTTGGAACTGGTGCTCTCACTCTCTCTCCTGTGACAGTTGGAACTGGTGCTCTCCACTCTCCAGTCCTGTGACAGTTGGAACTGTTGCTCTCCACTCTCTGTCCTGTGACAGTGGGAACTGGTGCTCTCCACTCTCCCATCCTGTGACAGTGGGAACTGGTGCTCTCCACTCTCTGTCCTGTGACAGTTTGAACTGGTGCTCTCCACTCTTCCGTCCTGTGACAGTGGAAACTAATGCTCTCCACTCTATGTCCTGTGACAGTGGGAACTGGTGCTCTCCACTCTCTGTCCTGTGACAGTGGGAACTGGTGCTCTCCACTCTCTCTTCTATGACAGTTAGAACTGGTGCTCTCCACTCTCTGTCCTGTGACAGTGGGAACTGGTGCTCTCAATTCTCCCATCCTGAGACAGTGGGAACTGGTGCTCTCCACGCTCCCATCTTGTGACAGCTCGAACTGGTACTCTCAACTCTCCCATCCTGTGACAGTGGGAATTGGTGATCTCCACTCTCTGTCCTGTGACAGTTGGAACTGGTGCTCTCCACTCTCCCGTCCTGTGACAGTTGGAACTGGTGGTCTCCACTCTCCCATCCTGTGACAGTTGGAACTGCTGCTCTCCATTCTCTGTCCTGTGAAAGTGGGAACTGGTGCACTCCACTCTCCCATCCTGTGACAGTTGGAATGGTACTCTCCACTCTCCCGTCCTGTGACAGTGGGAACTGGTGCTCTCCACTATCCCATCCTGTGACAGTTGGAACTGGTGCTCTCCACTCTTTCTGCTGTGACAGTTGGACTAGTGCTCTCCACTCTTCCGTCCTGTGAGAGTCTGAACTGGTGCTCTCCACTCTCTGTCCTGTGGCAGTGGGAACTGGTGCTCTCCACTCTCTGTTCTGTGACAGTTGGAACTGGTGCTCTCCACTCGCCCTTCGTGTGACAGTTGGAACTGGTGGTCTCCACTCTCCCTTCGTGTGACAGTTGGAACTGGTGTTCTCCAATCTTTGTCCTGTGACAGTGGAAACTGGTGCTCTAAACACTCTCGCCTGTGACAGTGGGAACTGGTGCTCTCCACTCTCTCGCCTGTGACAGTGGGGACTGGTGCTCTCCACTCTCCCGTCCTATGACAGTGGGAACTGGTGCTCTCCACTCTCTGTCCTGTGACAGTGGGAACTGGTGCTCTGCATTCTCTCTGCTGTGACAGTTTGAACTGGTGCACTCCACTCACTCTCCTGTGACAGTTGGAACTGGTGCTCCCCACTCTCTGTTCTGTGACAGTTGGAACTGATGCTCTCTACTCTCTGTCCTGTGACAGTGGGAACTGGTGCTCTCCACTCTCCCATCCTGTGACAGTTGGAACTGGTACTCTCAACTCTCCCATCCTGTGACAGTGGGAACTGGGGCTCTCCACTCTCTCTTCTGTGACAGTTGGAACTGGTGCTCTCCACTCTCTGTCCTGTGACAGTGGGAACTGGTGCTCTCCACTCTCTGTCCTGTGACAGTGGGAACTGGTGCTCTCCACTCTCTGTCCTGTAACAGTGGGAACTGGTGCTCTCCACTCTCCCGTCCTGTGACAGTTGGAACTGGTACTCTCAACTCTCCCATCCTGTGACAGTGGGAACTGGGGCTCTCCACTCTCTCTCCTGTGACAGTTGGAACTGGTGCTCTCCATTCTCTGTCCTGTGACGGTGGGAACTGGTGCTCCCCACTCTCCCGTCCTGTGACAGTTGGAACTGGTACTCTCAACTCTCCCATCCTGTGACAGTTGGAACTGGTACTCTCCAATCACTGTCCTGTGACAGTGGGAACTGGTGCTCTCCACACTCCCATCCTGTGACAGTGGGAACTGGTGCTCTCCACTCTCCCATCCTGTGACAGTTGGAACTGGTACTCTCCACTCTCCCGTCCTGTGACAGTGGGAACTGGTGCTCTCCACTCTCCCGTCCTCTGACAGTTGGAACTGGTACTCTCCACTATCCCATCCTGTGAGAGTTGGAACTGGTGCTCTCCACTCTCTCTGCTGTGACAGTTTGAACCGGTGCACTCCACTCTCTCTCCTGTGACAGTTGGACTGGTGCTCTCAACTCTTCCATCCTATGACAGTCTGAACTGGTGCTCTCAACTCTCTGTCCTGTGACAGTGGGAACTGGTGCTCTCCACTCTCTGTCCTGTGACAGCTGGAATGGGTGCTGTCCACTCTCCCTTCGTGTGACAGTTGGAACTGGTGCTCTCCAATCTTTGTCCTGTGACAGTGGAAACTGGTGCTCTAAATACTCTCGCCTGTGACAGTGGGAACTGGTGCGCTCCACTCTCTGTCCTGTGACAGTGGGAACTGGTGCACTCCACTCTCTCGCCTGTGACAGTGGGAACTGATGCTCTCCACTCTCCTATCCTGTGACAGTGGGAACTGGTGCTCTCCACTCTCTGTCCTGTGACAGTGGGAACTGGTGCTCGCCACTCTCTTTCCTGTGACAGTTGGAACTGGTACTCTCCACTCTCTGTCCTGTAACAGTGGGAACTGGTGCTCTCCACACTCCCATCCTGTGACAGTTGGAACTGGGACTCTCAACTCTCCCATCCTGTGACAGTGGGAACTGGTGCTCTCACTCTCTCTCCTGTGACAGTTGGAACTGGTGCTCTCCACTCTCCAGTCCTGTGACAGTTGGAACTGTTGCTCTCCGCTCTCTGTCCTGTGACAGTGGGAACTGGTGCTCTCCACTCTCCTGTCCTGTGACAGTTGGAACTGGTGCTCTCCACTCTCTGTCCTGTGACAGTTTGAACTGGTGCTCTCCACTCTCCCGTCCTGTGACAGTGGAAACTGATGCTCTCCACTCTCTGTCCTGTGACAGTGGGAACTGGTGCTCTCCACTCTCTGTCCTGTGACAGTGGGAACTGGTGCTCTCCACTCTCCTGTGCTGTGACAGTTTGAACTGGTGTTCTCCACTCTCTGCCCTGTGACAGTTTGAACTGGTGTGCTCCACTCTCCCATCCTGTGACAGTGGGAACTGGTGCTCTCCACTCTCTGTTCTGTGACAGTTGGAACTGGTGCTCTCCACTCTCTGCCCTGTGACAGTTTGAACTGGTGTGCTCCACTCTCCCATCCTGTGACAGTGGGAACTGGTGCTCTCCACTCTCTGTTCTGTGACAGTGGGAACTGGTGCTCTCCACTCTCTGTCCTGTGACAGTGGGAACTGGTGCTCTCAATTCTCCCATCCTGAGACAGTGGGGAGTGTTGCTCTCCAATCTCTCTCCTGTGCCAGTTGGAACTGCTGCTCTCCTCTCTCCCGTCCTGCGCCAGTTGGAACTGGTGCTCTCCACTCTCTGTCCTGTGACAGTGGGAACTGGTGCTCTCCACGCTCCCATCTTGTGACAGTTCTAACTGGTACTCTCAACTCTCCCATCCTGTGACAGTGGGAACTGGTGATCTCCACTCTCTCTCCTGTGACAGTTGGAACTGGTGCTCTCCACTCTCCCGTCCTGTGACAGTTGGAACTGGTGGTCTCCACTCTCCCATCCTGTGACTGTTGGAACTGCTGCTCTCCACTCTCTGTCCTGTGACAGTGGGAACTGGTGCTCTGCATTCTCTCTGCTGTGACAGTTTGAACTGGTGCACTCCACTCACTCTCCTGTGACAGTTGGAACTGGTGCTCCCCACTCTCTGTTCTGTGACAGTTGGAACTGGTGCTCTCCAATCTTTGTCCTGTGACAGTTGGAACTGGTGCTCTGCACTCTCTCTCCTGTGACAGGTGGAACTGGTGCTCTCCACTCTCTGCCATGTGACAGTGGAAACTGGTGCTCTAAACACTCTCGTCTGTGACAGTGGGAATTGGTGCTCTCCACTCTCTCGCCTGTAACAGTGGGAACGGGTGCACTCCACTCTCCCGTCCTTTGACAGTGGGAACTGGTGCCCTCCACTCTCTGTCCTGTGACAGTGGGAACTGGTGCTCTCCATTCTCTGTCCTGTGACAGTTGGAACTGGTGCTCTCCACTCTCTGTCCTGTGACATTTGAACTGGTGCTCTCCACTCTCCCACCCTGTTACAGTTGGAGCTGGTGCTCTCCATTCTCTGTCCTGTGACAGTGGGAACTGGTGCTCCCCACTCTCCCGTCCTGTGACAGTTGGAACTGGTACTCTCAACTCTCCCATCCTGTGACAGTGGGAACTGGGGCTCTCCACTCTCTGTCTTGTGACAGTGGGAACTGGTGCTCTGCATTCTCTCTGCTGTGACAGTTTGAACTGGTGCACTCCACTCACTCTCCTGTGACAGTTGGAACTGGTGCTCTCCAATCTTTGTCCTGTGACAGTTGGAACTGGTGCTCTGCACTCTCTGTCCTGTGACAGTGGGAACTGGTGCTCTCCACTCTCTCTCCTGTGACAGTTTGAACTGGTGCTCTCCACTCTCTGCCCTGTGACAGTTTGAACTGGTGTTCTCCAATCTCTGTCCTGTAACATTGGGAAATGGTCCTCTCCACTCTCCCGTTCTGTGACAGTTGGAACTGGAGCTCTCCACTCTCCCATCCTGTGAGAGTTGGAGCTGGTGCTGTCCACTCTCCCATCCTGTGAGAGTTGGAACTCTTGCTCTCCACTCTCCCATCCTGTGAGAGTTGGAGCTGGTGCTCTCCACTCTCTCTCCTGTGACAGTTGGAACTGGTGCTCTCCACACTCCCGTCCTGTTACAGTTGGAAATGGCACTCTCCACTCTCTGTCCTGTGACAGTGGGAACTGATGCTCTCCATTCTCTGTCCTGTGACAGTGGGAACTGGTGCTCTCCACTCTCTGTCCTGTGACAGTGGGAACTGGTGCTCTCCACTCTCTGTCCTGTAACAGTGGGAACTGGTGCTCTCCACTCTCCCGTTCTGTGACAGTTGGAACTGGTGATCTCCACTCTCTCTCCTGTGACAGTTGGAACTGATGTTCTCCACTCTCTTGCCTGTGACAGTTGGAACTGGTGCTCTCCACTCTCTGCCTTGTGACAGTTGGAACTGGTGATTTCCACTCTCTGTCCTGTGACATTTGGAACTGGTGCTCCCCACTCTCTGTCCTGTGACAGTTGGTACTGGTGCTCTCCACTCTTCCGTCCTGTGACAAGTCTGAAGTGGTGCTCCCCACTCTCTGTCCTGTGACAGTTGGAACTAGTGCTCTCCACTCTCCCATCCTGTGACAGAGGGAACTGGTGCTCTCCAATCTCTGTCCTGTGATAGTGGGAACTGGTGCTCTCGACCCTCTGTCTTGTGACAGTTGGAACTGGTGCTCTCCACTCTCTCTCCTGTGACTGTTGGAACTTGTACTCTCCAATCTCTGTCCTGTGACAGTGTGAACTGGTGCTCCATACTCTCTGTCTTGTGACAGTTGGAAATTGTGCTCTCCACTCTCTGTCCTGTGACAGTGCGAACTGGTGCTCTCCACTCTCTGTCCTGTGACAGTGGGAACTGGTGCTCTCAATTCTCCCATCCTGAGACAGTGGGGAGTGTTGCTCTCCAATCTCTCTCCTGTGCCAGTTGGAACTGGTGCTCTCCTCTCTCCCGTCCTGCGCCAGTTGGAACTGGTGCTCTCCACTCTCTGTCCTGTGACAGTGGGAACTGGTGCTCTGCATTCTCTCTGCTGTGACAGTTTGAACTGGTGCACTCCACTCACTCTCCTGTGACAGTTGGAACTGGTGCTCCCCACTCTCTGTTCTGTGACAGTTGGAACTGGTGCTCTCCAATCTTTGTCCTGTGACAGTTGGAACTGGTGCTCTGCACTCTCTCTGCTGTGACAGGTGGAACTGGTGCTCTCCACTCTCTGCCATGCGACAGTGGAAACTGGTGCTCTAAACACTCTCGCCTGTGACAGTGGAAACTGGTGCTCTCCACTCTCTCGCCTGTAACAGTGGGAACGGGTGCACTCCACTCTCCCGTCCTTTGACAGTGGGAACTGGTGCCCTCCACTCTCTGTCCTGTGACAGTGGGAACTGGTGCTCTCCATTCTCTGTCCTGTGACAGTTGGAACTGGTGCTCTCCACTCTCTGTCCTGTGACAGTTTGAACTGGTGCTCTCCACTCTCCCATCCTGTTACAGTTGGAGCTGGTGCTCTCCATTCTCTGTCCTGTGACAGTGGGAACTGGTGCTCCCCACTCTCCCGTCTTGTGACAGTTGGAACTGGTACTCTCAACTCTCCCATCCTGTGACAGTGGGAACTGGGGCTCTCCACTCTCTGTCTTGTGACAGTGGGAACTGGTGCTCTGCATTCTCTCTGCTGTGACAGTTTGAACTGGTGCACTCCACTCACTCTCCTGTGACAGTTGGAACTGGTGCTCCCCAATCTCTGTTCTGTGACAGTTGGAACTAGTGCTCTCCAATCTTTGTCCTGTGACAGTTGGAACTGGTGCTCTGCACTCTCTGTCCTGTGACAGTGGGAACTGGTGCTCTCCACTCTCTCTCCTGTGACAGTTTGAACTGGTGCTCTCCACTCTCTGCCCTGTGACAGTTTGAACTGGTGTTCTCCAATCTCTGTCCTGTAACATTGGGAAATGGTCCTCTCCACTCTCCCGTTCTGTGACAGTTGGAACTGGAGCTCTCCACTCTCCCATCCTGTGAGAGTTGGAACTGGTGCTCTCCACTCTCCCATCCTGTGACAGTGGGAACTCTTGCTCTCGACCCTCTGTCTTGTGACAGTTGGAACTGGTGCTCTCCACTCTCTCTCCTGTGACTGTTGGAAATTGTGCTCTCCAATCTCTGTCCTGTGACAGTGTGAACTGGTGCTCCATACTCTCTGTCTTGTGACAGTTGGAAATTGTGCTCTCCACTCTCTGTCCTGTGACAGTGCGAACTGGTGCTCTCCACTCTCTGTCCTGTGACAGTGGGAACTGGTGCTCTCAATTCTCCCATCCTGAGACAGTGGGGAGTGTTGCTCTCCAATCTCTCTCCTGTGCCAGTTGGAACTGGTGCTCTCCTCTCTCCCGTCCTGCGCCAGTTGGAACTGGTGCTCTCCACTCTCTGTCCTGTGACAGTGGGAACTGGTGCTCTCCACGCTCCCATCTTGTGACAGTTCGAACTCGTGCTCTCAACTCTCCCATCCTGTGACAGTGGGGACTGGTGCTCTCCACTCTCCCGTCCTGTGACAGTGGGAACTGGTGCTCTCCACTCTCTGTCCTGTGACAGTGGGAACTGGTGCTCTCCACTCTCCCATCCTGTGACAGTTGGAACTGGAGCTCTCCACTCTCCCATCCTGTGACAGTGGGAACTGGTGCTCTCCACTCTCTGTCCTGTGACAGTGGGAACTGGTGCTCTCCATCTCCTGTCCTGTGACAGTTTGAACTGGTGTTCTCCACTCTCTGCCCTGTGACAGTTTGAACTGGTGTGCTCCACTCTCCCATCCTGTGACAGTGGGAACTGGTGCTCTCCACTCTCTGTTCTGTGACAGTTGGAACTGGTGCTCTCCACTCTCTCTCCTGTGACAGTTGGAACTGGTGCTCTCCACTCTCTGTCCTGTGACAGTGGGAACTGGTGCTCTCAATTCTCCCATCCTGAGACAGTGGGGAGTGTTGCTCTCCAATCTCTCTCCTGTGCCAGTTGGAACTGGTGCTCTCCTCTCTCCCGTCCTGCGCCAGTTGGAACTGGTGCTCTCCACTCTCTGTCCTGTGACAGTGGGAACTGGTGCTCTCCACGCTCCCATCTTGTGACAGTTCGAACTGGTACTCTCAACTCTCCCATCCTGTGACAGTGGGAACCGGTGATCTCCACTCTCTCTCCTGTGACAGTTGGAACTGGTGCTCTCCACTCTCCCGTCCTGTGACAGTTGGAACTGGTGGTCTCCACTCTCCCATACTGTGACAGTTGGAACTGGTACTCTCCACTCTCTGTCCTGTGACAGTGGGAACTGATGGTCTCCACTCTCTGTACTGTGACAGTTGGAACTGGTGCTCTCCACTCTCCCTTCGTGTGACAGTTGGAACTGGTGCTCTCCACTCTCTCTTCGTGTGACAGTTGGCACTGGTGCTCTCCAATCTTTGTCCTGTGACAGTGGGAACTGGTGCTCTCCACACTCTCGCCTGTGACAGTGGGAACTGGTGCTCTCCACTCTCTCGCCTGTGACAGTGGGGACTGGTGCTCTCCACTCTCCCGTCCTGTGACAGTTGGAACTGGTGCTCCCCACTCTCTGTTCTGTGACAGTTGGAACTGGTGCTCTCCAATCTTTGTCCTGTGACAGTTGGAACTGGTGCTCTGCACTCTCTCTCCTGTGACAGGTGGAACTGGTGCTCTCCACTCTCTGCCATGCGACAGTGGAAACTGGTGCTCTAAACACTCTCGCCTGTGACAGTGGGAATTGGTGCTCTCCACTCTCTCGCCTGTAACAGTGGGAACGGGTGCACTCCACTCTCCCGTCCTTTGACAGTGGGAACTGGTGCCCTCCACTCTCTGTCCTGTGACAGTGGGAACTGGTGCTCTCCATTCTCTGTCCTGTGACAGTTGGAACTGGTGCTCTCCACTCTCTGTCCTGTGACAGTTTGAACTGGTGCTCTCCACTCTCCCATCCTGTTACAGTTGGAGCTGGTGCTCTCCATTCTCTGTCCTGTGACAGTGGGAACTGGTGCTCCCCACTCTCCCGTCTTGTGACAGTTGGAACTGGTACTCTCAACTCTCCCATCCTGTGACAGTGGGAACTGGGGCTCTCCACTCTCTGTCTTGTGACAGTGGGAACTGGTGCTCTGCATTCTCTCTGCTGTGACAGTTTGAACTGGTGCACTCCACTCAATCTCCTGTGACAGTTGGAACTGGTGCTCCCCACTCTCTGTTCCATGACAGTTGGAACTGGTGCTCTCCAATCTCTGTCCTGTGACAGTGGGAACTGGTGCTCTCCACTCTCCCATCCTGTGACAGTGGGAACTCTTGCTCTCCACTCTCTCTCCTGTGACAGTTGGAACTGGTGCTCTCCACACTCCCGTCCTGTTACAGTTGGAAATGGCACTCTCCACTCTCTGTCCTGTGACAGTGGGAACTGATGCTCTCCACTCTCTGTCCTGTGACAGTGGGAACTGGTGCTCTCCACTCTCTGTCCTGTGACAGTGGGAACTGGTGCTCTCCACTCTCTGTCCTGTAACAGTGGGAACTGGTGCTCTCCACTCTCCCGTTCTGTGACAGTTGGAACTGGTGATCTCCACTCTCTCTCCTGTGACAGTTGGAACTGATGTTCTCCACTCTCTTGCCTGTGACAGTTGGAACTGGTGCTCTCCACTCTCTGTCTTGTGACAGTTGGAACTGGTGATCTCCACTCTCTGTCCTGTGACATTTGGAACTGGTGCTCCGCACTCTCTGTCCTGTGCCAGTTGGAACTGGTGCTCTCCTCTCTCCCGTCCTGCGCCAGTTGGAACTGGTGCTCTCCACTCTCTGTCCTGTGACAGTGGGAACTGGTGCTCTGCATTCTCTCTGCTGTGACAGTTTGAACTGGTGCACTCCACTCACTCTCCTGTGACAGTTGGAACTGGTGCTCCCCACTCTCTGTTCTGTGACAGTTGGAACTGGTGCTCTCCAATCTTTGTCCTGTGACAGTTGGAACTGGTGCTCTGCACTCTCTCTGCTGTGACAGGTGGAACTGGTGCTCTCCACTCTCTGCCATGCGACAGTGGAAACTGGTGCTCTAAACACTCTCGCCTGTGACAGTGGAAACTGGTGCTCTCCACTCTCTCGCCTGTAACAGTGGGAACGGGTGCACTCCACTCTCCCGTCCTTTGACAGTGGGAACTGGTGCCCTCCACTCTCTGTCCTGTGACAGTGGGAACTGGTGCTCTCCATTCTCTGTCCTGTGACAGTTGGAACTGGTGCTCTCCACTCTCTGTCCTGTGACAGTTTGAACTGGTGCTCTCCACTCTCCCATCCTGTTACAGTTGGAGCTGGTGCTCTCCATTCTCTGTCCTGTGACAGTGGGAACTGGTGCTCCCCACTCTCCCGTCTTGTGACAGTTGGAACTGGTACTCTCAACTCTCCCATCCTGTGACAGTGGGAACTGGGGCTCTCCACTCTCTGTCTTGTGACAGTGGGAACTGGTGCTCTGCATTCTCTCTGCTGTGACAGTTTGAACTGGTGCACTCCACTCACTCTCCTGTGACAGTTGGAACTGGTGCTCCCCAATCTCTGTTCTGTGACAGTTGGAACTAGTGCTCTCCAATCTTTGTCCTGTGACAGTTGGAACTGGTGCTCTGCACTCTCTGTCCTGTGACAGTGGGAACTGGTGCTCTCCACTCTCTCTCCTGTGACAGTTTGAACTGGTGCTCTCCACTCTCTGCCCTGTGACAGTTTGAACTGGTGTTCTCCAATCTCTGTCCTGTAACATTGGGAAATGGTCCTCTCCACTCTCCCGTTCTGTGACAGTTGGAACTGGAGCTCTCCACTCTCCCATCCTGTGAGAGTTGGAACTGGTGCTCTCCACTCTCCCATCCTGTGACAGTGGGAACTCTTGCTCTCGACCCTCTGTCTTGTGACAGTTGGAACTGGTGCTCTCCACTCTCTCTCCTGTGACTGTTGGAAATTGTGCTCTCCAATCTCTGTCCTGTGACAGTGTGAACTGGTGCTCCATACTCTCTGTCTTGTGACAGTTGGAAATTGTGCTCTCCACTCTCTGTCCTGTGACAGTGCGAACTGGTGCTCTCCACTCTCTGTCCTGTGACAGTGGGAACTGGTGCTCTCAATTCTCCCATCCTGAGACAGTGGGGAGTGTTGCTCTCCAATCTCTCTCCTGTGCCAGTTGGAACTGGTGCTCTCCTCTCTCCCGTCCTGCGCCAGTTGGAACTGGTGCTCTCCACTCTCTGTCCTGTGACAGTGGGAACTGGTGCTCTCCACGCTCCCATCTTGTGACAGTTCGAACTCGTGCTCTCAACTCTCCCATCCTGTGACAGTGGGGACTGGTGCTCTCCACTCTCCCGTCCTGTGACAGTGGGAACTGGTGCTCTCCACTCTCTGTCCTGTGACAGTGGGAACTGGTGCTCTCCACTCTCCCATCCTGTGACAGTTGGAACTGGAGCTCTCCACTCTCCCATCCTGTGACAGTGGGAACTGGTGCTCTCCACTCTCTGTCCTGTGACAGTGGGAACTGGTGCTCTCCATCTCCTGTCCTGTGACAGTTTGAACTGGTGTTCTCCACTCTCTGCCCTGTGACAGTTTGAACTGGTGTGCTCCTCTCTCCCATCCTGTGACAGTGGGAACTGGTGCTCTCCACTCTCTGTTCTGTGACAGTTGGAACTGGTGCTCTCCACTCTCTCTCCTGTGACAGTTGGAACTGGTGCTCTCCACTCTCTGTCCTGTGACAGTGGGAACTGGTGCTCTCAATTCTCCCATCCTGAGACAGTGGGGAGTGTTGCTCTCCAATCTCTCTCCTGTGCCAGTTGGAACTGGTGCTCTCCTCTCTCCCGTCCTGCGCCAGTTGGAACTGGTGCTCTCCACTCTCTGTCCTGTGACAGTGGGAACTGGTGCTCTCCACGCTCCCATCTTGTGACAGTTCGAACTGGTACTCTCAACTCTCCCATCCTGTGACAGTGGGAACCGGTGATCTCCACTCTCTCTCCTGTGACAGTTGGAACTGGTGCTCTCCACTCTCCCGTCCTGTGACAGTTGGAACTGGTGGTCTCCACTCTCCCATACTGTGACAGTTGGAACTGGTACTCTCCACTCTCTGTCCTGTGACAGTGGGAACTGATGGTCTCCACTCTCTGTACTGTGACAGTTGGAACTGGTGCTCTCCACTCTCCCTTCGTGTGACAGTTGGAACTGGTGCTCTCCACTCTCTCTTCGTGTGACAGTTGGCACTGGTGCTCTCCAATCTTTGTCCTGTGACAGTGGGAACTGGTGCTCTCCACACTCTCGCCTGTGACAGTGGGAACTGGTGCTCTCCACTCTCTCGCCTGTGACAGTGGGGACTGGTGCTCTCCACTCTCCCGTCCTGTGACAGTTGGAACTGGTGCTCCCCACTCTCTGTTCTGTGACAGTTGGAACTGGTGCTCTCCAATCTTTGTCCTGTGACAGTTGGAACTGGTGCTCCCCACTCTCTGTTCTGTGACAGTTGGAACTGGTGCTCTGCACTCTCTCTCCTGTGACAGGTGGAACTGGTGCTCTCCACTCTCTGCCATGCGACAGTGGAAACTGGTGCTCTAAACACTCTCGCCTGTGACAGTGGGAATTGGTGCTCTCCACTCTCTCGCCTGTAACAGTGGGAACGGGTGCACTCCACTCTCCCGTCCTTTGACAGTGGGAACTGGTGCCCTCCACTCTCTGTCCTGTGACAGTGGGAACTGGTGCTCTCCATTCTCTGTCCTGTGACAGTTGGAACTGGTGCTCTCCACTCTCTGTCCTGTGACAGTTTGAACTGGTGCTCTCCACTCTCCCATCCTGTTACAGTTGGAGCTGGTGCTCTCCATTCTCTGTCCTGTGACAGTGGGAACTGGTGCTCCCCACTCTCCCGTCTTGTGACAGTTGGAACTGGTACTCTCAACTCTCCCATCCTGTGACAGTGGGAACTGGGGCTCTCCACTCTCTGTCTTGTGACAGTGGGAACTGGTGCTCTGCATTCTCTCTGCTGTGACAGTTTGAACTGGTGCACTCCACTCAATCTCCTGTGACAGTTGGAACTGGTGCTCCCCACTCTCTGTTCCATGACAGTTGGAACTGGTGCTCTCCAATCTCTGTCCTGTGACAGTGGGAACTGGTGCTCTCCACTCTCCCATCCTGTGACAGTGGGAACTCTTGCTCTCCACTCTCTCTCCTGTGACAGTTGGAACTGGTGCTCTCCACACTCCCGTCCTGTTACAGTTGGAAATGGCACTCTCCACTCTCTGTCCTGTGACAGTGGGAACTGATGCTCTCCACTCTCTGTCCTGTGACAGTGGGAACTGGTGCTCTCCACTCTCTGTCCTGTGACAGTGGGAACTGGTGCTCTCCACTCTCTGTCCTGTAACAGTGGGAACTGGTGCTCTCCACTCTCCCGTTCTGTGACAGTTGGAACTGGTGATCTCCACTCTCTCTCCTGTGACAGTTGGAACTGATGTTCTCCACTCTCTTGCCTGTGACAGTTGGAACTGGTGCTCTCCACTCTCTGTCTTGTGACAGTTGGAACTGGTGATCTCCACTCTCTGTCCTGTGACATTTGGAACTGGTGCTCCGCACTCTCTGTCCTGTGCCAGTTGGAACTGGTGCTCTCCTCTCTCCCGTCCTGCGCCAGTTGGAACTGGTGCTCTCCACTCTCTGTCCTGTGACAGTGGGAACTGGTGCTCTGCATTCTCTCTGCTGTGACAGTTTGAACTGGTGCACTCCACTCACTCTCCTGTGACAGTTGGAACTGGTGCTCCCCACTCTCTGTTCTGTGACAGTTGGAACTGGTGCTCTCCAATCTTTGTCCTGTGACAGTTGGAACTGGTGCTCTGCACTCTCTCTGCTGTGACAGGTGGAACTGGTGCTCTCCACTCTCTGCCATGCGACAGTGGAAACTGGTGCTCTAAACACTCTCGCATGTGACAGTGGAAACTGGTGCTCTCCACTCTCTCGCCTGTAACAGTGGGAACGGGTGCACTCCACTCTCCCGTCCTTTGACAGTGGGAACTGGTGCCCTCCACTCTCTGTCCTGTGACAGTGGGAACTGGTGCTCTCCATTCTCTGTCCTGTGACAGTTGGAACTGGTGCTCTCCACTCTCTGTCCTGTGACAGTTTGAACTGGTGCTCTCCACTCTCCCATCCTGTTACAGTTGGAGCTGGTGCTCTCCATTCTCTGTCCTGTGACAGTGGGAACTGGTGCTCCCCACTCTCCCGTCTTGTGACAGTTGGAACTGGTACTCTCAACTCTCCCATCCTGTGACAGTGGGAACTGGGGCTCTCCACTCTCTGTCTTGTGACAGTGGGAACTGGTGCTCTGCATTCTCTCTGCTGTGACAGTTTGAACTGGTGCACTCCACTCAATCTCCTGTGACAGTTGGAACTGGTGCTCCCCAATCTCTGTTCTGTGACAGTTGGAACTAGTGCTCTCCAATCTTTGTCCTGTGACAGTTGGAACTGGTGCTCTGCACTCTCTGTCCTGTGACAGTGGGAACTGGTGCTCTCCACTCTCTCTCCTGTGACAGTTTGAACTGGTGCTCTCCACTCTCTGCCCTGTGACAGTTTGAACTGGTGTTCTCCAATCTCTGTCCTGTAACATTGGGAAATGGTCCTCTCCACTCTCCCGTTCTGTGACAGTTGGAACTGGAGCTCTCCACTCTCCCATCCTGTGAGAGTTGGAACTGGTGCTCTCCACTCTCCCATCCTGTGACAGTGGGAACTCTTGCTCTCGACCCTCTGTCTTGTGACAGTTGGAACTGGTGCTCTCCACTCTCTCTCCTGTGACTGTTGGAACTTGTGCTCTCCAATCTCTGTCCTGTGACAGTATGAACTGGTGCTCCATACTCTCTGTCTTGTGACAGTTGGAAATTGTGCTCTCCACTCTCTGTCCTGTGACAGTGCGAACTGGTGCTCTCCACTCTCTGTCCTGTGACAGTGGGAACTGGTGCTCTCAATTCTCCCATCCTGAGACAGTGGGGAGTGTTGCTCTCCAATCTCTCTCCTGTGCCAGTTGGAACTGGTGCTCTCCTCTCTCCCGTCCTGCGCCAGTTGGAACTGGTGCTCTCCACTCTCTGTCCTGTGACAGTGGGAACTGGTGCTCTCCACGCTCCCATCTTGTGACAGTTCGAACTCGTGCTCTCAACTCTCCCATCCTGTGACAGTGGGGACTGGTGCTCTCCACTCTCCCGTCCTGTGACAGTGGGAACTGGTGCTCTCCACTCTCTGTCCTGTGACAGTGGGAACTGGTGCTCTCCACTCTCCCATCCTGTGACAGTTGGAACTGGAGCTCTCCACTCTCCCATCCTGTGACAGTGGGAACTGGTGCTCTCCACTCTCTCACCTGTGACAGTTGCAACTGGTGCTCTCCACGCTCTGCCCTGTGACAGTGGAAACTGGTGCCCTCCACTCTCTGTCCTGTGACAGTGGGAACTGGTGCTCTCCATTCTCTGTCCTGTGACAGTTGGAACTGGTGCTCTCCACTCTCTGTCCTGTGACAGTTGGAACTGGTGCTCTCCACTCTCTCACCTGTGACAGTTGCAACTGGTGCTCTCCACGCTCTGCCCTGTGACAGTGGAAACTGGTGCTCTAAACACTCTCACCTGTGACAGTGGGAACTGGTGCACTCCACTCCCTCGCCTGTGACAGTGGGAACTGGTGCTCTCCACTCTCCCATCCTGTGACAGTGGGAACTGGTGTTCTCCACTCTCTGTTCTGTGACAGTTGGAACTGGTGCTCTCCACGCTCTCTCCTGTGACAGTTGGAACTGGTGCTCTCCACTCTCTGTCCTGTGACAATGGGAACTGGTGCTCTCAATCTCCCATCCTGAGACAGTGGGGAGTGTTGCTCTCCAATCTCTCTCCTGTGCCAGTTGGAACTGGTGCTCTCCTCTCTCCCGTCCTGCGCCAGTTGGAACTGGTGCTCTCCACTCTCTGTCCTCTGACAGTGGGAACTGGTGCTCTCCACGCTCCCATCTTGTGACAGTTCGAACTGGTACTCTCAACTCTCCCATCCTGTGACAGTGGGAACTGGTGATCTCCACTCTCTCTCCTGTGACAGTTGGAACTGGTGCTCTCCACTCTCCCGTCCTGTGACAGTTGGAACTGGTGGTCTCCACTCTCCCATACTGTGACAGTTGGGACTGGTACTCTCCACTCTCTGTCCTGTGACAGTGGGAACTGCTGCTCTCCACTCTCTGTACTGTGACAGTTGGAACTGGTGCTCTCCACTCTCCCTTCGTGTGACAGTTGGAACTGGTGCTCTCCACTCTCCCTTCGTGTGACAGTTGGCACTGGTGCTCTCCAATCTTTGTCCTGTGACAGTGGAAACTGGTGCTCTAAACACTCTCGCCTGTGACAGTGGGAACTGGTGCTCTCCACTCTCTCGCCTGTGACAGTGGGGACTGGTGCTCTCCACTCTCCCGTCCTGTGACAGTGGGAACTGGTGCTCTCCACTCTCTGTCCTGTGACAGTGGGAACTGGTGCTCTGCATTCTCTCTGCTGTGACAGTTTGAACTGGTGCACTCCACTCACTCTCCTGTGACAGTTGGAACTTGTGCTCCCCACTCTCTGTTCTGTGACAGTTGGAACTGGTGCTCTCCAATCTTTGTCCTGTGACAGTTGGAACTGGTGCTCTGCACTTTCTCTCCTGTGACAGGTGGAACTGGTGCTCTCCACTCTCTGCCATGTGACAGTGGAAACTGGTGCTCTAAACACTCTCGCCTGTGACAGTGAGAATTGGTGCTCTCCACTCTCTCGCCTGTAACAGTGGGAACGGGTGCACTCCACTCTCCCGTCCTTTGACAGTGGGAACTGGTGCCCTCCACTCTCTGTCCTGTGACAGTGGGAACTGGTGCTCTCCATTCTCTGTCCTGTGACAGTTGGAACTGGTGCTCTCCACTCTCTGTCCTGTGACAGTTTGAACTGGTGCTCTCCACTCTCCCATCCTGTTACAGTTGGAGCTGGTGCTCTCCATTCTCTGTCCTGTGACATTGGGAACTGGTGCTCCCCACTCTCCCGTCCTGTGACAGTTGGAACTGGTACTCTCAACTCTCCCATCCTGTGACAGTGGGAACTGGGGTTCTCCACTCTCTGTCTTGTGACAGTGGGAACTGGTGCTCTGCATTCTCTCTGCTGTGACAGTTTGAACTGGTGCACTCCACTCACTCTCCTGTGACAGTTGGAACTGGTGCTCCCCACTCTCTGTTCTGTGACAGTTGGAACTGGTGCTCTCCAATCTTTGTCCTGTGACAGTTGGAACTGGTGCTCTGCACTCTCTGTCCTGTGACAGTGGGAACTGATGCTCTCCACTCTCTCTCCTGTGACAGTTTGAACTGGTGCTCTCCACTCTCTGCCCTGTGACAGTTTGAACTGGTGTTCTCCAATCTCTGTCCTGTAACATTGGGAAATGGTCCTCTCCACTCTCCCGTTCTGTGACAGTTGGAACTGGAGCTCTCCACTTTCCCATCCTGTGAGAGTTGGAACTGGTGCTCTCCACTCTCCCATCCTGTGACAGTGGGAACTCTTGCTCTCCACTCTCTCTCCTGTGACAGTTGGAACTGGTGCTCTCCACACTCCCGTCCTGTTACAGTTGGAAATGGCACTCTCCACTCTCTGTCCTGTGACAGTGGGAACTGATGCTCTCCACTCTCTGTCCTGTGACAGTAGGAACTGCTGCTCTCCACTCTCTGTCCTGTGACAGTGGGAACTGGTGCTCTCCACTCTCTGTCCTGTAACAGTGGGCACTGGTGCTCTCCACTCTCCCGTTCTGTGACAGTTGGAACTGGTGATCTCCACTCTCTCTCCTGTGACAGTTGGAACTGATGTTCTCCACTCTCTTGCCTGTGACAGTTGGAACTGGTGCTCTCCACTCTCTGTCTTGTGACAGTTGGAACTGGTGATCTCCACTCTCTGTCCTGTGACATTTGGAACTGGTGCTCCCCACTCTCTGTCCTGTGACAGTTGGTACTGGTGCTCTCCACTCTTCCGTCCTGTGACAAGTCTGAACTGGTGCTCCCCACTCTCTGTCCTGTGACAGTTGGAACTAGTGCTCTCCACTCTCCCATCCTGTGACAGAGGGAACTGGTGCTCTCCAATCTCTGTCCTGTGATAGTGGGAACTGGTGCTCTTGACCCTCTGTCTTGTGACAGTTGGAACTGGTGCTCTCCACTCTCTCTCCTGTGACTGTTGGAACTTGTACTCTTCAATCTCTGTCCTGTGACAGTGTGAACTGGTGCTCCATACTCTCTGTCTTGTGACAGTTGGAAATTGTGCTCTCCACTCTCTGTCCTGTGACAGTGCGAACTGGTGCTCTCCACTCTCTGTCCTGTGACAGTGGGAACTGGTGATCTCCACTCTCTGTCCTGTGACAGTGCGAACTGGTGCTCTCCACTCTCTGTCCTGTGACAGTGGGAACTGGTGATCTCCACTCTCTGTCCTGTGACAGTGGGAACTGGTGCTCTCAATTCTCCCATCCTGAGACAGTGGGGAGTGTTGCTCTCCAATCTCTCTCCTGTGCCAGTTGGAACTGGTGCTCTCCTCTCTCCCGTCCTGCGCCAGTTGGAACTGGTGCTCTCCACTCTCTGTCCTGTGACAGTGGGAACTGGTGCTCTCCACGCTCCCATCTTGTGACAGTTCGAACTCGTACTCTCAACTCTCCCATCCTGTGACAGTGGGGACTGGTGCTCTCCACTCTCCCGTCCTGTGACAGTGGGAACTGGTGCTCTCCACTCTCTGTCCTGTGACAGTGGGAACTGGTGCTCTCCACTCTCCCATCCTGTGACAGTTGGAACTGGAGCTCTCCACTCTCCCATCCTGTGAGAGTTGGAACTGGTGCTCTCCACTCTCCCATCCTGTGACAGTGGGAACTCTTGCTCTCCACTCTCTCTCCTGTGACAGTTGGAACTGGTGCTCTCCACACTCCCGTCCTGTTACAGTTGGAAATGGCACTCTCCACTCTCTGTCCTGTGACAGTGGGAACTGATGCTCTCCACTCTCTGTCCTGTGACAGTGGGAACTGGTGCTCTCCACTCTCTGTCCTGTGACAGTGGGAACTGGTGCTCTCCACTCTCTGTCCTGTAACAGTGGGAAACGGTGCTCCCCACTCTCCCGTCCTGTGACAGTTGGAACTGGTACTCTCAACTCTCCCATCCTGTGACAGTGGGAACTGGGGCTCTCCACTCTCTGTCTTGTGACAGTGGGAACTGGTGCTCTGCATTCTCTCTGCTGTGACAGTTTGAACTGGTGCACTCCACTCACTCTCCTGTGACAGTTGGAACTGGTGCTCCCCAGTCTCTGTTCTGTGACAGTTGGAACTGGTGCTCTCCAATCTTTGTCCTGTGACAGTTGGAACTGGTGCTCTGCACTCTCTCTCCTGTGACAGGTGGAACTGGTGCTCTCCCACTCTCTGCCATGTGACAGTGGAAACTGGTGCTCTAAACACTCTCGCCTGTGACAGTGGGAACTGGTGCTCTCCACTCTCTCGCCTGTGACAGTGGGAACGGGTGCACTCCACTCTCCCGTCCTTTGACAGAGGGAACTGGTGCCCTCCACTCTCTGTCCTGTGACAGTGGGAACTGGTGCTCTCCATTCTCTGTCCTGTGACAGTTGGAACTGGTGCTCTCCACTCTCTGTCCTGTGACAGTTGGAACTGGTGCTCTCCACTCTCTCACCTGTGACAGTTGCAACTGGTGTCTCCACGCTCTGCCCTGTGACAGTGGAAACTGGTGCTCTAAACACTCTCACCTGTGACAGTGGGAACTAGTGCACTCCACTCCCTCGCCTGTGACAGTGGGAACTGGTGCTCTCCACTCTCCCATCCTGTGACAGTGGGAACTGGTGCTCTCCACTCTCTGTTCTGTGACAGTTGGAACTGGTGCTCTCCACTCTCTCTCCTGTGACAGTTGGAACTGGTGCTCTCCACTCTCTGTCCTGTGACAGTGGGAACTGGTGCTCTCAATTCTCCCATCCTGAGACAGTGGGGAGTGTTGCTCTCCAATCTCTCTCCTGTGCCAGTTGGAACTGGTGCTCTCCTCTCTCCCGTCCTGCGCCAGTTGGAACTGGTGCTCTCCACTCTCTGTCCTGTGACAGTGGGAACTGGTGCTCTCCACGCTCCCATCTTGTGACAGTTCGAACTGGTACTCTCAACTCTCCCATCCTGTGACAGTGGGAACTGGTGATCTCCACTCTCTCTCCTGTGACAGTTGGAACTGGTGCTCTCCACTCTCCCGTCCTGTGACAGTTGGAACTGGTGGTCTCCACTCTCCCATACTGTGACAGTTGGAACTGGTACTCTCCACTCTCTGTCCTGTGACAGTGGGAACTGGTGCTCTCCACTCTCTGTACTGTGACAGTTGGAACTGGTGCTCTCCACTCTCCCTTCGTGTGACAGTTGGAACTGGTGCTCTCCACTCTCTCTTCGTGTGACAGTTGGCACTGGTGCTCTCCAATCTTTGTCCTGTGACAGTGGAAACTGGTGCTCTAAACACTCTCGCCTGTGACAGTGGGAACTGGTGCTCTCCACTCTCTCGCCTGTGACAGTGGGGACTGGTGCTCTCCACTCTCCCGTCCTGTGACAGTGGGAACTGGTGCTCTCCACTCTCTGTCCTGTGACAGTGGGAACTGGTGCTCTGCATTCTCTCTGCTGTGACAGTTTGAACTGGTGCACTCCACTCACTCTCCTGTGACAGTTGGAACTGGTGCGCCCCACTCTCTGTTCTGTGACAGTTGGAACTGGTGCTCTCCAATCTTTGTCCTGTGACAGTTGGAACTGGTGCTCTGCACTCTCTCTCCTGTGACAGGTGGAACTGGTGCTCTCCACTCTCTGCCATGTGACAGTGGAAACTGGTGCTCTAAACACTCTCGCCTGTGACAGTGAGAATTGGTGCTCTCCACTCTCTCGCCTGTAACAGTGGGAACGGGTGCACTCCACTCTCCCGTCCTTTGACAGTGGGAACTGGTGCCCTCCACTCTCTGTCCTGTGACAGTGGGAACTGGTGCTCTCCATTCTCTGTCCTGTGACAGTTGGAACTGGTGCTCTCCACTCTCTGTCCTGTGACAGTTTGAACTGGTGCTCTCCACTCTCCCATCCTGTTACAGTTGGAGCTGGTGCTCTCCATTCTCTGTCCTGTGACAGTGGGAACTGGTGCTCCCCACTCTCCCATCCTGTGACAGTTGGAACTGGAGCTCTCCACTCTCCCATCCTGTGAGAGTTGGAACTGGTGCTCTCCACTCTCCCATCCTGTGACAGTGGGAACTCTTGCTCTCCACTCTCTCTCCTGTGACAGTTGGAACTGGTGCTCTCCACACTCCCGTCCTGTTACAGTTGGAAATGGCACTCTCCACTCTCTGTCCTGTGACAGTGGGAACTGATGCTCTCCACTCTCTGTCCTGTGACAGTAGGTACTGCTGCTCTCCACTCTCTGTCCTGTGACAGTGGGAACTGGTGCTCTCCACTCTCTGTCCTGTAACAGTGGGAACTGGTGCTCTCCACTCTCCCGTTCTGTGACAGTTGGAACTGGTGATCTCCACTCTCTCTCCTGTGACAGTTGGAACTGGTGCTCTCCACTCTCTGTCTTGTGACAGTTGGAACTGGTGATCTCCACTCTCTGTCCTGTGACATTTGGAACTGGTGCTCCCCACTCTCTGTCCTGTGACAGTTGGTACTGGTGCTCTCCACTCTTCCGTCCTGTGACAAGTCTGAACTGGTGCTCCCCACTCTCTGTCCTGTGACAGTTGGAACTAGTGCTCTCCACTCTCCCATCCTGTGACAGAGGGAACTGGTGCTCTCCAATCTCTGTCCTGTGATAGTGGGAACTGGTGCTCTCGACCCTCTGTCTTGTGACAGTTGGAACTGGTGCTCTCCACTCTCTCTCCTGTGACTGTTGGAACTTGTACTCTCCAATCTCTGTCCTGTGACAGTGTGAACTGGTGCTCCATATTCTCTGTCTTGTGACAGTTGGAAATTGTGCTCTCCACTCTCTGTCCTGTGACAGTGCGAACTGGTGCTCTCCACTCTCTGTCCTGTGACAGTGGGAACTGGTGATCTCCACTCTCTGTCCTGTGACAGTGGGAACTGGTGCTCTCCACGCTCCCATCTTGTGACAGTTCGAACTCGTACTCTCAACTCTCCCATCCTGTGACAGTGGGGACTGGTGCTCTCCACTCTCCCGTCCTGTGACAGTGGGAACTGGTGCTCTCCACTCTCTGTCCTGTGACAGTGGGAACTGGTGCTCTCCACTCTCCCATCCTGTGACAGTTGGAACTGGAGCTCTCCACTCTCCCATCCTGTGAGAGTTGGAACTGGTGCTCTCCACTCTCCCATCCTGTGACAGTGGGAACTCTTGCTCTCCACTCTCTCTCCTGTGACAGTTGGAAATGGCACTCTCCACTCTCTGTCCTGTGACAGTGGGAACTGATGCTCTCCACTCTCTGTCCTGTGACAGTGGGAACTGGTGCTCTCCACTCTCTGTCCTGTGTCAGTGGGAACTGGTGCTCTCCACTCTCTGTCCTGTAACAGTGGGAACTGGTGCTCCCCACTCTCCCGTCCTGTGACAGTTGGAACTGGTACTCTCAACTCTCCCATCCTGTGACAGTGGGAACTGGGGCTCTCCACTCTCTGTCTTGTGACAGTGGGAACTGATGCTCTGCATTCTCTCTGCTGTGACAGTTTGAACTGGTGCACTCCACTCACTCTCCTGTGACAGTTGGAACTGGTGCTCCCCACTCTCTGTTCTGTGACAGTTGGAACTGGTGCTCTCCAATCTTTGTCCTGTGACAGTTGGAACTGGTGCTCTGCACTCTCTCTCCTGTGACAGGTGGAACTGGTGCTCTCCACTCTCTGCCATGTGACAGTGGAAACTGGTGCTCTAAACACTCTCGCCTGTGACAGTGGGAACTGGTGCTCTCCACTCTCTCGCCTGTGACAGTGGGAACGGGTGCACTCCACTCTCCCGTCCTTTGACAGTGGGAACTGGTGCCCTCCACTCTCTGTCCTGTGACAGTGGGAACTGGTGCTCTCCATTCTCTGTCCTGTGACAGTTGGAACTGGTGCTCTCCACTCTCTGCCATGTGACAGTGGAAACTGGTGCTCTAAACACTCTCGCCTGTGACAGTGGAAACTGGTGCTCTAAACACTCTCGCCTATGACAGTGGGAACTGGTGCACTCCACTCCCTCGCCTGTGACAGTGGGAACTGGTGCTCTCCACTCTCCCATCCTGTGACAGTGGGAACTGGTGCTCTCCACTCTCTATCCTGTGACTGTGGGAACTGGTGCTCTCCGCTCTCTGTCCTGTGACAGTGGGAACTGGTGCTCTCCACGCTCCCATCTTGTGACAGTTCGAACTGGTACTCTCAACTCTCCCATCCTGTGACAGTGGGAACTGGTGATCTCCACTCTCTCTCCTGTGACAGTTGGAACTGGTGCTCTTCACTCTCCCGTCCTGTGACAGTTGGAACTGGTGGTCTCCACTCTCCCATACTGTGACAGTTGGAACTGGTACTCTCCACTCTCTGTCCTGTGACAGTGGGAACTGGTGCTCTCCATTCTCTGTCCTGTGACAGTTGGAACTGGTGCTCTCCACTCTCTGTCCTGTGACAGTTGGAACTGGTGCTCTCCACTCTCCCATCCTGTTACAGTTGGAGCTGGTGCTCTCCATTCTCTGTCCTGTGACAGTGGGAACTGGTGCTCACCACTCTCCCGTCCTGTGACAGTTGGAACTGGTACTCTCAACTCTCCCATCCTGTGACAGTGGGAACTGGGGCTCTCCACTCTCTGTCTTGTGACAGTGGGAACTGGTGCTCTGCATTCTCTCTGCTGTGACAGTTTGAAATGGTGCACTCCACTCACTCTCCTGTGACAGTTGGAACTGGTGCTCCCCACTCTCTGTTCTGTGACAGTTGGAACTGGTGCTCTCCAATCTTTGTCCTGTGACAGTTGGAGCTGGTGCTCTGCACTCTCTCTCCTGTGACAGGTGGAACTGGTGCTCTCCACTCTCTGCCATGTGACAGTGGAAACTGGTGCTCTAAACACTCTCGCCTGTGACAGTGGGAACTGGTGCGCTCCACTCTCTGTCCTGTGACAGTGGGAACTGGTGCACTCCACTCCCTCGCCTGTGACAGTGGGAACTGGTGCTCTCCACTCTCCCATCCTGTGACAGTGGGAACTGGTGCTCTCCACTCTCTATCCTGTGACTGTGGGAACTGGTGCTCTCCGCTCTCTGTCCTGTGACAGTTGGAACTGGTACTCTCCACTCTCTGTCCTGTGACAGTGGGAACTGGTGCTCTCCACTCTCTGTCCAGTGACAGTGGGAACTGGTGCTCACCACTCTCACATCCTGTGACAGTGCTAACTGGTGCTCTCCACTCTCTTTCCTGTGACAGTTGGAACTGGTGCTCTCCACTCTCTCTCCTGTGACAGTTGGAACTGGTGCTCTCCACTCTCTGTCCTGTGACAGTTTGAACTGGTGCTCTGCACTCTCCCGTCCTGTGACAGTGGAAACTGATGCTCTCCACTCTCTGTCCTGTGACAGTGGGAACTGGTGCTCTCCACTCTCTGTCCTGTGACAGTGGGAACTGGTGCTCTCCACTCTCCTGTCCTGTGACAGTTTGAACTGGTGTTCTCCACTCTCTGCCCTGTGACAGTTTGAACTGGTGTTCTCCACTCTCCCATCCTGTGACAGTGGGAACTGGTGCTCTCCACTCTCTGTTCTGTGACAGTTGGAACTGGTGCTCTCCACTCTCTCTCCTGTGACAGTTGGAACTGGTGCTCTCCACTCTCTGTCCTGTGACAGTGGGAACTGGTGCTCTCAATTCTCCCATCCTGAGACAGTGGGGAGTGTTGCTCTCCAATCTCTCTCCTGTGCCAGTTGGAACTGGTGCTCTCCTCTCTCCCGTCCTGCGCCAGTTGGAACTGGTGCTCTCCACTCTCTGTCCTGTGACAGTGGGAACTGGTGCTCTCCACGCTCCCATCTTGTGACAGTTCGAACTCGTACTCTCAACTCTCCCATCCTGTGACAGTGGGGACTGGTGCTCTCCACTCTCCCGTCCTGTGACAGTGGGAACTGGTGCTCTCCACTCTCTGTCCTGTGACAGTGGGAACTGGTGCTCTCCACTCTCCCATCCTGTGACAGTTGGAACTGGAGCTCTCCACTCTCCCATCCTGTGAGAGTTGGAACTGGTGCTCTCCAATCTCCCATCCTGTGACAGTGGGAACTCTTGCTCTCCACTCTCTCTCCTGTGACAGTTGGAACTGGTGCTCTCCACACTCCCGTCCTGTTACAGTTGGAAATGGCACTCTCCACTCTCTGTCCTGTGACAGTGGGAACTGATGCTCTCCACTCTCTGTCCTGTGACAGTGGGAACTGGTGCTCTCCACTCTCTGTCCTGTGACAGTGGGAACTGGTGCTCTCCACTCTCTGTCCTGTAACAGTGGGAACTGGTGCTCCCCACTCTCCCGTCCTGTAACAGTTGGAACTGGTACTTTCCACTCTCCCATCCTGTGACAGTGGGAACTGGGGCTCTCCACTCTCTGTCTTGTGACAGTGGGAACTGGTGCTCTGCATTCTCTCTGCTGTGACAGTTTGAACTGGTGCACTCCACTCACTCTCCTGTGACAGTTGGAACTGGTGCTCCCCACTCTCTGTTCTGTGACAGTTGGAACTGGTGCTCTCCAATCTTTGTCCTGTGACAGTTGGAACTGGTGCTCTGCACTCTCTCTCCTGTGACAGGTGGAACTGGTGCTCTCCACTCTCTGCCATGTGACAGTGGAAACTGGTGCTCTAAACACTCTCGCCTGTGACAGTGGGAACTGGTGCTCTCCACTCTCTCGCCTGTGACAGTGGGAACTGGTGCACTCCACTCTCCCGTCCTTTGACAGTGGGAACTGGTGCCCTCCACTCTCTGTCCTGTGACAGTGGGAACTGGTGCTCTCCATTCTCTGTCCTGTGACAGTTGGAACTGGTGCTCTCCACTCTCTGTCCTGTGACAGTTGGAACTGGTGCTCTCCACTCTCTCACCTGTGACAGTTGCAACTGGTGCTCTCCACGCTCTGCCCTGTGACAGTGGAAACTGGTGCTCTAAACACTCTCGTCTGTGACAGTGGGAACTGGTGCGCTCCACTCTCTGTCCTGTGACAGTGGGAACTGGTGCACTCCACTCCCTCGCCTGTGACAGTGGGAAATGGTGCTCTCCACTCTCCCATCCTGTGACAGTGGGAACTGGTGCTCTCTACTCTCTATCCTGTGACTGTGGGAACTGGTGCTCTCCGCTCTCTGTCCTGTGACAGTTGGAACTGGTACTCTCCACTCTCTGTCCTGTGACAGTGGGAACTGGTGCTCTCCACACTCCCATCCTGTGACAGTTGGAACTGGGACTCTCAACTCTCCCATCCTGTGACAGTGGGAACTGGAGCTCTCACTCTCTCTCCTGTGACAGTTGGAACTGGTGCTCTCCACTCTCCAGTCCTGTGACAGTTGGAACTGTTGCTCTCTACTCTCTGTCCAGTGACAGTGGGAACTGGTGCTCACCACTCTCACATCCTGTGACAGTGCTAACTGGTGGTGCTCTCCACTCTCTTTCCTGTGACAGTTGGAACTGGTGCTCTCCACTCTCCTGTCCTGTGACAGTTGGAACTGGTGCTCTCCACTCTCTGTCCTGTGACAGTTTGAACTGGTGCTCTGCACTCTCCCGTCCTGTGACAGTGGAAACTGATGCTCTCCACTCTCTGTCCTGTGACAGTGGGAACTGGTGCTCTCCACTCTCTGTCCTGTGACAGTGGGAACTGGTGCTCTCCACTCTCCTGTCCTGTGACAGTTTGAACTGGTGTTCTCCACTCTCTGCCCTGTGACAGTTTGAACTGGTGTGCTCCACTCTCCCATCCTGTGACAGTGGGAACTGATGCTCTCCACTCTCTGTTCTGTGACAGTTGGAACTGGTGCTCTCCACTCTCTCTCCTGTGACAGTTGGAACTGGTGCTCTCCACTCTCTGTCCTGTGACAGTGGGAACTGGTGCTCTCAATTCTCCCATCCTGAGACAGTGGGGAGTGTTGCTCTCCAATCTCTCTCCTGTGCCAGTTGGAACTGGTGCTCTCCTCTCTCCCGTCCTGCGCCAGTTGGAACTGGTGCTCTCCACTCTCTGTCCTGTGACAGTGGGAACTGGTGCTCTCCACGCTCCCATCTTGTGACAGTTCGAACTCGTACTCTCAACTCTCCCATCCTGTGACAGTGGGGACTGGTGCTCTCCACTCTCCCGTCCTGTGACAGTGGGAACTGGTGCTCTCCACTCTCTGTCCTGTGACAGTGGGAACTGGTGCTCTCCACTCTCCCATCCTGTGACAGTTGGAACTGGAGCTCTCCACTCTCCCATCCTGTGAGAGTTGGAACTGGTGCTCTCCACTCTCCCATCCTGTGACAGTGGGAACTCTTGCTCTCCACTCTCTCTCCTGTGACAGTTGGAACTGGTGATCTCCACACTCCCGTCCTGTTACAGTTGGAAATGGCACTCTCCACTCTCTGTCCTGTGACAGTGGGAACTGATGCTCTCCACTCTCTGTCCTGTGACAGTGGGAACTGGTGCTCTCCACTCTCTGTCCTGTGACAGTGGGAACTGGTGCTCTCCACTCTCTGTCCTGTAACAGTGGGAACTGGTGCTCCCCACTCTCCCGTCCTGTAACAGTTGGAACTGGTACTCTCAACTCTCCCATCCTGTGACAGTGGGAACTGGGGCTCTCCACTCTCTGTCTTGTGACAGTGGGAACTGGTGCTCTGCATTCTCTCTGCTGTGACAGTTTGAACTGGTGCACTCCACTCACTCTCCTGTGACAGTTGGAACTGGTGCTCCCCACTCTCTGTTCTGTGACAGTTGGAACTGGTGCTCTCCAATCTTTGTCCTGTGACAGTTGGAACTGGTGCTCTGCACTCTCTCTCCTGTGACAGGTGGAACTGGTGCTCTCCACTCTCTGCCATGTGACAGTGGAAACTGGTGCTCTAAACACTCTCGCCTGTGACAGTGGGAACTGGTGCTCTCCACTCTCTCGCCTGTGACAGTGGGAACGGGTGCACTCCACTCTCCCGTCCTTTGACAGTGGGAACTGGTGCCCTCCACTCTCTGTCCTGTGACAGTGGGAACAGGTGCTCTCCATTCTCTGTCCTGTGACAGTTGGAACTGGTGCTCTCCACTCTCTGTCCTGTGACAGTTGGAACTGGTGCTCTCCACTCTCTCACCTGTGACAGTTGCAACTGGTGCTCTCCACGCTCTGCCCTGTGACAGTGGAAACTGGTGCTCTAAACACTCTCGCCTGTGACAGTGGGAACTGGTGCGCTCCACTCTCTGTCCTGTGACAGTGGGAACTGGTGCACTCCACTCCCTCGCCTGTGACAGTGGGAACTGGTGCTCTCCACTCTCCCATCCTGTGACAGTGGGAACTGGTGCTCTCTACTCTCTATCCTGTGACTGTGGGAACTGGTGCTCTCCGCTCTCTGTCCTGTGACAGTTGGAACTGGTACTCTCCACTCTCTGTCCTGTGACAGTGGGAACTGGTGCTCTCCACACTCCCATCCTGTGACAGTTGGAACTGGGACTCTCAACTCTCCCATCCTGTGACAGTGGGAACTGGTGCTCTCACTCTCTCTCCTGTGACAGTTGGAACTGGTGCTCTCCACTCTCCAGTCCTGTGACAGTTGGAACTGTTGCGCTCTACTCTCTGTCCAGTGACAGTGGGAACTGGTGCTCACCACTCTCACATCCTGTGACAGTGCTAACTGGTGGTGCTCTCCACTCTCTTTCCTGTGACAGTTGGAACTGGTGCTCTCCACTCTCCTGTCCTGTGACAGTTGGAACTGGTGCTCTCCACTCTCTGTCCTGTGACAGTTTGAACTGGTGCTCTGCACTCTCCCGTCCTGTGACAGTGGAAACTGATGCTCTCCACTCTCTGTCCTGTGACAGTGGGAACTGGTGCTCTCCACTCTCTGTCCTGTGACAGTGGGAACTGGTGCTCTCCACTCTCTGCCCTGTGACAGTTTGAACTGATGTGCTCCACTCTCTCATCCTGTCACAGTGGGAACTGGTGCTCTCCACTCTCTGTTCTGTGACAGTTGGAACTGGTGCTCTCCACTCTCTCTCCTGTGACAGTTGGAACTGGTGCTCTCCACTCTCTCTCTTGTGACAGTGGGAACTGATGCTCTCCACTCTCTGTCCTGTGACAGTGGGAACTGGTGCTCTCCACTCTCTGTCCTGTGACAGTGGGAACTGGTGCTCTCCACTCTCTGTCCTGTAACAGTGGGAACTGGTGCTCTCCACTCTCCCGTTCTGTGACAGTTGGAACTGGTGATCTCCACTCTCTCTCCTGTGACAGTTGGAACTGGTGCTCTCCACTCTCTGTCTTGTGATAGTTGGAACTGGTGTTCTCCACTCTCTGTCCTGTGACAGTTGGAACTGGTGCTCTCCACTCTCCCGTCCTGTGACAGTGGGAACTGGTGCTCTCCACTCTCTGTCCTGTGACAGTTGGAACTGGTGCTCTCCACTCTCCCGTCCTGTGACAGTGGGAACGGGTGCTCTCCACTCTCTCTCCTGTGAAAGTTGGAACTGGTGCTCTCCACTCTCTGTCCTGTGACAGTGGGAAATTGTGCTCTCCACTCTCTGTCCTGTGACAGTGGGAACTGGTGCTCTCCACTCTCTGTCCTGTGACAGTGGGAACTGGTGCTCTCCACTCTCTGTCCTGTGTCAGTGGGAACTGGTGCTCTCCACTCTCCCATCCTGTGACAGTGGGAACTGGTGCTCTCCACACTCTCGCCTGTGACAGTGGGAACTGGTGCTCTCCACTCTCCTGTCCTGTGACAGTGGGAACTGGTGCTCTGCACTCTCTGTCCTGTGACAGTGGGAACTGGTGCTCTCCACTCTCCCATCCTGTGAGAGTTGGAACTGGTGCTCTCCACTCTCCCATCCTGTGACAGTGGGAATTGGTGCTCTCCACTCTCCCGTCCTGTGACATTTGGAACTGGCGCTCTCCACTCTCCCAGCCTGTGACAGTTGGAACTGGTGCTCTCCACTCTCTGTCCTGTGACAGTGGGAACTGGTGCTCTCCACTCTCCCATCCTGTGAGAGTTGGAACTGGTGCTCTCCACTCTCCCATCCTGTGACAGTGGGAATTGCTGCTCTCCACTCTCCCGTCCTGTGACAGTTGGAACTTGTGCTCTCCACTCTCCCATCCTGTGAGAGTTGGAACTCCTGCTCTCCATTCTCTGTCCTGTGACAGTTGGAACTTGTGCTCTCCACTCTCTGTCCTGTGACAGTTGGAACTTGTGCTCTCCATTCTCTGTCCTGTGACAGTTGGAATTGGTGCTCTCCACTCTCTGTCCTGTGAAAGTTTGAACTGGTGCTCTCCACTCTCCCGTCCTGTGACAGTTGGAACTGGTACTCTCAACTCTCCCATCCTGTGACAGTTGGAACTGGTACTCTCAACTCTCCCATCCTGTGACAGTGGGAACTGGGGCTCTCCACTCTCTCTCCTGTGACAGTTGGAACTGGTGCTCTCCACTCTCTGTCCTGTGACAGTGGGAACTGGTGCTCTCCACTCTCCCATCCTGTGACAGTTGGAACTGGTGCTCTCCAATCTTTGTCCTGTGACAGTTGGAACTGGTGCTCTGCACGCTCTCTCCTGTGACAGGTGGAACTGGTGCTCTCCACTCTCTGCCATGTGACAGTGGAAACTGGTGCTCTAAACACTCTCGCCTGTGACAGTGGGAACTGGTGCTCTCCACTCTCTCGCCTGTGACAGTGGGAACTGGTGCACTCCACTCTCCCGTCCTTTGACAGTGGGAACTGGTGCCCTCCACTCTCTGTCCTGTGACAGTGGAAACTGGTGCTCTCCATTCTCTGTCCTGTGACAGTTGGAACTGGTGCTCTCCACTCTCCCGTCCTTTGACAGTGGGAACTGGTGCCCTCCACTCTCTGTCCTGTGACAGTGGGAACTCGTGCTCTCCATTCTCTGTCCTGTGACAGTTGGAACTGGTGCTCTCCACTCTCTGTCCGGTGACAGTTTGAACTGGTGCTCTCCACTCTCCCGTCCTGTGACAGTTGGAACTGGTGCTCTCCATTCTCTGTCCTGTGACAGTGGGAAATGGTGCTCCCCACTCTCCCGTCCTGTGACAGTTGGAACTGGTACTCTCAACTCTCCCATCCTGTGACAGTGGGAACTGGGGCTCTCCACTCTCTCTCCTGTGACAGTTGGAACTGGTGCTCTCCATTCTCTGTCCTGTGACAGTGGGAAATGGTGCTCCCCACTCTCCCGTCCTGTGACAGTTGGAACTGGTACTCTCAACTCTCCCATCCTGTGACAGTGGGAACTGGGGCTCTCCACTCTCTCTCCTGTGACAGTTGGAACTGGTGCTCTCCACTCTCTGTTCTGTGACAGTGGGAACTGGTGCTCTCCACTCTCCCATCCTGTGACAGTTGGAACTGGTACTCTCCACTCTCCCGTCCTGTGACAGTGGGAACTGGTGCTCTCCACTCTCCCGTCCTCTGACATTTGGAACTGGTACTCTCCACTATCCCATCCTGTGAGAGTTGGAACTGGTGCTCTCCACTCTCTCTGCTGTGACAGTTTGAACCGGTGCACTCCACTCTCTCTCCTGTGTCAGTTGGACTGGTGCTCTCAACTCTTCCATCCTATGACAGTCTGAACTGGTGCTCTCAACTCTCTGTCCTGTGACAGTGGGAACTGGTGCTCTCCACTCTCTGTCCTGTGACAGCTGGAACGGATGCTCTCCACTCTCCCTTCGTGTGACAGTTGGAACTGGTGCTCTCCAATCTTTGTCCTGTGACAGTGGAAACTGGTGCTCTAAACACTCTCGCCTGTGACAGTGGGAACTGGTGCGCTGAACTCTCTGTCCTGTGACCGTGGGAACTGGTGCACTCCACTCTCTTGCCTGTGACAGTGGTAACTGGTGCTCTCCACTCTCCTATCCTGTGACAGTGGGAACTGGTGCTCTCCACTCTCTGTCCTGTGACAGTGGGAACTGGTGCTCGCCACTCTCTGTCCTGTGACAGTTGGAACTGGTACTCTCCACTCTCTGTCCTGTAACAGTGGGAACTGGTGCTCTCCACACTCCCATCCTGTGACAGTTGGAACTGGGACTCTCAATTCTCCCATCGTGTGACAGTGGGAACTGATGCTCTCACTCTCTCTCCTGTGACAGTTGGAACTGGTGCTCTCCACTCTCCAGTCCTGTGACAGTTGGAACTGTTGCTCTCCGCTCTCTGTCCTGTGACAGTGGGAACTGGTGCTCTCCACTCTCCTGTCCTGTGACAGTTGGAACTGGTGCTCTCCACTCTCTGTCCTGTGACAGTTTGAACTGGTGCTCTCCACTCTCCTGTCCTGTGACAGTTTGAACTGGTGTTCTCCACTCTCTGCCCTGTGACAGTTTGAACTGGTGTGCTCCACTCTCCCATCCTGTGACAGTGGGAACTGGTGCTCTCCACTCTCTGTTCTGTGACAGTTGGAACTGGTGCTCTCCACTCTCTCTCCTATGACAGTTAGAACTGGTGCTCTCCACTCTCTGTCCTGAGACAGTGGGAACTGGTGCTCTCAATTCTCCCATCCTGAGACAGTGGGGAGTGTTGCTCTCCAATCTCGCTGCTGTGCCAGTTGGAACTGGTGCTCTCCTCTCTCCCGTCCTGCGCCAGTTGGAACTGGTGCTCTCCACTCTCTGTCCTGTGACAGTGGGAACTGGTGCTCTCCACGCTCCCATCTTGTGACAGTTCGAACTGGTACTCTCAACTCTCCCATCCTGTGACAGTGGGAATTGGTGATCTCCACTCTCTCTCCTGTGACAGTTGGAACTGGTGCTCTCCACTCTCCCGTCCTGTGACAGTTGGAACTGGTGGTCTCCACTCTCCCATCCTGTGACAGTTGGAACTGGTGCTCTCCACTCTCTGTCCTGTGAAAGTGGGAACTGGTGCTCTCCACTATCCCATCCTGTGACAGTTGGAACTGGTGCTCTCCACTCTATCTGCTGTGACAGTTTGAACCGGTGCACTCCACTCACTCTCCTGTGACAGTGGGAACGGGTGCTCTCCACTCTCCCATCCTGTGACAGTTTGAACTGGTGCTCTCCACTCTCTCTCCTGTGACAGTGGGAACTGGTGCTCTCCACTCTCCCGTCCTGTGACAGTTGAAACTGGTACTGTCCACTCTCCCATCCTGTGACAGTGGGAACTGGTGCTCTCCACTCTCTGTCCTGTGACAGTTGGACTGGTGCGCTCCACTCTTCCGTCCTGTGAGAGTCTGAACTGGTGCTCTCCACTCTCTGTCCTGTGGCAGTGGGAACTGGTGCTCTCCACTCTCTGTTCTGTGACAGTTGGAACTGGTGCTCTCCACTCTCCCTTCGTGTGACAGTTGGAACTGGTGCTCTCCACTCTCCCTTCGTGTGACAGTTGGAACTAGTGCTCTCCAATCTTTGTCCTGTGACAGTGGAAACTGGTGCTCTAAACACTCTCGCCTGTGACAGTGGGAACTGGTGCTCTCCACTCTCTCGCCTGTGACAGTGGGGACTGGTGCTCTCCACTCTCCCGTCCTGTGACAGTGGGAACTGGTGCTCTCCACTCTCTGTCCTGTGACAGTGGGAACTGGTGCTCTGCATTCTCTCTGCTGTGACAGTTTGAACTGGTGCACTCCACTCACTCTCCTGTGACAGTTGGAACTGGTGCTCCCCACTCTCTGTTCTGTGACAGTTGGAACTGGTGCTCTCCACTCTCTGTCCTGTGACAGTGGGAACTGGTGCTCTCCAATCTTTGTCCTGTGACAGTTGGAACTGGTGCTCTGCACTCTCTCTCCTGTGACAGGTGGAACTGGTTCTCTCCACTCTCTGCCATGTGACAGTGGAAACTGGTGCTCTAAACACTCTCGCCTGTGACAGTGGTAACTGGTGCTCTCCACTCTCTGGCCTGTGACAGTGGGAACTGGTGCACTCCACTCTCCCGTCCTTTGACAGTGGGAACTGGTGCACTCCACTCTCTGTCCTGTGACAGTGGGAACTGGTGCTCTCCATTCTCTGTCCTGTGACAGTTGGAACTGGTGCTCTCCACTCTCTGTCCTGTGACAGTTTGAACTGGTGCTCTCAACTCTCCCATCCTGTGACAGTTGGAACTGGTACTCTCAACTCTCCCATCCTGTGACAGTGGGAACTGGGGCTCTCCACTCTCTCTCCTGTGACAGTTGGAACTGGTGCTCTCCACTCTCTGTCCTGTGACAGTGGGAACTGGTGCTCTCCACTCTCCCATCCTGAGACAGTTGGAACTGGTGCTCTCCAATCTTTGTCCTGTGACAGTTGGAACTGGTGCTCTGCACTCTCTCTCCTGTGACAGGTGGAACTGGTGCTCTCCACTCTCTCGCCTGTGACAGTGGGAACTGGTGCACTCCACTCTCCCGTCCTTTGACAGTGGGAACTGGTGCCCTCCACTCTCTGTCCTGTGACAGTGGGAACTGGTGCTCTCCATTCTCTGTCCTGTGACAGTTGGAACTGGTGCTCTCCACTCTCTGTCCGGTGACAGTTTGAACTGGTGCTCTCCACTCTCCCGTCCTGTGACAGTTGGAACTGGTACTCTCAACTCTCCCATCCTGTGACAGTGGGAACTGGGGCTCTCCACTCTCTCTCCTGTGACAGTTGGAACTGGTGCTCTCCATTCTCTGTCCTGTGACAGTGGGAACTGGTGCTCCCCACTCTCCCGTCCTGTGACAGTTGGAACTGGTACTCTCAACTCTCCCATCCTGTGACAGTGGGAACTGGGGCTCTCCACTCTCTCTCCTGTGACAGTTGGAACTGGTGCTCTCCACTCTCTGTTCTGTGACAGTGGGAACTGGTGCTCTCCACTCTCCCATCCTGTGACAGTTGGAACTGGTACTCTCCACTCTCCCGTCCTGTGACAGTGGGAACTGGTGCTCTCCACTCTCCCGTCCTCTGACATTTGGAACTGGTACTCTCCACTATCCCATCCTGTGAGAGTTGGAACTGGTGCTCTCCACTCTCTCTGCTGTGACAGTTTGAACCGGTGCACTCCACTCTCTCTCCTGTGACAGTTGGACTGGTACTCTCAACTCTTCCATCCTATGACAGTCTGAACTGGTGCTCTCAACTCTCTGTCCTGTGACAGTGGGAACTGTTGCTCTCCACTCTCTGTCCTGTGACAGCTGGAACGGGTGCTCTCCACTCTCCCTTCGTGTGACAGTTGGAACTGGTGCTCTCCACTCTCTGTTCTGTGACAGTGGGAACTGGTGCTCTCCACTCTCCCATCCTGTGACAGTTGGAACTGGTACTCTCCACTCTCCCATCCTGTGACAGTGGGAACTGGTGCTCTCCACTCTCCCGTCCTCTGATATTTGGAACTGGTACTCTCCACTATCCCATCCTGTGAGAGTTGGAACTGGTGCTCTCCACTCTCTCTGCTGTGACAGTTTGAACCGGTGCACTCCACTCTCTCTCCTGTGACAGTTGGACTGGTGCTCTCAACTCTTCCATCCTATGACAGTCTGAACTGGTGCTCTCAACTCTCTGTCCTGTGACAGTGGGAACTGGTGCTCTCCACTCTCTGTCCTGTGACAGTGGGAACTGGTGCTCTCAATTCTCCCATCCTGAGACAGTGGGGAGTGTTGCTCTCCAATCTCTCTCCTGTGCCAGTTGGAACTGGTGCTCTCCTCTCTCCCGTCCTGCGCCAGTTGGAACTGGTGCTCTCCACTCTCTGTCCTGTGACAGTGGGAACTGGTGCTCTCCACGCTCCCATCTTGTGACAGTTCGAACTGGTACTCTCAACTCTCCCATCCTGTGACAGTGGGAATTGGTGATCTCCACTCTCTCTCCTGTGACAGTTGGAACTGGTGCTCTCCACTCTCCCGTCCTGTGACAGTTGGAACTGGTGGTCTCCACTCTCCCATCCTGTGACAGTTGGAACTGGTGCTCTCCACTCTCTGTCCTGTGAAAGTGGGAACTGGTGCTCTCCACTCTCCCATCCTGTGACAGTTGGAACTGGTACTCTCCACTCTCCTGTCCTCTGACAGTGGGAACTGGTGCTCTCCACTATCCCATCCTGTGACAGTTGGAAATGGTGCTCTCCAATCTATCTGCTGTGACAGTTTGAACCGATGCACTCCACTCACTCTCCTGTGACAGTGGGAACGGGTGCTCTCCACTCTCCCATCCTGTGACAGTTGGAACTGGTCGTCTCAACTCTCTCATCCTGTGACAGTTTGAACTGGTGCTCTCCACTCTCTGTTCTGTGACAGTTGGAACTGGTGCTCTCCACTCTCACGTCCTCTGACAGTGGGAACTGGTGCTCTCCACTCTCCCGTCCTGTGACAGTTGGAACTGGTGCTCTCCACTCTCTCTCCTGTGACAGTTGGAACTGGTGCTCTCCACTCTCACGTCCTCTGACAGTGGGAACTGGTGCTCTCCACTCTCCCGTCCTGTGACAGTTGGAACTGGTGCTCTCCAATCTCTCTCCTGTGACAGTGGGAACTGGTGCTCTCCACTCTCCCGTCCTGTGACAGTTGAAACTGGTACTGTCCAATCTCTGTCCTGTGACAGTGGGAACTGGTGCTCTCCACTCTCTGTCCTGTGACAGTTGGACTGGTGCTCTCCACTCTTCCGTCCTGTGAGAGTCTGAACTGGTGCTCTCCACTCTCTGTCCTGTGGCAGTGGGAACTGGTGCTCTCCACTCTCTGTTCTGTGACAGTTGGAACTGGTGCTCTCCACTCTCCCTTCGTGTGACAGTTGGAACTGGTGCTCTCCACTCTCCCTTCGTGTGACAGTTGGAACTGGTGCTCTCGAATCTTTGTCCTGTGACAGTGGAAACTGGTGCTCTAAACACTCTCGCCTGTGACAGTGGGAACTGGTGCTCTCCACTCTCTCGCCTGTGACAGTGGGGACTGGTGCTCTCCACTCTCCTGTCCTGTGACAGTGGGAACTGGTGCTCTCCACTCTCTGTCCTGTGACAGTGGGAACTGGTGCTCTGCATTCTCTCTGCTGTGACAGTTTGAACTGGTGCACTCCACTCACTCTCCTGTGACAGTTGGAACTGGTGCTCCCCACTCTCTGTTCTGTGACAGTTGGAACTGGTGCTCTCCAATCTTTGTCCTGTGACAGTTGGAACTGGTGCTCTGCACTCTCTCTACTGTGACAGGTGGAACTGGTGCTCTCCACTCTCTGCCATGTGACAGTGGAAACTGGTGCTCTAAACACTCTCGCCTGTGACAGTGGGAACTGGTGCTCTCCACTCTCTCGCCTGTAACAGTGGGAACGGGTGCACTCCACTCTCCCGTCCTTTGACAGTGGGAACTGGTGCCCTCCACTCTCTGTCCTGTGACAGTGGGAACTGGTGCTCTCCATTCTCTGTCCTGTGACAGTTGGAACTGGTGCTCTCCACTCTCTGTCCTGTGACAGTTGGAACTGGTACTCTCAACTCTCCCATCCTGTGACAGTGGGAACTGGTGCTCTCCACTCTCCCATAGTGTGACAGTTGGAACTGGTACTCTCCACTCTCTGTCCTGTGACAGTGGGAACTGGTGCTCTCCACTCTCTGTACTGTGACAGTTGGAACTGGTGCTCTCCACTCTCCTTTCCTGTGACAGTTGGAACTGGTGCTCTCCACTCTCTCTTCGTGTGACAGTTGGAACTGGTTCTCTCCAATCTTTGTCCTGTGACAGTGGAAACTGGTGCTCTAAACACTCTCGCCTGTGACAGTGGGAACTGGTGCTCTCCACTCTCTCGCCTGTGACAGTGGGGACTGGTGCTCTCCACTCTCCCGTCCTGTGACAGTGGGAACTGGTGCTCTCCACTCTCTGTCCTGTGACAGTGGGAACTGGTGCTCTGCATTCTCTCTGCTGTGACAGTTTGAACTGGTGCACTCCACTCACTCTCCTGTGACAGTTGGAACTGGTGCTCCCCACTCTCTGTTCTGTGACAGTTGGAACTGGTGCTCTCCAATCTTTGTCCTGTGACAGTTGGAACTGGTGCTCTGCACTCTCTCTCCTGTGACAGGTGGAACTGGTGCTCTCCACTCTCTCGCCTGTAACAGTGGGAACGGGTGCACTCCACTCTCCCGTCCTTTGACAGTGGGAACTGGTGCCCTCCACTCTCTGTCCTGTGACAGTGGGAACTGGTGCTCTCCATTCTCTGTCCTGTGACAGTTGGAACTGGTGCTCTCCACTCTCTGTCCTGTGACAGTTTGAACTGGTGCTCTCCACTCTCCCATCCTGTTACAGTTGGAGCTGGTGCTCTCCATTCTCTGTCCTGTGACAGTGGGAACTGGTGCTCCCCACTCTCCCGTCCTGTGACAGTTGGAACTGGTACTCTCAACTCTCCCATCCTGTGACAGTGGGAACTGGTGCTCTCCACTCTCTGTCCTGTGACAGTGGGAACTGGTGCTCTGCATTCTCTCTGCTGTGACAGTTTGAACTGGTGCACTCCACTCACTCTCCTGTGACAGTTGGAACTGGTGCTCCCCACTCTCTGTTCTGTGACAGTTGGAACTGGTGCTCTCCAATCTTTGTCCTGTGACAGTTGGAACTGGTGCTCTGCACTCTCTCTCCTGTGACAGGTGGAACTGGTGCTCTCCACTCTCTGCCATGTGTCAGTGGAAACTGGTGCTCTAAACACTCTCGCCTGTGACAGTGGGAACTTGTGCTCTCCACTCTCTCGCCTGTGACAGTGGGAACGGGTGCACTCCACTCTCCCGTCCTTTGACAGTGGGAACTGGTGCCCTCCACTCTCTGTCCTGTGACAGTGGGAACTGGTGCTCTCCATTCTCTGTCCTGTGACAGTTGGAACTGGTGCTCTCCATTCTGTGTCCTGTGACAGTTGGAACTGGTGCTCTCCACTCTCTGCCATGTGTCAGTGGAAACTGGTGCTCTAAACACTCTCGCCTGTGACAGTGGGAACTTGTGCTCTCCACTCTCTCGCCTGTGACAGTTGGACTGGTGCTCTCAACTCTTCCATCCTATGACAGTCTGAACTGGTGCTCTCAACTCTCTGTCCTGTGACAGTGGGAACTGGTGCTCTCCACTCTCTGTCCTGTGACAGTGGGAACTGGTGCTCTCAATTCTCCCATCCTGAGACAGTGGGGAGTGTTGCTCTCCAATCTCTCTCCTGTGCCAGTTGGAACTGGTGCTCTCCTCTCTCCCGTCCTGCGCCAGTTGGAACTGGTGCTCTCCACTCTCTGTCCTGTGACAGTGGGAACTGGTGCTCTCCACGCTCCCATCTTGTGACAGTTCGAACTGGTACTCTCAACTCTCCCATCCTGTGACAGTGGGAATTGGTGATCTCCACTCTCTCTCCTGTGACAGTTGGAACTGGTGCTCTCCACTCTCCCGTCCTGTGACAGTTGGAACTGGTGGTCTCCACTCTCCCATCCTGTGACAGTTGGAACTGGTGCTCTCCACTCTCTGTCCTGTGAAAGTGGGAACTGGTGCTCTCCACTCTCCCATCCTGTGACAGTTGGAACTGGTACTCTCCACTCTCCTGTCCTCTGACAGTGGGAACTGGTGCTCTCCACTATCCCATCCTGTGACAGTTGGAAATGGTGCTCTCCAATCTATCTGCTGTGACAGTTTGAACCGATGCACTCCACTCACTCTCCTGTGACAGTGGGAACGGGTGCTCTCCACTCTCCCATCCTGTGACAGTTGGAACTGGTCGTCTCAACTCTCTCATCCTGTGACAGTTTGAACTGGTGCTCTCCACTCTCTGTTCTGTGACAGTTGGAACTGGTGCTCTCCACTCTCACGTCCTCTGACAGTGGGAACTGGTGCTCTCCACTCTCCCGTCCTGTGACAGTTGGAACTGGTGCTCTCCACTCTCTCTCCTGTGACAGTTGGAACTGGTGCTCTCCACTCTCACGTCCTCTGACAGTGGGAACTGGTGCTCTCCACTCTCCCGTCCTGTGACAGTTGGAACTGGTGCTCTCCAATCTCTCTCCTGTGACAGTGGGAACTGGTGCTCTCCACTCTCCCGTCCTGTGACAGTTGAAACTGGTACTGTCCAATCTCTGTCCTGTGACAGTGGGAACTGGTGCTCTCCACTCTCTGTCCTGTGACAGTTGGACTGGTGCTCTCCACTCTTCCGTCCTGTGAGAGTCTGAACTGGTGCTCTCCACTCTCTGTCCTGTGGCAGTGGGAACTGGTGCTCTCCACTCTCTGTTCTGTGACAGTTGGAACTGGTGCTCTCCACTCTCCCTTCGTGTGACAGTTGGAACTGGTGCTCTCCACTCTCCCTTCGTGTGACAGTTGGAACTGGTGCTCTCGAATCTTTGTCCTGTGACAGTGGAAACTGGTGCTCTAAACACTCTCGCCTGTGACAGTGGGAACTGGTGCTCTCCACTCTCTCGCCTGTGACAGTGGGGACTGGTGCTCTCCACTCTCCTGTCCTGTGACAGTGGGAACTGGTGCTCTCCACTCTCTGTCCTGTGACAGTGGGAACTGGTGCTCTGCATTCTCTCTGCTGTGACAGTTTGAACTGGTGCACTCCACTCACTCTCCTGTGACAGTTGGAACTGGTGCTCCCCACTCTCTGTTCTGTGACAGTTGGAACTGGTGCTCTCCAATCTTTGTCCTGTGACAGTTGGAACTGGTGCTCTGCACTCTCTCTACTGTGACAGGTGGAACTGGTGCTCTCCACTCTCTGCCATGTGACAGTGGAAACTGGTGCTCTAAACACTCTCGCCTGTGACAGTGGGAACTGGTGCTCTCCACTCTCTCGCCTGTAACAGTGGGAACGGGTGCACTCCACTCTCCCGTCCTTTGACAGTGGGAACTGGTGCCCTCCACTCTCTGTCCTGTGACAGTGGGAACTGGTGCTCTCCATTCTCTGTCCTGTGACAGTTGGAACTGGTGCTCTCCACTCTCTGTCCTGTGACAGTTGGAACTGGTACTCTCAACTCTCCCATCCTGTGACAGTGGGAACTGGTGCTCTCCACTCTCCCATACTGTGACAGTTGGAACTGGTACTCTCCACTCTCTGTCCTGTGACAGTGGGAACTGGTGCTCTCCACTCTCTGTACTGTGACAGTTGGAACTGGTGCTCTCCACTCTCCCTTCGTGTGACAGTTGGAACTGGTGCTCTCCACTCTCTCTTCGTGTGACAGTTGGAACTGGTTCTCTCCAATCTTTGTCCTGTGACAGTGGAAACTGGTGCTCTAAACACTCTCGCCTGTGACAGTGGGAACTGGTGCTCTCCACTCTCTCGCCTGTGACAGTGGGGACTGGTGCTCTCCACTCTCCCGTCCTGTGACAGTGGGAACTGGTGCTCTCCACTCTCTGTCCTGTGACAGTGGGAACTGGTGCTCTGCATTCTCTCTGCTGTGACAGTTTGAACTGGTGCACTCCACTCACTCTCCTGTGACAGTTGGAACTGGTGCTCCCCACTCTCTGTTCTGTGACAGTTGGAACTGGTGCTCTCCAATCTTTGTCCTGTGACAGTTGGAACTGGTGCTCTGCACTCTCTCTCCTGTGACAGGTGGAACTGGTGCTCTCCACTCTCTCGCCTGTAACAGTGGGAACGGGTGCACTCCACTCTCCCGTCCTTTGACAGTGGGAACTGGTGCCCTCCACTCTCTGTCCTGTGACAGTGGGAACTGGTGCTCTCCATTCTCTGTCCTGTGACAGTTGGAACTGGTGCTCTCCACTCTCTGTCCTGTGACAGTTTGAACTGGTGCTCTCCACTCTCCCATCCTGTTACAGTTGGAGCTGGTGCTCTCCATTCTCTGTCCTGTGACAGTGGGAACTGGTGCTCCCCACTCTCCCGTCCTGTGACAGTTGGAACTGGTACTCTCAACTCTCCCATCCTGTGACAGTGGGAACTGGTGCTCTCCACTCTCTGTCCTGTGACAGTGGGAACTGGTGCTCTGCATTCTCTCTGCTGTGACAGTTTGAACTGGTGCACTCCACTCACTCTCCTGTGACAGTTGGAACTGGTGCTCCCCACTCTCTGTTCTGTGACAGTTGGAACTGGTGCTCTCCAATCTTTGTCCTGTGACAGTTGGAACTGGTGCTCTGCACTCTCTCTCCTGTGACAGGTGGAACTGGTGCTCTCCACTCTCTGCCATGTGTCAGTGGAAACTGGTGCTCTAAACACTCTCGCCTGTGACAGTGGGAACTTGTGCTCTCCACTCTCTCGCCTGTGACAGTGGGAACGGGTGCACTCCACTCTCCCGTCCTTTGACAGTGGGAACTGGTGCCCTCCACTCTCTGTCCTGTGACAGTGGGAACTGGTGCTCTCCATTCTCTGTCCTGTGACAGTTGGAACTGGTGCTCTCCATTCTGTGTCCTGTGACAGTTGGAACTGGTGCTCTCCACGCTCTGCCCTGTGACAGTGGAAACTGGTGCTCTAAACACTCTCGCCTGTGACAGTGGGAACTGGTGCCCTCCACTCTCTGTCCTGTGACAGTGGGAACTGGTGCAATCCACTCCCTCGCCTGTGACAGTGGGAACTGGTGCTCTCCACTCTCCCATCCTGTGACAGTGGGAACTGGTGCTCTCCACTCTCTATCCTGTGACTGTGGGAACTGGTGCTCTCCGCTCTCTGTCCTGTGAGAGTTGGAACTGGTACTCTCCACTCTCTGTCCTGTGACAGTGGGAACTGGTGCTCGCCACTCTCCCATCCTGTGACAGTTGGAACTGGTACTCTCCACTCTTCGTCATGTGACAGTGGGAACTGGTGCTCTCCACTCTCCCGTCCTCTGACAGTTGGAACTGGTACTCTCCACTATCCCATCCTGTGAGAGTTGGAACTGGTGCTCTCCACTCTCTCTGCTGTGACAGTTTGAACCGGTGTACTCCACTCTCTCTCCTGTGACAGTTGGACTGGTGCTCTCAACTCTTCCATCCTATGACAGTCTGAACTGGTGCTCTCAACTCTCTGTCCTGTGACAGTGGGAACTGGTGCTCTCCAATCTTTGTCCTGTGACAGTGGAAACTGGTGCTCTAAACACTCTCGCCTGTGACAGTGGGAACTGGTGCTCGCCACTCTCTGTCCTGTGACAGTTGGAACTGGTACTCTCCACTCTCTGTCCTGTAACAGTGGGAACTGTTGCTCTCCACACTCCCATCCTGTGACAGTTGGAACTGGGACTCTCAACTCTCCCATCGTGTGACAGTGGGAACTGGTGCTCTCACTCTCTCTCCTGTGACAGTTGGAACTGGTGCTCTCCACTCTCCAGTCCTGTGACAGTTGGAACTGTTGCTCTCCGCTCTCTGTCCTGTGACAGTGGGAACTGGTGCTCTCCACTCTCCTGTCCTGTGACAGTTGGAACTGGTGCTCTCCACTCTCTGTCCTGTGACAGTGGGAACTGGTGCTCTCCACTCTCCCGTCCTGTGAAAGTGGAAACTGATGCTCTCCACTCTCTGTCCTGTGACAGTGGGAACTGGTGCTCTCAACTCTCTGTCCTGTGACAGTGGGAACTGGTGCCCTCCACTCTCCTGTCCTGTGACAGTTTGAACTGGTGTGCTCCACTCTCCCATCCTGTGACAGTGGGAACTGGTGCTCTCCACTCTCTGTTCTGTGACAGTTGGAACTGGTGCTCTCCACTCTCTCTCCTGTGACAGTTGGAACTGGTGCTCTCCACTCTCTGTCCTGTGACAGTGGGAACTGGTGCTCTCAATTCTCCCATCCTGAGACAGTGGGGAGTGTTGCTCTCCAATCTCTCTCCTGTGCCAGTTGGAACTGGTGCTCTCCACTCTCTGTCCTGTGACAGTGGGAACTGGTGCTCTCCACGCTCCCATCTTGTGACAGTTCGAACTGGTACTCTCAACTCTCCCATCCTGTGACAGTGGGAACTGGTGATCTCCACTCTCTCTCCTGTGACAGTTGGAACTGGTGCTCTCCACTCTCCCGTCCTGTGACAGTTGGAACTGGTGGTCTCCACAATCCCATACTGTGACGGTTGGAACTGGTACTCTCCACACTCTGTCCTGTGACAGTGGGAACTGGTGCTCTCCACTCTCTGTACTGTGACAGTTGGAACTGGTGCTCTAAACACTCTCGCCTGTGACAGTGGGAACTGGTGCTCTCCACTCTCTCGCCTGTGACAGTGGGGACTGGTGCTCTCCACTCTCCCGTCCTGTGACAGTGGGAACTGGTGCTCTCCACTCTCTCGCCTGTGACAGTGGGAACGGGTGCACTCCACTCTCCCGTCCTTTGACAGTGGGAACTGGTGCCCTCCACTCTCTGTCCTGTGACAGTTGGAACTGGTGCTCTCCACTCTCTGTCCTGTGACAGTTTGAACTTGTGCTCTCCACTCTCCCATCCTGTTACAGTTGGAGCTGGTGCTCTCCATTCTCTGTCCTGTGACAGTGGGAACTGGTGCTCCCCACTCTCCCGTCCTGTGACAGTTGGAACTGGTACTCTCAACTCTCCCATCCTGTGACAGTGGGAACTGGGGCTCTCCACTCTCTGTCCTGTGACAGTGGGAACTGGTGCTCTGCATTCTCTCTGCTGTGACAGTTTGAACTGGTGCACTCCACTCACTCTCCTGTGACAGTTGGAACTGGTGCTCCCCACTCTCTGTTCTGTGACAGTTGGAACTGGTGCTCTCCAATCTTTGTCCTGTGACAGTTGGAACTGGTGCTCTGCACTCTCTCTCCTGTGACAGGTGGAACTGGTGCTCTCCACTCTCTGCCATGTGACAGTGGAAACTGGTGCTCTAAACACTCTCGCCTGTGACAGTGGGAACTGGTGCTCTCCACTCTCTCGCCTGTGACAGTGGGAACGGGTGCACTCCACTCTCCCGTCCTTTGAAGTGGGAACTGGTGCCCTCCACTCTCTGTCCTGTGACAGTGGGAACTGGTGCTCACCATTCTCTGTCCTGTGACAGTTGGAACTGGTGCTCTCCACTCTCTGTCCTGTGACAGTTGGAACTGGTGCTCTCCACTCTCTCACCTGTGACAGTTGCAACTGGTGCTCTCCACGCTCTGCCCTGTGACAGTGGAAACTGGTGCTCTAAACACTCTCGCCTGTGACAGTGGGAACTGGTGCGCTCCACTCTCTGTCCTGTGACAGTGGGAACTGGTGCACTCCACTCCCTCGCCTGTGACAGTGGGAACTGGTGCTCTCCACTCTCCCATCCTGTGACAGTGGGAACTGGTGCTCTCCACTCTCTATCCTGTGACTGTGGGAACTGGTGCTCTCCGCTCTCTGTCCTGTGACAGTTGGAACTGGTACTCTCCACTCTCTGTCCTGTGACAGTGGGAACTGGTGCTCTCCACTTTCCCATCCTGTGACAGTTGGAACTGGTACTCTCCACTCTCTCTCCTGTGACAGTGGGAACTGGTGCTCTCCACTCTCTGTCCTGTGACAGCTGGAACGGGTGCTCTCCACTCTCCCTTCTTGTGATAGTTGGAACTGTTGCTCTCCAATCTTTGTCCTGTGATAGTTGGAACTGGTGCTCTCCACTCTCTCGCCTGTGGCAGTTGCAACTGGTGCTCTCCACGCTCTGCCCTGTGACAGTGGAAACTGGTGCTCTAAACACTCTCGCCTGTGACAGTGGGAACTGGTGCTCTCCACTCTCTCGCCTGTGACAGTGGGAACTGGTGCTCTCCACTCTCCCATCCTGTGACAGTGGGAACTGGTGCTCTCCACTCTCTGTCCTGTGACTGTGGGAACTGGTGCTCTCCACTCTCTGTCCTATGAAAGTTGGAACTGGTACTCTCCACTCTCTGTTCTGTGACAGTGGGAACTGGTGCTCTCCACACTCCCATCCTGTGACAGTTGGAACTGGGACTCACAACTCTCCCATCCTGTGACAGTGGGAACTGGTGATCTCCACTCTCTCTCCTGTGACAGTTGGAACTGGTACTCTCCACTATCCCATCCTGTGAGAGTTGGAACTGGTGCTCTCCACTCTCTCTGCTGTGAAAGTTTAAACCGGTGCACTCCACTCTCTCTCCTGTGACAGTTGGACTGGTGCTCTCAACTCTTCCATCCTGTGACAGTCTGAACTGGTGCTCTCAACTCTCTGTCCTGTGACAGTGGGAACTGGTGCTCTCCACTCTCTGTCCTGTGACAGCTGGAACGGGTGCTCTCCACCGTCCCTTCGTGTGACAGTTGGAACTGGTGCTCTCCAATCTTTGTCCTGTGACAGTTTGAACTGGTGCTCATCACTCTCTCGCCTGTGACAGTTGCAACTGGTGCTCTCCATGCTCTGCCCTGTGACAGTGGAAACTGGTGCTCTAAACACTCTCGCCTGTGACAGTGGGAACTGGTGCGCTCCACTCTCTGTCCTGTGACAGTGGGAACTGGTGCTCTCAATTCTCCCATCCTGAGACAGTGGGGAGTGTTGCTCTTCAATCTCTCTCCTATGCCAGTTGGAACTGGTGCTCTCCTCTCTCCAGTCCTGTGACAGTTGGAACTGTTGCTCTCCACTCTCTGTCCTGTGACAGTGGGAACTGGTGCTCTCCACTCTCACATCCTGTGACAGTGCTAACTGGTGCTCTCCACTCTCTTTCCTGTGACAGTTGGAACTGGTGCTCTCCACTCTCCTGTCCTGTGACAGTTGGAACTGGTGCTCTCCACTCTCTGTCCTGTGACAGTTTGAACTGGTGCTCTGCACTCTCCCGTCCTGTGACAGTGGAAACTGATGCTCTCCACTCTCTGTCCTGTGACAGTGGGAACTAGTGCTCTCCACTCTCTGTCCTGTGACAGTGGGAACTGGTGCTCTCCACTCTCCAGTCCTGTGACAGTTTGAACTGGTGTTCTCCACTCTCTGCCCTGTGACAGTTTGAACTGGTGTGCTCCACTCTCCCATCCTGTGACAGTGGGAACTGGTGCTCTCCACTCTCTGTTCTGTGACAGTTGGAACTGGTGCTCTCCACTCTCTCTCCTGTGACAGTTGGAACTGGTGCTCTCCACTCTCTGTCCTTTAACAGTGGGAACTGGTGCTCTCAATTCTCCCATCCTGAGACAGTGGGGAGTGTTGCTCTCCAATCTCTCTCCTGTGCCAGTTGGAACTGGTGCTCTCGTCTCTCACGTCCTGCGCCAGTTGGAACTGGTGCTCTCCACTCTCTGTCCTGTGACAGTGGGAACTGGTGCTCTCCACTCTCCCGTCCTGTGACAGTGGAAACTGATGCTCTCCACTCTCTGTCCTGTGACAGTGGGAACTGGTGCTCTCCACTCTCTGTCCTGTGACAGTGGGAACTGGTGTTCTCCACTCTCTGCCCTGTGACAGTTTGAACTGGTATGCTCCACTCTCCCATCCTGTGACAGTGGGAACTGGTGCTCTCCACTCTCTGTTCTGTGACAGTTGGAACTGGTGCTCTCCACTCTCTCTCCTGTGACAGTTGGAACTGGTGCTCTCCTCTCTCCCGTCCTGCGCCAGTTGGAACTGGTGCTCTCCACTCTCTGTCCTGTGACAGTGGGAACTGGTGCTCTCCACGCTCCCATCTTGTGACAGTTCAGACTCGTACTCTCAACTCTCCATCCTGTGACAGTGGGAACTGGTGATCTCCACTCTCCCATCCTGTGACAGTTGGAACTGGTACTCTCCACTCTCTGTCCTGTGACAGTGGGAACTGGTGCTCTCCACTCTCTGTTCTGTGACAGTTGGAACTGGTGCTCTCCAATCTTTGTCCTGTGACAGTTGGAACTGGTGCTCTGCACTCTCTCTTCGTGTGACAGTTGGAACTGGTGCTCTCCAATCTTTGTCCTGTGACAGTGGAAACTGGTGCTCTAAACACTCTCGCCTGTGACAGTGGGAACTGGTGCTCTCCACTCTCTCGCCTGTGACAGTGGGGACTGGTGCTCTCCACTCTCCCGTCCTGTGACAGTGGGAACTGGTGCTCTCCACTCTCTGTCCTGTGACAGTGGGAACTGGTGCTCTGCATTCTCTCTGCTGTGACAGTTTGAACTGGTGCACTCCACTCACTCTCCTGTGACAGTTGGAACTGGTGCTCCGCACTCTCTGTTCTGTGACAGTTGGAACTGGTGCTCTCCAATCTTTGTCCTGTGACAGTTGGAACTGGTGCTCTGCACTCTCTCTCCTGTGACAGGTGGAACTGGTGCTCTCCACTCTCTGCCATGTGACAGTATAAAATGGTGCTCTAAACACTCTCGCCTGTGACAGTGGGAACTGGTGCTCTCCACTCTCTCGCCTGTGACAGTGGGAACGGGTGCACTCCACTCTCCCGTCCTTTGACAGTGGGAACTGGTGCCCTCCACTCTCTGTCCTGTGACAGTGGGAACTGGTGCTCTCCATTCTCTGTCCTGTGACAGTTGGAACTGGTGCTCTCCACTCTCTGTCCTGTGACAGTTTGAACTGGTGCTCTCCACTCTCCCATCCTGTTACAGTTGGAGCTGGTGCTCTCCATTCTCTGTCCTGTGACATTGGGAACTGGTGCTCCCCACTCTCCCGTCCTGTGACAGTTGGAGCTAGTACTCTCAACTCTCCCATCCTGTGACAGTGGGAACTGGGGCTCTCCACTCTCTCTTCTGTGACAGTTGGAACTGGTGCTCTCCACTCTCCCATCCTGTGACAGTTGGAACTGGTACTCTCCACTCTCCCGTCCTGTGACAGTGGGAACTGGTGCTCTCCACTCTCCCGTTCTCTGACAGTTGGAACTGGTACTCTCCACTATCCCATCCTGTGAGAGTTGGAACTGGTGCTCTCCACTCTCTCTGCTGTGACAGTTTGAACCGGTGCACTCCACTCTCTCTCCTATGAGAGGTGGACTGGTGCTCTCAACTCTTCCATCCTGTGACAGTCTGAACTGGTGCTCTCAACTCTCTGTCCTGTGACAGTGGGAACTGGTGCTCTCCATTCTCTGTCCTGTGACAGCTGGCACGGGTGCTCTCCATTCTCCCTTCGTGTGACAGTTGGAACAGGTGCTCTCCAATCTTTGTCCTGTGACAGTTGGAACTGGTGCTCATCACTCTCTCACCTGTGACAGTTGCAACTGGTGCTCTCCTCGCTCTGCCCTGTGACAGTGGAAACTGGTGCTCTAAACACTCTCGCCTGTGACAGTGGGAACTGGTGCGCTCCACTCTCTGTCCTGTGACAGTGGGAACTGGTGCACTCCACTCCCTCGCCTGTGACAGTTGGAACTGGTACTCTCAACTCTCCCGTCCTGTGACAGTTGGAACTGGTGGTCTCCACTCTCCCATCCTGTGACAGTGGGAACTGGTGCTCTCCACTCTCCTGTCCTGTGACAGTTGGAACTGGTGCTCTCCACTCTCCCTTCGTGTGACAGTTGGAACTGGTGCTCTCCAATCTTTGTCCTGTGACAGTGGAAACTGGTGCTGTAAACACTCTCGCCTGTGACAGTGGGAACTGGTGGTCTCCACTCTCTCGCCTGTGACAGTGGGGACTGGTGCTCTCCACTCTCCCGTCCTGTGACAGTGGGAACTGGTGCTCTCCACTCTCTGTCCTGTGACAGTGGGAACTGGTGCTCTGCATTCTCTCTGCTGTGACAGTTTGAACTGGTGCACTCCACTCACTCTCCTGTGACAGTTGGAACTGGTGCTCCCCACTCTCTGTTCTGTGACAGTTGGAACTGGTGCTCTCCAATCTTTGTCCTGTGACAGTTGGAAATGGTGCTCTGCACTCTCTCTCCTGTGACAGGTGGAACTAGTGCTCTCCACTCTCTGCCATGTGACAGTGGAAACTGGTGCTCTAAACACTCTCGCCTGTGACAGTGGGAACTGGTGCTCTCCACTCTCTCGCCTGTGACAGTGGGAACGGGTGCACTCCACTCTCCCGTCCTTTGACAGTGGGAACTGGTGCCCTCCACTCTCTGTCCTGTGACAGTGGGAACTGGTGCTCTCCATTCTCTGTCCTGTGACAGTTGGAACTGGTGCTCTCCACTCTCTGTCCTGTGACAGTTTGAACTGGTGCACTCCACTGTCCCATCCTGTAACAGTTGGAGCTGGTGCTCTCCATTCTCTGTCCTGTGACAGTGGGAACTGGTGCTCCCCACTCTCCCGTCCTGTGACAGTTGGAACTGGTGCTCTCCACTCTCTGTCCTGTGACAGTGGGAACTGGTGCTCTCCACTCTCCCATCCTGTGACAGTTGGAACTGGTACTCTCCACTCTCCCGTCCTGTGACAGTGGGAACTGGTGCTCTCCACTCTCCCATCCTCTGACAGTTGGAACTGGTACTCTCCACTATCCCATCCTGTGAGAGTTGGAACTGGTGCTCTCCACTCTCTCTGCTGTGACAGTTTGAACCGGTGCACTCCACTCTCTCTCCTGTGAGAGTTGGACAGGTGCTCTCAACTCTTCCATCCTGTGACAGTCTGAACTGGTGCTCTCAACTCTCTGTCCTGTGACAGTGGGAACTGGTGCTCTCCACTCTCTGTCCTGTGACAGCTGGAACGGGTGCTCTCCACTCTCCCTTCGTGTGACAGTTGGAACTGGTGCTCTCCAATCTTTGTCCTGTGACAGTTGGAACTGGCGCTCATCACTCTCTCACCTGTGACAGTTGCAACTGGTGCTCTCCACGCTCTGCCCTGTGACAGTGGAAACTGGTGCTCTAAACACTCTCGCCTGTGACAGTGGGAACTGGTGCGCTCCACTCTCTGTCCTGTGACAGTGGGAACTGGTGCACTCCACTCCCTCGCCTGTGACAGTGGGAACTGGTGCTCTCCACTCTCCCATCCTGTGACAGTGGGAACCGGTGCTCTCCACTCTCTATCCTGTGACTGTGGGAACTAGTGCTCTCCGCTCTCTGTCCTGTGACAGTTGGAACTGGTACTCTCCACTCTCTGTCCTGTGACAGTGGGAACTGGTGCTCTCCACACTCCCATCCTGTGACAGTTGGAACTGGGACTCTCAACTCTCCCATCCTGTGACAGTGGGAACTGGTGCTCCCACTCTCTCTCCTGTGACAGTTGGAACTGGTGCTCTCCACTCTCCAGTCCTGTGACAGTTGGAACTGTTGCTCTCCACTCTCTGTCCATTGACAGTGGGAACTGGTGCTCTCCACTCTCACATCCTGTGACAGTTGGAACTGGTGCTCTCCACTCTCTGTCCTGTGACAGTTTGAACTGGTGTTCTCCACTCTCTGCCCTGTGACAGTTTGAACTGGTGTGCTCCACTCTCCCATCCTGTGACAGTGGGAACTGGTGCTCTCCACTCTCCTGTCCTGTGACAGTTGGAACTGGTGCTCTCCACTCTCTGTCCTGTGACAGTTTGAACTGGTGCTCTGCACTCTCCCGTCCTGTGACAGTGGAAACTGATGCTCTCCACTCTCCTGTCCTGTGACAGTTTGAACTGGTGTTCTCCACTCTCTGCCCTGTGACAGTTTGAACTGGTGTGCTCCACTCTCCCATCCTGTGACAGTGGGAACTGGTGCTCTCCACTCTCTGTTCTGTGACAGTTGGAACTGGTGCTCTCCACTCTCTCTCCTGTGACAGTTGGAACTGGTGCTCTCCTCTCTCCCGTCCTGCGCCAGTTGGAACTGGTGCTCTCCACTCTCTGTCCTGTGACAGTGGGAACTGGTGCTCTCCACGCTCCCATCTTGTGACAGTTCAGACTCGTACTCTCAACTCTCCATCCTGTGACAGTGGGAACTGGTGATCTCCATTCTCCCATCCTGTGACAGTTGGAACTGGTACTCTCCACTCTCTGTCCTGTGACAGTGGGAACTGGTGCTCTCCACTCTCTGTTCTGTAACAGTTGGAACTGGTGCTCTCCAATCTTTGTCCTGTGACAGTTGGAACTGGTGCTCTGCACTCTCTCTTCGTGTGACAGTTGGAACTGGTGCTCTCCAATCTTTGTCCTGTGACAGTGGAAACTGGTGCTCTAAACACTCTCGCCTGTGACAGTGGGAACTGGTGCTCTCCACTCTCTCGCCTGTGACAGTGGGGACTGGTGCTCTCCACTCTCCCGTCCTGTGACAGTGGGAACTGGTGCTCTCCACTCTCTGTCCTGTGACAGTGGGAACTGGTGCTCTGCATTCTCTCTGCTGTGACAGTTTGAACTGGTGCACTCCACTCACTCTCCTGTGACAGTTGGAACTGGTGCTCCCCACTCTCTGTTCTGTGACAGTTGGAACTGGTGCTCTCCAATCTTTGTCCTGTGACAGTTGGAACTGGTGCTCTGCACTCTCTCTTCGTGTGACAGTTGGAACTGGTGCTCTCCAATCTTTGTCCTGTGACAGTGGAAACTGGTGCTCTAAACACTCTCGCCTGTGACAGTGGGAACTGGTGCTCTCCACTCTCTCGCCTGTGACAGTGGGAACGGGTGCACTCCACTCTCCCGTCCTTTGACAGTGGGAACTGGTGCCCTCCACTCTCTGTCCTGTGACAGTGGGAACTGGTGCTCTCCATTCTCTGTCCTGTGACAGTTGGAACTGTTGCTCTCCACTCTATGTCCTGTGACAGTTTGAACTGGTGCTCTCCACTCTCCCATCCTGTTACAGTTGGAGCTGGTGCTCTCCATTCTCTGTCCTGTGACATTGGGAACTGGTGCTCCCCACTCTCCCGTCCTGTGACAGTTGGAGCTAGTACTCTCAACTCTCCCATCCTGTGACAGTGGGAACTGGGGCTCTCCACTCTCTCTCCTGTGACAGTTGGAACTGGTGCTCTCCACTCTCCCATCCTGTGACAGTTGGAACTGGTACTCTCCACTCTCCCGTCCTGTGACAGTGGGAACTGGTGCTCTCCACTCTCCCGTTCTCTGACAGTTGGAACTGGTACTCTCCACTATCCCATCCTGTGAGAGTTGGAACTGGTGCTCTCCACTCTCTCTGCTGTGACAGTTTGAACCGGTGCACTCCACTCTCTCTCCTATGAGGGTTGGACTGGTGCTCTCAACTCTTCCATCCTGTGACAGTCTGAACTGGTGCTCTCAACTCTCTGTCCTGTGACAGTGGGAACTGGTGCTCTCCACTCTCTGTCCTGTGACAGCTGGCACGGGTGCTCTCCATTCTCCCTTCGTGTGACAGTTGGAACAGGTGCTCTCCAATCTTTGTCCTGTGACAGTTGGAAATGGTGCTCATCACTCGCTCACCTGTGACAGTTGCAACTGGTGCTCTCCTCGCTCTGCCCTGTGACAGTGGAAACTGGTGCTCTAAACACTCTCGCCTGTGACAGTGGGAACTGGTGCGCTCCACTCTCTGTCCTGTGACAGTGGGAACTGGTGCACTCCACTCCCTCGCCTGTGACAGTGGGAACTGGTGCTCTCCACTCTCTATCCTGTGACTGTGGGAACTAGTGCTCTCCGCTCTCTGTCCTGTGACAGTTGGAACTGGTAATCTACACTCTCTGTCCTGTGACAGTGGGAACTGGTGCTCTCCACACTCCCATCCTGTGACAGTTGGAACTGGGACTCTCAACTCTCCCATCCTGTGACAGTGGGAACTGGTGCTCTCACTCTCTCTCCTGTGACAGTTGGAACTGGTGCTCTCCACTCTCCAGTCCTGTGACAGTTGGAACTGTTGCTCTCCACTCTCTGTCCATTGACAGTGGGAACTGGTGCTCTCCACTCTCACATCCTGTGACAGTGCTAACTGTTGCTCTCCACTCTCTTTCCTGTGACAGTTGGAACTGGTGCTCTCCACTCTCCTGTCCTGTGACAGTTTGAACTGTTGCTCTGCACTCTCCCGTCCTGTGACAGTGGAAACTGATGCTCTCCACTCTCTGTCCTGTGACAGTGGGAACTGGTGCTCTCCACTCTCTGACTTGTGACAGTGGGAACTGGTGCTCTCCACTCTCCTGTCCTGTGACAGTTTGAACTGGTGTTCTCCACTCTCTGCCCTGTGACAGTTTGAACTGGTGTGCTCCACTCTCCCATCCTGTGACAGTTGGAACTGGTGGTCTCCACTCTCCCATCCTGTGACAGTTGGAACTGGTACTCTCCACTCTCTGTCCTGTGACAGTGGGAACTGGTGCTCTCCACTCTCTGTTCTGTGACAGTTGGGACTGGTGCTCTCCACTCTCCCTTCGTGTGACAGTTGGAACTGGTGCTCTCCACTCTCTCTTCGTGTGACAGTTGGAACTGGTGCTCTCCAATCTTTGTCCTGTGACAGTGGAAACTGGTGCTCTAAACACTCTCGCCTGTGACAGTGGGAACTGGTGCTCTCCACTCTCTCGCCTGTGACAGTGGGGACTGGTGCTCTCCACTCTCCCGTCCTGTGACAGTGGGAACTGGTGCTCTCCACTCTCTGTCCTGTGACAGTGGGAACTGGTGCTCTGCATTCTCTCTGCTGTGACAGTTTGAACTGGTGCACTCCACTCACTCTCCTGTGACAGTTGGAACTGGTGCTCCCAACTCTCTGTTCTGTGACAGTTGGAACTGGTGTTCTCCAATCTTTGTCCTGTGACAGTTGGAACTGGTGCTCTGCACTCTCTCTCCTGTGACAGGTGGAACTGGTGCTCTCCACTCTCTGCCATGTGACAGTGGAAACTGGTGCTCTAAACACTCTCGCCTGTAACAGTGGGAACTGGTGCTCTCCACTCTCTCGCCTGTGACAGTGGGAACGGGTGCACTCCACTCTCCCGTCCTTTGACAGTGGGAACTGGTGCCCTCCACTCTCTGTCCTGTGACAGTGGGAACTGGTGCTCTCCATTCTCTGTCCTGTGACAGTTGGAACTGGTGCTCTCCACTCTCTGTCCTGTGACAGTTGGAACTGGTGCTCTCCACTCTCTCACCTGTGACAGTTGCAACTGGTGCTCTCCACGCTCTGCCCTGTGACAGTGGAAACTGGTGCTCTAAACACTCTCGCCTGTGACAGTGGGAACTGGTGCGCTCCACTCTCTGTCCTGTGACAGTGGGAACTGGTGCACTCCACTCCCTCGCCTGTGACAGTGGGAACTGGTGCTCTCCACTCTCCCATCCTGTGACAGTGGGAACTGGTGCTCTCCACTCTCTGTCCTGTGACAGTGGGAACTGGTGCTCTCCACACTCCCATCCTGTGACAGTTGGAACTGGGACTCTCAACTCTCCCATCCTGTGACAGTGGGAACTGGTGCTCTCACTCTCTCTCCTGTGACAGTGGGAACTGGTGCTCTCCACTCTCTGTCCTGTGACAGCTGGCACGGGTGCTCTCCATTCTCCCTTCGTGTGACAGTTGGAAAAGGTGCTCTCCAATCTTTGTCCTGTGACAGTTGGAACTGGTGCTCATCACTCTCTCACCTGTGACAGTTGCAACTGGTGCTCTCCTCGCTCTGCCCTGTGACAGTGGAAACTGGTGCTCTAAACACTCTCGCCTGTGACAGTGGGAACTGGTGCGCTCCACTCTCTGTCCTGTGACAGTGGGAACTGGTGCACTCCACTCCCTCGCCTGTGACAGTTGGAACTGGTACTCTCAACTCTCCCGTCCTGTGACAGTTGGAACTGGTGGTCTCCACTCTCCCATCCTGTGACAGTGGGAACTGGTGCTCTCCACTCTCCCGTCCTGTGACAGTTGGAACTGGTGCTCTCCACTCTCACTTCGTGTGACAGTTGGAACTGGTGCTCTCCACTCTCTCTTCGTGTGACAGTTGGAACTGGTGCTCTCCAATCTTTGTCCTGTGACAGTGGAAACTGGTGCTCTAAACATTCTCGCCTGTGACAGTGGGAACTGGTGCTCTCCACTCTCTCGCCTGTGACAGTGGGGACTGGTGCTCTCCACTCTCCCGTCCTGTGACAGTGGGAACTGGTGCTCTCCACTCTCTGTCCTGTGACAGTGGGAACTGGTGCTCTGCATTCTCTCTGCTGTGACAGTTTGAACTGGTGCACTCCACTCACTCTCCTGTGACAGTTGGAACTGGTGCTCCGCACTCTCTGTTCTGTGACAGTTGGAACTGGTGCTCCCCACTCTCTGTTCTGTGACAGTTGGAACTGGTAATCTACACTCTCTGTCCTGTGACAGTGGGAACTGGTGCTCTCCACACTCCCATCCTGTGACAGTTGGAACTGGGACTCTCAACTCTCCCATCCTGTGACAGTGGGAACTGGTGCTCTCACTCTCTCTCCTGTGACAGTTGGAACTGGTGCTCTCCACTCTCCAGTCCTGTGACAGTTGGAACTGTTGCTCTCCACTCTCTGTCCATTGACAGTGGGAACTGGTGCTCTCCACTCTCACATCCTGTGACAGTGCTAACTGTTGCTCTCCACTCTCTTTCCTGTGACAGTTGGAACTGGTGCTCTCCACTCTCCTGTCCTGTGACAGTTTGAACTGGTGCTCTGCACTCTCCCGTCCTGTGACAGTGGAAACTGATGCTCTCCACTCTCTGTCCTGTGACAGTGGGAACTGGTGCTCTCCACTCTCTGACTTGTGACAGTGGGAACTGGTGCTCTCCACTCTCCTGTCCTGTGACAGTTTGAACTGGTGTTCTCCACTCTCTGCCCTGTGACAGTTTGAACTGGTGTGCTCCACTCTCCCATCCTGTGACAGTTGGAACTGGTGGTCTCCACTCTCCCATCCTGTGACAGTTGGAACTGGTACTCTCCACTCTCTGTCCTGTGACAGTGGGAACTGGTGCTCTCCACTCTCTGTTCTGTGACAGTTGGGACTGGTGCTCTCCACTCTCCCTTCGTGTGACAGTTGGAACTGGTGCTCTCCACTCTCTCTTCGTGTGACAGTTGGAACTGGTGCTCTCCAATCTTTGTCCTGTGACAGTGGAAACTGGTGCTCTAAACACTCTCGCCTGTGACAGTGGGAACTGGTGCTCTCCACTCTCTCGCCTGTGACAGTGGGGACTGGTGCTCTCCACTCTCCCGTCCTGTGACAGTGGGAACTGGTGCTCTCCACTCTCTGTCCTGTGACAGTGGGAACTGGTGCTCTGCATTCTCTCTGCTGTGACAGTTTGAACTGGTGCACTCCACTCACTCTCCTGTGACAGTTGGAACTGGTGCTCCCAACTCTCTGTTCTGTGACAGTTGGAACTGGTGTTCTCCAATCTTTGTCCTGTGACAGTTGGAACTGGTGCTCTGCACTCTCTCTCCTGTGACAGGTGGAACTGGTGCTCTCCACTCTCTGCCATGTGACAGTGGAAACTGGTGCTCTAAACACTCTCGCCTGTAACAGTGGGAACTGGTGCTCTCCACTCTCTCGCCTGTGACAGTGGGAACGGGTGCACTCCACTCTCCCGTCCTTTGACAGTGGGAACTGGTGCCCTCCACTCTCTGTCCTGTGACAGTGGGAACTGGTGCTCTCCATTCTCTGTCCTGTGACAGTTGGAACTGGTGCTCTCCACTCTCTGTCCTGTGACAGTTGGAACTGGTGCTCTCCACTCTCTCACCTGTGACAGTTGCAACTGGTGCTCTCCACGCTCTGCCCTGTGACAGTGGAAACTGGTGCTCTAAACACTCTCGCCTGTGACAGTGGGAACTGGTGCGCTCCACTCTCTGTCCTGTGACAGTGGGAACTGGTGCACTCCACTCCCTCGCCTGTGACAGTGGGAACTGGTGCTCTCCACTCTCCCATCCTGTGACAGTGGGAACTGGTGCTCTCCACTCTCTGTCCTGTGACAGTGGGAACTGGTGCTCTCCACACTCCCATCCTGTGACAGTTGGAACTGGGACTCTCAACTCTCCCATCCTGTGACAGTGGGAACTGGTGCTCTCACTCTCTCTCCTGTGACAGTGGGAACTGGTGCTCTCCACTCTCTGTCCTGTGACAGCTGGCACGGGTGCTCTCCATTCTCCCTTCGTGTGACAGTTGGAAAAGGTGCTCTCCAATCTTTGTCCTGTGACAGTTGGAACTGGTGCTCATCACTCTCCCACCTGTGACAGTTGCAACTGGTGCTCTCCTCGCTCTGCCCTGTGACAGTGGAAACTGGTGCTCTAAACACTCTCGCCTGTGACAGTGGGAACTGGTGCGCTCCACTCTCTGTCCTGTGACAGTGGGAACTGGTGCACTCCACTCCCTCGCCTGTGACAGTTGGAACTGGTACTCTCAACTCTCCCGTCCTGTGACAGTTGGAACTGGTGGTCTCCACTCTCCCATCCTGTGACAGTGGGAACTGGTGCTCTCCACTCTCCCGTCCTGTGACAGTTGGAACTGGTGCTCTCCACTCTCACTTCGTGTGACAGTTGGAACTGGTGCTCTCCACTCTCTCTTCGTGTGACAGTTGGAACTGGTGCTCTCCAATCTTTGTCCTGTGACAGTGGAAACTGGTGCTCTAAACATTCTCGCCTGTGACAGTGGGAACTGGTGCTCTCCACTCTCTCGCCTGTGACATTGGGGACTGGTGCTCTCCACTCTCCCGTCCTGTGACAGTGGGAACTGGTGCTCTCCACTCTCTGTCCTGTGACAGTGGGAACTGGTGCTCTGCATTCTCTCTGCTGTGACAGTTTGAACTGGTGCACTCCACTCACTCTCCTGTGACAGTTGGAACTGGTGCTCCGCACTCTCTGTTCTGTGACAGTTGGAACTGGTGCTCCCCACTCTCTGTTCTGTGACAGTTGGAACTGGTGCTCTCCAATCTTTGTCCTGTGACAGTTGGAACTGGTGCTCTGCACGCTCTCTCCTGTGACAGGTGGAACTGGTGCTCTCCACTCTCTGCCATGTGACAGTGGAAACTGGTGCTCTAAACACTCTCGGCTGTGACAGTGGGAACTGGTGCTCTCCACTCTCTCGCCTGTAACAGTGGGAACGGGTGCACTCCACTCTCCCGTCCTTTGACAGTGGGAACTGGTGCCCTCCACTCTCTGTCCTGTGACAGTGGGAACTGGTGCTCTCCATTCTCTGTCCTGTGACAGTTGGAACTGGTGCTCTCCACTCTCTGTCCTGTGACAGTTTGAACTGGTGCACTCCACTGTCCCATCCTGTAGCAGTTGGAGCTGGTGCTCTCCATTCTCTGTCCTGTGACAGTGGGAACTGGAGCTCCCCACTCTCCCGTCCTGTGACAGTTGGAACTGGTGCTCTCTACTCTCTGTCCTGTGACAGTGGGAACTGGTGCTCTCCACTCTCCCATCCTGTGACAGTTGGAACTGGTACTCTCCACTCTCCCGTCCTGTGACAGTGGGAACTGGTGCTCTCCACTCTCCCATCCTCTGACAGTTGGAACTGGTACTCTCCACTATCCCATCCTGTGAGAGTTGGAACTGGTGCTCTCCACTCTCTCTGCTGTGACAGTTTGAACCGGTGCACTCCACTCTCTGTCCTGTGAGAGTTGGACAGGTGCTCTCAACTCTTCCATCCTGTGACAGTCTGAACTGGTGCTCTCAACTCTCTGTCCTGTGACAGTGGGAACTGGTGCTCTCCACTCTCTGTCCTGTGACAGCTGGAACGGGTGCTCTCCACTCTCCCTTCGTGTGACAGTTGGAACTGGTGCTCTCCAATCTTTGTCCTGTGACAGTTGGAACTGGCGCTCATCACTCTCTCACCTGTGACAGTTGCAACTGGTGCTCTCCACGCTCTGCCCTGTGACAGTGGAAACTGGTGCTCTAAACACTCTCGCCTGTGACAGTGGGAACTGGTGCGCTCCACTCTCTGTCCTGTGACAGTGGGAACTGGTGCACTCCACTCCCTCGCCTGTGACAGTGGGAACTGGTGCTCTCCACTATCCCATCCTGTGACAGTGGGAACTGGTGCTCTCCACTCTCTATCCTGTGACTGTGGGAACTAGTGCTCTCCGCTCTCTGTCCTGTGACAGTTGGAACTGGTACTCTCCACTCTCTGTCCTGTGACAGTGGGAACTGGTGCTCTCCACACTCCCATCCTGTGACAGTTGGAACTGGGACTCTCAACTCTCCCATCCTGTGACAGTGGGAACTGGTGCTCTCACTCTCTCTCCTGTGACAGTTGGAACTGGTGCTCTCCACTCTCCAGTCCTGTGACAGTTGGAACTGTTGCTCTCCACTCTCTGTCCATTGACAGTGGGAACTGGTGCTCTCCACTCTCACATCCTGTGACAGTGCTAACTGGTGCTCTCCACTCTCTTTCCTGTGACAGTTGGAACTGGTGCTCTCCACTCTCCTGTCCTGTGACAGTTGGAACTGGTGCTCTCCACTCTCTGTCCTGTGACAATTTGAACTGGTGCTCTGCACTCTCCCGTCCTGTGACAGTGGGAACTGGTGCTCTCCACTCTCTGACTTGTGACAGTGGGAACTGGTGCTCTCCACTCTCCTGTCCTGTGACAGTTTGAACTGGTGTTCTCCACTCTCTGCCCTGTGACAGTTTGAACTGGTGTGCTCCACTCTCCCATCCTGTGACAGTTGGAACTGGTACTCTCCACTCTCTGTCCTGTGACAGTGGGAACTGGTGCTCTCCACTCTCTGTTCTGTGACAGTTGGGACTGGTGCTCTCCACTCTCCCTTCGTGTGACAGTTGGAACTGGTGCTCTCCACTCTCTCTTCGTGTGACAGTTGGAACTGGTGCTCTCCAATCTTTGTCCTGTGACAGTGGAAACTGGTGCTCTAAACACTCTCGCCTGTGACAGTGGGAACTGGTGCTCTCCACTCTCTCGCCTGTGACAGTGGGGACTGGTGCTCTCCACTCTCCCGTCCTGTGACAGTGGGAACTGGTGCTCTCCACTCTCTGTCCTGTGACAGTGGGAACTGGTGCTCTGCATTCTCTCTGCTGTGACAGTTTGAACTGGTGCACTCCACTCACTCTCCTGTGACAGTTGGAACTGGTGCTCTCCACTCTCTGTTCTGTGACAGTTGGAACTGGTGCTCTCCAATCTTTGTCCTGTGACAGTTGGAACTGGTGCTCTGCACTCTCTCTCCTGTGACAGGTGGAACTGGTGCTCTCCACTCTCTGCCATGTGACAGTGGAAACTGGTGCTCTAAACACTCTCGCCTGTAACAGTGGGAACTGGTGCTCTCCACTCTCTCGCCTGTGACAGTGGGAACGGGTGCACTCCACTCTCCCGTCCTTTGACAGTGGGAACTGGTGCCCTCCACTCTCTGTCCTGTGACAGTGGGAACTGGTGCTCTCCATTCTCTGTCCTGTGACAGTTGGAACTGGTGCTCTCCACTCTCTGTCCTGTGACAGTTGGAACTGGTGCTCTCCACTCTCTCACCTGTGACAGTTGCAACTGGTGCTCTCCACGCTCTGCCCTGTGACAGTGGAAACTGGTGCTCTAAACACTCTCGCCTGTGACAGTGGGAACTGGTGCGCTCCACTCTCTGTCCTGTGACAGTGGGAACTGGTGCACTCCACTCCCTCGCCTGTGACAGTGGGAACTGGTGCTCTCCACTCTCCCATCCTGTGACAGTGGGAACTGGTGCTCTCCACTCTCTGTCCTGTGACAGTGGGAACTGGTGCTCTCCACACTCCCATCCTGTGACAGTTGGAACTGGGATTCTCAACTCTCCCATCCTGTGACAGTGGGAACTGGTGCTCTCACTCTCTCTCCTGTGACAGTTGGAACTGGTGCTCTCCACTCTCCAGTCCTGTGACAGTTGGACCTGTTGCTCTCCACTCTCTGTCCAGTGATAGTTTGAACTGGTGCTCTGCACTCTCCCGTCCTGTGACAGTGGAAACTGATGCTCTCCACTCTCTGTCCTGTGACAGTGGGAACTGGTGCTCTCCACTCTCTGTCCTGTGACAGTGGGAACGGGTGCTCTCCACTCTCCTGTCCTGTGACAGTTTGAACTGGTGTTCTCCACTCTCTGCCCTGTGACAGTTTGAACTGGTGTGCTCCACTCTCCCATCCTGTGACAGTGGGAACTGGTGCTCTCCACTCTCTGTTCTGTGACAGTTGGAACTGGTGCTCTCCACTCTCTCTCCTGTGACAGTTGGAACTGGTGCTCTCCACTCTCTGTCCTGTGACAGTGGGAACTGGTGCTCTCAATTCTCCCATCCTGAGAGAGTGGGGAGTGTTGCTCTCCAATCTCTCTCCTGTGCCAGTTGGAACTGGTGCTCTCCTCTCTCCCGTCCTGCGCCAGTTGGAACTGGTGCTCTCCACTCTCTGTCCTGTGACAGTGGGAACTGGTGCTCTCCACGCTCCCATCTTGTGACAGTGGGATCTGGTGCACTCCACTCTCCCGTCCTTTGACAGTGGGAACTGGTGCCCTCCACTCTCTGTCCTGTGACAGTGGGAACTGGTGCTCTCCATTCTCTGTCCTGTGACAGTTGGAACTGGTGCTCTCCACTCTCTGTTCTGTGACAGTTGGGACTGGTGCTCTCCACTCTCCCTTCGTGTGACAGTTGGAACTGGTGCTCTCCACTCTCTCTTCGTGTGACAGTTGGAACTGGTGCTCTCCAATCTTTGTCCTGTGACAGTGGAAACTGGTGCTCTAAACACTCTCGCCTGTGACAGTGGGAACTGGTGCTCTCCACTCTCCCGTCCTGTGACAGTGGGAACTGGTGCTCTCCACTCTCTCGCCTGTGACAGTGGGGACTGGTGCTCTCCACTCTCCCGTCCTGTGACAGTGGGAACTGGTGCTCTCCACTCTCTGTCCTGTGACAGTGGGAACTGGTGCTCTGCATTCTCTCTGCTGTGACAGTTTGAACTGGTGCACTCCACTCACTCTCCTGTGACAGTTGGAACTGGTGCTCTCCACTCTCTGTTCTGTGACAGTTGGAACTGGTGCTCTCCAATCTTTGTCCTGTGACAGTTGGAACTGGTGCTCTGCACTCTCTCTCCTGTGACAGGTGGAACTGGTGCTCTCCACTCTCTGCCATGTGACAGTGGAAACTGGTGCTCTAAACACTCTCGCCTGTAACAGTGGGAACTGGTGCTCTCCACTCTCTCGCCTGTGACAGTGGGAACGGGTGCACTCCACTCTCCCGTCCTTTGACAGTGGGAACTGGTGCCCTCCACTCTCTGTCCTGTGACAGTGGGAACTGGTGCTCTCCATTCTCTGTCCTGTGACAGTTGGAACTGGTGCTCTCCACTCTCTGTCCTGTGACAGTTGGAACTGGTGCTCTCCACTCTCTCACCTGTGACAGTTGCAACTGGTGCTCTCCACGCTCTGCCCTGTGACAGTGGAAACTGGTGCTCTAAACACTCTCGCCTGTGACAGTGGGAACTGGTGCGCTCCACTCTCTGTCCTGTGACAGTGGGAACTGGTGCACTCCACTCCCTCGCCTGTGACAGTGGGAACTGGTGCTCTCCACTCTCCCATCCTGTGACAGTGGGAACTGGTGCTCTCCACTCTCTGTCCTGTGACAGTGGGAACTGGTGCTCTCCACACTCCCATCCTGTGACAGTTGGAACTGGGACTCTCAACTCTCCCATCCTGTGACAGTGGGAACTGGTGCTCTCACTCTCTCTCCTGTGACAGTTGGAACTGGTGCTCTCCACTCTCCAGTCCTGTGACAGTTGGACCTGTTGCTCTCCACTCTCTGTCCAGTGATAGTTTGAACTGGTGCTCTGCACTCTCCCGTCCTGTGACAGTGGAAACTGATGCTCTCCACTCTCTGTCCTGTGACAGTGGGAACTGGTGCTCTCCACTCTCTGTCCTGTGACAGTGGGAACGGGTGCTCTCCACTCTCCTGTCCTGTGACAGTTTGAACTGGTGTTCTCCACTCTCTGCCCTGTGACAGTTTGAACTGGTGTGCTCCACTCTCCCATCCTGTGACAGTGGGAACTGGTGCTCTCCACTCTCTGTTCTGTGACAGTTGGAACTGGTGCTCTCCACTCTCTCTCCTGTGACAGTTGGAACTGGTGCTCTCCACTCTCTGTCCTGTGACAGTGGGAACTGGTGCTCTCAATTCTCCCATCCTGAGAGAGTGGGGAGTGTTGCTCTCCAATCTCTCTCCTGTGCCAGTTGGAACTGGTGCTCTCCTCTCTCCCGTCCTGCGCCAGTTGGAACTGGTGCTCTCCACTCTCTGTCCTGTGACAGTGGGAACTGGTGCTCTCCACGCTCCCATCTTGTGACAGTGGGATCTGGTGCACTCCACTCTCCCGTCCTTTGACAGTGGGAACTGGTGCCCTCCACTCTCTGTCCTGTGACAGTGGGAACTGGTGCTCTCCATTCTCTGTCCTGTGACAGTTGGAACTGGTGCTCTCCACTCTCTGTCCTGTGACAGTTTGAACTGGTGCACTCCACTGTCCCATCCTGTAGCAGTTGGAGCTGGTGCTCTCCATTCTCTGTCCTGTGACAGTGGGAACTGGAGCTCCCCACTCTCCCGTCCTGTGACAGTTGGAACTGGTGCTCTCTACTCTCTGTCCTGTGACAGTGGGAACTGGTGCTCTCCACTCTCCCGTCCTGTGACAGTGGGAACTGGTGCTCTCCACTCTCTCGCCTGTGACAGTGGGGACTGGTGCTCTCCACTCTCCCGTCCTGTGACAGTGGGAACTGGTGCTCTCCACTCTCTGTCCTGTGACAGTGGGAACTGGTGCTCTCCACGCTCCCATCTTGTGACAGTGGGATCTGGTGCACTCCACTCTCCCGTCCTTTGACAGTGGGAACTGGTGCCCTCCACTCTCTGTCCTGTGACAGTGGGAACTGGTGCTCTCCATTCTCTGTCCTGTGACAGTTGGAACTGGTGCTCTCCACTCTCTGTCCTGTGACAGTTGGGACTGGTGCTCTCCACTCTCCCTTCGTGTGACAGTTGGAACTGGTGCTCTCCACTCTCTCTTCGTGTGACAGTTGGAACTGGTGCTCTCCAATCTTTGTCCTGTGACAGTGGAAACTGGTGCTCTAAACACTCTCGCCTGTGACAGTGGGAACTGGTGCTCTCCACTCTCCCGTCCTGTGACAGTGGGAACTGGTGCTCTCCACTCTCTCGCCTGTGACAGTGGGGACTGGTGCTCTCCACTCTCCCGTCCTGTGACAGTGGGAACTGGTGCTCTCCACTCTCTGTCCTGTGACAGTGGGAACTGGTGTTCTGCATTCTCTCTGCTGTGACAGTTTGAACTGGTGCACTCCACTCACTCTCCTGTGACAGTTGGAACTGGTGCTCTCCACTCTCTGTTCTGTGACAGTTGGAACTGGTGCTCTCCAATCTTTGTCCTGTGACAGTTGGAACTGGTGCTCTGCACTCTCTCTCCTGTGACAGGTGGAACTGGTGCTCTCCACTCTCTGCCATGTGACAGTGGAAACTGGTGCTCTAAACACTCTCGCCTGTAACAGTGGGAACTGGTGCTCTCCACTCTCTCGCCTGTGACAGTGGGAACGGGTGCACTCCACTCTCCCGTCCTTTGACAGTGGGAACTGGTGCCCTCCACTCTCTGTCCTGTGACAGTGGGAACTGGTGCTCTCCATTCTCTGTCCTGTGACAGTTGGAACTGGTGCTCTCCACTCTCTGTCCTGTGACAGTTGGAACTGGTGCTCTCCACTCTCTCACCTGTGACAGTTGCAACTGGTGCTCTCCACGCTCTGCCCTGTGACAGTGGAAACTGGTGCTCTAAACACTCTCGCCTGTGACAGTGGGAACTGGTGCGCTCCACTCTCTGTCCTGTGACAGTGGGAACTGGTGCACTCCACTCCCTCGCCTGTGACAGTGGGAACTGGTGCTCTCCACTCTCCCATCCTGTGACAGTGGGAACTGGTGCTCTCCACTCTCTGTCCTGTGACAGTGGGAACTGGTGCTCTCCACACTCCCATCCTGTGACAGTTGGAACTGGGACTCTCAACTCTCCCATCCTGTGACAGTGGGAACTGGTGCTCTCACTCTCTCTCCTGTGACAGTTAGAACTGGTGCTCTCCACTCTCCAGTCCTGTGACAGTTGGACCTGTTGCTCTCCACTCTCTGTCCAGTGATAGTTTGAACTGGTGCTCTGCACTCTCCCGTCCTGTGACAGTGGAAACTGATGCTCTCCACTCTCTGTCCTGTGACAGTGGGAACTGGTGCTCTCCACTCTCTGTCCTGTGACAGTGGGAACGGGTGCTCTCCACTCTCCTGTCCTGTGACAGTTTGAACTGGTGTTCTCCACTCTCTGCCCTGTGACAGTTTGAACTGGTGTGCTCCACTCTCCCATCCTGTGACAGTGGGAACTGGTGCTCTCCACTCTCTGTTCTGTGACAGTTGGAACTGGTGCTCTCCACTCTCTCTCCTGTGACAGTTGGAACTGGTGCTCTCCACTCTCTGTCCTGTGACAGTGGGAACTGGTGCTCTCAATTCTCCCATCCTGAGAGAGTGGGGAGTGTTGCTCTCCAATCTCTCTCCTGTGCCAGTTGGAACTGGTGCTCTCCTCTCTCCCGTCCTGCGCCAGTTGGAACTGGTGCTCTCCACTCTCTGTCCTGTGACAGTGGGAACTGGTGCTCTCCACGCTCCCATCTTGTGACAGTGGGATCTGGTGCACTCCACTCTCCCGTCCTTTGACAGTGGGAACTGGTGCCCTCCACTCTCTGTCCTGTGACAGTGGGAACTGGTGCTCTCCATTCTCTGTCCTGTGACAGTTGGAACTGGTGCTCTCCACTCTCTGTCCTGTGACAGTTTGAACTGGTGCACTCCACTGTCCCATCCTGTAGCAGTTGGAGCTGGTGCTCTCCATTCTCTGTCCTGTGACAGTGGGAACTGGAGCTCCCCACTCTCCCGTCCTGTGACAGTTGGAACTGGTGCTCTCTACTCTCTGTCCTGTGACAGTGGGAACTGGTGCTCTCCACTCTCCCATCCTGTGACAGTTGGAACTGGTACTCTCCACTCTCCCGTCCTGTGACAGTGGGAACTGGTGCTCTCCACTCTCCCATCCTCTGACAGTTGGAACTGGTACTCTCCACTATCCCATCCTGTGAGAGTTGGAACTGGTGCTCTCCACTCTCTCTGCTGTGACAGTTTGAACCGGTGCACTCCACTCTCTGTCCTGTGAGAGTTGGACAGGTGCTCTCAACTCTTCCATCCTGTGACAGTCTGAACTGGTGCTCTCAACTCTCTGTCCTGTGACAGTGGGAACTGGTGCTCTCCACTCTCTGTCCTGTGACAGCTGGAACGGGTGCTCTCCACTCTCCCTTCGTGTGACAGTTGGAACTGGTGCTCTCCAATCTTTGTCCTGTGACAGTTGGAACTGGCGCTCATCACTCTCTCACCTGTGACAGTTGCAACTGGTGCTCTCCACGCTCTGCCCTGTGACAGTGGAAACTGGTGCTCTAAACACTCTCGCCTGTGACAGTGGGAACTGGTGCGCTCCACTCTCTGTCCTGTGACAGTGGGAACTGGTGCACTCCACTCCCTCGCCTGTGACAGTGGGAACTGGTGCTCTCCACTATCCCATCCTGTGACAGTGGGAACTGGTGCTCTCCACTCTCTATCCTGTGACTGTGGGAACTAGTGCTCTCCGCTCTCTGTCCTGTGACAGTTGGAACTGGTACTCTCCACTCTCTGTCCTGTGACAGTGGGAACTGGTGCTCTCCACACTCCCATCCTGTGACAGTTGGAACTGGGACTCTCAACTCTCCCATCCTGTGACAGTGGGAACTGGTGCTCTCACTCTCTCTCCTGTGACAGTTGGAACTGGTGCTCTCCACTCTCCAGTCCTGTGACAGTTGGAACTGTTGCTCTCCACTCTCTGTCCATTGACAGTGGGAACTGGTGCTCTCCACTCTCACATCCTGTGACAGTGCTAACTGGTGCTCTCCACTCTCTTTCCTGTGACAGTTGGAACTGGTGCTCTCCACTCTCCTGTCCTGTGACAGTTGGAACTGGTGCTCTCCACTCTCTGTCCTGTGACAATTTGAACTGGTGCTCTGCACTCTCCCGTCCTGTGACAGTGGGAACTGGTGCTCTCCACTCTCTGACTTGTGACAGTGGGAACTGGTGCTCTCCACTCTCCTGTCCTGTGACAGTTTGAACTGGTGTTCTCCACTCTCTGCCCTGTGACAGTTTGAACTGGTGTGCTCCACTCTCCCATCCTGTGACAGTTGGAACTGGTACTCTCCACTCTCTGTCCTGTGACAGTGGGAACTGGTGCTCTCCACTCTCTGTTCTGTGACAGTTGGGACTGGTGCTCTCCACTCTCCCTTCGTGTGACAGTTGGAACTGGTGCTCTCCACTCTCTCTTCGTGTGACAGTTGGAACTGGTGCTCTCCAATCTTTGTCCTGTGACAGTGGAAACTGGTGCTCTAAACACTCTCGCCTGTGACAGTGGGAACTGGTGCTCTCCACTCTCTCGCCTGTGACAGTGGGGACTGGTGCTCTCCACTCTCCCGTCCTGTGACAGTGGGAACTGGTGCTCTCCACTCTCTGTCCTGTGACAGTGGGAACTGGTGCTCTGCATTCTCTCTGCTGTGACAGTTTGAACTGGTGCACTCCACTCACTCTCCTGTGACAGTTGGAACTGGTGCTCTCCACTCTCTGTTCTGTGACAGTTGGAACTGGTGCTCTCCAATCTTTGTCCTGTGACAGTTGGAACTGGTGCTCTGCACTCTCTCTCCTGTGACAGGTGGAACTGGTGCTCTCCACTCTCTGCCATGTGACAGTGGAAACTGGTGCTCTAAACACTCTCGCCTGTAACAGTGGGAACTGGTGCTCTCCACTCTCTCGCCTGTGACAGTGGGAACGGGTGCACTCCACTCTCCCGTCCTTTGACAGTGGGAACTGGTGCCCTCCACTCTCTGTCCTGTGACAGTGGGAACTGGTGCTCTCCATTCTCTGTCCTGTGACAGTTGGAACTGGTGCTCTCCACTCTCTGTCCTGTGACAGTTGGAACTGGTGCTCTCCACTCTCTCACCTGTGACAGTTGCAACTGGTGCTCTCCACGCTCTGCCCTGTGACAGTGGAAACTGGTGCTCTAAACACTCTCGCCTGTGACAGTGGGAACTGGTGCGCTCCACTCTCTGTCCTGTGACAGTGGGAACTGGTGCACTCCACTCCCTCGCCTGTGACAGTGGGAACTGGTGCTCTCCACTCTCCCATCCTGTGACAGTGGGAACTGGTGCTCTCCACTCTCTGTCCTGTGACAGTGGGAACTGGTGCTCTCCACACTCCCATCCTGTGACAGTTGGAACTGGGATTCTCAACTCTCCCATCCTGTGACAGTGGGAACTGGTGCTCTCACTCTCTCTCCTGTGACAGTTGGAACTGGTGCTCTCCACTCTCCAGTCCTGTGACAGTTGGACCTGTTGCTCTCCACTCTCTGTCCAGTGATAGTTTGAACTGGTGCTCTGCACTCTCCCGTCCTGTGACAGTGGAAACTGATGCTCTCCACTCTCTGTCCTGTGACAGTGGGAACTGGTGCTCTCCACTCTCTGTCCTGTGACAGTGGGAACGGGTGCTCTCCACTCTCCTGTCCTGTGACAGTTTGAACTGGTGTTCTCCACTCTCTGCCCTGTGACAGTTTGAACTGGTGTGCTCCACTCTCCCATCCTGTGACAGTGGGAACTGGTGCTCTCCACTCTCTGTTCTGTGACAGTTGGAACTGGTGCTCTCCACTCTCTCTCCTGTGACAGTTGGAACTGGTGCTCTCCACTCTCTGTCCTGTGACAGTGGGAACTGGTGCTCTCAATTCTCCCATCCTGAGAGAGTGGGGAGTGTTGCTCTCCAATCTCTCTCCTGTGCCAGTTGGAACTGGTGCTCTCCTCTCTCCCGTCCTGCGCCAGTTGGAACTGGTGCTCTCCACTCTCTGTCCTGTGACAGTGGGAACTGGTGCTCTCCACGCTCCCATCTTGTGACAGTGGGATCTGGTGCACTCCACTCTCCCGTCCTTTGACAGTGGGAACTGGTGCCCTCCACTCTCTGTCCTGTGACAGTGGGAACTGGTGCTCTCCATTCTCTGTCCTGTGACAGTTGGAACTGGTGCTCTCCACTCTCTGTTCTGTGACAGTTGGGACTGGTGCTCTCCACTCTCCCTTCGTGTGACAGTTGGAACTGGTGCTCTCCACTCTCTCTTCGTGTGACAGTTGGAACTGGTGCTCTCCAATCTTTGTCCTGTGACAGTGGAAACTGGTGCTCTAAACACTCTCGCCTGTGACAGTGGGAACTGGTGCTCTCCACTCTCCCGTCCTGTGACAGTGGGAACTGGTGCTCTCCACTCTCTCGCCTGTGACAGTGGGGACTGGTGCTCTCCACTCTCCCGTCCTGTGACAGTGGGAACTGGTGCTCTCCACTCTCTGTCCTGTGACAGTGGGAACTGGTGCTCTGCATTCTCTCTGCTGTGACAGTTTGAACTGGTGCACTCCACTCACTCTCCTGTGACAGTTGGAACTGGTGCTCTCCACTCTCTGTTCTGTGACAGTTGGAACTGGTGCTCTCCAATCTTTGTCCTGTGACAGTTGGAACTGGTGCTCTGCACTCTCTCTCCTGTGACAGGTGGAACTGGTGCTCTCCACTCTCTGCCATGTGACAGTGGAAACTGGTGCTCTAAACACTCTCGCCTGTAACAGTGGGAACTGGTGCTCTCCACTCTCTCGCCTGTGACAGTGGGAACGGGTGCACTCCACTCTCCCGTCCTTTGACAGTAGGAACTGGTGCCCTCCACTCTCTGTCCTGTGACAGTGGGAACTGGTGCTCTCCATTCTCTGTCCTGTGACAGTTGGAACTGGTGCTCTCCACTCTCTGTCCTGTGACAGTTGGAACTGGTGCTCTCCACTCTCTCACCTGTGACAGTTGCAACTGGTGCTCTCCACGCTCTGCCCTGTGACAGTGGAAACTGGTGCTCTAAACACTCTCGCCTGTGACAGTGGGAACTGGTGCGCTCCACTCTCTGTCCTGTGACAGTGGGAACTGGTGCACTCCACTCCCTCGCCTGTGACAGTGGGAACTGGTGCTCTCCACTCTCCCATCCTGTGACAGTGGGAACTGGTGCTCTCCACTCTCTGTCCTGTGACAGTGGGAACTGGTGCTCTCCACACTCCCATCCTGTGACAGTTGGAACTGGGACTCTCAACTCTCCCATCCTGTGACAGTGGGAACTGGTGCTCTCACTCTCTCTCCTGTGACAGTTGGAACTGGTGCTCTCCACTCTCCAGTTCTGTGACAGTTGGACCTGTTGCTCTCCACTCTCTGTCCAGTGATAGTTTGAACTGGTGCTCTGCACTCTCCCGTCCTGTGACAGTGGAAACTGATGCTCTCCACTCTCTGTCCTGTGACAGTGGGAACTGGTGCTCTCCACTCTCTGTCCTGTGACAGTGGGAACGGGTGCTCTCCACTCTCCTGTCCTGTGACAGTTTGAACTGGTGTTCTCCACTCTCTGCCCTGTGACAGTTTGAACTGGTGTGCTCCACTCTCCCATCCTGTGACAGTGGGAACTGGTGCTCTCCACTCTCTGTTCTGTGACAGTTGGAACTGGTGCTCTCCACTCTCTCTCCTGTGACAGTTGGAACTGGTGCTCTCCACTCTCTGTCCTGTGACAGTGGGAACTGGTGCTCTCAATTCTCCCATCCTGAGAGAGTGGGGAGTGTTGCTCTCCAATCTCTCTCCTGTGCCAGTTGGAACTGGTGCTCTCCTCTCTCCCGTCCTGCGCCAGTTGGAACTGGTGCTCTCCACTCTCTGTCCTGTGACAGTGGGAACTGGTGCTCTCCACGCTCCCATCTTGTGACAGTGGGATCTGGTGCACTCCACTCTCCCGTCCTTTGACAGTGGGAACTGGTGCCCTCCACTCTCTGTCCTGTGACAGTGGGAACTGGTGCTCTCCATTCTCTGTCCTGTGACAGTTGGAACTGGTGCTCTCCACTCTCTGTCCTGTGACAGTTTGAACTGGTGCTCTCCACTCTCCCATCCTGTTACCGTTGGAGCTGGTGCTCTCCATTCTCTGTCCTGTGACAGTGGGAACTGGTGCTCCCCACTCTCCCGTCCTGTGACAGTTGGAACTGGTACTCTCAAATCTCCCATCCTGTGACAGTGGGAACTGGTGCCCTCCACTCTCTGTCCTGTGACAGTAGGAACTGGTGCTCTCCACTCTCTGTCCTGTGACAGTTGGGACTGGTGCTCTCCACTCTCTCTCCTGTGACAGTTTTAAATGGTGTTCTCCACTCTCCCGTCCTGTGACAGTGGGAACTGGTGCTCTCCACTCTCTGTTCTGTGACAGTTGGAACTGGTGATCTCCACTCTCTGTCCTCTGACAGTTGGAACTGCTGAACTCCACTCTCTGTCCTGTGACAGTGGAAACTGCTGCTCTCCAATCTCTCTCCTGTGACAGTTGGAACTGGTGCTCTCCATTCTCTCTCCTGTTACAGTTGGAACTGGCGCTCTCCACTCTCTGTCCTGTGACAGTGGGAACTGGTGCTCTCAATTCTCCCATCCTGAGACAGTGGGGAGTGTTGCTCTCCAATCTCTCTCCTGTGCCAGTTGGAACTGGTGCTCTCCTCTCTCCCGTCCTGCGCCAGTTGGAACTGGTGCTCTCCACTCTCTGTCCTGTGACAGTTGGGACTGGTGCTCTCCACTCTCCCGTCCTATGACAGTGGGAACTGCTGCTCTCCACTCTCTGTCCTGTGACAGTGGGAACTGGTGCTCTGCATTCTCTCTGCTGTGACAGTTTGAACTGGTGCACTCCACTCACTCTCCTGTGACAGTTGGAACTGGTGCTCTCCACTCTCCCATCCTGTGACAGTGGGAACTGGTGCTCTCCACTCTCTGTCCTGTGACAGTTGGAACTGGTGCTCTGCACTCTCTCTCCTGTGACAGGTGGAACTGGTGCTCTCCACTCTCTGCCATGTGACAGTGGAAACTGGTGCTCTAAACACTCTCGCCTGTGACAGTGGGAACTGGTGCTCTCCACTCTCTCGCCTGTGACAGTGGGATCTGGTGCACTCCACTCTCCCGTCCTTTGACAGTGGGAACTGGTGCCCTCCACTCTCTGTCCTGTGACAGTGGGAACTGGTGCTCTCCATTCTCTGTCCTGTGACAGTTGGAACTGGTGCTCTCCACTCTCTGTCCTGTGACAGTTTGAACTGGTGCTCTCCACTCTCCCATCCTGTTACAGTTGGAGCTGGTGCTCTCCATTCTCTGTCCTGTGACAGTGGGAACTGGTGCTCCCCACTCTCCCGTCCTGTGACAGTTGGAACTGGTAATCTCAACTCTCCCATCCTGTGACAGTGGGAACTGGTGCCCTCAACTCTCTGTCCTGTGACAGTGGGAACTGGTGTTCTCCACTCTCTGTCCTGTGACAGTTGGGACTGGTGCTCTCCACTCTCTCTCCTGTGACAGTTTTAAATGGTGTTCTCCTCTCTCCCGTCCTGTGACAGTTGGAACTGGTGCTCTCCACTCTCTGTCCTCTGACAGTTGGAACTGCTGAACTCCACTCTCTGTCCTGTGACAGTGGGAACTGGTGCTCTCCACTCTCTGTCCTGTGACAGTTTGAACTGGTGTTCTCCACTCTCCCGTCCTGTGACAGTTGGAACTGGTGCTCTCCACTCTCTGTCCTGTGACAGTTTGAACTGGTGTTCTCCACTCTCCCGTCCTGTGACAGTGGGAACTGGTGCTCTCCACTCTCTGTTCTGTGACAGTTGGAACTGGTGATCTCCACTCTCTGTCCTCTGACAGTTGGAACTGCTGAACTCCACTCTCTGTCCTGTGACAGTGGAAACTGCTGCTCTCCAATCTCTGTCCTGTGACAGTTGGGGCTGGTGCTCTCCACTCTCTGTCCTGTGACAGTGGGAACTGGTGCTCTCCACTCTCTGTCCTGTGACAGTTGGGACTGGTGCTCTCCACTCTCTCTCCTGTGACAGTTTTAAATGGTGCTCTCCACTCTCTGCCCTGTGCCAGTTTGAACTGGTGATCTCCACTCTCTGTCCTGTGACAATGGGAACTGCTGCTCTCCACTCTCCCATCCTGTGACAGTGGGAACTGGTGCTCTCCACTCTCTGTCCTGTGACAGTGGAAACTGGTGCTCTCCACTCTCTGTCCTGTGACAATGGCAACTGGTGCTCTCCACTCTCTGTCCTGTGACAGTGGGAACTGTTGCTCTCCACTCTCCCATCCTGTGACAGTTGCAACTGGTGTTCTCCATTCTCTGCCCTGTGACAGTGGGAACTGGTGCTCTTCACTCTCTCGCCTGTGACAGTGGGAACTGGTGCTCTCCACTCTCTGTCCTATCACAGTGGGAACTGGTGCTCTCCACTCTCTCGCCTGTGACAGTGGGAACTGGTGCTCTCCACTCTCCCGTCCTGTGACAGTGGGAACTGGTGCTCTCCACTCTCTGTCCTGTGACAGTGGGAACTGGTGCTCTCCGCTCTCTGTCCTTTGACAGTTGGGACTGGTGCTTTCCACACTCTCTCCTGTGACAGTTTTAAATGGTGCTCTCCACTCTCTGTCCTGTGACAGTTTGAACTGGTGTTCTCCACTCTCCCGTCCTGTGACAGTTGGAACTGGTGCTCTCCACTCTCCCATCCTGTGACAGTTGGAACTGGTGCTCTCCACTCTCCCATCCTGTGACAGTGGGAACTGGTGCTCTACACTCTCTGTCCTGTGACAGTGGGTACTGGTGTTCTCCATTCACCCGTCCTGTGACAGTTGCAACTGGTGCTCTCCACTCTCCCATCCTGTGACAGTGGGATCTGGTGCTCTCCACTGTGTCCTGTGAGAGTTGGAACTGTTGCTCTCCACTCACCCGTCCTGTGACAGTCTGTACTGGTGCTCTCCACTCTCTCGCCTGTGACAGTGGGAACTGGTGCTCTCCACTCTCTGTCCTGTCACAGTGGGAACTGGTGCTCTCCACTCTCCCGTCCTGTGACAGTGGGAACTGCTGCTCTCCACTCTCTGTCCTGTGACAGTGGGAACTGATGCTCTCCACTCTCTGTCCTGTGACAGTGGGAACTGGTGCTCTCCACTCTCTGTCCTGTGTCAGTGGGAACTGGTGCTCTCCACTCTCCCATCCTGTGACAGTGGGAACTGGTGCTCTCCACACTCTCGCCTGTGACAGTGGGAACTGGTGCTCTCCACTCTCCCGTCCTGTAACTGTGGGAAATGGTCCTCTCCACTCTCCCGTTCTGTGACACTTGGAACTGGAACTCTCCACTCTCCCATCCTGTGAGAGTTGGAACTGGTGCTCTCCACTCTCCCATCCTGTGACAGTGGGAACTGGTGCTCTCCACTCTCTGTCCTGTGACAGTGGAAACTGGTGCTCTCCACTCTCTGTCCTGTGACAATGGCAACTGGTGCTCTCCACTCTCTGTCCTGTGACAGTGGGAACTGTTGCTCTCCACTCTCCCATCCTGTGACAGTTGCAACTGGTGTTCTCCATTCTCTGCCCTGTGACAGTGGGAACTGGTGCTCTTCACTCTCTCGCCTGTGACAGTGGGAACTGGTGCTCTCCACTCTCTGTCCTATCACAGTGGGAACTGGTGCTCTCCACTCTCTCGCCTGTGACAGTGGGAACTGGTGCTCTCCACTCTCCCGTCCTGTGACAGTGGGAACTGGTGCTCTCCACTCTCTGTCCTGTGACAGTGGGAACTGGTGCTCTCCGCTCTCTGTCCTTTGACAGTTGGGACTGGTGCTTTCCACACTCTCTCCTGTGACAGTTTTAAATGGTGCTCTCCACTCTCTGTCCTGTGACAGTTTGAACTGGTGTTCTCCACTCTCCCGTCCTGTGACAGTTGGAACTGGTGCTCTCCACTCTCCCATCCTGTGACAGTTGGAACTGGTGCTCTCCACTCTCCCATCCTGTGACAGTGGGAACTGGTGCTCTACACTCTCTGTCCTGTGACAGTGGGTACTGGTGTTCTCCATTCTCCCGTCCTGTGACAGTTGCAACTGGTGCTCTCCACTCTCCCATCCTGTGACAGTGGGATCTGATGCTCTCCACTGTGTCCTGTGAGAGTTGGAACTGTTGCTCTCCACTCACCCGTCCTGTGACAGTCTGTACTGGTGCTCTCCACTCTCTCGCCTGTGACAGTGGGAACTGGTGCTCTCCACTCTCTGTCCTGTCACAGTGGGAACTGGTGCTCTCCACTCTCCCGTCCTGTGACAGTGGGAACTGCTGCTCTCCACTCTCTGTCCTGTGACAGTGGGAACTGATGCTCTCCACTCTCTGTCCTGTGACAGTGGGAACTGGTGCTCTCCACTCTCTGTCCTGTGTCAGTGGGAACTGGTGCTCTCCACTCTCCCATCCTGTGACAGTGGGAACTGGTGCTCTCCACACTCTCGCCTGTGACAGTGGGAACTGGTGCTCTCCACTCTCCCGTCCTGTAACTGTGGGAAATGGTCCTCTCCACTCTCCCGTTCTGTGACACTTGGAACTGGAACTCTCCACTCTCCCATCCTGTGAGAGTTGGAACTGGTGCTCTCCACTCTCCCATCCTGTGACAGTGGGAACTCTTGCTCTCCACTCTCTCTCCTGTGACAGTTGGAACTGGTGCTTTCCACTCTCTGTCCTGTGACAGTGGGAGCTGGTGCTCTCCACTCTCTGTCCTGTGACAGTGGGAACTGGTGCTCGCCACTCTCTGTCCTGTGACAGTTGGGACTGGTACTCTCAACTCTCCCATCCTGTGACAGTGGGAACTGGTGCCCTCCACTCTCTGTCCTGTGACAGTGGGAACTGGTGCTCTCCACTCTCTGTCCTGTGACAGTTGGGACTGGTGCTCTCCACTCTCTCTCCTGTGACAGTTTTAAATGGTGTTCTCCACTCTCCCGTCCTGTGAAAGTTGGAACTGGTGCTCTCCACTCTCTGTCCTCTGACAGTTGGAACTGCTGAACTCCACTCTCTGTCCTGTGACAGTGGGAACTGGTGCTCTCCACTCTCTGTCCTGTGACAGTTTGAACTGGTGTTCTCCACTCTCCCGTCCTGTGACAGTTGGAACTGGTGCTCTCCACTCTCTGTCCTGTGACAGTTTGAACTGGTGTTCTCCACTCTCCCGTCCTGTGACCGTGGGAACTGGTGCTCTCCACTCTCTGTTCTGTGACAGTGGGAACTGGTGATCTCCACTCTCTGTCCTCTGACAGTTGGAACTGCTGAACTCCACTCTCTGTCCTGTGACAGTGGAAACTGCTGCTCTCCACTCTCTCTCCTGTGACAGTTGGAACTGGTGCTCTCCATTCTCTCTCCTGTTACAGTTGGAACTGGCGCTCTCCACTCTCTGTCCTGTGACAGTGGGAACTGATGCTCTCCACTCTCTGTCCTGTGACAGTTGGGACTGGTGCTCTCCACTCTCTCTCCTGTGACAGTTTTAGATGGTGCTCTCCACTCTCTGCCCTGTGACAGTTTGAACTGGTGCTCTCCACTCTCTGTCCTGTGACAGTGGGAACTGCTGCTCTCCACTCTCCCATCCTGTGACAGTGGGAACTGGTGCTCTGCACTCTCTGTCCTGTGACAGTGGAAACTGGTGCTCTCCACTCTCTGTCCTGTGACAGTGGCAACTGGTGCTCTCCACTCTCTGTCCTGTGACAGTGGGAACTGTTGCTCTCCACTCTCCCATCCTGTGACAGTTGCAACTGGTGTTTTCCATTCTCTGCCCTGTGACAGTGGGAACTGGTGCTCTTCACTCTCTCGCCTGTGACAGTGGGAACTGGTGCTCTCCACTCTCTGTCCTATCACAGTGGGAACTGGTGCTCTCCACTCTCTCGCCTGTGACAGTGGGAACTGGTGCTCTCCACTCTCCCGTCCTGTGACAGTGGGAACTGGTGCTCTCCACTCTCTGTCCTGTGACAGTGGGAACTGGTGCTCTCCACTCTCTCTCCTGTGACAGTGGGAACTGGTGCTTTCCACTCTCTCTCCTGTGACAGTTTTACATGGTGCTCTCCACTCTCTGTCCTATGACAGTTTGAACTGGTGTTCTCCACTCTCCCGTCCTGTGACAGTTGGAACTGGTGCTCTCCACTCTCCCATCCTGTGACAGTTGGAACTGGTGCTCTCCACTCTCCCATCCTGTGACAGTGGGAACTGGTGCTCTCCACTCTCTGTCCTGTGACAGTGGGTACTGGTGTTCTCCATTCTCCCGTCCTGTGACAGTTGCAACTGGTGCTCTCCACTCTCCCATCCTGTGACAGTGGGATCTGGTGCTCTCCACTATGTCCTGTGAGAGTTGGAACTGTTGCTCTCCACTCACCCGTCCTGTGACAGTCTGTACTGGTGCTCTCCACTCTCTCGCCTGTGACAGTGGGAACTGGTGCTCTCCACTCTCTGTCCTGTCACAGTGGGAACTGGTGCTCTCCACTCTCCCATCCTGTGACAGTGGGAACTGGTGCTCTCCACTGTCTGTCCTGTGACAGTGGGAACTGGTGCTCTCCACTCTCTGTCCTGTGACAGTGGGAACTGGTGCTCTCCTCTCTCTGTCCTGTGACAGTGGGAACTGGTGCTCTCCACTCTCCCGTCCTGTAACAGTTGGAACTGGTGCTCTCCACTCTCTCTCCTGTGACAGTTTTAACTGGTGCTCTCCACTCTCTGCCCTGTGACAGTTTGAACTGGTGTTCTCCACTCTCTGTCCTGTGACAGTGGGAACTGGTGCTCTCCACTCTCTCTCCTGTGACAGTGGGAACTGGTGCTCTCCACTCTCTCTCCTGTGACAGTTTGAACTGGTGCTCTGCACTCTCTGCCCTGTGACAGTTTGAACTGGTGTTCTCCAATCTCTGTCCTGTAACTGTGGGAAATGGTCCTCTCCACTCTCCCGTTCTGTGACAGTTGGAACTGGAGCTCTCCACTCTCTCTCCTGTGACAGTGGGAACTGGTGCTCTCCACTCTCTCTCCTGTGACAGTTTGAACTGGTGCTCTGCACTCTCTGCCCTGTGACAGTTTGAACTGGTGTTCTCCAATCTCTGTCCTGTAACTGTGGGAAATGGTCCTCTCCACTCTCCCATCCTGTGAGAGTTGGAACTGGTGCTCTCCACTCTCCCATCCTGTGACAGTGGGAACTCTTGCTCTCCACTCTCTCTCCTGTGACAGTTGGAACTGGTGCTCTCCACACTCCCGTCCTGTGACAGTGGGAACTGATGCTCTCCACTCTCTGTCCTGTGACAGTGGGAGCTGGTGCTCTCCACTCTCTGTCCTGTGACAGTGGGAACTGGTGCTCTCCACTCTCTGTCCTGTAACAGTGGGAACTGGTGCTCTCCACTCTCCCGTTCTGTGACAGTTGGAACTGGTGATCTCCACTCTCTCTCCTGTGACAGTTGGAACTGGTGATCTCCACTCTCTCTCCTGTGACAGTTGGAACTGGTGCTCTCCACTCTCTGTCTTGTGACAGTTGGAACTGGTTATCTCCACTCTCTGTCCTGTGACATTTGGAACTGGTGCTCCCCACTCTCTGTCCTGTGACAGTTGGTACTGGTGCTATCCACTCTTCCGTCCTGTGACAAGTCTGAACTTGTGCTCTCCACTCTCTCTCCTGTGACAGTTGGAACTGGTGCTCTCCATTCTCTCTCCTGTTACAGTTGGAACTGGCGCTCTCCACTCTCTGTCCTGTGACAGTGGGAACTGATGCTCTCCACTCTCTGTCCTGTGACAGTTGGGACTGGTGCTCTCCACTCTCTCTCCTGTGACAGTTTTAGATGGTGCTCTCCACTCTCTGCCCTGTGACAGTTTGAACTGGTGCTCTCCACTCTCTGTCCTGTGACAGTGGGAACTGCTGCTCTCCACTCTCCCATCCTGTGACAGTGGGAACTGGTGCTCTGCACTCTCTGTCCTGTGACAGTGGAAACTGGTGCTCTCCACTCTCTGTCCTGTGACAGTGGCAACTGGTGCTCTCCACTCTCTGTCCTGTGACAGTGGGAACTGTTGCTCTCCACTCTCCCATCCTGTGACAGTTGCAACTGGTGTTTTCCATTCTCTGCCCTGTGACAGTGGGAACTGGTGCTCTTCACTCTCTCGCCTGTGACAGTGGGAACTGGTGCTCTCCACTCTCTGTCCTATCACAGTGGGAACTGGTGCTCTCCACTCTCTCGCCTGTGACAGTGGGAACTGGTGCTCTCCACTCTCCCGTCCTGTGACAGTGGGAACTGGTGCTCTCCACTCTCTGTCCTGTGACAGTGGGAACTGGTGCTCTCCACTCTCTCTCCTGTGACAGTGGGAACTGGTGCTTTCCACTCTCTCTCCTGTGACAGTTTTACATGGTGCTCTCCACTCTCTGTCCTATGACAGTTTGAACTGGTGTTCTCCACTCTCCCGTCCTGTGACAGTTGGAACTGGTGCTCTCCACTCTCCCATCCTGTGACAGTTGGAACTGGTGCTCTCCACTCTCCCATCCTGTGACAGTGGGAACTGGTGCTCTCCACTCTCTGTCCTGTGACAGTGGGTACTGGTGTTCTCCATTCTCCCGTCCTGTGACAGTTGCAACTGGTGCTCTCCACTCTCCCATCCTGTGACAGTGGGATCTGGTGCTCTCCACTATGTCCTGTGAGAGTTGGAACTGTTGCTCTCCACTCACCCGTCCTGTGACAGTCTGTACTGGTGCTCTCCACTCTCTCGCCTGTGACAGTGGGAACTGGTGCTCTCCACTCTCTGTCCTGTCACAGTGGGAACTGGTGCTCTCCACTCTCCCATCCTGTGACAGTGGGAACTGGTGCTCTCCACTGTCTGTCCTGTGACAGTGGGAACTGGTGCTCTCCACTCTCTGTCCTGTGACAGTGGGAACTGGTGCTCTCCTCTCTCTGTCCTGTGACAGTGGGAACTGGTGCTCTCCACTCTCCCGTCCTGTAACAGTTGGAACTGGTGCTCTCCACTCTCTCTCCTGTGACAGTTTTAACTGGTGCTCTCCACTCTCTGCCCTGTGACAGTTTGAACTGGTGTTCTCCACTCTCTGTCCTGTGACAGTGGGAACTGGTGCTCTCCACTCTCTCTCCTGTGACAGTGGGAACTGGTGCTCTCCACTCTCTCTCCTGTGACAGTTTGAACTGGTGCTCTGCACTCTCTGCCCTGTGACAGTTTGAACTGGTGTTCTCCAATCTCTGTCCTGTAACTGTGGGAAATGGTCCTCTCCACTCTCCCGTTCTGTGACAGTTGGAACTGGAGCTCTCCACTCTCTCTCCTGTGACAGTTTTAAATGGTGCTCTCCACTCTCTGTCCTGTGACAGTTTGAACTGGTGTTCTCCACTCTCCCGTCCTGTGACAGTTGGAACTGGTGCTCTCCACTCTCCCATCCTGTGACAGTTGGAACTGGTGCTCTCCACTCTCCCATCCTGTGACAGTGGGAACTGGTGCTCTACACTCTCTGTCCTGTGACAGTGGGTACTGGTGTTCTCCATTCTCCCGTCCTGTGACAGTTGCAACTGGTGCTCTCCACTCTCCCATCCTGTGACAGTGGGATCTGGTGCTCTCCACTGTGTCCTGTGAGAGTTGGAACTGTTGCTCTCCACTCACCCGTCCTGTGACAGTCTGTACTGGTGCTCTCCACTCTCTCGCCTGTGACAGTGGGAACTGGTGCTCTCCACTCTCTGTCCTGTCACAGTGGGAACTGGTGCTCTCCACTCTCCCGTCCTGTGACAGTGGGAACTGCTGCTCTCCACTCTCTGTCCTGTGACAGTGGGAACTGATGCTCTCCACTCTCTGTCCTGTGACAGTGGGAACTGGTGCTCTCCACTCTCTGTCCTGTGTCAGTGGGAACTGGTGCTCTCCACTCTCCCATCCTGTGACAGTGGGAACTGGTGCTCTCCACACTCTCGCCTGTGACAGTGGGAACTGGTGCTCTCCACTCTCCCGTCCTGTAACTGTGGGAAATGGTCCTCTCCACTCTCCCGTTCTGTGACACTTGGAACTGGAACTCTCCACTCTCCCATCCTGTGAGAGTTGGAACTGGTGCTCTCCACTCTCCCATCCTGTGACAGTGGGAACTCTTGCTCTCCACTCTCTCTCCTGTGACAGTTGGAACTGGTGCTTTCCACTCTCTGTCCTGTGACAGTGGGAGCTGGTGCTCTCCACTCTCTGTCCTGTGACAGTGGGAACTGGTGCTCGCCACTCTCTGTCCTGTGACAGTTGGGACTGGTACTCTCAACTCTCCCATCCTGTGACAGTGGGAACTGGTGCCCTCCACTCTCTGTCCTGTGACAGTGGGAACTGGTGCTCTCCACTCTCTGTCCTGTGACAGTTGGGACTGGTGCTCTCCACTCTCTCTCCTGTGACAGTTTTAAATGGTGTTCTCCACTCTCCCGTCCTGTGAAAGTTGGAACTGGTGCTCTCCACTCTCTGTCCTCTGACAGTTGGAACTGCTGAACTCCACTCTCTGTCCTGTGACAGTGGGAACTGGTGCTCTCCACTCTCTGTCCTGTGACAGTTTGAACTGGTGTTCTCCACTCTCCCGTCCTGTGACAGTTGGAACTGGTGCTCTCCACTCTCTGTCCTGTGACAGTTTGAACTGGTGTTCTCCACTCTCCCGTCCTGTGACCGTGGGAACTGGTGCTCTCCACTCTCTGTTCTGTGACAGTGGGAACTGGTGATCTCCACTCTCTGTCCTCTGACAGTTGGAACTGCTGAACTCCACTCTCTGTCCTGTGACAGTGGAAACTGCTGCTCTCCACTCTCTCTCCTGTGACAGTTGGAACTGGTGCTCTCCATTCTCTCTCCTGTTACAGTTGGAACTGGCGCTCTCCACTCTCTGTCCTGTGACAGTTGGGACTGGTGCTCTCCACTCTCTCTCCTGTGACAGTTTTAGATGGTGCTCTCCACTCTCTGCCCTGTGACAGTTTGAACTGGTGCTCTCCACTCTCTGTCCTGTGACAGTGGGAACTGCTGCTCTCCACTCTCCCATCCTGTGACAGTGGGAACTGGTGCTCTGCACTCTCTGTCCTGTGACAGTGGAAACTGGTGCTCTCCACTCTCTGTCCTGTGACAGTGGCAACTGGTGCTCTCCACTCTCTGTCCTGTGACAGTGGGAACTGTTGCTCTCCACTCTCCCATCCTGTGACAGTTGCAACTGGTGTTTTCCATTCTCTGCCCTGTGACAGTGGGAACTGGTGCTCTTCACTCTCTCGCCTGTGACAGTGGGAACTGGTGCTCTCCACTCTCTGTCCTATCACAGTGGGAACTGGTGCTCTCCACTCTCTCGCCTGTGACAGTGGGAACTGGTGCTCTCCACTCTCCCGTCCTGTGACAGTGGGAACTGGTGCTCTCCACTCTCTGTCCTGTGACAGTGGGAACTGGTGCTCTCCACTCTCTCTCCTGTGACAGTGGGAACTGGTGCTTTCCACTCTCTCTCCTGTGACAGTTTTACATGGTGCTCTCCACTCTCTGTCCTATGACAGTTTGAACTGGTGTTCTCCACTCTCCCGTCCTGTGACAGTTGGAACTGGTGCTCTCCACTCTCCCATCCTGTGACAGTTGGAACTGGTGCTCTCCACTCTCCCATCCTGTGACAGTGGGAACTGGTGCTCTCCACTCTCTGTCCTGTGACAGTGGGTACTGGTGTTCTCCATTCTCCCGTCCTGTGACAGTTGCAACTGGTGCTCTCCACTCTCCCATCCTGTGACAGTGGGATCTGGTGCTCTCCACTATGTCCTGTGAGAGTTGGAACTGTTGCTCTCCACTCACCCGTCCTGTGACAGTCTGTACTGGTGCTCTCCACTCTCTCGCCTGTGACAGTGGGAACTGGTGCTCTCCACTCTCTGTCCTGTCACAGTGGGAACTGGTGCTCTCCACTCTCCCATCCTGTGACAGTGGGAACTGGTGCTCTCCACTGTCTGTCCTGTGACAGTGGGAACTGGTGCTCTCCACTCTCTGTCCTGTGACAGTGGGAACTGGTGCTCTCCTCTCTCTGTCCTGTGACAGTGGGAACTGGTGCTCTCCACTCTCCCGTCCTGTAACAGTTGGAACTGGTGCTCTCCACTCTCTCTCCTGTGACAGTTTTAACTGGTGCTCTCCACTCTCTGCCCTGTGACAGTTTGAACTGGTGTTCTCCACTCTCTGTCCTGTGACAGTGGGAACTGGTGCTCTCCACTCTCTCTCCTGTGACAGTGGGAACTGGTGCTCTCCACTCTCTCTCCTGTGACAGTTTGAACTGGTGCTCTGCACTCTCTGCCCTGTGACAGTTTGAACTGGTGTTCTCCAATCTCTGTCCTGTAACTGTGGGAAATGGTCCTCTCCACTCTCCCGTTCTGTGACAGTTGGAACTGGAGCTCTCCACTCTCTCTCCTGTGACAGTGGGAACTGGTGCTCTCCACTCTCTCTCCTGTGACAGTTTGAACTGGTGCTCTGCACTCTCTGCCCTGTGACAGTTTGAACTGGTGTTCTCCAATCTCTGTCCTGTAACTGTGGGAAATGGTCCTCTCCACTCTCCCATCCTGTGAGAGTTGGAACTGGTGCTCTCCACTCTCCCATCCTGTGACAGTGGGAACTCTTGCTCTCCACTCTCTCTCCTGTGACAGTTGGAACTGGTGCTCTCCACACTCCCGTCCTGTGACAGTGGGAACTGATGCTCTCCACTCTCTGTCCTGTGACAGTGGGAGCTGGTGCTCTCCACTCTCTGTCCTGTGACAGTGGGAACTGGTGCTCTCCACTCTCTGTCCTGTAACAGTGGGAACTGGTGCTCTCCACTCTCCCGTTCTGTGACAGTTGGAACTGGTGATCTCCACTCTCTCTCCTGTGACAGTTGGAACTGGTGATCTCCACTCTCTCTCCTGTGACAGTTGGAACTGGTGCTCTCCACTCTCTGTCTTGTGACAGTTGGAACTGGTTATCTCCACTCTCTGTCCTGTGACATTTGGAACTGGTGCTCCCCACTCTCTGTCCTGTGACAGTTGGTACTGGTGCTATCCACTCTTCCGTCCTGTGACAAGTCTGAACTTGTGCTCTCCACTCTCTCTCCTGTGACAGTTGGAACTGGTGCTCTCCATTCTCTCTCCTGTTACAGTTGGAACTGGCGCTCTCCACTCTCTGTCCTGTGACAGTGGGAACTGATGCTCTGCACTCTCTGTCCTGTGACAGTTGGGACTGGTGCTCTCCACTCTCTCTCCTGTGACAGTTTTAGATGGTGCTCTCCACTCTCTGCCCTGTGACAGTTTGAACTGGTGCTCTCCACTCTCTGTCCTGTGACAGTGGGAACTGCTGCTCTCCACTCTCCCATCCTGTGACAGTGGGAACTGGTGCTCTGCACTCTCTGTCCTGTGACAGTGGAAACTGGTGCTCTCCACTCTCTGTCCTGTGACAGTGGCAACTGGTGCTCTCCACTCTCTGTCCTGTGACAGTGGGAACTGTTGCTCTCCACTCTCCCATCCTGTGACAGTTGCAACTGGTGTTTTCCATTCTCTGCCCTGTGACAGTGGGAACTGGTGCTCTTCACTCTCTCGCCTGTGACAGTGGGAACTGGTGCTCTCCACTCTCTGTCCTATCACAGTGGGAACTGGTGCTCTCCACTCTCTCGCCTGTGACAGTGGGAACTGGTGCTCTCCACTCTCCCGTCCTGTGACAGTGGGAACTGGTGCTCTCCACTCTCTGTCCTGTGACAGTGGGAACTGGTGCTCTCCACTCTCTCTCCTGTGACAGTGGGAACTGGTGCTTTCCACTCTCTCTCCTGTGACAGTTTTACATGGTGCTCTCCACTCTCTGTCCTATGACAGTTTGAACTGGTGTTCTCCACTCTCCCGTCCTGTGACAGTTGGAACTGGTGCTCTCCACTCTCCCATCCTGTGACAGTTGGAACTGGTGCTCTCCACTCTCCCATCCTGTGACAGTGGGAACTGGTGCTCTCCACTCTCTGTCCTGTGACAGTGGGTACTGGTGTTCTCCATTCTCCCGTCCTGTGACAGTTGCAACTGGTGCTCTCCACTCTCCCATCCTGTGACAGTGGGATCTGGTGCTCTCCACTATGTCCTGTGAGAGTTGGAACTGTTGCTCTCCACTCACCCGTCCTGTGACAGTCTGTACTGGTGCTCTCCACTCTCTCGCCTGTGACAGTGGGAACTGGTGCTCTCCACTCTCTGTCCTGTCACAGTGGGAACTGGTGCTCTCCACTCTCCCATCCTGTGACAGTGGGAACTGGTGCTCTCCACTGTCTGTCCTGTGACAGTGGGAACTGGTGCTCTCCACTCTCTGTCCTGTGACAGTGGGAACTGGTGCTCTCCTCTCTCTGTCCTGTGACAGTGGGAACTGGTGCTCTCCACTCTCCCGTCCTGTAACAGTTGGAACTGGTGCTCTCCACTCTCTCTCCTGTGACAGTTTTAACTGGTGCTCTCCACTCTCTGCCCTGTGACAGTTTGAACTGGTGTTCTCCACTCTCTGTCCTGTGACAGTGGGAACTGGTGCTCTCCACTCTCTCTCCTGTGACAGTGGGAACTGGTGCTCTCCACTCTCTCTCCTGTGACAGTTTGAACTGGTGCTCTGCACTCTCTGCCCTGTGACAGTTTGAACTGGTGTTCTCCAATCTCTGTCCTGTAACTGTGGGAAATGGTCCTCTCCACTCTCCCGTTCTGTGACAGTTGGAACTGGAGCTCTCCACTCTCTCTCCTGTGACAGTTTTAAATGGTGCTCTCCACTCTCTGTCCTGTGACAGTTTGAACTGGTGTTCTCCACTCTCCCGTCCTGTGACAGTTGGAACTGGTGCTCTCCACTCTCCCATCCTGTGACAGTTGGAACTGGTGCTCTCCACTCTCCCATCCTGTGACAGTGGGAACTGGTGCTCTACACTCTCTGTCCTGTGACAGTGGGTACTGGTGTTCTCCATTCTCCCGTCCTGTGACAGTTGCAACTGGTGCTCTCCACTCTCCCATCCTGTGACAGTGGGATCTGGTGCTCTCCACTGTGTCCTGTGAGAGTTGGAACTGTTGCTCTCCACTCACCCGTCCTGTGACAGTCTGTACTGGTGCTCTCCACTCTCTCGCCTGTGACAGTGGGAACTGGTGCTCTCCACTCTCTGTCCTGTCACAGTGGGAACTGGTGCTCTCCACTCTCCCGTCCTGTGACAGTGGGAACTGCTGCTCTCCACTCTCTGTCCTGTGACAGTGGGAACTGATGCTCTCCACTCTCTGTCCTGTGACAGTGGGAACTGGTGCTCTCCACTCTCTGTCCTGTGTCAGTGGGAACTGGTGCTCTCCACTCTCCCATCCTGTGACAGTGGGAACTGGTGCTCTCCACACTCTCGCCTGTGACAGTGGGAACTGGTGCTCTCCACTCTCCCGTCCTGTAACTGTGGGAAATGGTCCTCTCCACTCTCCCGTTCTGTGACACTTGGAACTGGAACTCTCCACTCTCCCATCCTGTGAGAGTTGGAACTGGTGCTCTCCACTCTCCCATCCTGTGACAGTGGGAACTCTTGCTCTCCACTCTCTCTCCTGTGACAGTTGGAACTGGTGCTTTCCACTCTCTGTCCTGTGACAGTGGGAGCTGGTGCTCTCCACTCTCTGTCCTGTGACAGTGGGAACTGGTGCTCGCCACTCTCTGTCCTGTGACAGTTGGGACTGGTACTCTCAACTCTCCCATCCTGTGACAGTGGGAACTGGTGCCCTCCACTCTCTGTCCTGTGACAGTGGGAACTGGTGCTCTCCACTCTCTGTCCTGTGACAGTTGGGACTGGTGCTCTCCACTCTCTCTCCTGTGACAGTTTTAAATGGTGTTCTCCACTCTCCCGTCCTGTGAAAGTTGGAACTGGTGCTCTCCACTCTCTGTCCTCTGACAGTTGGAACTGCTGAACTCCACTCTCTGTCCTGTGACAGTGGGAACTGGTGCTCTCCACTCTCTGTCCTGTGACAGTTTGAACTGGTGTTCTCCACTCTCCCGTCCTGTGACAGTTGGAACTGGTGCTCTCCACTCTCTGTCCTGTGACAGTTTGAACTGGTGTTCTCCACTCTCCCGTCCTGTGACCGTGGGAACTGGTGCTCTCCACTCTCTGTTCTGTGACAGTGGGAACTGGTGATCTCCACTCTCTGTCCTCTGACAGTTGGAACTGCTGAACTCCACTCTCTGTCCTGTGACAGTGGAAACTGCTGCTCTCCACTCTCTCTCCTGTGACAGTTGGAACTGGTGCTCTCCATTCTCTCTCCTGTTACAGTTGGAACTGGCGCTCTCCACTCTCTGTCCTGTGACAGTGGGAACTGATGCTCTCCACTCTCTGTCCTGTGACAGTTGGGACTGGTGCTCTCCACTCTCTCTCCTGTGACAGTTTTAGATGGTGCTCTCCACTCTCTGCCCTGTGACAGTTTGAACTGGTGCTCTCCACTCTCTGTCCTGTGACAGTGGGAACTGCTGCTCTCCACTCTCCCATCCTGTGACAGTGGGAACTGGTGCTCTGCACTCTCTGTCCTGTGACAGTGGAAACTGGTGCTCTCCACTCTCTGTCCTGTGACAGTGGCAACTGGTGCTCTCCACTCTCTGTCCTGTGACAGTGGGAACTGTTGCTCTCCACTCTCCCATCCTGTGACAGTTGCAACTGGTGTTTTCCATTCTCTGCCCTGTGACAGTGGGAACTGGTGCTCTTCACTCTCTCGCCTGTGACAGTGGGAACTGGTGCTCTCCACTCTCTGTCCTATCACAGTGGGAACTGGTGCTCTCCACTCTCTCGCCTGTGACAGTGGGAACTGGTGCTCTCCACTCTCCCGTCCTGTGACAGTGGGAACTGGTGCTCTCCACTCTCTGTCCTGTGACAGTGGGAACTGGTGCTCTCCACTCTCTCTCCTGTGACAGTGGGAACTGGTGCTTTCCACTCTCTCTCCTGTGACAGTTTTACATGGTGCTCTCCACTCTCTGTCCTATGACAGTTTGAACTGGTGTTCTCCACTCTCCCGTCCTGTGACAGTTGGAACTGGTGCTCTCCACTCTCCCATCCTGTGACAGTTGGAACTGGTGCTCTCCACTCTCCCATCCTGTGACAGTGGGAACTGGTGCTCTCCACTCTCTGTCCTGTGACAGTGGGTACTGGTGTTCTCCATTCTCCCGTCCTGTGACAGTTGCAACTGGTGCTCTCCACTCTCCCATCCTGTGACAGTGGGATCTGGTGCTCTCCACTATGTCCTGTGAGAGTTGGAACTGTTGCTCTCCACTCACCCGTCCTGTGACAGTCTGTACTGGTGCTCTCCACTCTCTCGCCTGTGACAGTGGGAACTGGTGCTCTCCACTCTCTGTCCTGTCACAGTGGGAACTGGTGCTCTCCACTCTCCCATCCTGTGACAGTGGGAACTGGTGCTCTCCACTGTCTGTCCTGTGACAGTGGGAACTGGTGCTCTCCACTCTCTGTCCTGTGACAGTGGGAACTGGTGCTCTCCTCTCTCTGTCCTGTGACAGTGGGAACTGGTGCTCTCCACTCTCCCGTCCTGTAACAGTTGGAACTGGTGCTCTCCACTCTCTCTCCTGTGACAGTTTTAACTGGTGCTCTCCACTCTCTGCCCTGTGACAGTTTGAACTGGTGTTCTCCACTCTCTGTCCTGTGACAGTGGGAACTGGTGCTCTCCACTCTCTCTCCTGTGACAGTGGGAACTGGTGCTCTCCACTCTCTCTCCTGTGACAGTTTGAACTGGTGCTCTGCACTCTCTGCCCTGTGACAGTTTGAACTGGTGTTCTCCAATCTCTGTCCTGTAACTGTGGGAAATGGTCCTCTCCACTCTCCCGTTCTGTGACAGTTGGAACTGGAGCTCTCCACTCTCTCTCCTGTGACAGTGGGAACTGGTGCTCTCCACTCTCTCTCCTGTGACAGTTTGAACTGGTGCTCTGCACTCTCTGCCCTGTGACAGTTTGAACTGGTGTTCTCCAATCTCTGTCCTGTAACTGTGGGAAATGGTCCTCTCCACTCTCCCATCCTGTGAGAGTTGGAACTGGTGCTCTCCACTCTCCCATCCTGTGACAGTGGGAACTCTTGCTCTCCACTCTCTCTCCTGTGACAGTTGGAACTGGTGCTCTCCACACTCCCGTCCTGTGACAGTGGGAACTGATGCTCTCCACTCTCTGTCCTGTGACAGTGGGAGCTGGTGCTCTCCACTCTCTGTCCTGTGACAGTGGGAACTGGTGCTCTCCACTCTCTGTCCTGTAACAGTGGGAACTGGTGCTCTCCACTCTCCCGTTCTGTGACAGTTGGAACTGGTGATCTCCACTCTCTCTCCTGTGACAGTTGGAACTGGTGATCTCCACTCTCTCTCCTGTGACAGTTGGAACTGGTGCTCTCCACTCTCTGTCTTGTGACAGTTGGAACTGGTTATCTCCACTCTCTGTCCTGTGACATTTGGAACTGGTGCTCCCCACTCTCTGTCCTGTGACAGTTGGTACTGGTGCTATCCACTCTTCCGTCCTGTGACAAGTCTGAACTTGTGCTCTCCACTCTCTCTCCTGTGACAGTTGGAACTGGTGCTCTCCATTCTCTCTCCTGTTACAGTTGGAACTGGCGCTCTCCACTCTCTGTCCTGTGACAGTGGGAACTGATGCTCTCCACTCTCTGTCCTGTGACAGTTGGGACTGGTGCTCTCCACTCTCTCTCCTGTGACAGTTTTAGATGGTGCTCTCCACTCTCTGCCCTGTGACAGTTTGAACTGGTGCTCTCCACTCTCTGTCCTGTGACAGTGGGAACTGCTGCTCTCCACTCTCCCATCCTGTGACAGTGGGAACTGGTGCTCTGCACTCTCTGTCCTGTGACAGTGGAAACTGGTGCTCTCCACTCTCTGTCCTGTGACAGTGGCAACTGGTGCTCTCCACTCTCTGTCCTGTGACAGTGGGAACTGTTGCTCTCCACTCTCCCATCCTGTGACAGTTGCAACTGGTGTTTTCCATTCTCTGCCCTGTGACAGTGGGAACTGGTGCTCTTCACTCTCTCGCCTGTGACAGTGGGAACTGGTGCTCTCCACTCTCTGTCCTATCACAGTGGGAACTGGTGCTCTCCACTCTCTCGCCTGTGACAGTGGGAACTGGTGCTCTCCACTCTCCCGTCCTGTGACAGTGGGAACTGGTGCTCTCCACTCTCTGTCCTGTGACAGTGGGAACTGGTGCTCTCCACTCTCTCTCCTGTGACAGTGGGAACTGGTGCTTTCCACTCTCTCTCCTGTGACAGTTTTACATGGTGCTCTCCACTCTCTGTCCTATGACAGTTTGAACTGGTGTTCTCCACTCTCCCGTCCTGTGACAGTTGGAACTGGTGCTCTCCACTCTCCCATCCTGTGACAGTTGGAACTGGTGCTCTCCACTCTCCCATCCTGTGACAGTGGGAACTGGTGCTCTCCACTCTCTGTCCTGTGACAGTGGGTACTGGTGTTCTCCATTCTCCCGTCCTGTGACAGTTGCAACTGGTGCTCTCCACTCTCCCATCCTGTGACAGTGGGATCTGGTGCTCTCCACTATGTCCTGTGAGAGTTGGAACTGTTGCTCTCCACTCACCCGTCCTGTGACAGTCTGTACTGGTGCTCTCCACTCTCTCGCCTGTGACAGTGGGAACTGGTGCTCTCCACTCTCTGTCCTGTCACAGTGGGAACTGGTGCTCTCCACTCTCCCATCCTGTGACAGTGGGAACTGGTGCTCTCCACTGTCTGTCCTGTGACAGTGGGAACTGGTGCTCTCCACTCTCTGTCCTGTGACAGTGGGAACTGGTGCTCTCCTCTCTCTGTCCTGTGACAGTGGGAACTGGTGCTCTCCACTCTCCCGTCCTGTAACAGTTGGAACTGGTGCTCTCCACTCTCTCTCCTGTGACAGTTTTAACTGGTGCTCTCCACTCTCTGCCCTGTGACAGTTTGAACTGGTGTTCTCCACTCTCTGTCCTGTGACAGTGGGAACTGGTGCTCTCCACTCTCTCTCCTGTGACAGTGGGAACTGGTGCTCTCCACTCTCTCTCCTGTGACAGTTTGAACTGGTGCTCTGCACTCTCTGCCCTGTGACAGTTTGAACTGGTGTTCTCCAATCTCTGTCCTGTAACTGTGGGAAATGGTCCTCTCCACTCTCCCGTTCTGTGACAGTTGGAACTGGAGCTCTCCACTCTCTCTCCTGTGACAGTGGGAACTGGTGCTCTCCACTCTCTCTCCTGTGACAGTTTGAACTGGTGCTCTGCACTCTCTGCCCTGTGACAGTTTGAACTGGTGTTCTCCAATCTCTGTCCTGTAACTGTGGGAAATGGTCCTCTCCACTCTCCCATCCTGTGAGAGTTGGAACTGGTGCTCTCCACTCTCCCATCCTGTGACAGTGGGAACTCTTGCTCTCCACTCTCTCTCCTGTGACAGTTGGAACTGGTGCTCTCCACACTCCCGTCCTGTGACAGTGGGAACTGATGCTCTCCACTCTCTGTCCTGTGACAGTGGGAGCTGGTGCTCTCCACTCTCTGTCCTGTGACAGTGGGAACTGGTGCTCTCCACTCTCTGTCCTGTAACAGTGGGAACTGGTGCTCTCCACTCTCCCGTTCTGTGACAGTTGGAACTGGTGATCTCCACTCTCTCTCCTGTGACAGTTGGAACTGGTGATCTCCACTCTCTCTCCTGTGACAGTTGGAACTGGTGCTCTCCACTCTCTGTCTTGTGACAGTTGGAACTGGTTATCTCCACTCTCTGTCCTGTGACATTTGGAACTGGTGCTCCCCACTCTCTGTCCTGTGACAGTTGGTACTGGTGCTATCCACTCTTCCGTCCTGTGACAAGTCTGAACTTGTGCTCTCCACTCTCTCTCCTGTGACAGTTGGAACTGGTGCTCTCCATTCTCTCTCCTGTTACAGTTGGAACTGGCGCTCTCCACTCTCTGTCCTGTGACAGTGGGAACTGATGCTCTCCACTCTCTGTCCTGTGACAGTTGGGACTGGTGCTCTCCACTCTCTCTCCTGTGACAGTTTTAGATGGTGCTCTCCACTCTCTGCCCTGTGACAGTTTGAACTGGTGCTCTCCACTCTCTGTCCTGTGACAGTGGGAACTGCTGCTCTCCACTCTCCCATCCTGTGACAGTGGGAACTGGTGCTCTGCACTCTCTGTCCTGTGACAGTGGAAACTGGTGCTCTCCACTCTCTGTCCTGTGACAGTGGCAACTGGTGCTCTCCACTCTCTGTCCTGTGACAGTGGGAACTGTTGCTCTCCACTCTCCCATCCTGTGACAGTTGCAACTGGTGTTTTCCATTCTCTGCCCTGTGACAGTGGGAACTGGTGCTCTTCACTCTCTCGCCTGTGACAGTGGGAACTGGTGCTCTCCACTCTCTGTCCTATCACAGTGGGAACTGGTGCTCTCCACTCTCTCGCCTGTGACAGTGGGAACTGGTGCTCTCCACTCTCCCGTCCTGTGACAGTGGGAACTGGTGCTCTCCACTCTCTGTCCTGTGACAGTGGGAACTGGTGCTCTCCACTCTCTCTCCTGTGACAGTGGGAACTGGTGCTTTCCACTCTCTCTCCTGTGACAGTTTTACATGGTGCTCTCCACTCTCTGTCCTATGACAGTTTGAACTGGTGTTCTCCACTCTCCCGTCCTGTGACAGTTGGAACTGGTGCTCTCCACTCTCCCATCCTGTGACAGTTGGAACTGGTGCTCTCCACTCTCCCATCCTGTGACAGTGGGAACTGGTGCTCTCCACTCTCTGTCCTGTGACAGTGGGTACTGGTGTTCTCCATTCTCCCGTCCTGTGACAGTTGCAACTGGTGCTCTCCACTCTCCCATCCTGTGACAGTGGGATCTGGTGCTCTCCACTATGTCCTGTGAGAGTTGGAACTGTTGCTCTCCACTCACCCGTCCTGTGACAGTCTGTACTGGTGCTCTCCACTCTCTCGCCTGTGACAGTGGGAACTGGTGCTCTCCACTCTCTGTCCTGTCACAGTGGGAACTGGTGCTCTCCACTCTCCCATCCTGTGACAGTGGGAACTGGTGCTCTCCACTGTCTGTCCTGTGACAGTGGGAACTGGTGCTCTCCACTCTCTGTCCTGTGACAGTGGGAACTGGTGCTCTCCTCTCTCTGTCCTGTGACAGTGGGAACTGGTGCTCTCCACTCTCCCGTCCTGTAACAGTTGGAACTGGTGCTCTCCACTCTCTCTCCTGTGACAGTTTTAACTGGTGCTCTCCACTCTCTGCCCTGTGACAGTTTGAACTGGTGTTCTCCACTCTCTGTCCTGTGACAGTGGGAACTGGTGCTCTCCACTCTCTCTCCTGTGACAGTGGGAACTGGTGCTCTCCACTCTCTTTCCTGTGACAGTTTGAACTGGTACTCTGCACTCTCTGCCCTGTGACAGTTTGAACTGGTGTTCTCCAATCTCTGTCCTGTAACTGTGGGAAATGGTCCTCTCCACTCTCCCGTTCTGTGACAGTTGGAACTGGAGCTCTCCACTCTCTCTCCTGTGACAGTGGGAACTGGTGCTCTCCACTCTCTCTCCTGTGACAGTTTGAACTGGTGCTCTGCACTCTCTGCCCTGTGACAGTTTGAACTGGTGTTCTCCAATCTCTGTCCTGTAACTGTGGGAAATGGTCCTCTCCACTCTCCCATCCTGTGAGAGTTGGAACTGGTGCTCTCCACTCTCCCATCCTGTGACAGTGGGAACTCTTGCTCTCCACTCTCTCTCCTGTGACAGTTGGAACTGGTGCTCTCCACACTCCCGTCCTGTGACAGTGGGAACTGATGCTCTCCACTCTCTGTCCTGTGACAGTGGGAGCTGGTGCTCTCCACTCTCTGTCCTGTGACAGTGGGAACTGGTGCTCTCCACTCTCTGTCCTGTAACAGTGGGAACTGGTGCTCTCCACTCTCCCGTTCTGTGACAGTTGGAACTGGTGATCTCCACTCTCTCTCCTGTGACAGTTGGAACTGGTGATCTCCACTCTCTCTCCTGTGACAGTTGGAACTGGTGCTCTCCACTCTCTGTCTTGTGACAGTTGGAACTGGTTATCTCCACTCTCTGTCCTGTGACATTTGGAACTGGTGCTCCCCACTCTCTGTCCTGTGACAGTTGGTACTGGTGCTATCCACTCTTCCGTCCTGTGACAAGTCTGAACTTGTGCTCTCCACTCTCTCTCCTGTGACAGTTGGAACTGGTGCTCTCCATTCTCTCTCCTGTTACAGTTGGAACTGGCGCTCTCCACTCTCTGTCCTGTGACAGTGGGAACTGATGCTCTCCACTCTCTGTCCTGTGACAGTTGGGACTGGTGCTCTCCACTCTCTCTCCTGTGACAGTTTTAGATGGTGCTCTCCACTCTCTGCCCTGTGACAGTTTGAACTGGTGCTCTCCACTCTCTGTCCTGTGACAGTGGGAACTGCTGCTCTCCACTCTCCCATCCTGTGACAGTGGGAACTGGTGCTCTGCACTCTCTGTCCTGTGACAGTGGAAACTGGTGCTCTCCACTCTCTGTCCTGTGACAGTGGCAACTGGTGCTCTCCACTCTCTGTCCTGTGACAGTGGGAACTGTTGCTCTCCACTCTCCCATCCTGTGACAGTTGCAACTGGTGTTTTCCATTCTCTGCCCTGTGACAGTGGGAACTGGTGCTCTTCACTCTCTCGCCTGTGACAGTGGGAACTGGTGCTCTCCACTCTCTGTCCTATCACAGTGGGAACTGGTGCTCTCCACTCTCTCGCCTGTGACAGTGGGAACTGGTGCTCTCCACTCTCCCGTCCTGTGACAGTGGGAACTGGTGCTCTCCACTCTCTGTCCTGTGACAGTGGGAACTGGTGCTCTCCACTCTCTCTCCTGTGACAGTGGGAACTGGTGCTTTCCACTCTCTCTCCTGTGACAGTTTTACATGGTGCTCTCCACTCTCTGTCCTATGACAGTTTGAACTGGTGTTCTCCACTCTCCCGTCCTGTGACAGTTGGAACTGGTGCTCTCCACTCTCCCATCCTGTGACAGTTGGAACTGGTGCTCTCCACTCTCCCATCCTGTGACAGTGGGAACTGGTGCTCTCCACTCTCTGTCCTGTGACAGTGGGTACTGGTGTTCTCCATTCTCCCGTCCTGTGACAGTTGCAACTGGTGCTCTCCACTCTCCCATCCTGTGACAGTGGGATCTGGTGCTCTCCACTATGTCCTGTGAGAGTTGGAACTGTTGCTCTCCACTCACCCGTCCTGTGACAGTCTGTACTGGTGCTCTCCACTCTCTCGCCTGTGACAGTGGGAACTGGTGCTCTCCACTCTCTGTCCTGTCACAGTGGGAACTGGTGCTCTCCACTCTCCCATCCTGTGACAGTGGGAACTGGTGCTCTCCACTGTCTGTCCTGTGACAGTGGGAACTGGTGCTCTCCACTCTCTGTCCTGTGACAGTGGGAACTGGTGCTCTCCTCTCTCTGTCCTGTGACAGTGGGAACTGGTGCTCTCCACTCTCCCGTCCTGTAACAGTTGGAACTGGTGCTCTCCACTCTCTCTCCTGTGACAGTTTTAACTGGTGCTCTCCACTCTCTGCCCTGTGACAGTTTGAACTGGTGTTCTCCACTCTCTGTCCTGTGACAGTGGGAACTGGTGCTCTCCACTCTCTCTCCTGTGACAGTGGGAACTGGTGCTCTCCACTCTCTCTCCTGTGACAGTTTGAACTGGTGCTCTGCACTCTCTGCCCTGTGACAGTTTGAACTGGTGTTCTCCAATCTCTGTCCTGTAACTGTGGGAAATGGTCCTCTCCACTCTCCCGTTCTGTGACAGTTGGAACTGGAGCTCTCCACTCTCTCTCCTGTGACAGTGGGAACTGGTGCTCTCCACTCTCTCTCCTGTGACAGTTTGAACTGGTGCTCTGCACTCTCTGCCCTGTGACAGTTTGAACTGGTGTTCTCCAATCTCTGTCCTGTAACTGTGGGAAATGGTCCTCTCCACTCTCCCATCCTGTGAGAGTTGGAACTGGTGCTCTCCACTCTCCCATCCTGTGACAGTGGGAACTCTTGCTCTCCACTCTCTCTCCTGTGACAGTTGGAACTGGTGCTCTCCACACTCCCGTCCTGTGACAGTGGGAACTGATGCTCTCCACTCTCTGTCCTGTGACAGTGGGAGCTGGTGCTCTCCACTCTCTGTCCTGTGACAGTGGGAACTGGTGCTCTCCACTCTCTGTCCTGTAACAGTGGGAACTGGTGCTCTCCACTCTCCCGTTCTGTGACAGTTGGAACTGGTGATCTCCACTCTCTCTCCTGTGACAGTTGGAACTGGTGATCTCCACTCTCTCTCCTGTGACAGTTGGAACTGGTGCTCTCCACTCTCTGTCTTGTGACAGTTGGAACTGGTTATCTCCACTCTCTGTCCTGTGACATTTGGAACTGGTGCTCCCCACTCTCTGTCCTGTGACAGTTGGTACTGGTGCTATCCACTCTTCCGTCCTGTGACAAGTCTGAACTTGTGCTCTCCACTCTCTCTCCTGTGACAGTTGGAACTGGTGCTCTCCATTCTCTCTCCTGTTACAGTTGGAACTGGCGCTCTCCACTCTCTGTCCTGTGACAGTGGGAACTGATGCTCTCCAATCTCTGTCCTGTGACAGTTGGGACTGGTGCTCTCCACTCTCTCTCCTGTGACAGTTTTAAATGGTGCTCTCCACTCTCTGCCCTGTGACAGTTTGAACTGGTGCTCTCCACTCTCTGTCCTGTGACAGTGTGAACTGGTGCTCTCCACTCTCTGTCCTGTGACAGTGGAAACTGGTGCTCTCCACTCTCTGTCCTGTGACAGTGACAACTGGTGCTCTCCACTCTCTGTCCTGTGACAGTGGGAACTGTTGCTCTCCACTCTCTGTCCTGTGACAGTGGGAACTGGTGCTCTCCACTCTCTCGCCTGTGACAGTGGGAACTGGTGCTCTCCACTCTCCCATCCTGTGACAGTGGGAACTGGTGCTCTCCACTCTCTGTCCTGTGACAGTTGGAACTGGTGCTCTGCACTCTCTCTCCTGTGACAGGTGGAACTGGTGCTCTCCACTCTCTGCCATGTGACAGTGGAAACTGGTGCTCTGAACACTCTCGCCTGTGACAGTGGGAACTGGTGCTCTCCACTCTCTTGCCTGTGACAGTGGGATCTGGTGCACTCCACTCTCCCGTCCTTTGACAGTGGGAACTGGTGCCCTCCACTCTCTGTCCTGTGACAGTGGGAACTGGTGCTCTCCATTCTCTGTCCTGTGACAGTTGGAACTGGTGCTCTCCACTCTCTGTCCTGTGACAGTTTGAACTGGTGCTCTCCACTCTCCCATTCTGTTACAGTTGGAGCTGGTGCTCTCCATTCTCTGTCCTGTGACAGTGGGAACTGGTGCTCCCCACTCTCCCGTCCTGTGACAGTTGGAACTGGTGCTCTCCACTCTCTGTCCTGTGACAGTGGGAACTGGTGCTCTCCACTCTCTGTCCTGTGACAGTGGGAACTGGTGCTCTCCACTCTCTGTCCTGTGACAGTTGGGACTGGTGCTCTCCACTCTCTCTCCTGTGACAGTTTTAAATGGTGTTCTCCACTCTCCCGTCCTGTGACAGTTGGAACTGGTGCTCTCCACTCTCTGTCCTCTGACAGTTGGAACTGCTGAACTCCACTCTCTGTCCTGTGACAGTGGAAACTGCTGCTCTCCACTCTCTCTCCTGTGACAGTGGGAACTGGTGCTCTCCATTCTCTCTCCTGTTACAGTTGGAACTGGCGCTCTCCAATTTCTGTCCTGTGACAGTTGGGACTGGTGCTCTCCACTCTCTCTCCTGTGACAGTTTTAAATGGTGCTCTCCACTCTCTGCCCTGTGACAGTTGGGACTGGTGCTCTCCACTCTCTGTCCTGTGACAGTGGGAACTGGTGCTCTCCACTCTCTGTCCTGTGACAGTGGGAACTGGTGCTCTCCACTCTCTCTCCTGTGACAGTTGGGACTGGTGCTCTCCACTCTCTGTCCTGTGACAGTGGGAACTGGTGCTCTCCACTCTCTGTCCTGTGACAGTGGGAACTGGTGCTCTCCACTCTCTGCCCTGTGACAGTTTGAACTGGTGCTCTCCACTCTCTGTCTTGTGACAGTTGGAACTGGTGCTCTCCACTCTCCCATCCTGTGACAGTGGGAACTGGTGCTCTCCACTCTCTGTCCTGTGACAGTGGAAACTGGTGCTCTCCACTCTCTGTCCTGTGACAGTGGGAACTGGTGCTCTCCACTCTCTGTCCTGTGACAGTGGGAACTGTTGCTCTCCACTCTCCCATCCTGTGACAGTTGCAACTGGTGTTCTCCATTCTCTGCCCTGTGACAGTGGGAACTGGTGCTCTCCACTCTCTGTCCTGTGACAGTGGGAACTGGTGCTCTCCACTCTCTGTCCTGTGACAGTTGGGACTGGTGCTTTCCACTCTCTCTCCTGTGACAGTTTTAAATGATGCTCTCCACTCTCTGTCCTGTGACAGTTTGAACTGGTGCTCTCCACTCTCCCATCCTGTGACAGTTGGAACTGGTGCTCTCCACTCTCTCTCCTGTGACAGTTTTAAATGGTGCTCTCCACTCTCTGTCCTGTGGCAGTTTGAACTGGTGTTCTCCACTCTCCCGTCCTGTGACAGTGGGAAATGGTGCTCTCCACTCTCTGTCCTTTGACAGTGGGAACTGTTGCTCTCCACTCTCCCATCCTGTGACAGTTGCAACTGGTGTTCTCCACTCTCTGCCCTGTGACAGTGGGAACTGGTGCTCTTCACTCTCTCGCCTGTGACAGTGGGAACTGGTGCTCTCCACTCTCTGTCCTGTGACAGTGGGAACTGGTGCTCTCCACTCTCTCGCCTGTGACAGTGGGAACTGGTGCTCTCCACTCTCCCGTCCTGTGACAGTGGGAACTGGTGCTCTCCACTCTCTGTCCTGTGACAGTGGGAACTGGTGCTCTCCACTCTCTGTCCTGTGACAGTTGGGACTGGTGCTTTCCACTCTCTCTCCTGTGACAGTTTTAAATGGTGCTCTCCACTCTCTGTCCTGTGACCGGTTGAACTGGTGTTCTCCACTCTCCCGTCCTGTGACAGTTGGAACTGGTGCTCTCCACTCTCCCATCCTGTGACAGTGGGAACTGGTGCTCTCCACTCTCTGTCCTGTGACAGTGGGTACTGGTGTTCTCCATTCTCTCTCCTGTGACAGTAGGAACTGGTGCTCTCCACTCTCTGTCCTGTCACAGTGGGAACTGGTGCTCTCCACTCTCTCGCCTGTGACAGTGGGAACTGGTGCTCTCCACTCTCCCGTCCTGTGACAGTGGGAACTGGTGCTCTCCACTCTCTGTCCTGTGACAGTGGGAACTGGTGCTCTCCACTCTCTGTCCTGTGACAGTGGGAACTGGTGCTCTCCTCTCTCTGTACTGTGACAGTGGGAACTGGTGCTCTCCACTCTCCCGTCCTGTAACATTTGGAACTAGTGCTCTCCACTCTCTCTCCTGTGACAGTTTTAACTGGTGCTCTCCACTCTCTGCCCTGTGACAGTTTGAACTGGTGCTCTCCACTCTCTGTCCTGTGACAGTGGGAACTGGTGCTCTCCACTCTCTGTCCTGTGACAGTGGGAACTGGTGCTCTCCACTCTCTCTCCTGTGACAGTTTGAACTGGTGCTCTCCACTCTCTGCCCTGTGACAGTTTGAACTGGTGTTCTCCAATCTCTGTCCTGTAACTGTGGAAAATGGTCCTCTCCACTCTCCCATTCTGTGACAGTTGGAACTGGAGCTCTCCACTCTCCCATCCTGTGAGAGTTGGAACTGGTGCTCTCCACTCTCCCATCCTGTGACAGTGGCAACTCTTGCTCTCCACTCTCTCTCCTGTGACAGTTGGAACTGGTGCTCTCCACACTCCCGTCCTGTTACAGTTGGAAATGGCACTCTCCACTCACTGTCCTGTGACAGTGGGAACTGATGCTCTCCACTCTCTGTCCTGTGACAGTGGGTACTGGTGTTCTCCATTCTCTCTCCTGTGACAGTAGGAACTGGTGCTCTCCACTCTCTGTCCTGTGACAGTGGGAGCTGTTGCTCTCCACTCTCCCGTCCTGTGACAGTTGCAACTGGTGCTCTCCACTCTCCCATCCTCTGACAGTGGGATCTGGTGCTCTCCACTATGTCCTGTGAGAGTTGGAACTGTTGCTCTCCACTCACCCGTCCTGTGACAGTCTGTACTGGTGCTCTCCACTCTCTCGCCTGTGACAGTGGGAACTGGTGCTCTCCACTCTCTGTCCTGTCACAGTGGGAACTGGTGCTCTCCACTCTCTCGCCTGTGACAGTGGGAACTGGTGCTCTCCACTCTCCCGTCCTGTGACAGTGGGAACTGGTGCTCTCCACTCTCTGTCCTGTGACAGTGGGAACTGGTGCTCTCCACTCTCTGTCCTGTGACAGTGGGAACTGGTGCTCTCCTCTCTCTGTCCTGTGACAGTGGGAACTGGTGCTCTCCACTCTCCCGTCCTGTAACAGTTGGAACTGGTGCTCTCCACTCTCTCTCCTGTGACAGTTTTAACTGGTGCTCTCCACTCTCTGCCCTGTGACAGTTTGAACTGGTGTTCTCCACTCTCTGTCCTGTGACAGTGGGAACTGGTGCTCTCCACTCTCTGTCCTGTGACAGTGGGAACTGGTGATCTCCACTCTCTCTCCTGTGACAGTTTGAACTGGTGCTCTCCACTCTCTGCCCTGTGACAGTTTGAACTGGTGTTCTCCAATCTCTGTCCTGTAACTGTGGGAAATGGTCCTCTCCACTCTCCCGTTCTGTGACAGTTGGAACTGGAGCTCTCCACTCCCCCATCCTGTGAGAGTTGGAACTGGTGCTCTCCACTCTCCCATCCTGTCACTGTGGGAACTCTTGCTCTCCACTCTCTCTCCTGTGACAGTTGGAACTGGTGCTCTCCACTCTCTGTCCTGTGACAGTGGGAACTGATGCTCTCCACTCTCCCGTCCTGTTACAGTTGGCAATGGCACTCTCCACTCTCTGTCCTGTGACAGTGGGAACTGATGCTCTCCACTCTCTCTCCTGTGTCAGTGGGAACTGGTGCTCTCCACTCTCTGTCCTATGACAGTGGGAACTGGTGCTCTCCACTCTCTGTCCTGTAACAGTGGGAACTGGTGCTCTCCACTCTCCCGTTCTGTGACAGTTGGAACTGGTGATCTCCACTCTCTCTCCTGTGACAGTTGGAACTGTTGTTCTCCACTCTCTTGCCTGTGAGAGTTGGAACTGGTGCTCTCCACTCTTTGTCTTGTGACAGTTGGAACTGGTGCTCTCCACTCTCTGTCCTGTGACATTTGGAACTGGTGCTCCCCACTCTCTGTCCTGTGACAGTTGGTACTGGTGCTCTCCACTCTTCCTTCCTGTGACAAGTCTGAACTGGTGCTCCCCACTCTCTGTCCTGTGACAGTTGGAACTAGTGCTCTCCACTCTCCCATCCTGTGACAGAGGGAACTGGTGCTCTCCAATCTCTGTCCTGTGATAGTGGGAACTGGTGCTCTCGACCCTCTGTCTTGTGACAGTTGGAACTGGTGCTCTCCACTCTCTCTCCTGTGACTGTTGGTACTTGTGCTCTCCAATCTCTGTCCTGTGACAGTGTGAACTGGTGCTCCATGCTCTCTGTCTTGTGACAGTTGGAAATTGTGCTCTCCACTCTCTGTCCTGTGACAGTGCGAACTGGTGCTCTCCACTCTCTGTCCTGTGACAGTGGGAACTGGTGATCGCCACTCTCTGTCCTGTGACAGTGGGAACTGGTGCTCTCCACTCTCCCGTCCTGTGACAGTGGGAACTGGTGCTCTCCACTCTCTGTCCTCTGACAGTGGGAACTTTTGCTCTCCACACTCTCGCCTGTGACTGTGGGAACTAGTGCTCTCCACACTCCCGTCCTGTGACAGTGGGAACTGGTGCTCTCCACTCTCTGTCCTGTGACAGTGGGAGCTGGTGCACTCCACTTTCTGTCCTGTGCCAGTGGGAACTGGTGCTCTCCACTCTCTATCCTGTGACAGTGGGACCTAGTACTCTCCACTCTCCCGTCCTGTGACACTGTGAACTGGTGCTCTCCACTCTCCTGTCCTATGACAGTTGGAACTGGTGCTCTCCACTCTCTCTTCTGTGACAGTTTGAACTGGTGCCCTCCACTCTCTGCCCTGTGACAGTGGGAAATAGTCCTCTCCACTCTCTCTCCTGTGACAGTCTGAACTGGTGCTCTCCACTCTCTGTCTTGTGACAGTTGGAAATTGTGCTCTCCACTCTCTGTCCTGTGACAGTGGGAACTGGTGCTCTCCACTCTCTGTCCTGTGACAGTGGGAACTGGTGCTCTCCACTCACTGTCCTGTGACAGTGGGAACTGGTGCTCTCCACTCTCTGTCTTGTGACAGTGTGAAATCGTGCTCTATACTCTCTGTTCTCTGACAGTGGGAACTGGTGTTCTCCACACTCTTGCCTGTGACAGTTGGAGCTGGTGCTTTCCCTCTCCCGTCCTGTGAAAGTTGGAACTGGTGCTCTCCACTCTCTGTCCTGTGAGAGTGGTTACTGGTGTTCTCCAATCTCTCGCCTGTGACAGTTGGAACTAGTGCTCGCCACTCTCCCGTCCTGTGACAGTGGGAACTGGGGTTCTCCAATCTCTGTCTTGTGACAGTTGGAACTTGTGCACTCCACTCTCGGTCCTGTGACAGTGGGAACTGGTGCTCTCCACTCTCTGTCCTGTGACAGTGGGAACTGGTGCTCTCCACTCTCTGTCTTGTGACAGTGTGAACTCGTGCTCTATACTCTCTGTCCTCTGACAGTGGGAACTGGTGTTCACCACACTCTTGCCTGTGACAGTTGGAACTGGTGCTTTCCCTCTCCCGTCCTGTGACAGTGGGAACGGGTGCTCTCCACTCTCTGTCCTGTGACAGTGGGTACTGGTGTTCTCCAATCTCTCGCCTGTGACATTTGGAACTAGTGCTCGCCACTCTCCCGTCCTGTGACAGTGGGAACTGGGGTTCTCCACTCTCTGTCTTGTGACAGTTGGAACTTGTGCACTCCACTCTCGGTCCTGTGACAGTGGGAACTGGTGCTCTCCACTCTCTGTCCTGTGACAGTGGGAACTGGTGCTCTCCACTCTCCCGTCCTGTGACAGTGGGAACTGGTGCTCTCCACTCTCTGTCTTGTGACAGTGTGAACTCGTGCTCTATACTCTCTGTCCTCTGACAGTGGGAACTGGTGTTCACCACACTCTTGCCTGTGACAGTTGGAACTGGTGCTTTCCCTCTCCCGTCCTGTGACAGTGGGAACGGGTGCTCTCCACTCTCTGTCCTGTGACAGTGGGTACTGGTGTTCTCCATTCTCTCTCCTGTGACAGTAGGAACTGGTGCTCTCCACTCTCTGTCCTGTGACAGTGGGAACTGTTGCTCTCCACTCTCCCGTCCTGTGACAGTTGCAACTGGTGCTCTCCACTCTCTGTCCTGTCACAGTGGGAACTGGTGCTCTCCACTCTCTGTCCTGTCACAGTGGGAACTGGTGCTCTCCACTCTCTGTCCTGTGACAGTGGGAACTGGTGCTCTCCACTCTCTGTCCTGTGACAGTGGGAACTGGTGCTCTCCTCTCTCTGTCCTGTGACAGTGGGAACTGGTGCTCTGCACTCTCTCTCCTGTGACAGGTGGAACTGGTGCTCTCCACTCTCTGCCATGTGACAGTGGAAACTGGTGCTCTGAACACTCTCGCCTGTGACAGTGGGAACTGGTGCTCTCCACTCTCTTGCCTGTGACAGTGGGATCTGGTGCACTCCACTCTCCCGTCCTTTGACAGTGGGAACTGGTGCCCTCCACTCTCTGTCCTGTGACAGTGGGAACTGGTGCCATCCATTCTCTGTCCTGTGACAGTTGGAACTGGTGCTCTCCACTCTCTGTCCTGTGACAGTTTGAACTGGTGCTCTCCACTCTCCCATCCTGTTACAGTTGGAGCTGGTGCTCTCCATTCTCTGTCCTGTGACAGTGGGAACTGGTGCTCCCCACTCTCCCGTCCTGTGACAGTTGGAACTGGTACTCTCAACTCTCCTATCCTGTGACAATGGGAACTGGTGCCCTCCACTCTCTTTTCTGTGACAGTGGGAACTGGTGCTCTCCACTCTCTGTCCTGTGACAGTTGGGACTGGTGCTCTCCACTCTCTCTCCTGTGACAGTTTTAAATGGTGTTCTCCACTCTCCCGTCCTGTGACAGTTGGAACTGGTGCTCTCCACTCTCTGTCCTCTGACAGTTGGAACTGCTGAACTCCACTCTCTGTCCTGTGACAGTGGGAACTGGTGCTCTCCACTCTCTGTCCTGTGACAGTTTGAACTGGTGTTCTCCACTCTCCCGTCCTGTGACAGTTGGAACTGGTGCTCTCCACTCTCTGTCCTATAACAGTGGGAACTGATGCTCTCCACTCTCTGTTCTGTGACAGTTGGAACTGGTGATCTCCACTCTCTGTCCTCTGACAGTTGGAACTGCTGAACTCCACTCTCTGTCCTGTGACAGTGGAAACTGCTGCTCTCCACTCTCTCTCCTGTGACAGTGGGAACTGGTGCTCTCCATTCTCTCTCCTGTTACAGTTGGAACTGGCGCTCTCCAATTTCTGTCCTGTGACAGGTGGAACTGGTGCTCTCCACTCTCTGCCATGTGACAGTGGAAACTGGTGCTCTGAACACTCTCGCCTGTGACAGTGGGAACTGGTGCTCTCCACTCTCTTGCCTGTGACAGTGGGATCTGGTGCACTCCACTCTCCCGTCCTTTGACAGTGGGAACTGGTGCCCTCCACTCTCTGTCCTGTGACAGTGGGAACTGGTGCTCTCCATTCTCTGTCCTGTGACAGTTGGAACTGGTGCTCTCCACTCTCTGTCCTGTGACAGTTTGAACTGGTGCTCTCCACTCTCCCATTCTGTTACAGTTGGAGCTGGTGCTCTCCATTCTCTGTCCTGTGACAGTGGGAACTGGTGCTCCCCACTCTCCCGTCCTGTGACAGTTGGAACTGGTACTTTCAACTCTCCTATCCTGTGACAATGGGAACTGGTGCCCTCCACTCTCTGTCCTGTGACAGTGGGAACTGGTGCTCTCCACTCTCTGTCCTGTGACAGTTGGGACTGGTGCTCTCCACTCTCTCTCCTGTGACAGTTTTAAATGGTGTTCTCCACTCTCCCGTCCTGTGACAGTTGGAACTGGTGCTCTCCACTCTCTGTCCTCTGACAGTTGGAACTGCTGAACTCCACTCTCTGTCCTGTGACAGTGGAAACTGCTGCTCTCCACTCTCTCTCCTGTGACAGTGGGAACTGGTGCTCTCCATTCTCTCTCCTGTTACAGTTGGAACTGGCGCTCTCCAATTTCTGTCCTGTGACAGTTGGGACTGGTGCTCTCCACTCTCTCTCCTGTGACAGTTTTAAATGGTGCTCTCCACTCTCTGCCCTGTGACAGTTGGGACTGGTGCTCTCCACTCTCTGTCCTGTGACAGTGGGAACTGGTGCTCTCCACTCTCTGTCCTGTGACAGTGGGAACTGGTGCTCTCCACTCTCTCTCCTGTGACAGTTGGGACTGGTGCTCTCCACTCTCTGTCCTGTGACAGTGGGAACTGGTGCTCTCCACTCTCTGTCCTGTGACAGTGGGAACTGGTGCTCTCCACTCTCTGCCCTGTGACAGTTTGAACTGGTGCTCTCCACTCTCTGTCTTGTGACAGTTGGAACTGGTGCTCTCCACTCTCCCATCCTGTGACAGTGGGAACTGGTGCTCTCCACTCTCTGTCCTGTGACAGTGGAAACTGGTGCTCTCCACTCTCTGTCCTGTGACAGTGGGAACTGGTGCTCTCCACTCTCTGTCCTGTGACAGTGGGAACTGTTGCTCTCCACTCTCCCATCCTGTGACAGTTGCAACTGGTGTTCTCCATTCTCTGCCCTGTGACAGTGGGAACTGGTGCTCTCCACTCTCTGTCCTGTGACAGTGGGAACTGGTGCTCTCCACTCTCTGTCCTGTGACAGTTGGGACTGGTGCTTTCCACTCTCTCTCCTGTGACAGTTTTAAATGATGCTCTCCACTCTCTGTCCTGTGACAGTTTGAACTGGTGCTCTCCACTCTCCCATCCTGTGACAGTTGGAACTGGTGCTCTCCACTCTCTCTCCTGTGACAGTTTTAAATGGTGCTCTCCACTCTCTGTCCTGTGGCAGTTTGAACTGGTGTTCTCCACTCTCCCGTCCTGTGACAGTGGGAAATGGTGCTCTCCACTCTCTGTCCTTTGACAGTGGGAACTGTTGCTCTCCACTCTCCCATCCTGTGACAGTTGCAACTGGTGTTCTCCACTCTCTGCCCTGTGACAGTGGGAACTGGTGCTCTTCACTCTCTCGCCTGTGACAGTGGGAACTGGTGCTCTCCACTCTCTGTCCTGTGACAGTGGGAACTGGTGCTCTCCACTCTCTCGCCTGTGACAGTGGGAACTGGTGCTCTCCACTCTCCCGTCCTGTGACAGTGGGAACTGGTGCTCTCCACTCTCTGTCCTGTGACAGTGGGAACTGGTGCTCTCCACTCTCTGTCCTGTGACAGTTGGGACTGGTGCTTTCCACTCTCTCTCCTGTGACAGTTTTAAATGGTGCTCTCCACTCTCTGTCCTGTGACCGGTTGAACTGGTGTTCTCCACTCTCCCGTCCTGTGACAGTTGGAACTGGTGCTCTCCACTCTCCCATCCTGTGACAGTGGGAACTGGTGCTCTCCACTCTCTGTCCTGTGACAGTGGGTACTGGTGTTCTCCATTCTCTCTCCTGTGACAGTAGGAACTGGTGCTCTCCACTCTCTGTCCTGTCACAGTGGGAACTGGTGCTCTCCACTCTCTCGCCTGTGACAGTGGGAACTGGTGCTCTCCACTCTCCCGTCCTGTGACAGTGGGAACTGGTGCTCTCCACTCTCTGTCCTGTGACAGTGGGAACTGGTGCTCTCCACTCTCTGTCCTGTGACAGTGGGAACTGGTGCTCTCCTCTCTCTGTACTGTGACAGTGGGAACTGGTGCTCTCCACTCTCCCGTCCTGTAACATTTGGAACTGGTGCTCTCCACTCTCTCTCCTGTGACAGTTTTAACTGGTGCTCTCCACTCTCTGCCCTGTGACAGTTTGAACTGGTGCTCTCCACTCTCTGTCCTGTGACAGTGGGAACTGGTGCTCTCCACTCTCTGTCCTGTGACAGTGGGAACTGGTGCTCTCCACTCTCTCTCCTGTGACAGTTTGAACTGGTGCTCTCCACTCTCTGCCCTGTGACAGTTTGAACTGGTGTTCTCCAATCTCTGTCCTGTAACTGTGGAAAATGGTCCTCTCCACTCTCCCATTCTGTGACAGTTGGAACTGGAGCTCTCCACTCTCCCATCCTGTGAGAGTTGGAACTGGTGCTCTCCACTCTCCCATCCTGTGACAGTGGCAACTCTTGCTCTCCACTCTCTCTCCTGTGACAGTTGGAACTGGTGCTCTCCACACTCCCGTCCTGTTACAGTTGGAAATGGCACTCTCCACTCACTGTCCTGTGACAGTGGGAACTGATGCTCTCCACTCTCTGTCCTGTGACAGTGGGTACTGGTGTTCTCCATTCTCTCTCCTGTGACAGTAGGAACTGGTGCTCTCCACTCTCTGTCCTGTGACAGTGGGAGCTGTTGCTCTCCACTCTCCCGTCCTGTGACAGTTGCAACTGGTGCTCTCCACTCTCCCATCCTCTGACAGTGGGATCTGGTGCTCTCCACTATGTCCTGTGAGAGTTGGAACTGTTGCTCTCCACTCACCCGTCCTGTGACAGTCTGTACTGGTGCTCTCCACTCTCTCGCCTGTGACAGTGGGAACTGGTGCTCTCCACTCTCTGTCCTGTCACAGTGGGAACTGGTGCTCTCCACTCTCTCGCCTGTGACAGTGGGAACTGGTGCTCTCCACTCTCCCGTCCTGTGACAGTGGGAACTGGTGCTCTCCACTCTCTGTCCTGTGACAGTGGGAACTGGTGCTCTCCACTCTCTGTCCTGTGACAGTGGGAACTGGTGCTCTCCTCTCTCTGTCCTGTGACAGTGGGAACTGGTGCTCTCCACTCTCCCGTCCTGTAACAGTTGGAACTGGTGCTCTCCACTCTCTCTCCTGTGACAGTTTTAACTGGTGCTCTCCACTCTCTGCCCTGTGACAGTTTGAACTGGTGTTCTCCACTCTCTGTCCTGTGACAGTGGGAACTGGTGCTCTCCACTCTCTGTCCTGTGACAGTGGGAACTGGTGATCTCCACTCTCTCTCCTGTGACAGTTTGAACTGGTGCTCTCCACTCTCTGCCCTGTGACAGTTTGAACTGGTGTTCTCCAATCTCTGTCCTGTAACTGTGGGAAATGGTCCTCTCCACTCTCCCGTTCTGTGACAGTTGGAACTGGAGCTCTCCACTCTCCCATCCTGTGAGAGTTGGAACTGGTGCTCTCCACTCTCCCATCCTGTCACTGTGGGAACTCTTGCTCTCCACTCTCTCTCCTGTGACAGTTGGAACTGGTGCTCTCCACTCTCTGTCCTGTGACAGTGGGAACTGATGCTCTCCACTCTCCCGTCCTGTTACAGTTGGCAATGGCACTCTCCACTCTCTGTCCTGTGACAGTGGGAACTGATGCTCTCCACTCTCTGTCCTGTGTCAGTGGGAACTGGTGCTCTCCACTCTCTGTCCTATGACAGTGGGAACTGGTGCTCTCCACTCTCTGTCCTGTAACAGTGGGAACTGGTGCTCTCCACTCTCCCGTTCTGTGACAGTTGGAACTGGTGATCTCCACTCTCTCTCCTGTGACAGTTGGAACTGTTGTTCTCCACTCTCTTGCCTGTGAGAGTTGGAACTGGTGCTCTCCACTCTTTGTCTTGTGACAGTTGGAACTGGTGCTCTCCACTCTCTGTCCTGTGACATTTGGAACTGGTGCTCCCCACTCTCTGTCCTGTGACAGTTGGTACTGGTGCTCTCCACTCTTCCTTCCTGTGACAAGTCTGAACTGGTGCTCCCCACTCTCTGTCCTGTGACAGTTGGAACTAGTGCTCTCCACTCTCCCATCCTGTGACAGAGGGAACTGGTGCTCTCCAATCTCTGTCCTGTGATAGTGGGAACTGGTGCTCTCGACCCTCTGTCTTGTGACAGTTGGAACTGGTGCTCTCCACTCTCTCTCCTGTGACTGTTGGTACTTGTGCTCTCCAATCTCTGTCCTGTGACAGTGTGAACTGGTGCTCCATGCTCTCTGTCTTGTGACAGTTGGAAATTGTGCTCTCCACTCTCTGTCCTGTGACAGTGCGAACTGGTGCTCTCCACTCTCTGTCCTGTGACAGTGGGAACTGGTGATCGCCACTCTCTGTCCTGTGACAGTGGGAACTGGTGCTCTCCACTCTCCCGTCCTGTGACAGTGGGAACTGGTGCTCTCCACTCTCTGTCCTCTGACAGTGGGAACTTTTGCTCTCCACACTCTCGCCTGTGACTGTGGGAACTAGTGCTCTCCACACTCCCGTCCTGTGACAGTGGGAACTGGTGCTCTCCACTCTCTGTCCTGTGACAGTGGGAGCTGGTGCACTCCACTTTCTGTCCTGTGCCAGTGGGAACTGGTGCTCTCCACTCTCTATCCTGTGACAGTGGGACCTAGTACTCTCCACTCTCCCGTCCTGTGACACTGGGAACTGGTGCTCTCCACTCTCCTGTCCTATGACAGTTGGAACTGGTGCTCTCCACTCTCTCTTCTGTGACAGTTTGAACTGGTGCCCTCCACTCTCTGCCCTGTGACAGTGGGAAATAGTCCTCTCCACTCTCTCTCCTGTGACAGTCTGAACTGGTGCTCTCCACTCTCTGTCTTGTGACAGTTGGAAATTGTGCTCTCCACTCTCCCTTCCTGTGACAGTGGGAACTGGTGCTCTCCACTCTCTGTCCTGTGACAGTGGGAACTGGTGCTCTCCACTCACTGTCCTGTGACAGTGGGAACTGGTGCTCTCCACTCTCTGTCTTGTGACAGTGTGAAATCGTGCTCTATACTCTCTGTTCTCTGACAGTGGGAACTGGTGTTCTCCACACTCTTGCCTGTGACAGTTGGAGCTGGTGCTTTCCCTCTCCCGTCCTGTGAAAGTTGGAACTGGTGCTCTCCACTCTCTGTCCTGTGAGAGTGGTTACTGGTGTTCTCCAATCTCTCGCCTGTGACAGTTGGAACTAGTGCTCGCCACTCTCCCGTCCTGTGACAGTGGGAACTGGGGTTCTCCACTCTCTGTCTTGTGACAGTTGGAACTTGTGCACTCCACTCTCGGTCCTGTGACAGTGGGAACTGGTGCTCTCCACTCTCTGTCCTGTGACAGTGGGAACTGGTGCTCTCCACTCTCCCGTCCTGTGACAGTGGGAACTGGTGCTCTCCACTCTCTGTCTTGTGACAGTGTGAACTCGTGCTCTATACTCTCTGTCCTCTGACAGTGGGAACTGGTGTTCACCACACTCTTGCCTGTGACAGTTGGAACTGGTGCTTTCCCTCTCCCGTCCTGTGACAGTGGGAACGGGTGCTCTCCACTCTCTGTCCTGTGACAGTGGGTACTGGTGTTCTCCATTCTCTCTCCTGTGACAGTAGGAACTGGTGCTCTCCACTCTCTGTCCTGTGACAGTGGGAACTGTTGCTCTCCACTCTCCCGTCCTGTGACAGTTGCAACTGGTGCTCTCCACTCTCTGTCCTGTCACAGTGGGAACTGGTGCTCTCCACTCTCTGTCCTGTCACAGTGGGAACTGGTGCTCTCCACTCTCCCGTCCTGTGACAGTGGGAACTGGTGCTCTCCACTCTCTGTCCTGTGACAGTGGGAACTGGTGCTCTCCTCTCTCTGTCCTGTGACAGTGGGAACTGGTGCTCTCCACTCTCCCGTCCTGTGACAGTGGGAACTGGTGCTCTCCACTCTCTGTCCTGTGACAGTGGGAACTGGTGCTCTCCTCTCTCTGTCCTGTGACAGTGGGAACTGGTGCTCTCCACTCTCCCATCCTGTAACAGTTGGAACTGGTGCTCTCCACTCTCTCTCCTGTGACAGTTTTAACTGGTGCTCTCCACTCTCTGCCCTGTGACAGTTTGAACTGGTGTTCTCCAATCTCTGTCCTGTGACAGTGGGAACTGGTGCTCTCCACTCTCTGTCCTATGACAGTGGGAACTGGTGCTCTCCACTCTCTTTCCTGTGACAGTTTGAACTGGTGCTCTCCACTCTCTGCCCTGTGACAGTTTGAACTGGTGTTCTCTAATCTCTGTCCTGTAACTGTGGGAAATGGTCCTCTCCGCTCTCCCGTTCTGTGACAGTTGGAACTGGAGCTCTCCACTCTCCCATCCTGTGAGAGTTGGAACTGGTGCTCTCCACTCTCCCATCCTGTGACAGTGGGAACTCTTGCTCTCCACTCTCTCTCCTGTGACAGTTGGAACTGGTGCTCTCCACACTCCCGTCCTGTTACAGTTGGAAATGGCACTCTCCACTCTCTGTCCTGTGACAGTGGGAACTGATGCTCTCCACTCTCTGTCCTGTGACAGTGGGAACTGGTGCTCTCCACTCTCTGTCCTGTGACAGTGGGAACTGGTGCTCTCCACTCTCTGTCCTGTAACAGTGGGAACTGGTGCTCTCCACTCTCCCGTTCTGTGACAGTTGGAACTGGTGATCTCCAGTCTCTCTCCTGTGACAGTTGGAACTGGTGTTCTCCACTCTCTTGCCTGTGACAGTTGGAACTGGTGCTCTCCACTCTCTGTCTTGTGACAGTTGGAACTGGTGCTCTCCACTCTCTGTCCTGTGACATTTGGAACTGGTGCTCCCCACTCTCTGTCCTGTGACAGTTGGTACAGGTGCTCTCCACTCTTCCGTCCTGTGACAAGTCTGAACTGGTGCTCCCCACTCTCTGTCCTGTGACAGTTGGAACTAGTGCTCTCCACTCTCCCATCCTGTGACAGAGGGAACTGGTGCTCTCCGATCTCTGTCCTGTGATAGTGGGAACTGGTGCTCTCGACCCTCTGTCTGGTGACAGTTGGAACTGGTGCTCTCCACTCTCTCTCCGGTGACTGTTGGAACTTGTGCTCTCCAATCTCTGTCCTGTGACAGTGTGAACTGGTGCTCTCCACTCTCTGTCTTGTGACAGTTGGAAATTGTGCTCTTCACTCTCTGTCCTGTGACAGTGCGAACTGGTGCTCTCCACTCTCTGTCCTGTGACAGTCTGAACTGGTGCTCTCCACTCTCTGTCTTGTGACAGTTGGAAATTGTGCTCTCCACTCTCTGTCCTGTGACAGTGGGAACTGGTGCTCTCCACTCTCTGTCCTGTGACAGTGGGAACTGGTGCTCTCCACTCACTGTCCTGTGACAGTGGGAACTGGTGCTCTCCACTCTCTGTCTTGTGACAGTGTGAAATTGTGCTCTATACTCTCTGTTCTCTGACAGTGGGAACTGGTGTTCTCCACACTCTTGCCTGTGACAGTTGGAGCTGGTGCTTTCCCTCTCCCGTCCTGTGAAAGTTGGAACTGGTGCTCTCCACTCTCTGTCCTGTGAGAGTGGTTACTGGTGTTCTCCAATCTCTCGCCTGTGACAGTTGGAACTAGTGCTCGCCACTCTCCCGTCCTGTGACAGTGGGAACTGGGGTTCTCCACTCTCTGTCTTGTGACAGTTGGAACTTGTGCACTCCACTCTCGGTCCTGTGACAGTGGGAACTGGTGCTCTCCACTCTCTGTCCTGTGACAGTGGGAACTGGTGCTCTCCACTCTCCCGTCCTGTGACAGTGGGAACTGGTGCTCTCCACTCTCTGTCTTGTGACAGTGTGAACTCGTGTTCTATACTCTCTGTCCTCTGACAGTGGGAACTGGTGTTCTCCACACTCTTGCCTGTGACAGTTGGAACTGGTGCTTTCCCTCTCCCGTCCTGTGACAGTGGGAACGGGTGCTCTCCACTCTCTGTCCTGTGACAGTGGGTACTGGTGTTCTCCATTCTCTCTCCTGTGACAGTAGGAACTGGTGCTCTCCACTCTCTGTCCTGTGACAGTGGGAACTGTTGCTCTCCACTCTCCCGTCCTGTGACAGTTGCAACTGGTGCTCTCCACTCTCTGTCCTGTCACAGTGGGAACTGGTGCTCTCCACTCTCTGTCCTGTCACAGTGGGAACTGGTGCTCTCCACTCTCTGTCCTGTGACAGTGGGAACTGGTGCTCTCCACTCTCTGTCCTGTGACAGTGGGAACTGGTGCTCTCCTCTCTCTGTCCTGTGACAGTGGGAACTGGTGCTCTCCACTCTCCCGTCCTGTGACAGTGGGAACTGGTGCTCTCCACTCTCTGTCCTGTGACAGTGGGAACTGGTGCTCTCCTCTCTCTGTCCTGTGACAGTGGGAACTGGTGCTCTCCACTCTCCCATCCTGTAACAGTTGGAACTGGTGCTCTCCACTCTCTCTCCTGTGACAGTTTTAACTGGTGCTCTCCACTCTCTGCCCTGTGACAGTTTGAACTGGTGTTCTCCAATCTCTGTCCTGTGACAGTGGGAACTGGTGCTCTCCACTCTCTGTCCTGTGACAGTGGGAACTGGTGCTCTCCACTCTCTTTCCTGTGACAGTTTGAACTGGTGCTCTCCACTCTCTGCCCTGTGACAGTTTGAACTGGTGTTCTCCAATCTCTGTCCTGTAACTGTGGGAAATGGTCCTCTCCACTCTCCCGTTCTGTGACAGTTGGAACTGGAGCTCTCCACTCTCCCATCCTGTGAGAGTTGGAACTGGTGCTCTCCACTCTCCCATCCTGTGACAGTGGGAACTCTTGCTCTCCACTCTCTCTCCTGTGACAGTTGGAACTGGTGCTCTCCACACTCCCGTCCTGTTACAGTTGGAAATGGCACTCTCCACTCTCTGTCCTGTGACAGTGGGAACTGATGCTCTCCACTCTCTGTCCTGTGACAGTGGGAACTGGTGCTCTCCACTCTCTGTCCTGTGACAGTGGGAACTGGTGCTCTCCACTCTCTGTCCTGTAACAGTGGGAACTGGTGCTCTCCACTCTCCCGTTCTGTGACAGTTGGAACTGGTGATCTCCAGTCTCTCTCCTGTGACAGTTGGAACTGGTGTTCTCCACTCTCTTGCCTGTGACAGTTGGAACTGGTGCTCTCCACTCTCTGTCTTGTGACAGTTGGAACTGGTGCTCTCCACTCTCTGTCCTGTGACATTTGGAACTGGTGCTCCCCACTCTCTGTCCTGTGACAGTTGGTACAGGTGCTCTCCACTCTTCCGTCCTGTGACAAGTCTGAACTGGTGCTCCCCACTCTCTGTCCTGTGACAGTTGGAACTAGTGCTCTCCACTCTCCCATCCTGTGACAGAGGGAACTGGTGCTCTCCGATCTCTGTCCTGTGATAGTGGGAACTGGTGCTCTCGACCCTCTGTCTGGTGACAGTTGGAACTGGTGCTCTCCACTCTCTCTCCGGTGACTGTTGGAACTTGTGCTCTCCAATCTCTGTCCTGTGACAGTGTGAACTGGTGCTCTCCACTCTCTGTCTTGTGACAGTTGGAAATTGTGCTCTTCACTCTCTGTCCTGTGACAGTGCGAACTGGTGCTCTCCACTCTCTGTCCTGTGACAGTCTGAACTGGTGCTCTCCACTCTCTGTCTTGTGACAGTTGGAAATTGTGCTCTCCACTCTCTGTCCTGTGACAGTGGGAACTGGTGCTCTCCACTCTCTGTCCTGTGACAGTGGGAACTGGTGCTCTCCACTCACTGTCCTGTGACAGTGGGAACTGGTGCTCTCCACTCTCTGTCTTGTGACAGTGTGAAATCGTGCTCTATACTCTCTGTTCTCTGACAGTGGGAACTGGTGTTCTCCACACTCTTGCCTGTGACAGTTGGAGCTGGTGCTTTCCCTCTCCCGTCCTGTGAAAGTTGGAACTGGTGCTCTCCACTCTCTGTCCTGTGAGAGTGGTTACTGGTGTTCTCCAATCTCTCGCCTGTGACAGTTGGAACTAGTGCTCGCCACTCTCCCGTCCTGTGACAGTGGGAACTGGGGTTCTCCACTCTCTGTCTTGTGACAGTTGGAACTTGTGCACTCCACTCTCGGTCCTGTGACAGTGGGAACTGGTGCTCTCCACTCTCTGTCCTGTGACAGTGGGAACTGGTGCTCTCCACTCTCCCGTCCTGTGACAGTGGGAACTGGTGCTCTCCACTCTCTGTCTTGTGACAGTGTGAACTCGTGTTCTATACTCTCTGTCCTCTGACAGTGGGAACTGGTGTTCTCCACACTCTTGCCTGTGACAGTTGGAACTGGTGCTTTCCCTCTCCCGTCCTGTGACAGTGGGAACGGGTGCTCTCCACTCTCTGTCCTGTGACAGTGGGTACTGGTGTTCTCCATTCTCTCTCCTGTGACAGTAGGAACTGGTGCTCTCCACTCTCTGTCCTGTGACAGTGGGAACTGTTGCTCTCCACTCTCCCGTCCTGTGACAGTTGCAACTGGTGCTCTCCACTCTCTGTCCTGTCACAGTGGGAACTGGTGCTCTCCACTCTCTGTCCTGTCACAGTGGGAACTGGTGCTCTCCACTCTCTGTCCTGTGACAGTGGGAACTGGTGCTCTCCACTCTCTGTCCTGTGACAGTGGGAACTGGTGCTCTCCTCTCTCTGTCCTGTGACAGTGGGAACTGGTGCTCTCCACTCTCCCGTCCTGTGACAGTGGGAACTGGTGCTCTCCACTCTCTGTCCTGTGACAGTGGGAACTGGTGCTCTCCTCTCTCTGTCCTGTGACAGTGGGAACTGGTGCTCTCCACTCTCCCATCCTGTAACAGTTGGAACTGGTGCTCTCCACTCTCTCTCCTGTGACAGTTTTAACTGGTGCTCTCCACTCTCTGCCCTGTGACAGTTTGAACTGGTGTTCTCCAATCTCTGTCCTGTGACAGTGGGAACTGGTGCTCTCCACTCTCTGTCCTGTGACAGTGGGAACTGGTGCTCTCCACTCTCTTTCCTGTGACAGTTTGAACTGGTGCTCTCCACTCTCTGCCCTGTGACAGTTTGAACTGGTGTTCTCCAATCTCTGTCCTGTAACTGTGGGAAATGGTCCTCTCCACTCTCCCGTTCTGTGACAGTTGGAACTGGAGCTCTCCACTCTCCCATCCTGTGAGAGTTGGAACTGGTGCTCTCCACTCTCCCATCCTGTGACAGTGGGAACTCTTGCTCTCCACTCTCTCTCCTGTGACAGTTGGAACTGGTGCTCTCCACACTCCTGTCCTGTTACAGTTGGAAATGGCACTCTCCACTCTCTGTCCTGTGACAGTGGGAACTGATGCTCTCCACTCTCTGTCCTGTGACAGTGGGAACTGGTGCTCTCCACTCTCTGTCCTGTGACAGTGGGAACTGGTGCTCTCCACTCTCTGTCCTGTAACAGTGGGAACTGGTGCTCTCCACTCTCCCGTTCTGTGACAGTTGGAACTGGTGATCTCCAGTCTCTCTCCTGTGACAGTTGGAACTGGTGTTCTCCACTATCTTGCCTGTGACAGTTGGAACTGGTGCTCTCCACTCTCTGTCTTGTGACAGTTGGAACTGGTGCTCTCCACTCTCTGTCCTGTGACATTTGGAACTGGTGCTCCCCACTCTCTGTCCTGTGACAGTTGGTACAGGTGCTCTCCACTCTTCCGTCCTGTGACAAGTCTGAACTGGTGCTCCCCACTCTCTGTCCTGTGACAGTTGGAACTAGTGCTCTCCACTCTCCCATCCTGTGACAGAGGGAACTGGTGCTCTCCGATCTCTGTCCTGTGATAGTGGGAACTGGTGCTCTCGACCCTCTGTCTGGTGACAGTTGGAACTGGTGCTCTCCACTCTCTCTCCGGTGACTGTTGGAACTTGTGCTCTCCAATCTCTGTCCTGTGACAGTGTGAACTGGTGCTCTCCACTCTCTGTCTTGTGACAGTTGGAAATTGTGCTCTCCACTCTCTGTCCTGTGACAGTGCGAACTGGTGCTCTCCACTCTCTGTCCTGTGACAGTGGGAACTGGTGATCTCCACTCTCTGTCCTGTGACAGTGGGAACTGGTGCTCTCCACTCTCCCGTCCTGTGACAGTGGGAACTGGTGCTCTCCACTCTCTGTCCTGTGACAGTGGGAACTGGTGCACTCCACTCTCTGTCCTGTGCCAGTGGGAACTGGTGCTCTCCACTCTCTATCCTGTGACAGTGGGACCTAGTGCTCTCCACTCTCCCGTCCTGTGACACTGGGAACTGGTGCTCTCCACTCTCCTGTCCTATGACAGTTGGAATTGGTGCTCTCCACTCTCTCTTCTGTGACAGTTTGAACTGGTGCCCTCCACTCTCTGCCCTGTGACAGTGGGAAATGGTCCTCTCCACTCTCTCTCCTGTGACAGTCTGAACTGGTGCTCTCCACTCTCTGTCTTGTGACAGTTGGAAATTGTGCTCTCCACTCTCTGTCCTGTGACAGTGGGAACTGGTGCTCTCCACTCTCTGTCCTGTGACAGTGGGAACTGGTGCTCTCCACTCTCTGTCCTGTGACAGTGGGAACTGGTGCTCTCCACTCTCCCTTCCTGTGACAGTGGGAACTGGTGCTCTCCACTCTCTGTCCTGTGACAGTGGGAACTGGTGCTCTCCACTCTCTGTCTTGTGACAGTGTGAACTCGTGCTCTATACTCTCTGTCCTCTGACAGTGGGAACTGGTGTTCTCCACACTCTTGCCTGTGACAGTTGGAACTGGTGCTTTCCCTCTCCCGTCCTGTGACAGTGGGAACGGGTGCTCTTCACTCTCTCTCCTGTGAAAGTTGGAACTGGTGCTCTCCACTCTCTGTCCTGTGCGAGTGGTTACTGGTGTTCTCCAATCTCTCGCCTGTGACAGTTGGAACCAGTGCTCGCCACTCTCCCGTCCTGTGACAGTGGGAACTGGCGCTCTCCACTCTCTGTCTTGTGACAGTTGGAACTTGTGCACTCCACTCTCGGTCCTGTGACAGTGGGAACTGGTGCTCTCCACTCTCTGTCCTGTGACAGTGGGAACTGGTGCTCTCCACTCTCTGTCCTGTGACAGTGGGAACTGGTGCTCTCCACTCTTCTGTCCTGTGACAGTGGGAACTGGGGCTCTCCTCTCTCTGTCCTGTGACAGTGGGAACTGTTGCTCTCCATTCTCTCACCTGTGACAGTGAGAACTGATGCACTCCACTCTCCCGTCCTGTGACAGTGGGAATGGGTGCTCTCCACTCTCTCTCCTGTGAAAGTTGGAACTGGTGCTCTCCACTCTCTGTCCTGTGAGAGTGGGAACTGGTGTTCTCCAATCTCTCGCCTGTGAAAGTTGGAACTAGTGCTCTCCACTCTCCCGTCCTGTGACAGTTGGAACTAGTGCTCTCCACTCTCCCGTCCTGTGACAGTGGGAACTGGTGCTCTCCACTCTCTGTCCTGTGACAGTTGGAACTGGTGCTCTCCACTCTCCCGTCCTGTGACAGTGGGAACGGGTGCTCTCCACTCTCTCTCCTGTGAAAGTTGGAACTGGTGCTCTCCACTCTCTGTCCTGTGACAGTGGGAAATTGTGCTCTCCACTCTCTGTCCTGTGACAGTGGGAACTGGTGCTCTCCACTCTCTGTCCTGTGTCAGTGGGAACTGGTGCTCTCCACTCTCCCATCCTGTGACAGTGGGAACTGGTGCTCTCCACACTCTCGCCTGTGACAGTGGGAACTGGTGCTCTCCACTCTCCCGTCCTGTGACAGTTGGAACTGGTGCTCTCCACTCTCTGTCCTGTGACAGTGGGAACTGGTGCTCTCCACTCTCTGTCCTGTGACAGTGGGAACTGTTGCTCTCCACTCTCTGTCCTGTGACAGTGGGAACTGGTGCTCTCCACTCTCCCTTCATGTGACAGTTGGAACTGGTGTTCTCCAATCTCTGTCCTGTAACTGTGGGAAATGGTCCTCTCTACTCTCCCGTTCTGTGACAGTTGGAACTGGAGCTCTCCACTCTCCCATCCTGTGAGAGTTGGAACTGGTGCTCTCCACTCTCCCATCCTGTGACAGTGGGAACTCTTGCTCTCCACTCTCTCTCCTGTGACAGTTGGAACTGGTGCTCTCCACACTCCCGTCCTGTTACAGTTGGAAATGGCACTCTCCACTCTCTGTCCTGTGACAGTGGGAACTGATGCTCTCCACTCTCTGTCCTGTGACAGCGGGAACTGGTGCTCTCCACTCTCTGTCCTGTGACAGTGGGAACTGGTGCTCTCCACTCTCTGTCCTGTAACAGTGGGAACTGGTGCTCTCCACTCTCCCGTTCTGTGACAGTTGGAACTGGTGATCTCCAGTCTCTCTCCTGTGACAGTTGGAACTGGTGTTCTCCACTCTCTTGCCTGTGACAGTTGGAACTGGTGCTCTCCACTCTCTGTCTTGTGACAGTTGGAACTGGTGCTCTCCACTCTCTGTCCTGTCACAGTGGGAACTGGTGCTCTCCACTCTCTGTCCTGTCACAGTGGGAACTGGTGCTCTCCACTCTGTGTCCTGTCACAGTGGGAACTGGTGCTCTCCACTCTCTCGCCTGTGACAGTGGGAACTGGTGCTCTCCTCTCTCTGTCCTGTGACAGTGGGAACTGGTGCTCTCCACTCTCCCGTCCTGTGACAGTGGGAACTGGTGCTCTCCACTCTCTGTCCTGTGACAGTGGGAACTGGTGCTCTCCTCTCTCTGTCCTGTGACAGTGGGAACTGGTGCTCTCCCCTCTCCCGTCCTGTAACAGTTGGAACTTGTGCTCTCCACTCTCTCTCCTGTGACAGTTTTAACTGGTGCTCTCCACTCTCTGCCCTGTGACAGTTTGAACTGGTGTTCTCCACTCTCTGTCCTGTGACAGTGGGAACTGGTGTTCTCCACTCTCTCTCCTGTGACAGTTTGAACTGGTGCTCTCCACTCTCTGCCCTGTGACAGTTTGAACTGGTGTTCTCCAATCTCTGTCCTGTAACTGTGGGAAATGGTCCTCTCCACTCTCCCGTTCTGTGACAGTTGGAACTGGAGCTCTCCACTCTCCCATCCTGTGAGAGTTGGAACTGGTGCTCTCCACTCTCCCATCCTGTGACAGTGGGAACTCTTGCTCTCCACTCTCTCTCCTGTGACAGTTGGAACTGGTGCTCTCCACACTCCCGTCCTGTTACAGTTGGAAATGGCACTCTCCACTCTCTGTCCTGTGACAGTGGGAACTGATGCTCTCCACTCGCTGTCCTGTGACAGTGGGAACTGGTGCTCTCCACTCTCTGTCCTGTGACAGTGGGAACTGGTGCTCTCCACTCTCTGTCCTGTAACAGTGGGAACTGGTGCTCTCCACTCTCTATCCTGTGACAGTGGGACCTAGTGCTCTCCACTCTCCCGTCCTGTGACACTGGGAACTGGTGCTCTCCACTCTCCTGTCCTATGACAGTTGGAATTGGTGCTCTCCACTCTCTCTTCTGTGACAGTTTGAACTGGTGCCCTCCACTCTCTGCCCTGTGACAGTGGGAAATGGTCCTCTCCACTCTCTCTCCTGTGACAGTCTGAACTGGTGCTCTCCACTCTCTGTCTTGTGACAGTTGGAAATTGTGCTCTCCACTCTCTGTCCTGTGACAGTGGGAACTGGTGCTCTCCACTCTCTGTCCTGTGACAGTGGGAACTGGTGCTCTCCACTCTCTGTCCTGTGACAGTGGGAACTGGTGCTCTCCAGTCTCCCGTCCTGTGACAGTGGGAACTGGTGCTCTCCACTCTCTGTCCTGTGACAGTGGGAACTGGTGCTCTCCACTCTCTGTCTTGTGACAGTGTGAACTCGTGCTCTATACTCTCTGTCCTCTGACAGTGGGAACTGGTGTTCTCCACACTCTTGCCTGTGACAGTTGGAACTGGTGCTTTCCCTCTCCCGTCCTGTGACAGTGGGAACGGGTGCTCTTCACTCTCTCTCCTGTGAAAGTTGGAACTGGTGCTCTCCACTCTCTGTCCTGTGCGAGTGGTTACTGGTGTTCTCCAATCTCTCGCCTGTGACAGTTGGAACTAGTGCTCGCCACTCTCCCGTCCTGTGACAGTGGGAACTGGCGCTCTCCACTCTCTGTCTTGTGACAGTTGGAACTTGTGCACTCCACTCTCGGTCCTGTGACAGTGGGAACTGGTGCTCTCCACTCTCTGTCCTGTGACAGTGGGAGCTGGTGCTCTCCACTCTTCTGTCCTGTGACAGTGGGAACTGGGGCTCTCCTCTCTCTGTCCTGTGACAGTGGGAACTGTTGCTCTCCATTCTCTCACCTGTGACAGTGAGAACTGATGCTCTCCACTCTCCCGTCCTGTGACAGTGGGAATGGGTGCTCTCCACTCTCTCTCCTGTGAAAGTTGGAACTGGTGCTCTCCACTCTCTGTCCTGTGAGAGTGGGAACTGGTGTTCTCCAATCTCTCGCCTGTGAAAGTTGGAACTAGTGCTCTCCACTCTCCCGTCCTGTGACAGTGGGAACTGGTGCTCTCCACTCTCTGTCCTGTGACAGTTGGAACTGGTGCTCTCCACTCTCCCGTCCTGTGACAGTGGGAACGGGTGCTCTCCACTCTCTCTCCTGTGAAAGTTGGAACTGGTGCTCTCCACTCTCTGTCCTGTGACAGTGGGAAATTGTGCTCTCCACTCTCTGTCCTGTGACAGTGGGAACTGGTGCTCTCCACTCTCTGTCCTGTGACAGTGGGAACTGGTGCTCTCCACTCTCTGTCCTGTAACAGTGGGAACTGGTGCTCTCCACTCTCCCGTTCTGTGACAGTTGGAACTGGTGATCTCCAGTCTCTCTCCTGTGACAGTTGGAACTGGTGTTCTCCACTCTCTTGCCTGTGACAGTTGGAACTGGTGCTCTCTACTCTCTGTCTTGTGACAGTTGGAACTGGTGCTCTCCACTCTCTGTCCTGTGACATTTGGAACTGGTGCTCCCCACTCTCTGTCCTGTGACAGTTGGTACTGGTGCTCTCCACTCTTCCGTCCTGTGACAAGTCTGAACTGGTGCTCCCCACTCTCTGTCCTGTGACAGTTGGAACTAGTGCTCTCCACTCTCCCATCCTGTGACAGAGGGAACTGGTGCTCTCCAATCTCAGTCCTGTGATAGTGGGAACTGGTGCTCTCGACCCTCTGTCTTGTGACAGTTGGAACTGGTGCTCTCCACTCTCTCTCCGGTGACTGTTGGAACTTGTGCTCTCCAATCTCTGTCCTGTGACAGTGTGAACTGGTGCTCCATACTCTCTGTCTTGTGACAGTTGGAAATTGTGCTCTCCACTCTCTGTCCTGTGACAGTGGGAACTGGTGATCTCCACTCTCTGTCCTGTGACAGTGGGAACTGGTGCTCTCCACTCTCCCGTCCTGTGACAGTGGGAACTGGTGCTCTCCACTCTCTGTCCTGTGACAGTGGGAACTTTTGCTCTCCACACTCTCGCCTGTGACTGTGGGAACTGGTGCTCTCCACAATCCCGTCCTGTGACAGTGGGAACTGGTGCTCTCCACTCTCTGTCCTGTGACTGTGGGAGCTGGTGCACTCCACTCTCTGTCCTGTGCCAGTGGGAACTGGTGCTCTCCACTCTCTATCCTGTGACAGTGGGACCTAGTGCTCTCCACTCTCCCGTCCTGTGACACTGGGAACTGGTGCTCTCCACTCTCCTGTCCTATGACAGTTGGAATTGGTGCTCTCCACTCTCTCTTCTGTGACAGTTTGAACTGGTGCCCTCCACTCTCTGCCCTGTGACAGTGGGAAATGGTCCTCTCCACTCTCTCTCCTGTGACAGTCTGAACTGGTGCTCTCCACTCTCTGTCTTGTGACAGTTGGAAATTGTGCTCTCCACTCTCTGTCCTGTGACAGTGGGAACTGGTGCTCTCCACTCTCTGTCCTGTGACAGTGGGAACTGGTGCTCTCCACTCTCTGTCCTGTGACAGTGGGAACTGGTGCTCTCCACTCTCCCGTCCTGTGACAGTGGGAACTGGTGCTCTCCACTCTCTGTCCTGTGACAGTGGGAACTGGTGCTCTCCACTCTCTGTCTTGTGACAGTGTGAACTCGTGCTCTATACTCTCTGTCCTCTGACAGTGGGAACTGGTGTTCTCCACACTCTTGCCTGTGACAGTTGGAACTGGTGCTTTCCCTCTCCCGTCCTGTGACAGTGGGAACGGGTGCTCTTCACTCTCTCTCCTGTGAAAGTTGGAACTGGTGCTCTCCACTCTCTGTCCTGTGCGAGTGGTTACTGGTGTTCTCCAATCTCTCGCCTGTGACAGTTGGAACTAGTGCTCGCCACTCTCCCGTCCTGTGACAGTGGGAACTGGCGCTCTCCACTCTCTGTCTTGTGACAGTTGGAACTTGTGCACTCCACTCTCGGTCCTGTGACAGTGGGAACTGGTGCTCTCCACTCTCTGTCCTGTGACAGTGGGAACTGGTGCTCTCCACTCTTCTGTCCTGTGACAGTGGGAACTGGGGCTCTCCTCTCTCTGTCCTGTGACAGTGGGAACTGTTGCTCTCCATTCTCTCACCTGTGACAGTGAGAACTGATGCTCTCCACTCTCCCGTCCTGTGACAGTGGGAATGGGTGCTCTCCACTCTCTCTCCTGTGAAAGTTGGAACTGGTGCTCTCCACTCTCTGTCCTGTGAGAGTGGGAACTGGTGTTCTCCAATCTCTCGCCTGTGAAAGTTGGAACTAGTGCTCTCCACTCTCCCGTCCTGTGACAGTGGGAACTGGTGCTCTCCACTCTCTGTCCTGTGACAGTTGGAACTGGTGCTCTCCACTCTCCCGTCCTGTGACAGTGGGAACGGGTGCTCTCCACTCTCTCTCCTGTGAAAGTTGGAACTGGTGCTCTCCACTCTCTGTCCTGTGACAGTGGGAAATTGTGCTCTCCACTCTCTGTCCTGTGACAGTGGGAACTGGTGCTCTCCACTCTCTGTCCTGTTTCAGTGGGAACTGGTGCTCTCCACTCTCCCATCCTGTGACAGTGGGAACTGGTGCTCTCCACACTCTCGCCTGTGACAGTGGGAACTGGTGCTCTCCACTCTCCCGTCCTGTGACAGTGGGAACTGGTGCTCTGCACTCTCTGTCCTGTGACAGTGGGAACTGGTGCTCTCCACTCTCCCATCCTGTGAGAGTTGGAACTGGTGCTCTCCACTCTCCCATCCTGTGACAGTGGGAATTGGTGCTCTCCACTCTCCCGTCCTGTGACAGTTGGAACTGGTGCTCTCCACTCTCCCATCCTGTGAGAGTTGGAACTCCTGCTCTCCATTCTCTGTCCTGTGACAGTGGGAACTGGTGCTCTCCACTCTCTGTCCTGTGACAGTGGGAACTGTTGCTCTCCACTCTCTGTCCTGTGACAGTGGGAACTGGTGCTCTCCACTCTCTGTCTTGTGACAGTGTGAACTGGTGCTCTATACTCTCTGTCCTGTGACAGTGGGAACTGGTGCTCTCCACTCTCTGTCCTGTGACAGTGGGAACTGGTGCTCTCCACTCTGTCTTGTGACAGTTGGAACTGGTGATCTCCACTCTCTCTCCTGTGACAGTGGGAACTGGTGCTCTCCACTCTGTCTTGTGACAGTTGGAACTGGTGATCTCCACTCTCTCTCCTGTGATAGTTGGAACTGGTATTCTCCATTCTCTTGCCTGTGACTGTTGGAACTGGTGCTCTCCACTCTCCCGTCCTGTGACAGTGGGAACGGGTGCGCTCCACTCTCTCTCCTGTGAAAGTTGGAACTGGTGCTCTCTACTCTCTGTCGTGTGATGGTGGGAACTGGTGTTCTCCACTCTCTCGCCTGTGACAGTTGGAACCAATGCTCCCCACTCTCCCTTCCTGTGACAGTGGGAACTGTTGCTCTCCACTCTCTGTCCTGTGACAGTGGGAACTGGTGCTCTCCACTCTCTGTCTTGTGACAGTGTGAACTGGTGCTCTATACTCTCTGTCCTGTGACAGTGGGAACTGGTGCTCTCCATTCTCCCGTCCTGTGACAGTTGGAACTGGTGATCTGCACTCTCTCTCCTGCGATAGTTGGAACTGGTGCTCTCCACTCTCTGTCCTGTGACTGTGGGAACTGGTGCTCTCCACTCTCTGTCTTGTGACAGTTGGAACTGGTGCTCTCCACTCCCTCTCCTATGACCTTTGGAAATTGTGCTCTCCAATCTCTGTCCTGTGACAGTGGGAACTGATGCTCTCCACTCTCTGTCCTGTGACAGTTGGAACTGGTGCTCTCCACTCTCTTTGGGAGTCTTCTGTCCGGCATGTGGACAATGTGGCCCGCCCATCGGAGCTGGTTGAGTGTAGACAGTGCTTCGATGCTGGGGATGTTGGCCTGATCAAGAACACTGACGTCGGTGCGTCTGTCCTCCCATGGGATTTGCAGGATCTTTCGGAGGCACTGTTGGTGGTATTTCTCCAGTGATGAGAGGTGTCTACTGTATATGGTCCACGTCTGTGAGCCATATCGGAGGGCGGGTATCATTACAGCCCTGTTGATCATAAGCTTGGTGCCAGATTTGAGGGCCTGATCTTCGAACACTCTCTTCCTCAGGCGGCCGAAAGCTGCACTGGCGGTGTTGAACCTTGTCTTCGATATCTGCCCTTGCTGATAATAAGCTCATGTGGTATGGAAAGTGGTCCTCATTGTCCAGGGCAGTGCCATAGATCTTGATGACTGGGGGGCATTGCTGTGAGGTGGGGTCAGGTTGGTGGAGGGCCTTTGTCTATTTGGATGCTAAACCCAGGAAAAATAACCCTAATATAATCCATCCGTTCTCACAGAGCCTGTTGTCTTCATTGGCCCCATCACATCGCTGAGGAACTAACTAACGGACTGTGATTCATGTTAATATGCTATCATTTGGACTGGAGGTTGGTTGATTCAATAAGATTACGATCTTACTAAAGTGGCCGAGATCACTGCTGCAATCAGGTGAAGACTGGGGGTTGTTGAAAGAAGAAAAAAGGGAAACTTACTGGTAGCTCTTCACGGCGGCTTTGAGACTACGCCTGGGGCTAGTAGTTCAGTTGTTTTATTTGTGTTTCTTTTATAGTTCTTAAAAAGTATAAGAAAAGCATGGCCCTCTATGCAAACATTCGACTGCTGTTGTCATTATGGCCCGCAGTTCACAACCAGAAAAAAAACGACCATTATATAAATTGCATTTCCTAAGACTGCAATCGCCTTGCTAATTCTCTGGTGCCTTGTAATCCCAAAGGCAGAGGCAGGGCTAAAAATATCAGTGCTCAGCCCCTGGCTGCATTTAGCTCGAATAGAATTGGCAATTAATCTATAAATGAGACAGCAGCTTCAATCGCTAATAAGTATTCTCAGCACTCCCGATAGCAATGTGACCTTGTTTAGTCTAGTTCTTGAAGAGAATGCTTCAAAGTTTTCACAGCAAGTCACTTCCCAAACATTTGTTACAACACATTATGGCGCAATAGAGGGCGCAATGGCAAAACGACGCTAGACACTGCGTCGGTTTAAAAGAGGCCAAGTTTCCGCGCAAACTCATTTGTGTAAGGTCGATCGTAAAACCTCCCGGGAGTCAGCGCAATTGAGCATCATCATCGAACGTAATCAATTATTGACTTTAAACATGGCCAATGGGGCCTCAAGATTACTGAATTAAACTCATTAAAATGGGGAGTCTAGAAATAGGGGATCACAGTCTCAGAATAAGAGCAGAATAGGATCAAAAGCGGGAAAGTGGGATTAGGCTGGATGTGTCTTTGTCAGCCGGCGTGAACATGGCCTCCTTCCGTGCTGTAAATTTCTATGAAGAAGGGGTCAGTAATTTAGGACTGAGATGAGGAGAAATTTCTTCATTCAGAGGGTGGTGAATCTTTGGAATTCTCTACCCCAGGAGGCTATGGAGAGACACAGTTGTTGAGTATATCCAAGGCAGAGATCAATACTAAGGATACTAAGGGAATCAAGGGATATGGGGATAGGGCGGAAAGGTGGAGTTAAGCTAGAAGATCAGCCATGATCTCATTGAATGGCGGAGCAGGCTTGAGAGGCCGAATGGCCTCCTCCTGCTCCTAATTCTTATTTAAACTGAAAATGTGTTCCAATAATTGCTGCAGCTGAAGAAACAGACCAATCAGTGGTTTCAACTGACTGCTGGGCGCAGGTCTCGTGTACCAAGGGCAGAACAATTGACTGCTCATTTAAACTGAATTTAAAAGTAACAATAATATAGGGCAGGTTAAATACACTTCCACAGGCAGCTCATCCCACCAGCCCTGGATGGTCATTTTATATGGGTGGCTAGATGACTCGAGTGTTATGTCAGCATAAATGCTGAAACATTGGGCTCAATTTTCCCCAATGCTGTTTTTTGGCATATTTCAAGAGTTACGCCCGTGCTGTTTAGCCCCGACTACTCCAAAATAAAACTTGCAAGTTTCCCCATTCTAATTTTTGAAATTGGCGCCGTGCAGCCTGTCCTTAAGTTTCGGGGGGTGGAGCCTAATGTCTGTGCCAAAAAAACGATGCCTCCCTCCTTCTGTACAAGCGCGAAAAAAAAAGAAGTTTTTTTACGTGGCTGCTATGGGCGCGCATGCCCAGTATGCCTCCCGGTCTGCATTCGGCCATTTTTAAAGAGCCAGTTTTGTGTGAAAACTTTGAGTGCTGTGTGAGAACTTTAATTCTCAGTGGAAAAATCGGAGCTGCAATATGTAACATGGCTCAAGGACCAAGAATTTCTCACAAGAGGAAGTGGAGGCACTAGCTACTGTGATGGAGTGCAGATCGAATGAGCTGGACACCAGCAGAGGTCACATAAAAGTTTCACCAAAAGAAATGAAGAAACGCTGGAACCAACTTGCAGAAGATTACTGTGCAATGGTGACCACGCTGAAGTCTGGAGGCCAGTTATAAAAAAAGTAGCAAGACCTTGATCAAGTAGTTAGTGTAAGTAATATTTTCATTTATTCACTGGAATTGCAATTATAAATGTGACCGTCTGTATGTCCCACCCAGCAGAAAGACACCCTCTCTAAAAAGTTATATTTTATCTTTGCAGAGGAAGGTGGCACACAACAAAAGAGAGAGAACTCGAACAGGAGGAGACCCGGTAAATCTGCAGCCACTGACATCCTTGGAAGACAGGGTCGCTGCTTTGATGGGTCCTGTTTTATCTTGAATAAAGAGTCAGACTAGGTATTGCAAGCTCAAAGTAAGGTGTGACCGTAGTCCTTTATTACAGATCTCAGAGTACCTCTCCAACCTATATACAGGTGCTCCCAAGGGATTGTGGGATCCCTTGGGACTCCAGGGGATAAGCCCTCTGGTGGTTAGACATGGTATTTACAGGTTTACATACATAACAACACTGCCCCCCCCCCCCCCCACCCCCAAAGTCATTAGTGTAACTATTTACAATGTGAGTCGATCTGGGGCCTTCCTTTCCCTAGTTGATCGTCTCGGTGCAAATGCTGGTTTTGGTGCATCGTTTGTTGGGCCCTCGCTGGGCTGCTGCGCAGCTGGCCTTGCTGGGGGTGGTGAGTCCTGCTGGGCTGCTGCGGGTGATGAGTTCTGCTTCGTGGTCAAGCGCTGGGTCGGTTGCCACTTGTGTGTGTGTTGGAGGGCCGAAAAAGGCAGAGTCTATTGTGGGTTGTTCTGGCTAGTCCGTGAATCTGAGTTTGGTTTGGTCCAAGTGTTTCCTGCAGGCGAGTCCATTTGAGAGTTTGACCACAAACACCCTACTCCCCTCTTTGACCAAAAAGGTGCCAGGAAGCCACTTGGGACCTTGTCCATAGTTCAACACAAATACAGGATCATTTATCTCGATTTCGCGTGACACATTTGTGCAATCATGATATGTATTCTGTTGAACTCGGCACTGGTAAAGCACGGCCCATTGTCACTCACAAAGACATCAGGCAGGCCGTGCGTGACAAACATGGCCCGTAGGCTTTCAATGGTGGCAGCGGACGTGCTTGCCGACATTATCACACATTCAATCCATTTGAAGTATGCATCTACAGCCACTAAGAACATTTTTCCCAAGAATGGGCCTGCATAGTCGACATGGACCCTGGACCATGGTTTGCAGGGCCAGGACCATAGACTTAGTGGCGTCTCCCTGAGTGCATTGCTTAACTGTGAACATTTGTGCATGCAGGACTCTAAGTCTGCATCGATACCGGGCCACCACACATGGGATCTGGCTATCGCTTTCATCATTACGATGCCTGGGTGGGTGCTGTGGAGGTCACTAACGAAGGTGTCTCTGTCCTTTTTTGGCACCACTACCCGATTACCCCATAGGAGGCAGTATGCCTGTATAGACATTTCACCTCTGCGCCGCTGGTACGGCTTTATTTCTTCCTGCATCTCTAACGGGACACTAGACCAACTCCCGTGGAGCACACAATTTTTTACTAAGGAAAAAAGGGGTCCTGGTTCGTCCAGGTTCTAATCTGTTGGGCAGTAAAAGGTGATTGCTCACTCTTGAATGCTTCCATTACCATGACTAAATCTGCGGGCTGTGCCATCTCCACCCGTGGGGGGCAATGGCAGCCTACTGAGAGCATTGGCACAGTTTTCTGTGCCTGGCCTGTGGCGTATGGCGTAGTTGTATGCGGACAACGTGAGTGCCCATCTCTGGATGCGGGCCAATGCGTTCGTATTTATCCCCTTGCATTCAGAAAAAAGGGATATAAGTGGCTTATGGTCGGTTTCCAATTCAAATTTGAGCCCGAACAGATATTGATGCATTTTCTTTACCCCGTAAACACATGCTAACGCTTCTTTTTTGATCATACTGCAGGCTCTTTCAGCCTGAGACAGACTTCTGGATGCATAAGCAACCGGTTGCAATTTTCTAAATTCATTAGCTTGTTGCAATATGATATGTCCTTACTATACAGTATAAATGCACACGAGGCCCATGCTTGAGAGAAGGTCACTCTGTGACCAGTTAGCTTTATTACCATGACCTTGAGTGATGAAGGTGGGTGGCGCTTCCCCTTTTATACCTGAAAGTCCAGGTTAGTAGTATCTCCCACAAGTTCACCCCCTTATGGTCAATGTTCTCAAGGTGTACAACTTAGGTCAGCTTATACATGGGTTACAATGATAGTTGAATACATGACACAATACACACCCGACCCCGTATGACAATGCTTACGCTTACCCGGATCGTACAACACAAGCAATTTGTTTGAGCATAACAGTTTCCTAGCTTTCTCAAAGGCATTTTCTTGGCTTTTACCCCATATCCATTCATCTCCTTTACGCAGTTCTAACATGTGCTAAGACCCGGTAAGAAGTTACCAAAATAATTCAGGAGTCCAAGAAATGACCGCAGCTCCGTCACGTTCTGTGGTCTCGATGCATTCTTGATTGTCTCCGTCTTCGAATCGGTGGGCCTGATGCCATCTGCTGCAATTCTTCTCCCCAGGAACTCCACTTCAGGCACCAGGAAAATGCGCTTCGAGCGTTTTAGCCTGAGCCCCACACGAGTGAGCCGACTAAGAACCTCCTCCAGGTTCTGCAGATGCTCGACGGTGTCCCGACCTGTAACCAAGATATCGTTCTGGAAAACCACGGTGCGCGGGACCGATTTCAGCAAGCTTTCCATGTTCCTCTGGAATATCGCTGTAGCTGATCGAATCCCAAACGGCATCTGTTGTAAATGAAGAGATCTTTGTGCGTGTTGATGCAGGTGAGGCCTTTCGATGGTTCCTCCGGCTCCTGCTTCATGTAAGCCGAGGTCAAGTCCAGCTTCGTGAACGTTTTTCCTCCTGCCAGTGTCCCAAATAGGTCATCTGCCTTCGGTAGCGGGTATTGATCCTGCAATAAGAAACGATTGATAGTTATTTTCTAATCACCACAGATTCTTACAGTGCCGTCTCCCTTGAAGACCAGAACAATTGGACTGGCCCACTCATTGAATTCGATCGGCGAAATGATGCCCTTTCATTGCAGCTTGTCCAACTCGATCTCCATCCTTTCTCTCATCATGTAAGGTACCACTCTCGCCTTGTGATGGATGGGTCGGCCCCTGGAATCAAATGGATCTGCACTTTTGCTCCTTGGAACTTCCCGATGCCTGGTTCGAACAGTGAGGGGAACTTGTTTAGGACCTGGGCACATGAGGTGTCATCGATGGACGAAAGCGCTCGGACGTCGTCCCAGTTCCAGCGTATCTTTCCCAGCCAGCTCCTGCCGAACAGCGTGGGGCCATCGCCCGGTACCATCCAGAGTGGTAACTCGTGCATCACTCCATTGTAGGAGACCTTTACGTAGCACTGCCGATTATGCGAATCAGGTCCTTTGTGTACGTTCTCAGTTCAGTACGAATGGGAGTCAGGACTGGCCTTGAGGCCTTGCTGCACCACAATTTATCGAAAGTCTTTTTGCTCATTATGGACTGGCTTGCGCCCGTGTCCAGCTCCATGGACTCCGGGAGTCCATTTAATTCAACCTTCAGCATTATCGGGGGACACTTTGTGGTAAATGTGTGCACCCCATATACCTCTGCATCCTCGGTCTGAGGCTCTAGTTTGTCGTGATCCACCGTGGATCTGTCCTCCTCTGCAACAGCTCACCTGCACATGCGTTGGAGGTGTCCCATTGTTCCACAGCCCTTGCAAATGTATCCTTTGAAGCGGCATGAATGGAAACAATGATCACCCCCGCAGCACCAACAAGCTGTTAATGGCTTTGTATTCACCACCCTTGATGGTGGACTCTGAGTCATCTACTGACGTGCAGCTGCAGGCGTGTAAGTCCTGCCCTGTACATTTCGATTCGAAAACAACGTTACTTTGTTCAGAGTACTTGCAGCAGCACGAGTGTGCTGAGAAATTTGTTTGGTATTGTCACTGGTGGCGATAAATGCTTGGGCTATCGCTATGGCTTTACTCAAGGTTGGGGTCTCTACAGTCAAAAGTTTGCGAAGTATTACTTCATGGCCAATACAAAGTACAAAGAAGTCCCTGAGCATGTGCTCCAAGTGTCCTTCAAATTCGCAATGTCCTGCAAGGCGACGTAGCTTGCCACTTCCTGGCCTTCAGACCTCTTGTACGTGTAGAACCGATACCTCGCCATCAGAACGCTTTCTTTCGGGTTTAGATGCTCCCGGATCAGTGTGCACACATCTCATCGTACGACTTTTCTGTGGGCTTCGTTGGAACGAGCAGGTTTTTCATGAAGCCATCCGTTGGTGCCCCACAAATGGTGAGGAGGATCGCCCTTCATTCGATAGCATTCGCTTCTCCTTCCAGCTCGTTGGCCACGATGTATTGATCGAGTCGCTCCACGAAGGTTTCCCAATCATCTCCCTCCGAAAATTTCTCCAGGATGTCCACGGTTCTCTGCATTGTTGCAGTGGGGTTCGTCATCTGTATCTCATCGCCAGTTGTTATATCTTGAATAGTCAGACTAGATACTGCAAGCTCAAAGTAAGGTGTGACCGTAGTCCTTTATTACAGATCTCAGAGTGCCTCTCCAGCCTGTGAGGCCTCCTTATATACAGGTGCTCCCAAGGGATTGTGGGATCCCTTGGGACTCCAGGGGATAAGCCCTCTGGTGGTTAGACATGTTATTTACGGGTTTATATACATAAGAGGTCCTGCCTGGAGAAAAGCAACCAATGCTGCATAAGCTGGGCCCACACTCGAGGGAGAGGGTAAGTCCTGCAAATTCCACAGTCTGGCTTTGCTAAATGTTAAGTACTGCGCGGGCTAGCCATGCTTCGGTCTCCGTCAGCTACGCTTCGGTTGATGCAATGTGCTATCATTCATCGTGGTCCTTCAAATCAGCCTGCTGCCTGCGCTGTGTGAGCCTACTCATGCTATCCTGTCCCCTCCTCTGCTGCTAACCATTTGTCTGTTCTGTTATATTTTGCACAACTTGAGGCCAACCCTGACAATCATGAAGCCGATGCAGAAGAATAATCAGATGTGGATGAGCCTGTAGAGGAGAACATCTTCCAATCACAACTTCCAGACCAAAAGCATGGGAGTGAGGGAGAGGGAGAGGGTGAGGGTGAGGGGAAGGATGAAGTTCCTACTCTTGTACTCACTTTGGAGGAGGTGCAAGTGCTGCCCATTGAGATGCCAGCCCCTTTCCTAAATGGTACGAGTGTTGGGACATTCCATGATTTCCCACCATTCGAGGCTGGGGGTTCTAGTGGGATGCAGCGAGGCACACCCAGTACCCACTCTGTGAGGCTGGGGATTCCAGTGGGATGCAGCAAGGCACACCCAGGGCCTCACCGTCCCAGGCTGCGGGTCCCACTGGAATGCTGCGAGCCATACCCAGGGTGAGGAGGGAAAGAAGAACTCGAGCGCGCTCTCCTGAGGTGCAGGATCTAACAGATGTGTATCAGATGATGGCAACGAGTGCGGAGAGCATTGACCTTATGCGATCACTCCTGGACACCATCAGTGGGGTGGGTGATGAGGTATCGGGACTGTTGGGAGAAGTAACAACACATGAGAAATGGGACCACTGTCCGGGCACATGAGGGAGGAAATGTCGGAGGTAGCTGATACACAGCCGGAGAACACGAGGGAGGGAATGTCGGAGGTAGCTGGCACACTGTCGGTAAACATGGGGGAGGGAATGTCGCAGGTAGCTCATATACTGTTGGTGAACATAAGGGAGTGAATATTGCAGGTAGTTGAAACTGTCAGGGCTCATGAGGAAGGGGATGTCGGAGTTAGCTGCTGCAATAAGGGAACACGCCCAGACCCCATGGCCATTGACGGAATCAACTGCCACTCCCACTCCAATCCTCAGACCAGCCTCTGAAGAGGCCCAAGCCAGGTCTTCAACATTACTGCCTGCCCACGCACCCCTCCATCAAGAAGTGCGCATTACCCAAGATGCTCGAAAGAATAAGCTTGGTACCAACCTGAGAAACGCTGTGCCACCACCTGCGGGCAGGGGTGAAGTCACCAAGACCAAGCGCAGCGGGCGGGTTTAGAATAAGGTGGCGGAGAGATGGGTGCAGCCTTTCTTTGCTGCTGCTGTTTTTATTGTTATTATTGTTGTTACTGTTGTAACTGTTCTCAAATTAAAAGTTTTTTGTAAATTTAGAAGTTTAAAAGTTTGTAAGTGAATTAAAATTAGTAAGTGATCTTAACTGAAAACTTTAAAGTTTGATACAAGAATAATTTTATTACAGTGAAGTTAAGTACAAATAAGTGTTAAACTTTTCAATAAAATATATTTTAAATTATAACTGAATCATTTCCATTATTTGTTCTATTATTAACAGAACTTTTTGAACTAAAAAAGAATTATTTCCATTATTTGTTTCATTAACACATCACAACATTATGGAACAGGTCCAAACAGTAAACATGGTCCATGTGGAATAGTTGCCGCTGAGCCTTCAAGCAGCAACACGTTCACGGATGAGCTGCTGGCGCAAGGCTCGAGCAATCATTAAAGCCCTCCTCCGCTATTGTGCTCTGGGGGTTCAGGTACTTGCATGGTTTCCTCTTCCTCTTCCTCATGTGCATGTTCCTCCTCATCATCAGCTACTCTCACCTCAGGTGGGCCTTCTACTATCAGCTGCTGCTGCCTCATGATGGCTAAGTTATGCAGCATTCAGCACACAACAGTGAACTGACCGACAATCTCAGGAGAGTATTGCAAGTAGCCTCTGGAATGGTCCAGGCATCGGAAACACTGCTTCAAGATGCCAATGGTCCTCTCTAGTGTGCTGCGTGTCGCAATGTGCGACCTGTATTCCCAGTCAGCTTCCGTCCAGATTACACGTAGAGGTGCCATGAGCCAGATGGCGAGGCCATACCCTTTGTCTCCCAGCAGCCAGTTCTGCCCTTCTGGCTGCTGCTGAAACATGACAGATATAGTGCTCTCACATAGGATGAACGCATCATCGGTGCTCTAAGGGTATCTCGCATCAACTGCCATGATGCGATGCATGTCATCACAGACGAACTGCATATTCACGAAGTGGAAGCCTTTTCTGTTCCTGTACATCTCAGAATCTTTCAAAGGTGCCCGCAAGGCGATGTGGGTACAATCAATGCAGCCCTGTACCTTTGGGAGGCCAGCAATCCTGGAGAAGCCCACAGCCCTGTCACGCATTGCCTGGGCAGTCATGGGGAACTTTATGTAGTCACTCCTCCAGGCATATAGTGCAGCAGTCACCTGCCGAATGCAGATATGTCTTGCATGTTGAGAAATGACGCACACATCCCCAGTTGTAGCCTGGAATGATCCAGATGCATAAAATGAAAGTGCAGCTGCAAACAGATAGAAAGAGTTTCTATAGGTATATAAAAAGGAAAAGGGTGGCTAAAGTAAATGTTGGTCCCCTAGAGGACGAGATTGGGGAACTAGTAATGGGGAACATGGAGATGGCAGAAACTCTGAACAAATATTTTGTATCAGTCTTTACAGTAGAGGACACTAACAATATTCCAACAGTGGATAGTCAATGGGCTATAGGGGGGGAGGAACTTAATACAATCACAATCACAATCACTAAGGAGGTGGTACTCAGTAAGAAAATGGAACTAAAGGCAGATAAATCCCCTGGACATGATGGCTTGCATTTTAGGGTCTTAAGAGAAGTAGCGGCAGGAATTGTGGATGCATTGGTTATAATTTACTAAAATTCCCTGGATTCTGGGGAGGTCCCAGCAGATTGGAAAACTGTAAATTTAACGCCTCTATTTAAAAAAGGAGGCAGACAAAAAGCAAGAAACTATTGACCAGTTAGCCTAACATCTGTGGTTGGGAAAATGTTGGAGTCCATTATTAAAGAAGCTGTAACAGGACATTTGGATAAGCAAAATTCGATCAGGCAGAGTCAACATGGATTTATGAAGGGGAAGTCATGTTTGACAAATTTGCTGGAGTTCTTTGAGGATGTAATGAACAGGGTGGATAAAGGGGAACCAGTGGATGTGGTATATTTGGACTTCCAGAAGGCATTTGACAAGGTGCCACATTAAAGGTTACTGCACAAGATAAAAGGTCACGGGGTTGGGGGTAATATATTAGCAAGGATAGAGGATTGGCTAACTAACAGAGAACAGAGTCAGGATAAATCGTTCATTCTCTGGTTGGCAACCAGTAACTAGTGGGGTGCTGCAGGGTTCAATGTTGGGACTCCAACTATTTACAATCTACATTAATGACTTGGAAGAAGGGACTGAGTGTAACGTAGTCAAGTTTGCTGACGATACAAAGATGGGAGGAAAAGCAATGCGTGAGGAGGACACAAAAAATCTGCAAAAGGACATAGACAAGTTAAGTGAGTGGACAAAAATTTGGCAGATGGAGTATAATGTTGGAAAGTGTGAGGTCATGCACTTTGGCAGAAAAAAAATCAAAGAGCAAGTTATTATTTAAATGGAGAAAGATTGCAAAGTGCTGCAGTACAGCGGGACCTGGGGGTACTTGTGCATGAAACACAAAAGGATGGTATGCAGGTACAGCAAGTGATCAGAAAGGCCAATGGTATCTTGGCCTTTATTGCAAAGGGGATGGAGTATAAAAGCAGGGAAGCCTTGCTACAGCTATACAAGGTATTGGTGAGGCCACACCTGGAATACTACGTGCAGTTTTGGTTTCCATATTTATGAAAGGATATACTTGCTTTGGAGGCAGTTCAGAGAAGGTTCACTAGATTGATTCCAGGGATGACGGGGTTGACTTATGAGGAAAGGTTGAGTAGGTTGGGCCTCTACTCATTGGAATTCAGAAGAATGAGAGGTGATCTTATCGAAACGTATAAGATTACAAGAACAAGGTGGATGCAAAGAGGTTGTTTCCACTGATGGGGGAGACTAGAACTAGAGGGTATGACCTTAGAATAAGGGGCCGCCCATTTAAAACTGAGATGAGGAATTTCTTCTCTCAGAGGGTTGGAAATCTGTGGAATTCGCTGCCTCAGAGAGCTGTGGAAGCTGGGACATTGAATAAATTTAAGACAGAAATAGACAGTTTCTTAAAAGATCGGGGGATAAGGGGTTATGGGGAGCGGGCAGGGAAGTGGAGCTGAGTCCATGATCCGATCAGCCATGATCTTATTGAATGGCGGAGCAGGCTCGAGGGGCCGTATGGCCTACTCCTGCTCCTATTTCTTATGTTCTTATGTAACCTTTACTTCAACTGACAAAGCAGTCCCCCTGACACTTCTAGGCTGCAGGTCTGCTTTTACTAACTCTCAGATCTCAGTTTCAACTTCTTTGCTGAAACGCAGCCTTCTCACACAGTCTGCATCATTCAGGTGCAGGTATGAACACCTTTCTCGATATATCCGATGTGGGTAAGGCCTCCTGCCCATCATCCTACTTGCTCTGAGGTTCCTCATGCGATGATGTCTAATCAATCTTCTCCTCCGCAGCACAATGTTGCAGAAGGCTTGTACAAGGTATGGCATTGTCAGTATTGCCCCCATAATTAAATTGTAGCTTTTGCAAGCTCAAAACAGCAGGAGAAAACACTGAAACCTTCTTTCCTCTCTCTCTCTCCTCAAGGTCGACGCCGTAGTATGGACCACACACTGGTCTGCGCATGTGCAATAGGCTTGCTTAGAACTGGAAGCTAGACATTCAATGAATACATCTGGGGCAACGAAGTCTAATGCAATTCTTTGATTTTTGATCTTTTTCAAAGCACCACCCCATCACTGACCGAACGTCTCCTCACCGGGCTCGAGGGTTGGCCAGAGAATTGCTTCCTCGCCCAGACACAGGGGCTCAGCGTCCACCAGCAGCCCCGCTCAGCCCCCTGCCCCCGGGCTTCTTTTGAAGCTGCTGTTGAGCCCAAGCGTTCTCATCCCTTCAGTTCGGCTTCTACCCCACCCCAACCCCCCCGGGCTTCTTTTGGAGCCGAGCTGCGAAACCGTGTCTGGGTGAGGGAGCGATTCTGCCGTCCGACGCTCCGACCCTTGAGCCCGGTGAGGAGATGTTAAGTGGTGGCATGGTACTTTGAAAAAAAAATCAAAAATTAAAGAATTGCATTAGACTTCCATTTTCTCCCTTTTGACTTTGAAAAAATTAAGTTTCATAATGCATATTCTTTGTCTTCTTGACTCCCCCCAAAACTTCGCCTAAAAACAATGGTGCCTTTCTGCATCGATTTTTTATAATGGGCGCTGGTTTTTCTTAAGTGCCCAGAAGGTTTTTTGGGAGTGCTCACATAAGGCTGCCCTAGGAGAAATGTAAGTTGGCCAAACTTGCATAAATGTGGAAAAACTGGTGCAGACTTCAGCAGTCCTATGACGCAAAAAAATACTAACCTAAAAAAATCGTTTTTAACTGAGTCACGCTGGTGCGGAAACTTTGGGGAAACTTGGATATTTTAATTTACGCCAAAAAAAGTGGCGCACGGCAAAAAAACGCCGCAGATAACTGAGGAAAATTGAACCCATTGTGAGGGCATCTAACTGACAATAAAAGCACCTAATTTTAATATAATGAACTGTAAACTGGCAAGCAATTCTGGGGTGGTAAATGGATAGGAATCTGGCAGAGTGAATCCCCGCACCATTTACCCAACTGGTTGCACTCACTTTACACCAGTTAACCACTTGTACAATCTATCCTGAAATGTTATATAATCGGTACGTTAAAAGTTGTGCATCGAGCGTGCACTGTGTCACACACATCTCCTGTTGTGCATTTATCGTCACGTTTTTGCACTCACATTTTGTTGATTGCATCAAAGGGAAACAGTAGCAAACTGAAAGTGAAGAGCAGGAAACACATCATTCAAAAGCAGAGAAAGTGGCAAAGAATTGCTAATGAGAAAGTATTGAGGACTGTGGAAAGTAAATAATCCTCGATGACTAGTAAGTAGAACCTATCACTAAAAAAAAGAGGGAAAAAAGTGCTTTTTGGAAAAGAAAATCACACCTGTCCTTTATTTCCCCTCATTAACTGAAATTTCTAAACCAAAAATAGGGTTTTAAACAAGTTAAAATCAAAAATTCTATATTTCACAATAACAATTAAAGTTCTCCTTTAAATTTCCTTTTTTAATACCGCCATTTGAGTATTTACTTGAAAGCCTCAGCCTCTCCCAAAAGCCTGAACTTGGACCTGATATTTTTGCCTTGGACTATGATCATGTTAGTTGAAGCGGATCTTGTAGTCGGAGCAATATGCAGAGTGCACTACTTGCACAGGATCCATCAGAAGCAGGTAGTCAGTCCAAAAAGATATGAAGAAAGAGAGACTGCCTGTGCATATCTATGTTTTATAAATTTATATACACATACACACGAGAGAGAGAAACCCAAATAGGCACAGAGATCAATTGATTGCACACTGATTATAGCCATTGTTTGTTCAAATTATAAATAATCTATTTCTCAATACAAAAGTCAATGGGCCCAAGTTTCCACATGATTTGCGCCTGATTTTTAGGAGCAACTGGTGGAGAATGGATTATCTTAGAAATCGCAATTCTCCACATTTTTTTTTCTGCAGTTCTAGTCAGGTAAAACAGTTCTTCTTTGGAACAGAATTTTTTCTTCAAAAGGGGGCGTATCCAGCCACTGACGCCTGATTTGAAAGTTTCCACAGTGAAAACGTACTCCAAACTAAAGTAGAATGGAGCAAGTGAAGATTTTTATAGAACTGAAAAAACCTGTTCTACACATTAAAAAATCAGGCGCAGGTTACAAATTAGGTGTCCAGAACGAGGTGGGGGGGGGGGGAGGGGGGGAAGGGAACTCATTAAATTCTACAATAAATCCTTATTTATACTTCTACAAATATTATACAAATAAATCCAACCTGAATAAACATTTATAAGCAAAGAAAAGATTAAATAAACCATCTTCCTACCTGTGTGAAAGTGCTTCAGGCAGGCCTTTCGGGACCGAAGGCTGAATGGGCCGGCCCGAGACTTCGGGCAGGGCCCGTCCCCAGCACCAGATTTACAGGTAGCTGGCGTTGGGTCGGGTCGGGGAGGTTCGGTTCGGTTCGGGTCAGGGGGGAGGGAGGTCGGATCCGATCCAGTCCGGGAGCGGGAGTCGGGTCGGGTCGGGTCCAGTGGGGGGGGGGGGTCGGGTCGGATCGGGGGGCGGGAGCGCGGGTCGGGTCGGGTCCAGTCGGGGGGGTGGGGAGCGGGAACAGGAGCGCGGGTCGGGTCGGGTCCAGTCGGGGAGCGGGAACAGGAGCGCGGGTCGGGTCGGGTCCAGTTGAGGGGGGGGGGGGAGAGCGGGTGTCGGGTCTGGTCCGGAGGCGGGGGGGGTGCGGGGAGCAGGTGTCGGGTCTGATCGGGGGGTGGGGGGGGGGGGGGGAGGGAAGCAGGAGCTGGCCGTGGGAGGAGCCTTATTCACGCAGCCCCAGTGAGGCCATTCGGCCAGGGCTAGGGGCTGCGTGCTTCGGGCCCCTCCCACACAGTTTCGGGCGCCTGGAGCTACTGAACATGCGCGCCCACTGTAGCGCGCATGTGCAGAGGTCCCGGCACTGTTTTCAGTGCAGGGACCTGGCTCCGCCCCCTACAGCTGCGCCGAGGGCCAGAGGACCTGCAGGGAGGTGGAGAATACGGAGGATTTTTTTAGGCGCACTTTGTGGCGCGAAAAACGGGCGTCCAGGTCGGGACTGCGCCGTTCTAGGCGCGTGTGGAAACTTGGGCCCTATATTTCAATATATCAATATTTCTGTTTGCGTTCTTGAAAATTATTTGAATACCAACTGGGCAATAAACATAAATAAAAAATAATTTTGTTACTTCAGAAAGCATGTCAAGTAGAGATATCGCATATACATAATATCTATATATACACACATATATACATAATATATACACACACACACACTTATACATAATATATACACACAAATATACACATAATATATACACACACACACACACATATACATAATATATACACACGCACACATACATAATATATACACATGTAATATATACATATATATATATGTAATATATACATCCACGCGCTGTTGCTGGGGGCAGAAATGAATTTCGGGTCCGGGGCACTAACAGGGTGATGCACACGGCGATGACGCCACGATCTCCGGGCGCAGGAGGTCAAGCGCAACACCATAGTGCCGCTGCTAAACTCCCGCCCAATATGGCGGGAGTCGATGTCAGCGCCGTGCCCGGTCACAAAAGGCATTTGTGGGGACGCTAACGGAGGCGCAAATGCAATGAATTTCTATAAAGTTTTGTTTCATTTTTAAGTGATTATAAACTTTCTCCCGAAAACTCAGAGGAATAAATATATCCATTTAAATAGCCATTTCTCACATCTCTCAAACATCTTAAAATGTATCCCCACAATGAATTAGTTTGATTGTCAGTAACTGTGATATATAGGCAGATGTGACAGACATACACCCAGCGCCAAAACCCCCCAAAGTAATTGTACCGAAAGGACCAGGGCAAAAACCAACAGCCTCCGTAATTTAATGTTGGCCTTTTTCTTTGCTCCCCAATTGGTGCTGCCTGATGCTGACTGATTGCCCAGGGTCAACTGCTCGCCAAACCTTGGTAACTGTCATTACAAATGGTGCTTCTGGGAATTCCCCGAGCATGTAAAAGAAAGGGGAAACAGAAACACAATGTGTTTCGTTGTCTGCCCTGAACAATCTGCAGTTTTTTTAAGGACGTGCATTAAATCCAAGTTACAATATTATTGTTTGTTAACTAATGTTGAATCCCAGAATCAAATCAGGAACATAATATATTTCCCATGTGTGTTATCCTAACAAAAAGAGCATTTATTTCAAAACAAGCTCCCTTGGTCAACTCCACTGTGTGCAATAAAAGGAGCATAACTTATTCAACTGACTCCAAACGTATCAAAGTTTGTTTGGACTACTCAGTTAATGTGCTGCCTTTTCTGTAAAACACATTTTGTCACCTCAGGTAGACACTGTCATGTTTTTCTTAAGTGGGATTAGAATCACTAAAGTGGTATATATCCACAGAAAGAAGTGTATTTCTTAAAATAAAACAATATACACAAGCTAATAACCATATTGTCCAAAACCTTTCAATGTTTGACCCCAACTCATTGAGGTAACTAAAGTCAGACTTGAAGAAACATGTTCCAAATTCAATCACAGCAGATATATCGGTGATATTACTACCACTGTACGTTTGTGCCGCACATGTCTGGGTGGGATCAGAATTAACGTTTATTGCGAATTAGTACGAAAAGCAAAATAAATATCAAATTGAAAATATTTATTCAAACCTCATGTTGACTCAGTGCATAAGTAGCGTGTTACCGACCCACACAGACCAGGAAAAATCTAACTTTGGACCACGGGCTGGTTTCAGTTTATTAGAACGATACCAGGAATGAAAAGGTTATGGTTAAGAAAAATTGCTTTTTTTTAATCCAAGGGAACAGAGAAGGTTAAGGCAGGGATCTGATGGAGATATTCAAAATTAAGTTTTGAGAGGGCAAATGATGAAAGGTTGTTTCTGCTGGTTGGTAAATTAGCAATGAGGAAGGCTGGAATAAGAATGCTTTACCATAGTTGGCTATTGAGGCAAAAACAAAGCAGCATTTAAAATGGAACTGAAGTGGAGTATTTAAATTAAACACGCGACACCAGGTCTGTGATTGAAGATTCAAGCAGTCTTTATTCGCACCGGTGGGGAGGTGACCTGCTAAGGGTCTAACCAGCGATCCAACGATACGTAGTTTCAAAATCTTTTACACACTTAAACGTACATGCACAACCTCGTTCATGGTCTTTTGGCACAATTTGATTAGTTTAAAGCCTGCGTGCACAGTGACTGGTTAATTTCCTTCCGCGTCACATAATCATGCACCTCTGTTTTCTGCCTAGCTTGCGTAACATTAAGGTACTGCCTTCATAACCGAAGAAATGTATGACTGATGTGGCCACAATCTATTGTCGTTAGCCTGACCTTTGCTCAGGCCAGGTGCTATCCTGTTAACAGTTCACTGTTGCCCCATTGTTCTGCTTTCCTACCCTCCTAGGCACCTTGTGGTTCCATTTCTAAGTCATGCAGCTTACCTCGGGTAGTTATTGCAAAGTCAACATGTTATTCTCAGCATTAGGTGAACTGCCTTTTAAGCGATCTAAAAGCTGACCACTTCAAACAGCCCGTTAGTTCATTTAAGCCCCAAGACCCCTTCTTAACCCTTTAATTATGGCAGAGCTTGAAAGCCCCATTTCAGAACGATATAAGTATTTGTAAAGGACGGATATAAAAGGATATGGGGAAGGGCAAAGAAGTGGTATTAGAGTAGTGGGCACGAGAGTATTCTGTGCTATCATTTCTAACATTCAACAAAATCAGACTTTCTGCTCTCGACTGCTATTCAGTGACTCCTGCTGAGTGCGCGTGCGTCAGGTGAGGGCAAGTTGTGATGGTTCTTAAAGTCGAATAGCCTACCAACACTCACTCAATGGCCATTTTTCCTCATCCCCACCCAGGGGACTTTAAACCAATGTGAGGTCAACTTTCAGGAGTGGAGAAAATTGGAGGAAAAACATTATTCACTTTCTTTTTCATTATTCTTGCTGGTCTATCCTTACAATTTGTTATGGCCTTCAAGTAATATTTTGGAAATCCAATTGCACCAGCATCACAGTGAGTTGCTGTGTTAGTGAATTATGCAGTCCTGCTCTGCAATACTTTTACTGTTTCACTAACATTCAAGCACTAAAATTGATAAATACTTTGACCAAGGTAATATCGAAAGCTCGTAAACAGCTTGAAAATAAATAATCAACAAGGATCAAATAATCAAAAAAGTGTCCGGGGCTTGAAAATATGTATTTGTGGATATTGGGTGTAAAGCATTTCAAATATCATTTGTCAAAATGGTTCCTTCTGAGCGAAGAGTTGAAGGTTGCGGCAAATGGGCTGCAGGGTTTTATACAGCAATGGGACATCTTGGGTTAATTAAAGCACTCGTATCTCACCTCATGTTTAATTATGTGCAGCTCCCCATTGTACAGTACAGCCTACATCAATCTCCATTGGGTACGTGGAGTGTGCATAAAGTTATTGCAGTTGATGTGACAACAATAAATTATAAGGTGCGGCAATCACATAAAGAACACTTATTTGGAGATGACAGATTTGTTGCTGCTGGCAAATGTTTACTCCACGTTTCCTCCAACCTCACAGCAATTTTTTTTTTGTGTCAAATCTTTGTTTTTATTACGTGGGATTCCAGGATTTCTACAGGCTCATGGGGGATCGCATTTCATGATTCCATTCATTTATAGTTGGGCCCACCAAAAGCGTAACCATCTGCAAAAGTACTTGAGGCCTACCCACAGGGACGTCCTGTCCCCATGTATGCCCTACCCACGTGCTCTCACTCAAACCAATCATTCTTGTTAACGGCCCAGAAATTGCGGTCGAAGGCTTCCTGCAGGCGGACTCCATCAACCCAAAAATTATTTTTTTAAAATCGCAAGTACCTGGTGGTCCCGGAGGAAGGTAGACTTGCGGTCCGAGCCCTCCGTTCGCAGTCCAGCCTATGGACCCACGTATTCCAGGAGCGTGTGCGCAACCTGGGATCACATAGGCCAGACCAACCAATTAAAATGGCGTATCCCCCCATTCACAGTAATGGTGAATTCCGGAGATCACCGTGTCTGTGAATGGGTTTACCCCCAAAAACACAAACATTTTAAATAAATAAGAAAAACACGTCACATATTTAAAATTAATTAAAAATGAAATGTTTTAGACAAAAAAATTGATTTTTTAAATATGTTTGACGAGGGAGAAAAATAAACTTACCTTAATGGACAGTGTTTTTAATATAAAAATTATTGATAACATTTTGTTTTTCTATCTTTTAAAATTCTTACGCTGGAAAAAGCAGGCCATACACTGGGCAGGAGTTGGGCAAATAGCCCAAATCTCTGCCCGTGAAGGCCCTTCTCCCGAGTATGGCAAATCACAAGTGCCTGTTCTCGGCGTATGCGCATCGCACGGAGAGGATCGGAACTTGTGGGGCCTCTTCGGGTGTGCGTGCATCGTATTCACCCGGAGAGGCCGCAATTTACGGCCAATACATTTGAACCAAATTGTCTGATTCAGTATTTCTCAAACTACAAGAGATTGGGCGCCCCCCCCCCCCCCCCCCCCCCAGCAGCATCCTCAGATAGAGGGCCTTTCATTTCTAGTCTGCAAACAAATACTCCGTTCTTCATTTCTGTTTACCTACTTTCTCTTCTGTCGCTTTCATCTCTTACTCTCCTCTACTTTCCGCTTCCTTTTTTACTTTCCCGTTTTCTTCTCTTTTGAGCTTCGATCTCTTTTGCCCATGCAACAGTTTTCTGAGACCAACATATTGCCCATTCATTCATTGGGATGTGGGCATTGCTGGCAAGACCAGCATTTATTGCCCATCCCTAATTGCCCTTGACAAAATGTTGGTGAGCTGCCTTCTTGAACCGCTACAGTCTTTGTGTGGTGAAGATGCTCCCACAGCGCTGTTAGGGAGGGAGTTCCAGGATTTTGATGAAGGAACGGCCGATATATTTCCAAGTCAGGATGGTGTGTGACTTGGAGGTGGTGGTGTTTTCATGTGCCCCTGCTGCCCTTGTCCTTCTAGGTGGTGGAGGTCGCAGGTTTGGGAGGTGCTGCTGAAGAAGCCTTGCAGGTATTTCTCTGTCTCTACACTGTGTCGCTCTCTGCTGGCTTCTTTGCACCCATGTCACGCTCAGGGCTCAGTGTTTTTATTAATCAGGGACCACTGCCTCACTGTCTTCCCCTACATTCGGGACTGTTGCAGGCACTCTACCTCGCTGACAGACAAAGGGAAAGAACTTGCGGTAGAGTTTCTGTTTTCGGCGCAATCGGGATATTGTGTCCAAAAGGTGCTGGTTAGGTTAGGCTTTAAGGTACCGCTAACATTCATTTGCATAACCACAAACGAAAGATCTTCCATCAACCAGCGCAATTGGGCAGCGTAATAGAATGTCAGTGTTTCTTTGTTTTACATTTCTGTTAAAAAGTATTCATTGATGTAGTTAAGAGTGGTAACATGGTGCAGTTTTATTTTTTGTGCCAGCTGTGGCTCAGTGGGTAGCACCCTTGCCTCTGAGTCAGAAGGTTGTGGTAAATCTAGGCTGACAATCCAGTGCAGTGCTGAGGGAGTGCTGCACTGTCGGAGGTGCTGTCTTTTGGATGAGATGTTAAACCGAGGCCCCGTCTGCTCTCTCGGTGGACGTAAAAGATCCCATGGCACTATTTCGAAGAAGAGCAGGAAGTTATCCCCAGTGTCCTGGCCAATATTTATCCCTCAATCAACATAACAAAAACAGATGATCTGGTCATTATCACATTGCTGTTTGTGGGAGCTTGCTGTGTGCAAATTGGCTGCCATGCTTCCCACATTACAACAGTGACTACACTGCAAAAGTATGTAATTGGCTGTAAACTGCTTTGAGACATCTGGTGGTTATGAAAGACACTATATAAATGCAAGTCTTTCTTTCTTTACAGCTGAAATTGGGTTTATCACAAAAAATAACTTTTTAATAAGCGTGTCAGCCTGTGAATAATCCAATTTAAAAATCGATGAAAATAACTTTAACAAACTATACTGAACCACTAGCTTCGTCGTTTCATTGATGTACACTAGTCAGTTTCTTAGTAAATTAAGTATTTTTTGTTATGAATAAAACTTTAAAAACGTGCCTCCTAGTGCCCTAAGAAAATGAGCGCGAGTTGAAGAGCATTGTGGAATATGGGTGTGGCCATTTCTGTGGGAGGGGCTTGATTCGGGCGAGTTAAATCTTGAACCTGTGAAAGATTGTGATAAACACGAGTGCAAGAGATTCTGGGCGTAACTCACTTACGTTTAAATTCCCCCATCTCTTGTGCTGGTTCAGCCGATTCAGCCCAGATTAGCGGAAACTCAACCTCCTTGTATTTATAGAATACATTTCACATTCCAAGAATGTCTAAAGTGCTTTACAGTCAATTAATTGCTATTGAAGTGCAGTTGTATTATGTGAGCAAATATGGCAGCCAATCTGCGCACACCATATCCCACAACTAGAAAATTAGATGAATGACCAGATTGCTTGTTTGGTGGTATTGGTTGAAGCCAGAACACTGCCAGTACTCCCCGGGATCATTGGATTAACGTCTCATCTGAAAGATGGCACCTTCAATAATGCAGCACTCCCTCAGCACTGCACTGAAACATCAGCACAGAGCAAGTGCTGGAGTGAGACCTGAACCCCAAACCTTCTGGCTCAGAGGTGGGTCTGGGAATCATATGAAGCTGGCTTTACTTTTATTATATATTTTTTAAAACATGAGAAACATTAAATTGGGCCACTTTTAACATAAAACGAGTGAGTCTGCAAATACATAACAAACGTACACTCCATGTACAGTCAGACACCCAGACCAGACACTCCACATACAGTCACACACCCAGACCAGATACCCAGATCAGACACTCCATGTACAGACACACACCCAGAACAAACACTCCACATACAGTCACACACCCAGACTGGACACTCCACGCAGTCACACACATCCAATGCCTTCGAACTTCCCTCAAACACCTCAGAGTCCTTCGCATATAATAACTTACTCTGAAAGGCAGTGACTGCAATGTAGAAGAATGCAGTCGCTATTTTGCGCACAGCAAGATCCCGTAAAAAAAGGCACAAACAGTTGGGGTCTCACATTAACGTCTCGTCTGAAGGACGGCAACTCTGTTAACACTGCATGTTTCTTAACTTGTTTAAAGTCCCGATTGACACATTTCTACTGTCCAATTGCCTGGAACTGATTTTAAAATCATTCTCATAATTACAACGTTTTGCTAGATTGGGTGCGGACCATTCATCAGAATATTATAATGATAGAATATAAAAATATTTAGGAGGGAGCCTGTGAGGTTTTATATCCCAATACATAGCAGCGGAGGCTGCATAAATCTCGCTGAGTGCAGTGTGGCACGTAACACACATCTGCAGCCTGATGCAATGGTCTCCGCCTCTGTCCGTTACAGTGGGCCTCAGTTATTGCAAGGCCCCAAGAGATGGTCAATTCACCCAGATAATTAAGAGTTCAAAAGGAACGAGAGCAAAGCAACAGCCGCACTGAAATCAAGCCTCCAGACCAGAAGCAGTCTCAACACTTCACTTGTCCTCGTCACTAGATGATCTATGGTAGAAAACCGCAGGTCCGTTTACAGAGGCGCTGTGCACATTGCTGGGGGAGGGGGAAGAGCCAGTCAATCACGCACAGTTTTCATTGCTGTGGCACCAGATCGATGGGGGAGGGGGAGGACAATTTTTGCAACTCGTTATAAAAATGTCAAACCATTTCCGAAGTCTTGTTCCCTTTAACTGCTACAAGGGCTCTGTAGTCAAAGGTTAAAAACCCCAGGTCCATCAATAGCGCGGTGGATAAATGGACTGTCGGGCGTGACACTGAATCTCACAGGTCACAAAGTCAGCAGGTTCGCCGGCTACACTGTCGTGTTAGCTTGCCTTAATCAGGTACATCGAATTACATGGGAGTTTACATCTAACAGGCCATTCGGCCCAACTGGTCTGTACTGGTGTTATACTCCACACAAGCCTCCTCCCACCCTATCAGCATATTCTTCTATTCCTTTCTCCCTCATGTACTTACCTAGCTTGCCTTGAATGCATTTATGCTATTCGCCTGAACTACTCGGTGTGGTAGCAAGTTCCACATATTGAGCACTCCCTTGGTAAATAGGACCCCCCTGAATTCCTTATTGGATTTATTCTTGTCTAGTTTATATTTATGGCCCCTAGTTTTGGGCTCCCCCCAAATGGAAACATCTTATTCACATCTACTCTATCAGACCCCTTCATAACTTTTAAAACTTCTATTAGGTCGTCCCACAGTCTTCTCTTTTCTAGAGAAAACAGCCCCAGTCTGGTCAGGCTTTCCTGATAGTCATAACCTCTCAGTTCTGGTATCAGTCCGGTAGCTAGAGTACGTCTAGATATTGGAGGAGAGGGCTGGGTAAAGCCAGTCAGAGTACCAACACCCGATCATCACCCAGTGACTCCCAATCGTCACCCAGTGACTCCCAATCGTCACCCAGTGACTCCCGATCACCACCCAGTGACTCCCGATCACCACCCAGTGACTCCTGATCACCATCCAGTGATTCCTAATCATCACCCAGTGACTCCTGACCTTCACCCAGTGACTCCTGCTGCAGTGTGAATGTGTGTGGTTGGTTGGGCAATGACAGAATTGAGCTTGGTTGTGATGCCCTATATGATCGGAGCCTTTCTTCCTTTTCAGACCGGGAGGTGGCTTAAGGGCGTTCGGCCATTTCTTTCTGTGGAAGACGACTTATGCGTGATCCCCACCCAAAATATCTGGGCGTCACCATGGACAGGATTCTCACCGATCGGCCTCCTCTCACCAACTCTGGCCAGAATGTAAAAAGCAGGGTGAATCCAGTGTGGAAACTCGCTGGAACATCATGGGGAGCACAGCCCGAACACTTCGCACCACATGGCCCTAGTCTACATTGCTGCAGAATACAGCTCTGCCTCATGATCCCGCACCCTCCACATAAAGATCGCAGACGTGCCGCTAAACGCTGCCATGAGGATGGTGTCACGTGCGCTCGGGTCCACTCCAACCGATTGGCTCCTGGTGCTGGCCCACATTGCCCCACCTGCCATTCACCGCGACCCCACCGTGCTCCGTGAGGTGGAAAAATCATGACTACCCCATTCACGAAGACTTGAAAAACCCATCACAAAAGCGCTTAAAATGGCGGCGGCCATTCTGGGAAACAGCAGCCAATATTATCTATCCAGACGGAGGGAATTGTGGGATGTGTGCAACATAAAGAGCCAACACCTCATCACTGACCCAACAGCAGAGGTTCCCGGCTTCCACCCCCCTCGGAAATAGTGGACCGCGCTCGACCCAATCCGCCCAGGGCACAGACAGTGCGACCACCTGCTCCACACGTGGAAGGTGAGGGACGACCTGAAGTGCGACTGTGGCCGTGAGTCCGTGGAACACGTCACATCCACGGGCCCACTGAGATCAGTTGCAAAATACACCTCATTTCTCCTCTCGGCATCACAGGAGGCCATTGAATGGAAGGCTAAATCGGACATCCAATACCAAAGTAGTAGTAGCTGAACAGCCTGTTGAGCCTAGGGCACTGAATGTCTTTAGGAAAATTAGCCTTTTTTAGGTGGCGCAGAGATAGTCCAGGAAGTAAAATGGGGCAAACAGGTCCTCCGCCAAAACTCCACCCTAAAAATGGCCGTCAATTTCCCGGTTGTGAAAGTCTATTTTGAAATTTGGGGTTCTAGTGCCCTTGCCAAAAGGGGGCACTTGATTTTACATTCCATCAAAATAGTTGTATAGCTGTTGCGCCTCCGGTAAATCCCCTCCGTGCCTTTCAGTTCTGCGCGGAGGGGATTCCTGTACGGGCTGCTCTTGCACGCTCTCCATTCTGCCATCCAGACATGCCATGGTGCACCATCTTGCCGTCCAGAGAAGCGGGGGCCCCTAGTGGAGTGCTCTCTATGTGGGAGTCCTCCCTTTATTTATTGTGGACTTGGTCTGGAAGGTGTTGCATGGGGCAGTCCCGTGCAATCAGTTTTTAAGTCGGTTCATAATCCGTCTGCAATTTCTGTGGTCTGGAGGAGTCCGTGTTCCATGTTTATGTGGAGTGTGCCCCTCTTCCATTATTTGAAGGGGCTGCTCCTCAATTTTTGGCTGCTCTTCAGTTCCACGCTCCTGATCTTTGGGCACCCTGTGTGGGGGGAGCGGGTAGGTCGGAGGGCCTCCTCGTGGGACTGTTGCTGGGCCTGGCAAAGGTGGCCATTAACAGATCCAGGCAGAAGGCAGTCGAGCGGGTTGTTCAGCCCGACTGCCTGCCTCTTTTCCGTGGCTATGTTCGCGCCAGGGTGTCCCTGGAGATGGAGCACGCAGTGTCCACCAGTATGCTCGCGGCCTTCTGCGAGAGGTTAGCACCGGAGGGAATTGAGTGCATCATTACCCCAGGCAACCAAATTTTAATTTGATTTAAGTTTCCTTTAAAAAGTTTTAATTGGAAATTTGTGGATTCTAGTGGCCTTACTAAAAGGGGTCACTTGATTGGATGTTACTTTAAAATAGTTGTAGAGCTGTTGCAATGGGAGTGGCTTAGCCAGTCACGTAATGTTCACAAGACTCAATAAAACCCCAGCCAGTTGGGTCTAGGTCATCCACGATGAAGTATGCAGTTGTGAGCCTAGTGGATGAACTGGTAATGTGTAGTGTGATTGTTAAACCTTTGTTAATAAACCAACTAGTTCTTAATAGCAATGTGTTGCTATGAATTCTTAAGCAAAGAACCCATGAAGCAAATACATTCCAGGGAGGAGGGGAGGAAAGAACAAAAGAGAAGGTCTGTGATAGGCAGGAGAGATTAAATGAAGAGCAGAATCATTCTTCGATTTATTAGATTTTTTGGATACGAAGAGAATCAAGGGATATGGGGATCCGACGGGAAAGTGGAGTTGAGGTCAATGATCAGCCATGATCTTATTGAATGGCGGAGCAGGCTCGAGGGGCCAAATGGCCGACTCCTGCTCCTATTTCTTATAAGCAGTACCTGCGGTCTGAAAAAAAAAATGGGAGCAGTGGTTCTGGTCTGAAATTGTTGAACGCGATGTTGAGTCCAGAAGGCTGTAAAATGCCTAATTGAAAGATGAGGTGCTGTTCCTCGAGCTTCATTGGAACAGTGGAGGAGGCTGAGAACAGAGAGGTCAGAGTGGGAGTGGGATGGAGGATTAAAATGGCAGAAGCTCGGCCTGCTAACCTGCACTGTCGGAGCTCACACACGAGAATAGCAGAGGGCGAGTGATGGTCAAACAATGGTCCCCACCCCACCCCCCGCCATCGTCCACCGCCCCATCCCCACGCCGAATCAGTGCCAATAAACTGCAATAAAAAAGCATCTTGAAGGATACCTTGTGATTAGAGAGAAACGCCCGCTCTTCTTTGACTTTGTGTATTTTGAACAATAAATAATGAAAAGGCAAGGATTACACAAGGGCAGTTACCTACTCTTTAAGCAGAATGCTTATTTGACGAGCAAGTCAAAATAGAAGTGCCAAAATAACCACTTTCCACGAGTGCATGCTCCTTTTTATGGAATGAAAACGAGTAAGCTTTGTAGGAAAATCAGAACCATATTCCAAGAGTCCCTTATTGTGTGACCTTTTAATCGATTGCCACTAGGTTTGTGCTTTCACCGGTCCAGCTCCGAGCTGGACGTTCGAGGTGGACGCGAACATCAGCTGGGCAAAACAACTGGCGAGAGAGACCGGAGAGAAAGGGTTAACAAGAGTTGTCCGCGCCTGCCCGTCTTCCCGCCCCCCCCCCCCCCCCCCGACCCCCTCCCCCACGCTCGCTGAATTCGAGCACAGTGCTGCACTTTTTAACAAGCTGAAACATTATGAATCTGGGCATTCTCCCCGACTGTTTGTGTTGGAAGCGATTCAGGATTTTTTTTTTCCCCCTGACCTCAGGGCCCAAGGAACCAGGAGACAGGCTGCTGCTTGTGTCTGACCACATCCATATAACATGGCTGGTTTATTTTTGAGAACGCCAATTTATGTTCAGATTTTTGCACAGGAAATCAATGGGGTTGGGGCAGTTTTCATTTGACGGTTAAGTCCAGTCAGCAATTCTCAGCAGCGATTAGTTTAAATTTAAAAAATGCATTCGTACTGAGAACGGCTCCCGCTTTGTTCCTCCACAGGCACGTCCAAAATGGTGGACTTGTAGCCAAATAGGTTAGTGAATTATGGATCTATCCATCAATTTTAGTCAGGGGGAGCCCAGAACAAGGACATAAGAACATAAGAAATAGGAGCAGGAGTAGGCCATTTGGCACCTTGAGCCTGCTCCACCATTCAATAAGATCATGGCTGATCTGATCATAGACTCAGCTCCACTTCCCTGCCCGCTCCCCATAACCCTTTATTTCCTTATCGCTCAAAAATCTGTCTATCCCCGCCTTAAATATATTCAATGACTCAGCCTCCACAGCTCTTTGGGGCAGAGAATTCCACAGATTTACAACCCTCAGAAGAAATTTCTCCTCATCTCAGTTTTAAATGGGCGGCCCCTTATTCTGAGACTATGTCCCCTAGTTTTAGTTTCCCCTATGAGTAGAAATATCCTCCTTTGCATCCACCTTGTCGAGCCCCCTCATTGTCTTATGTTTCGATAAGATCACCTCTCATTCTTCTGAACGCCAATGAGTTTAAACTCACAACTTTAAAATTAGAGCCAGACCGTTCAGAGGATGATGGCAGCTTCCTGCTTCACACAAAGGGTAGTGGGAATCTGGAACTCTCTCCCCCCAAAAACTGTTGAGGTTGGGGGGTCAATTTAAAATTTCAAAACTGAAATTGGTAAGATTTTTGTTAGTTAAGGGTATAAAACACTAGTTAACGCCACAACTGGAGTACTGCGTGCAGTTCTGGTCGCCACATTACAGGAAAGATGTGATTGCATTAGAGAGGGTGCAGAGGAGATTTACGAGGATGTTGCCGGGAGTGGAGAATTTTAGTTATGAGGAAAGATTGGATAGACTGGGTTTGTTTTCTTTGGAACAGAGGACGCTGAGGGGAAATCTTAATGAGGTGGAAAAATTATGAGGGGCCTAGATAGAGTGGATAGGAAGGACCTATTTCCATTAGCAGAGGGGTCAACAACTAAGGGACATAGATTTAAAGTCACTGGTAGGAGGTTTAGAGGGGATTAGAGGGGAAATTTCTTCACCCAGAGGGTGGTGGGGGTCTGGAACTCATTGCCTGAATGGGTGGTAGAGGCAGAAACCCTCATCACATTTAAAAAGTGCTTGGATGTGCATTTGAAGTGTCGTAACCTACAGGGCTACGGACCGAGAGCTGGAAAGTGGGATTAGGCTGGATAGCTCTTTGTCGCCTGGCACAAATATGATAGGTTGAATGGTCTCCTCCTGTTCTCGTGACAGAAGCCGGCTGTTCCTAGTTTACTTGCCTTATTCCTCCTGTTCTGGAGTGCAGTTCCTTGGACGCTGGCTGCCCTCTGGTACCTCACCCAACTAGCCAATTGTTCACGTGAACCTAGAGGGTGAGCACAGGATTAGGTTAGGTGGTGATGCCTCCACAGTAAACTAGCCTTCCAATACTGACTCAACACCTACACACACTTTCCAGTTGTGTTAGCAAATGGGAGTAGGAACCCTGGCTTATCATCGTGCTTAGCCCATGAGTAGTGAGCCCAATTATACTGTCCCTATTACCATGCCATCTGAGATCAGATAACATAGTGCAGGCCAAGGATTGATCTGAAAGCCACTTTTGTCTGGATGTACATAACATACAAAATAGGAGGACTAGGCCACCTTAAACATTGACTCCCTCCACCACCGGCACACCGTGGCTGCAGTGTGTACCATCCACAAGATGCACTGCAGCAACTCACCAAGGCTTCTTCAGCAGCACTCACAAACCCGCAACTTCTACCACCTAGAAGGACAAGGGCAGCAGGCGCATGGGAATACCTCCACATTCCCCTCCAAGTCACACACCATCCTGACTTGGAAGTATATCGTCGTTCCTTCATCGTCTCTGGAACTCCCTCCCCAACAGCACTGTGGAGTACCTTCGCCACACGGACTGCAGCGGTTCAAGGCGGGGGCTCACCATCATCTTTTCAAGGGCAATTAGGGATGGGCAATAAATGCTGGCGATGTCCACATCCCATGGACGAAGATCATGGCTGATCTTCTATCTCAACTCCACTTTCTCGCCCAATCCCGATATCCCTTGACTCCCTTAGAGTCCAAAAATCTACCGATCACAACCTTGAATATACTCAACGACTGAGCATCCACAGCCCTTTGGTACAGAGAAATCCAAAGATTCACAACTCTGAGTGAAGAAATTTCTCCTCATCTCAGACCTAAATGAGACACCCCGTATCCTGAGATGGTGCCTCCTGGTTCTAGGCTCTTCAGCCAGGGGGAAACAACTTCTCAGCTTCTGCCCTGACAATCTCTCTCAGTATCTTACATGTTTCAATGAGATCACCTCTGATTCATCTAAACTCCAGAGAATATGAGCCCAGTCTCTCCTCATAGGACAGCCCTCTTATTCAAGGAATCAATCTGGTGAACATTTGTTTGCACCTCCCCTAAGGCAAGAATATCCTTCCTTAGAGACGGAGACCAAAACCATGCACAGTACTCCCGGTGTGGTTTCAAATCCCTGTACAATTGCAGCAAGACTTTCTGGGGACGACATTCAGGCCCGCCAGAAAGCTGGCGCACCTACCCTTTTTCTAGATGTTTTTACCGTTGGGTCCGACGAGGCGGACTCTTGATCCACTTTCACCTCTTTGGCAATTCTTTTCAGGGCGGACCGGAAGTCGGTGATAATGGCAGGGGTGGGGGGGCGGTGATTGGTGGGGGGGGGTGGGGGGGGGGGGTTAGTGTGGCGGTAAGTGCTGGTGAGGGGCGGAAATGGGAGTGAGATGGGGTCTCAGTGGTGGAGCAGTGGTGACGTCAGTGCGCGTGTGTATCACCACGTCTCTCCCCTCATTTAAAGGGGAGAGAAGGAGCGATGTTTTAGGATTGACCCACTGGGCCACCAGGGAGGGTTTCAGCTGGGCCAACGGCCTGGCACCAAAGAGGGAGTACCGGGTTGCCTGTTGGCGGCCCAGTCGAACCTGGGGGCATAATTGTCCGGCCGATCGGGATGTCGGCCGCCAAAAATAAAAACATGGCGGCTGCGGCAGTGTGCCCCCCCCCCTTGGAAGGCCGCCATGCTGCCGTGGCACACATACAAAAAAACAAGGTGCACTGACAGAAAAAGCTGTTGGGGGCGCTGCGTGGCGGCTTGTGGATTTTTTGTTAGGTAAATTTTGAGTGGGATGGAGGCGTGGGAGAGCGGCAGTGTGCAGACGTGCTTGGGACGGTTGGCAGCAGCGGGGTTAGGATTAGGGTTAGTGTTAGGGTTAGAGTTAGGGTTACTCTTGTACTTCAACCTCCTGGCAATAAAGGCCAGATGGCTCAGTACCTCAGAGTGGTGCATTTACCCAAAGATCAATGTGGCATTCTTTAAACAGGCAAATCCAGCCTTCTCCAGAATGAATTACATTTTGGTGACATGCTTCTACATAACTTTACATGGAAAGCGTGTATTTATCTTAAGTTTTGTCTTCATGTTTGTTGGGCTTTTTTGTGGGGGTAGGGGAAGCAACTTTGAATTTTCGCACTTTCCTTCTGTTCTGGTTGCCTCACACTCATCAGTCACTGGAACTGTCCAAACTGGGCAGGAGACAGGATAAAGATAGGGAATAGAGGAGAGATTAGGGCTGGAATATTAATGCTTTCTTTGCTGCTAATGAAAATTAATTAAAAGTCTTAATCAATGTAATAACTAATAGCATCTCTACATCATGTGACACAAGTTAGCGGGGAGGAACTAAAGAAAACAAAGATCTCCGATGGAGAAATCAGATGTTTGACGTCTGCTTTGCAGCTTTAGAAATGTCCGACATGTCCCTCAAAACATGCGAATGTGACAAGCCCAGTGGCCAGAGATATAGGCAGGTGACCAGCTCACGGATCCTTGGCAACGTTGGTGGTTGCGTGGCGGAATGGAACCCGGGATGATTCACGTTCTCAATCCCCCTCCTTCCCGTGAAGAAGCTCTCGACCTCCCAGCTTCCACGGGGTGCCTCCTCATTGACAGAACTATGATCAGGACATTGTGCTGGGAACCCAACATTCAGATCCAACCATGTCACACAAATGTTGAGGTGACATTCCGATGATGCAATCAGCAGCTTGACTCTTCATGTAATTTTGGTGAATGGGAATATGATAAACAACAAATTAACGGTTGCATATTGCAAAGTATTTGAGGATTTTAAACTGACAATTTTTTAAATTAGATTATTTTATGACATAAAATAGCAGTTCTTCTTATAGTCCACCAGAGGGTGCTGACATGAATTTGCATACAATGATTCAAACCAGTGGCACTTACACGGAACTTTCTCATAGCTTAAAGTTTCATATACAATTAATTATGGCCTGCAAACACAGCAGACATTTTCTTTTTACGCAACTAATAGCTCACAAATGGCACTCAGATGATTTACCCGGGTTTACTTGGGTGGTTTTGGTTGAGAGGCGAATGCTAGTCAGAACACTTGGCGAACAACTTGCATTTATATAGCACCTTTAGCATAGTAAAACATCCCAAGGCATTTCACAGGAGCGATTATCAAGCAAAATTTGACACCAAGCCACATAGAGATATTAGGACAGGTGACCAAAAGCTTGGTCAAAGAAGTAGGTGTACTATATTTGCTTCATGGGTTCTTTGCTTAAGAATTCACAGCAACACATTGCTATTAGAACTAGTTGGTTTATTAACAAAGATTTAACAATCAGACCACACATTACCAGTTCATCCTCTAGGCTCACAATTGCATACCTCATCGTGGATGACTTAGACCCAACTGACTGGAGTTTTATTGAGTCTTGTGAACATCACATGACTGGCTAATCCACAATGCAACAGCTCGACAAACCAGTAAGCATCCTCACTGGTGCATACATGACAGTAGGTTTTAAGGAGGACAGAGAGAGAGATAGAGAAGTGGGAAGGTTTAGGGGGGGAATTCCAGAGCTTAGGGCCTTGGCAGCTGAAGGCATGGCCGCCAATGGTGGAGCGATTGAAATTGGGGATGCGCAATAGGCCAGAATTGGAGGAGCGCAGAGATCTCGGGGGGTTGGTAGGCTGGAGGAGGTTAGAGATTGGGAGGGGCGAGGCCATGGAGGGATTTGAAAAGAAGGATGGGAATTTTTTTAATCGAGGCAGTGCCAGACTGGAAACCAAAGTAGGTCAGCGAGCACAGGGGGTGATGGGTGAACTGGAGATGGTACGAATTAGGACATGGGCAGTCGAGTTTTGGATGAGCTCAAGTTTATGGAGGTTGGAGGCCAGCATAGAGAGCATTGGAATAGTCAAGTCTAGAGGTATAAAAAGCATAGATGAGGGTTTCAGCACAGATGAGTTGTGGCGGGGTGGAGACGAGCGATATTACAGGAGGTGGAAATAGGCGGTCTAGGTGATGGAGAGCATATGTGGTCGGAAGCTCAGCTCAGGGTCAAGTAGGTCGCCAAGGTTGTGAACAGGCTTGGTTCGGTCTCAGGCAGTGGCCAGGGAGAGGGATGGAGTCAATGGCTATGGAACGAAGTTTATGGTGGGGACCGAAGACAATGGGTCCAAAGTTCCACGTGGAACTTTTTGGCGCAGTTGGAGAGCTACGGCCGATTTTTTAGTGGCCCGACTGCGGCAAAAAAAAAGTTCCAAGTCTCTCCGGCATAACCTTTCATTTTGGAGCGGCCCAGATTGTCCTCTGTGGGTGGAGCTTAAGCTCTGAGCCGAAAACTGAGGTTGCCAGGGCAATGAGGGACGCTCTGAAGGGCTGAGGCAGAAATAAAGCATTTTCCCTTTATAAAATAGATCACTAAGTGAGACTTGAGACAACAGACTGAAATCTCAATATATGAGACAATATGAAATTCCTTTACAGGTGCAGCGTCGAGAATCCGGAATTCCAGAATCGGGAACAATTGGTGGCAGATCGTCTGGAATCTGTAAAACGACCCTGCCGACCTTGGAGTCTCCTTGCCGGCTCCCCCTCCAACAACATCCCTGTTGGGGCCGGACAACCCAAACAGTTCCTTGGCAGGAATCCCACCCCACCTCCCACCCCCACCCCCCCCCCAACCCCCGTTCCCCTTTCTGACGTTACGAAATATGGAAATACCCGAACCTGGGCTAGGGTCTTTCCAGATTCGTGATGTCAGAAAGCAAATCGAAAGTCCGGAAAAGCCCGGTATCCGGAACGGCTCAGTCCCAAGGGTTCCGGATATTAGGCGCTGAACCTTGTATTCCTTTTTAGCATTTATAGATTTTTTTTTACCTCTACAGTGCCAGTGCCGCTGCAATCCTGGGCTGAAAGACTCCCCTCCGCTGCACCGGCCTGCTTCTGTCCCAGGCTGAAAGGACCACTGCCATCCCCCCCACCCCCGCATGCCGTGTCTTCAGCTTCAGTGAAACAATGGCGTTTAACTCTGCAGATTTTCTCTACTCTGCGCCGATTTCATTAAGCGTAGGGAAGGTTTTTCAGAAGGGTGCAGTGTGCCGTTTTAGAAAAAAATCGTACTTGGCCAAACTCGCACAAATGGCCAGAAATGGCACACTCGGCAGGTTCTGACCCCAGTGACATCAAAAAAATCGGGAACTAAAAAAAAAATCAGACGTACCTACTTTAGAATGGCGCAGAAACTTTGGCGAAACTTGCAGATTTTAGTCTGCTCCAAAAAAAAAACGGTGTAGGCCAAAGAAACGGCGCAGAATGGTGGCGAAAATTCAGCCCAGTGGCTTTGGTCACCCCAATATTTAATGGGAGGAAATTTCTGCTCATCTTTGAATAATTAATTGGGATCTTTGATATCCATCTGAACAGTCAGATAATGTCTCATCTGAAAGGTGGTGTCTCTAACAATCCATTACTCCTTCAGTACTGCACTGAAGTGTCGGCCTAGATGATATGCTCAAATCCTAGAGTGGGACTTAAACCCACAACCTTCTAACTCAGAGGTGAGAGACGTACTAACTGAGACAAGCCAACAGGAAAAGATGGAATGCGTGGGTGGGACATATGCCTTGTAACTTTCTGCTGTCACATTGGAGCTCTAAATTACACATTATCCCTGCACTTAAGGGTGAAGATAACATTTAACCATCTGTAAATAGTAAATCTGCTGATGTTTCCTACAATGACTGAAGAGTTTCACAAAAAAATGTTAATGAACGTGCACTGCAGCACCTGCTATTTACATCACAAAAGAAAGCTGTGCTGGTGAAGGCACAGTCTAGTGGCCTGGATTTAAGGCTGACATTTCTTGCCAAGTCAAAAACCAGATGGGGGCAGCATTGGGGCGGGCACAAGGATTGGGACCATGACCCGAATCCTAAAATGTTCCTTTGCCGATCGGCTGCAGCTGACAAAGGGAGAGATAGATGAAAGGAAAGAGAAAGAGAGAGGAGGAGAGAGGAGACAGAAGTAAAACATGAAATTGCAATTAAGTTGTTTGGAAAAGATTCATTTCCTATTTCTCTACCATCTTGAAAAGATTGGAAGAATTTCACGTACAATGAATTATTTCTGAAGTGCCGTGTCTGTTACATAAACAAAGATACTGGGAGACAGAGAAAAAGTTAAAACACAGAACATGTCATTTATTTGGAGCACGACTAACAATTTAATTTTTTAAAGTAACAAATTTTGATGAAGCTCATTATTAAATATAAATTTAATGTTCCACATTTCCCAATGATTCTGCAATCTGTCACTCTTTCTCATCATAAATCTCACTCCTAAAATTTCCCGACATTGACAGGCAATGAAACAGATAGGAGGGGGAATATTGGATTAAATAAATCCGCCAATTAACAATAACAGGGAAGATTTTCTTTAACTGCTTTTATTCTGCATTTTCTGTCCATTTTTGATACTTGGGTTATTCAAAGCTTGAGATACTACCAGATTAATGATTGGGAAATATTCCGTAATCATAAATGACCACTTGTCGAGAGTTTTTGATTTCTTCTTGGAAAGGATTTTGGGATTGAGTAATGTTTAAGAACTGCGTTTAAAACAAAATTAATTCGCACAGGTTTAAAAAGAAAAGGTCACAAACTGAAGGTATTAAAGCTAGATAAGAACATAAGAATTAGGAGCAGGAGTAGACCATTTGGCCCCATTCAATAAGATCATGGCTGATCTTCTACCTCAACTCCACTTTCCTGCACTGTCCCCATATCCCTTGATTCCCTTACAATCCAAAAATCTATCAATCTCTGTCTTGAATATACTCAAAGACTGAGCATTCACAGCCCTCTGGGGTAGAGAATTCCAAAACTTCACCATCCACTGAGTGAAAACATTTCTCCTCATCTCAGTCCTAAATGGCTGACCCCTTATTCTGAGACTGTGACCCCTGGTTCTAGACTCCCCAGCCCAGGGAAACATCCTCCCTGCATCTACCCTGTCAAGCCCTGTAAGAATTTTATATGTTTCAATGAGATCACCTCTCATTCTTCTAAACCCTAGAGAATATAAGCCTAGTCTGCTCAATCTCTCCTCATAGGACAATTCCCCCATGCCAGGAATCAGTCTGGTAACCTTTGTTGCACTCAGAACTGTTATGTATTAATGCTTGGGGGTCACCAGACACCAGAGGGCGCGGTCGGAGGTCATAGGGCTGTACACATGTGACTTGGTCACCTGTATTTCAGCTGGATGTCTTTGTCACGCTGGCACTCTTGGGTTGGAATAAAGATGGATCAGGTTGCACCTGACTGAGTTTACAGTAAGCAGACTCTTGAGTCATTACAAGAATGAGCAGTCAGAATGACCAGAAACGTTAAGTAATTTGCCATCTTGTCTTTGGTGGCCATATCTTTACACCCATTGCAGTGAGGACAATTCCATTCATGTAGGCAGGACATGATGTGTTCATGGAGGATATACCCCTTGGAGAGGGGATAGTCTGTTTGGTTGACTGGTCTACTGGAAAATCTTTGCCCCCTCTGCTTCCGGGAATTAACAGAGTGAAAAGTGACGTCAGTTCTGAGAAAAAGTTTATTGCCGTGAAACGTTAACTCTGTTTCTCTCTCGCTCCACAGATGCTGCCTGGCCTGCGAATTGCTTTCCAGCATTTCCCGTTTTTGGTTCAGATTTCCAGTATCCGCAGTATTTTGCTTTTGTTCTCCTTAGGCAGTCCCTCGGAGTCGAGGGTGATTTGCTTCCACACTAATATGAGTTCTCAGGTGGCTGATGGGTCCGATGCAGGACCTACAGACTCTGTCACAGGTGGGGCAGACGGTGGTTGGAGGGACGGGTGGGTGGGGTGCTTGGGTTGTCGTGCGTTCCTTCCGCTGTTTGCGCTTGGCTTCCGCGTGCTCCCGGCAAAGAGACTCGAGGTGTTCAGCGCCTTCTCGGATGCTTCTCCTCCACTTTGGGCGGTCTTGGGCCAGGGATTCCCAAGAGTTGGTGGGGATGTTACATTTTTTCAGGGAGGTTTTGAGGGTGTCCTTGAAGCGTTTTCTCTGCACTCCTGGGACTCGCTTGCCGTGGCGGAGCTCGGAGTGCAGCGCTTGCTTCGGGAGTCTGGTATCAGGCATGCGGACAATATGGCCCGCCCATCGGAGCTGGTCGAGCGTGGTCAGTGCCTCGACACTGGGGATGGCCTGAGAGAGAACACTGACATTGGTGCGCCTATCCTGATTTTGTTGTAGAGAAAAGGGAGAGTCTGGTTTTGAAATAAAGGACGCTGAAGCACGACCCTTGACCAGAAGCTTGAGAGTTAAATTGCAGGTTAGCTTTTGCAGTTCACAGCCTGAAAGAAAGAATCAAGTTGCCAGCCCACAATAGGGGCAGGGCGCATGGTTAATTATTTTCTCCCCCACATTGGAGGAAAGGAGAGAGATTTTGCATGAAGTAGGTAGAATTTGCCTTGACTCTCACTCTATATGTTGACATTGTCAACTGCAGCAGCCCGACTAGCTCAGTCAGTAGAGCACGGTGCTCTTAATCTCCAGGGTTGTGGGTTTGAGCTCCAAGTTAGGCGTTCCTTTTGAGGTCACAGATTTAAGGTGATTGGCAAAAGAACCAGAGGTGACACGAGGAAAATCTTTTTTACGCAACGAGTGGTTAGGATTTGGAATGCACTGCTGGATAGGGTGGTGGATACAGAGTCAATAGTAGGCTCCAAAAGGGAGTTGGATAAATACCGGAAGGAGAAACAAAAATGCAGGGATATGGGGAAAGAGCGGGGGAGTGGGACTAACTGGAATGCTCTTCAAAATGAACTGCCGCAGATTCGATGGGACGAATGGCTTCCTTCTGTGCTGTGCTATTCTATGATGGTTCTATGAGTGTGAAATAAAGCAGTTTAATGATTCAGATCTGGCCTCGTCTCAGCAATGTTTCCAAAAACATTGGAAGAGCACAAGTGAGGGCACACGTGAAAGATACACTGGAGAAAAATTTGGCTACTGCCCTAAGTGGGCGTGAAGCGCATGGGCAGCCCCTGCATCCTGCCCGATGATGTTGTCAATAACCAAATTAGAGTCCATGCCTCAATTGGCCATGATGAGCGAGTGAGGTGGTCAGCGCTGCTGGCACTGGTCATTGGCAGCTCGCTCATTGCAGTAGGAAATCAGGCAGCAGTGACTATGTTAAAAGGCAGCCTGCACCTCCTAAAGGGAAGTACATTTTGCCTGCATTACATGGTCCTCTGTTTCAAAGTGCAGAATGTGGTCATAATGAGTACTGCAAGGGTCCCAAGAGTTTCAGACAGCGTTGTGGAGTTCCTGTGGAGGTGGTCAGCTGGAGGAAGGAGGTCCTTTTTCTGGTTAATGGGAGAAGGATGCCAAGACAAATAGTCTGGCAACTGTGGTCAGAGATAGCTGAGCATGTCACTGCAATAAACATAACATCCAGCTGCAATGTAGGAAAAAATAAAATCAATGATCTGACCAGACCCCCTGAGGTAAGACTCCTAACCCACATCTCTCTCACTCTCTGCTTAGCCCTGCATCAACAGTCGCCCCAGCACTCACAAGCTTACTCTCCCCCACTTCCCATCATTCTCCTCCAAGCACAGCAGCAAACTTCACCTTCTGCTACCAGTTGCACACAGGTGGGTATATGGTGGTGTAGTGTTACTGGACTGGTAATCCAGAGGCCTGCACTAATAATTCAGGGAACACAAGTTCAACAGCCACCTGCAGCCGAGTGCCCTTTTAAATAGTGGTCCCAGTAGGCAGTCAGTTTATGAAGTCAATCCATGAGGTCTTACTCAGTGGGTTCACCGCCGAGTGGGACATCCGACCTGCCTCGTTAAAATTGAATTGGGATCCTAACTACATCAGGGGACCTCAATTGGCATTTATTAACAAGGCGCCCGCCTTCTTTCCAGCGATGCATTTGCCACCAGAGTCAGCTCCAAGTTAAGATGGCGGATAGCGGCTTTGCAGCGGGAACGGGGCAGTTATCTAATTTTCGCCACTTGAACGACCCATTCACCCCATTCCTGAGGGCAGGATGGGTTAAAATCGCTCCCCATTAACTTAGTTGCAACAGTCTGTGAATTCAGAGGTTTCAAAAGAGTTAAATACTTCCCAGTTAGCCTACTTGATATTGCCTGGAGAATTTTAAGAAAATGAATATTTCTGATAGGGAATGATGGCACTTTTCCAAGGCACATGAGTGGTGCATTGTTTTCCCTCAGTAATTTATGTGGCAAATCAATGAGGCACAGAGGAGCTCGACATGAATGTTTTACTTCACGTGTTGCTACCTTGTCTTTTTGTCCTTGATTAGAAGCCGTGGAAAATTATTTCCACGAAATGGTAGCCCGAAATTTATTGAGTCACCACAAATCTCCCCGAGGTACAACATACAAATGAAAAACCAGTGCCAGACATGGATTGCTACGCTTTGCGCACCTCCTTACAGCAATGCTGTGAAGGGATACCATCAATTTTCGAGTTGCTGTGACATCTCACCTGATGGCTCAGTGTGGAATGAAGGCAGAAGGTGCAAGGATGTCGTTGGGTTTGATCTCGGGCTGAGGTTGCTTTAGGAAATTGCAACGTGGCTTGCAACCCTGGGCTAGAAGGTGGGCTGGGGGAATTCAGCAATGGATCCTAATCCTCAGATCCTGTTGCCTGTCACTTTAATTCTCCCATCCACTCCCACTATGACCTCTCGGCCCTCAGCCTCCTACACTGTGTAGACACCTCAAAGTGCTGGAGAAATACCACCAACGCTGTCTCCGCAAGATTCTGCAAATCCCCTGGGAGGATAGACGCACCAACATCAGTGTTCTCGACCAGGCCAACATCCCCAGCGTCGAAGCACTGACCACATTCGACCAGCTCCGTTGGGCAGGCCACATTGTCTGCATGCCCGACAGAAGACTCCCAAAGGAAGCACTACTCAGAACTCCTACACGGCAAGCGAGCCCCAGGTGGGCAGAGGAAACATTTCAGGGACACCCTCAAAGCCTCCTTGATAAAGTGCAACATCCCCACTGACACCTGGGAATCTCTGGCCAAAGACCGCCCTAAGTGGAGGAAGAGCATCCGGGAGGACGCTGAGCATCTCGAGTCTCGGCGCCGAGAGCATGCAGAAATCAGGCGCAGGCAGCGGAAGGAGCGTGCGGCAAACCAGGCTCCCCACCCACCCTTTCCTCCAACCACTGTCTGTCCCACCTGTGACAGAAACTGTAATTCCCGTATTGGACTGTTCAGTCACCTGAGAACTCACTTCTAGAGTGGAAGCAAGTCTTCCTCGATTTCGAGGGACTGCCTATGATATGATGACATTGTTCCAATGAAGCTCAACATAAATCTTGAGGAACAGCACCTCATCTTTCAATTAGCTACTTTGCAGCCTTCTGGACTTACCACTGAGTTCAGCAATTTCAGACCATAATCTCTGCCCCCATTTTGTTCCACACGTCACATGTTGATAATTCTGCCATTCCCGTTTATGTCCTATCTAGACTCATCTTTTGTTTCTTAACTTGTCCGATTACCATCTCCTTTTGCCTCGCACCATCATCCCTTTTGTCTCTTAATCTCTCCTGCCTTCCGCCCTATCACAGACCTTTCCTCCCCTTCCCCTAATCTAAACTGACAGTGCTGAGGGAGTGCTGCACTGTCAGAGGTGCTGCCTTTTGGATGAGATGTTAAACCAAGGCACCGTCCCGTCTGTGCAATCATGTGGATATAAAAGATCCCATGGCACTATTTCGAAGAAGAGGAAGGGAGTTATCCCTGGTGTCCTGGCCAATATTTATCCCTCAATCAATATAACTAAAACAGATTATCTGGTCATTATCACATTATTGTTTGCTGTGCACAAATTGGCTGCCGTGTTTCCTCCATTACAAGAGTGACTGCACTCCAAAAGTATTTAATTGGTTGTAAAGCACCTTGAGACATCCGGTGGTCCTGAAAAGCGCTATATAAATGTAAGTCTTTCTTTATTTAGTTCATATGCTCACCCAAGTAACTGTCCAAACACACAATTTTCAATTTGAGTGTAGGGCAAAGAGATGGACCCAACAGTGGTCAACTGGTTCCAGCACTGCCAGAACTCTTATAGTGGAAGCACTTGAAGAGGGACTAATTTGCAGGCCTGTGGTGCTAAATTGGATAGCTCTTTCAGAGAGCTGGCACAGGCATGATGGCGTGACTGGCCTCTTTCTGTGCTGTAAGATTCAACGATTCTACTTGTTGCAGGATACTGCTCCCACCTCAAAAGAATTTTTTCTGCATCCAAGAGAGATGCACGAGATTAAAGAATAACGCAAAAACAGATGTGGCAACAATCCTTAGCACGACATTTCGCCCATACCTTCTGCCAGTGAGCACTTGAAGTTTCCCATAGTCTGGCCGTGTACTAAATATAGAATCGTTGCTTGGAAATGCCAATTAGACAGCTGGTATATTGGATTGTTCATCAGAATAGGGAACAGTAATGCTAGTGAATGTCGCTTCAGTTAATTATCATTTCATCTCTGGGATCTGGGTTGTAATGCAACTCAATATAGAAGAAATAATACCCCAAAAATTACTGATCCCATTTACTGATTTAATTACCTATTTACTGTGTGATGTTATCCTACAAACGCTTAACATACTTGCATTAAATTCCTTTCTCTGCTATTTTATCAGTAATGTTAACCCATTTAATGCCTCTTTTTAAAAAAGCAGAGTGAGAGGTTTTTTTTTTAAAAAGAGTACAATTAACATTGCAGATTGAAATTTCTACTCTGATGGCTAATAGCTCTGAATGCAATTAGATTTGATACTCTAAGGTCAGGGCCTGCGGTGGAGATCTAATACTATGCGGCACCAATTCCAACCAGTGTGATGGAACATGAAATATACTGATCTGAAGTGGATCACAAAGCAAAGCTTGGAGAAGTTTAGAGTTAGTCACATGAGACCTGGGAAGGTGTCTTTCTGTCACAGGATACATTAGCGGAAAACGATTCCAATCCTGAGCACTTTAAGAATATTTACATAGGGCTTGCTCACTGACCTATGGCTCAGTTTAGTCGGAATTTCCACATGGGGAACAGCCTGAAGCTGGCATTCTTGATAAATCAAGCGGCAGTATATGGCATGGTCATAATCACATCCCACTATTTTGCCTACGTTTATGATTATTACCAGAAGCATTAGAGGGGAGTTTACAAGAGCTTTCTTTCATGGAAAGTATTACCAGAGTATGGAATTATTATCACAAGTGTGCCTATTGAGGCCGTGTCTGTCAGTCATGACAGTTAAGGAGGAAGTTAGTGACTGTGATTGACTAGCACAACTTCACTAGCCACTGGTGGTAATATATTCCATACTCCTAAAGAGGAATTAGAACACAAGAACATAGTAGGAGCAGGAGTCAGCCATTCGGCCCCTCGAGCCTGCTACACCGTTCAATAAGATCATGGCTGATCTTCTACCTCAACTCCACGTTCCTGCACTGTCGCCATATCCCTTAATTTCTTTAATATTCAAAAGTCTATCAACCTCTGTCTTGAATATATTCAATGACTGAGCCTCCACAGCTCTCTGGGGTAGAGAATTCCAAAGATGATTTGAAGAAAAATATTAAAGGCTGTGGGAGATGGCAGGGAAACAGGTTCAGGGGTAGATAACTTGCATCAAGCACTAGCTGAGATTTCTGATTCAGTGATTCCCATGACTGATCCCACATCTCTGCCATATCACTGGGATGCAATGTTAAGCAGAGGTTAGGGACTTCCCTGCAGGAAATGGAATACAATCAGAGCATTCGCTAGTTCAAATGGTTCTTTGGAAAACTGCCTAGCATCCAGTTTCATGGTAAAATAGCCAATAAAAGTACTGGTGCACAAATATTTACAAAGCTAACCTCTAAAAATAGGACTAAAGTTTCTGAAGATTGCACTTCCCATTGGATAAGACTCAGGTTCCTGTTTGTCCAGGTTTGTGGCATGGCTGGAGACACCATAGGGTGTCAGATTACTCTGGTTGAATAATACGGCAAACAAGAGTGACGGTCTTGGTCTGGATGACAATAAGTAGTCATTTATTTTTTATTCAAGGCCAAAGACCAAATCCAATGAAATTCCTGACTACCTTATTGAAGTTTGTGAGCCAGGCATGAAAAAGTCTGGCAAGGAGCAGCAAGTCTGTTGACTGTGTTATGTGCATCACTGGGACAATAGGATGTTTTTTTGGGTTACAGCCATAGCCCACAAGATAGAGTTAACATGTTGGCAGCAGTGATGTAGACCTGGCTCAGTGGAGGTATTCTCATTGATAGTAATGGGAGCTCGCACAAACGGAACTCACCATTATTATCAATGAGAATATTACGTTGTGATTGGTGGTCCAGGCCCGCATGATCCCAGGTTGCACTTACGTTCCTGGGATGCATGGGCCTCTGCGCTGGGCTGTGCATCTTGGCCTCGGACAGGAAGTGTTCGTTCCTCCGGGACCACCAGGTACCTGTGTGAAAAAACCTTTGGTCGGAGGCATTCGCCCGCAGGAAGCCTCCAACCGCAATTTTTGGCCCATTGTAGTAAGTATACTCCAGAATCTTCTCTTATATTGTATGTTACATTCAGAGAGAATGCCCCAGACTCTGAAATAAAAGCTGCTACATTACCACATCACATGAGAATTTATCGAACACAACATAGCCTTTAGTCAGACATTGATGATCAAACTGTGGGCTGTATCGAGAGCTAGCATTCCGTGTGGATCACACTGCTTTTCCCGGTGTTCCGCTGGAGGGCCCACAAAGCCAGGCTTATAGAAATTTGTGTTAAGGCATTACATTACAAAGCTGTTTATTTTAATAAGCATATAGTCATTTTGCTTCCTCAATGAACAGTACATTGTCACCAAAGAACTAACTGTTGAGAATTACTGTTCTGGTGGGTAGGTAGCTGAATGGAACCTATTCATGCCTCATAGACCTGCTCCTTCCTAACTACTTGCTCATCACAGATGTATTGCGGCAACCAAGTAAAAACCAAGCTTTGCTTTTATTTATATATAGCAGGTGGAACGGGAAAATGTGAGAAAATCCAGGATCTGGAAGACGAGAGTTACAGGAGGAGATGTTGCAATGAGTCTTGACTGGACTGGCAGATTTGGACTTTTCGATAGACCAAAAAAGGAAATCTCAGGTGAACTGACACAAGAAAGATGGCGACAGAGAGACAGGTCCCGAATCTCCGGATATACACAAACAATTGCATAAATAGGAGACAGGAATGAGGCTTGATTTCAACACCGGGAGGAGGAAGAGTGTAATGTATTTGCTTCATGGGTTCTTTGCTTAAGAATTCATAGCAACACATGGCTATTAAGAACTTGTTGGTTTATTAACAAAGTTTTAACAATCACACTACACATTACCAGTTCATCCACCAGGCTCACAGCCACCTGCCTCAACTGGCTGGGGTTTTATGAGTCTTGTGAACATCACGTGACTGGCTAAGCCGCTCCCAACTCAACAGCTCTACAACTATTTTAGATAAAACTTTTAAATCAAGTACCCCCTTTTTGTAAGGGCACTAGAACCCATAAATCCAAATTAACTTGGGAACTTTATCAAATTAAATTAAAATCCTGTTCCCGGGGGTGATGATACACTCCAGTCCCTCCGGTGCCCACCTCTCGCGGAAGGCCGCGAGTGTACTGGTGGAGAAATTTTGGCAAAAGATTAACCAAATGGCTGATGTGTTATTGGGGGTGTGGGTTTCAACCTGTGCCGGGCAGTCATTGTTGCTGGATGAAAGGGGGCCGGCAAGCCGAGCACCTTTCTTGGGAAGCCAGCTTGGCCGGCCTCAACAGTTCTACAAACCTGTGAGCATACTCACGGGTGCATACATTACAAAGAGAAAGAGTATGATTTCATTAGGATGTTGGGACATTTCCAACTGGACACTATGGTGGGAAATGTAACCTAAAAAATGGTGGCATTGGAGCGCGGGGGTGGTTAAGTGGTTAAAAATTGGAATCCTGACCTGAATCCACCTCCAACCCACCCACTTCTGGTTTTAACGGCGGAGGGTCAAGGCGGTGGTTCAGGGGGGGCAGGATGGGGTGGGCAGCCAACCCGCTGCCAGGAGGTGGGACGTCAATTTAAATATTATAATGAGGTTGGAAGCCTCTTTAACCTCCATTTTGTTTTTAACTGCAGCCAGTCAGTTTTTACACATCTCGCAAAACTGAAGGTTACAGCAAGGCGAGGACTGCTGCATCCAGGAGGTAAGTGCCGTTATACCCACCTCCTGAATCCAGGGTCCCTGCCTAACACACCGCCCACGATCAGAGACCCCCTCACGAGGCCTCCAATCATCTTCCCCCACCCCCAGAGATAGGCCTCGCGTGCAAATCCGGTCCTGCCATTAGAGTCGGCAGTGCCTGGGGGTAATCCAGCCTCCCCCAGTTGGAGGTGCATTCAAGTCAGGATTCCAACTTTTAACAATTTAACTACCCCCCAAGCTTCAATGCCACCACTTTTTAGGTTAAAATTTCCCCCCATAGTAACCAGTTGGAAATGTCCCCTCCATCTTGGAGCTCCCCCATCCCCCCCCCACCCAAAACCCGGTTTCACCATGTATACTCACAGGTTTGTAGAGCAGTTACACTGATTTTTGGAGGGGAGCGGGTAGGTCCGAGGGCTCCTCATAGGACTGCTCCTGGGCACGGCCAAGGGTGCTATCAAGCGGTCCAGGCAGCGGGCGGTCGAGGGGGTCGTTCAGCCCGACTGCCTGCCTCTCTTCCGCGTCTACATCCGAGCCAGGGTGTCCTTGGAGATTGAGCACGTGGTGTCCACCGGTACGCTCGCGGCATTCCGCGAGAGGTGGGCGCCGGAGGGACTGGTGTGCATCATCACCCCCCGGCAACCAAATTTTATTTCATCCATTAATGTCAAAAGTTTAATTTGTTGGTTTTAGTGCCCCTTTAATAAATGAGCACTTGAATTATAGTTTTACTAAAATAATGTAGAGCGATTACATTGTGATGGCTTAGCCAATCACGTGATGTTCACAAGACTCAGTAACATAGAAACATAGAAAATAGGAGCAGTAGGAGGCCATTCAGCCCTTCAAGTCTGCACCGCCATTCAATATAATCATGGCTGATCCTCTATCTTAACACCATATTCCTGCTTTCTCCCCATACTCCTTGATGCCTTTTGTTTCTAGAAATCTATCTATCTCCCTCTTAAATATATTCAGTGACTTGGTCTCCACAGCCTTCTGTGGTAGAGAATTCCACAGGTTCACGATTCTCTGAGTGAAAAATGTTCTCTTAATCTCGGGCCTAAATTTTCTACCCCGTTTCCTGAGACTGTGACCCCTTGTTCTAGACATCCCAGCCAAGGGAAACATCCTCCCCACATCCAGTCTATCCAACCCAGTCAGAATTTTAAACGTTTCAGTGAGATCCCCTCGCATTCTTCTAAACTCTAGTGAATACAGGCCTAGTCGACCCAATCACTCCTCATTCGACAGTCCTGCCATCCCAGGAATCAGTCTGGTGAACCTTTGCTGCACTCCCTCTATGGCAAGTATATCATTTCTTAGCTAAGAAGACCAAAACTGCACACAATATGGTCATGTATCTTACATTATTATATATAACTGTATCCTAATATGCTATACATGACTGTAATAAGATATGACCTGTAACCACCAGCATACCTTACCACCAGGGGTGCACTTGCAAGATGTGTCAGCGTATGGGGTCGGGTGCGTTTTGTAACATGTCAATAGTGCGGGCAAATTACAACCCATAGCTTATGCCTCCAGGTCACTTTCGCGGGCGGAGCGCGAGTACGGAATGGTAGAGAAGGAGGCGCTCGCGTGCGTGTACGGTGTCAAAAAGATGCACCAATACCTTTTCGGGGTCAAGGTCGCGTTAGAAACCGACCACAAGCCCCTCACGTCCCTCCTATCCGAGAGCAAGGCAATAAACGCCAACGCCTCGGCGCGAATTCAACTGTGGGCACTCATGCTGGTGTCCTACGACTATACCATAAGGCACAGACCAGGCACAGACAACTGTGCCAATGCGCTCAGCAGGCTACCCCTGGCAACCATGGAAGGGTCTGACGAACAGGGCTGTGAGATAGTCATGGCAATCAATGCCTTTGAGTCCACAGGTTCGCCCATGACGGCTCGCCAAATCAGAGCCTGGACAGCCAGCGACCCCACGTTATCCTTAGTAAAAAAATGTGTCCTAACCGGTGACTGGGCAGAGGCTCGCAATGCCTGCCCCAAGGAATTAAAACCCTTTCACAGGCGCATGCATGAGCTATCACTACAAGCAGACTGGCTGATGTGGGGCAGCCGAGTAGTCATGCCTCTGCGAGGCAGAGAGGCATTTGTCCGGGAGCTCCACCGCGAGCACCCGGGGATCGTTCTCATAAAGGCCACAGCCAGATCCCACATCTGGTGGCCTGGTATTGACGCGGACTTGGAGCTCTGCGTCCGAAGGTGCACCATTTGTGCCCAACTCAGCAATGCCCCCAGGGAGGCTCCACTGAGCCCCTGGCCCTGGCCTACCAAACCGTGGTCGTAAGTGCACATCGACTATGCGGGCCCATTCATGGGCAAAATGTTCCTCGTAGTTGTAGATGCATTTTGAAAGTGGATCGAATGCACCATTTTAAACTCGAGCACAACCTCCACCACTGTGGAGAGCCTCGCAACCATGTTTGCAACGCACGGAATCCCTGACATATTGGTCAGTGACAATGGTTTGTGCTTCACCAGCGCAGAATTCCAAGACTTTATAATTGACCACAGCATAAATCACGTCAAAACGGCATCATTCAAGCCAGCCTCCAATGGCCAGGCGGAGAGAGCAGTGCAAATCATTAAACAAGGCATGCTTAAAATCCAAGGTCCCACGCTGCAGGGTCGCCTGTCGTGACTGCTGCTGGCATACAGATCTCATCCGCACTCACTGACTGGGATCCCCCCTGCGCAACTGTTGATGAAAAGGACTTTAAAAACAAGGCTCTCATTAATCCTTCCAGACATGCACGAAATCGTTGAGGCAAAGCGCCGTAAGCTGACTGAGTACCATGACAGAAATTCGAGGGGAAGATGGAATGAGATAGGGGACAAAGTGTTTGTACTAAACTATGGCAAGGGTCCCAAATGGCTTGCAGGGAAAGTAACGGGCAAGGAAGGAAACGGGCTACTGGTAATACAAATGGACAATGGCAAAACCTGCCGGAGGCATGTAGACCAAGTCAAAAGCAGATTTACCAACAACACTGCGGAACCAGAGGCAAACTATAATGTGGAACTCGCACCACACCTGGTGGACAGACAGAGGGAACAACCTGAGGAAAGGGCAATCCCAACAGACAGCCCAGGCGAGTCAACAACAATCACACCAATCGAAACAGACAGCCCAGGTGAGATACCAGCACCCACACCCAAAGAAAATCAGACACCAAGGCAAACAACTGAACCACAACTCAGACGCTCTACGCGAGAGCATAGACCATCTGAGAGACTGAACCTATAAAGACAATAAGACCTTGGGGGAGGGTGATTTCTTGTATCTTACATTATTATATATAACTGTATCCTAGCATGCTATACATGACTGTAATAAGATATGACCTGTAACCACCAGCATACCTTACCACCAGAGGTGCACTTGCAAGAGACAGGTATATAAGGACAGGTCTCAGGCAAGTGCAGCATTCCAGAGCTGTGAAATAAAGGTGCAGGTCCAGAGTGACCTTGACTTCACTACATGCCTCGTGTGAATCTGTACTGAGGGGACAGGACTTTACAAATACTCCAGGTGCGGTCTCACCAAGGCCCTGTATAACTGTAGTAAGACATCCTTGCTCCTGTACTCAAATCCTCTTTCAATGAAGGCCAACATACCATTTGCCTTCCTAACTGCTTGCTGCATCTGCATGTTTGCTTTCAATGACTGGTGTACAAAGACACCCAGGTCCCTCTGTACATCAACACTTCCCAAGCCATCGTCATTTAAATAATACTTTGCCCTTATGTTTTTCCTACCAAAGTGGATAACTTCACATTTATCCACGTTATACTGCCATGTGTTTTCACACTCACTCAACCTATCTAAATCGCTTTGCTGCGTCTTTGCATCGTCCTCACAACTTACAATCCCACCTAGTTTTGTGTCATCAGCAAACTTGAAAATATTACATTTGGTTCCCTCATCCAAATCATTTATATATATTGTAAATAGCTAGGGCCCAAGCACTGATCCCTGCGGTACCCCACTAGTCACTGCCCACCACCCCGAAAAAGACCTGAATGCGCGACATTCCTGTCAGTTGGGTTCAGGGAATCCATGATGAGGTATGTAGTTGTGAGCCTAGTGGATGAACTGGTAATGTGTAGTGTGATTGTTAAACCTTTGTTAATAAACCAATTCGTTTTAATAGCAATGTGTTGCTATGAATTCTTAAGCAAAGAACCCATGAAGCAAATACATTACAATGGGGAAGGAAATAGGGTGAATGAGAGTCAAACAAAATATACAAGAGAGAAAGAGGAACAAAGAGAGACTGCATTACGAGAGGAGAGAGAGAAAAAAATAAAAGGAAAAGTAAGAAAACAAAGTGAACAAGAGGAAGACGAGGATATTGTAGCCCAGTTCTGTTTAGGAATTGCTGCATTGGCCTTGAAGAGGTCCATGAGTGAATGGCAGGTTTGCGAAATGTGCACATATTCTTGACCCATGAAGTATAGAACCTGCGGACCCACTCCTCGTGATCAGGAACAGAGGAACTCCCAGTGAGTACGCTCATGCGTCATTCTAATGATGCAACTTCCCGGCAATTTCTGGCCCATTGACTTCGGTTTTAAAAACATAATAAACATTTCTGAAACACATACTGGTGTCATTGAGCAAGGATGGGCAGGTAACCATACACAAGAATTCTCCGCCCTGGATCAGCCATTAAAACATGGTGTGAAGCAACAGCTTAAGGTGACTTGCCTCTGCCTTGGGGGAGTTGCTTAGCTTCTACACCCTATCTTTTCTTTACTCGTTTGCGGGATGTGGGCGTCGCCAGCAATGATTGTCCATCCCTAATTGCCCTCGAGAAGGAGGTGGTGAGCCACCATTTCAGAGGGCAGTTAAGAGTCAACCATGTTGCTGTGGGTTTGGAGTCACATATAGGCCAGACCGGGTAAGGACAGCAGATTTCCTTCCCTAAAAGGACATTAGTGAACCAGATGGGTTTTTACACCAATCTGGTAGTTTAATGGTCGCCATTACTGATTTGGAGGCAGTTCAGAGAAAGTTCACTAGGTTGATTCTGGGGATGAGGGGGTTGACTTATGAGGAAAGGTTGAATAGGTTGGACCTCTACTCATTGGAATTTAGAAGAATGATAGGTGATCTTATCGAAACGTATAAGATTATGAGGGGGCTTGACAAGGTGAATGTAGAGAGGATGTTTCCACTGATGGGGGAGACTAGAACTAGGGGGTATAATCTTAGAATAAGGGGCCGCCCATTTAAAACAGAGATGAGGAGAAATTTCTTCTCTGAGGGTTGTGAATCTCTGGAATTCGCTGCCTCAGAGAGAACTGTGGAAGCTGGGATATTGAATACATTTAAGGCAGAGATATACAGTTTCTTAACCAATAAGGGGTTATGGGGAGCGGGAGGGGAAGTGGACTTGAGTCAATGATCGGATCAGCCATGATCATATTAAATGGTGGAGCAGGCTCAAGGGGCCGTATGGCCTACTCCTGCTCCTACTTCTACTTCTTCTGACTGGCTAAACTTTTTATTTCAGATTTAATTAACTGAATTTAAATTCCACAGCTGCCATGGTGGGATTTGAACTCATGTCTCCAGATCATTAGTCCAGGCCTCTGGATTACAGTCCATTAACATCACCACTATGCTGCCGTCCCCCATGGTGGTTGCCGATGTGGGTTTGTACAACGTTACCCTGTTGCACAGGCCCTTAGCAGTTATGAGAAAGGCCCTTGGATAACATTTTGGGAGGCTGGAGAACTGGACCACGTATCATAGATAACAATGATGCATTTAGACAGGATAATCACTCACAACCGTCAGGCCACAGTACTGACTGTGTGCTGCTCGGGTCTGGAGAACCTCAGCTTGTCATATCACACTGACAGTAACATTGCGTCCGCTGGGCAGAAATTGTGACTCACTCTGCGATCTCATCCGAGCATCGATTCTTCACATGCAAGTTCAGACAATGAGTTTCCTCAGGCGGTCAGAACTTGGCCTAACTGTTCTCAACCAACGCTCACACATGCGTTTCCAGTGAGAGCAAATGGGAATTTCGGCTGATTTTCCGACTGCCTAACCTGGGGCACTGATAGCGTTGCCAACCCTCCAGAATTGCCTTGGAGTTTTCAGGAATTAAAGATTAATCTGCAGGACACTGCTGTGAGCAAAATCAGAGGAGCTTTAAAAAGAATTGCATTATTTTTATTTTCTTTGAACACTTTGGTTTATTACTTATGAAAAATATTAGACACGGGAAAAATGTCTGCTTGACTGATAGTAAAGAATCACTCAATTGGGTAAGGAAGAGTCTATTCGCTTCCTGGTTGGTGTGAGAAGGTGGTGGGTCACCAATATTTTAAAAATGTATTTGTTCATGGGATGTGGGCATCGCTGGCAAAGCCAGCATTTATTGCCCATCCCTAATTGCCCTTGTGGAAGGTGGTGGTGAGATGCCTTCTTGAAATTGAGTGTCTCGCTTGACCATTTCAGAGGGCAGTTAAGAGTCAACCACATTGCTGTGGGTCTGGAGTCACTTATCGGCCAGACCGTGTAAGGGCGGTAGACTTCCCTCCCTAAAAGGACATTAGAGAACCAGATGGATTTTTACGACAATCTGATAGTTTCATGGTCATCATTACTGATACTAGCTTTTTAATTCCAGATTTATTTAATTCACTGAATTTAAATTCCCCAGCTGCCTTGGTGGTATTTGAACTCATGTCTACCAGATCAGTAGTCCAGGTCTCAGGATTACTAGTCCAATAATATAACCACTATGCTACCATTCCCACGTGTATGGACCTGTTGGGTGACCAATGGTGGGAGCCTGAGGGTGGGACGATTGGCGGAAAGAGGTCATGTGATGAAACCTCCAGGAATATGTCCAACCAGAGTTGGCAACCCTCGGCGCTCAGGCTAATTCTTAGTGCCTCCACCACCAACCCAGACTGAGATCGCTGTTTCCTTTTCATTCAGTCTGCTTCAAAAGGGAACCAGAAATATCAAGTTTATCCTCTTCAAATTTAAACTGAAGAAAATGACAATTGAGAGGGAGTGAAAAGCAGTAAATCAAGTTCGGGTAACAATCTCTCTGCTGGCCATGTGCAGAGTGGTTATGTAACGTGGAGATATCTGGACCACTTAGGTTCGGTATTTCTAGTGAAATGGTTAATTATCTAAAAGGAAATGCAGCTACTACAATTTCACTAGAGATGCCAGGATAGTGATTGAAGGGCCAATTTTAACCCTGCCTAACAGGCGGGTGGCAGTTAACATGGCTGGTGCTTACTGCAATTTAACCGCACTTTCTGCATAACGTTAGCTGTGGCTCAGTGGGTAGCACTTTCGCCTCGGAGTCAGAAGATTGTGAGTTCATGTCAGGTGCCAGGGACTTGAGCACGAAAAAGAAATCTAGGCTGACACTGCAGTACAGTGCTAATGGAGTGCTGCACTGTCGGAGGTGCTGTCTTTTGGATGAGATGTTAAACTGAGGTGTCATCTTTTCTCTCGGGTGGACATAAAAGATTCCACGGCACTATCGAAGAAGAGCACAAGGGGTTATTCCCTGGTATCCTGGCCAATATTTATCCCTCATCAACATAACAAAAAAACAGATTATCTGGTCATTAATATCACATTGCTGTTTGTGGGAGCTTGCTGTGCGCAAATCGGCTGCCGTGTTTCCCACATTACAACAGTGGCTACACTCCAAAAAAAGTATTTCATTGGCTGTAAAGCACTTTGAGACGCCCAGTGCTCGTGAAAGGCACCATATAATTCCAAGTCTTTCTTTCTTTTCAGCGGGCAAGAGGGAGGGACGCCCACAGGGAAAGGGGCAATCATTAAAATGCAGATCTTGCTGAGATGATGCAATTTTAACCCGGGGTCTGGGTGGGGAAGCTGTCAGGGGATTCTCTGAAGGCTCCCCAGAGGTTGGCTGCTGCCACCCTGCTCCTGCCCACCTGCCAGCTCGCGCCCCCTGCCAGGTTCGGACAGGAGACTGATGCTCGAGAGTTAAAACCCCTCACACTGCAGAGGGCAGGTTGGTTTTCCAATTGCCACCACCCCTACTCGCATGACTCCTGTCAGGAGTTAACGATTGGCCCATTGGCAATTAAACACTGGCTCTAAAATAGAGCGGAGAAGATTAAGGGGCGGTCTGATCCAGCTTCTTGAAGGTTCGGAATGGTTATGATTAGTTATTGGTTGGTGGGATGGGAATGAAAAAAATCTCGACACAGAGGATGGTGAGAATGTGATAATCTCTACCAGAAATGATTGATGAAGGAGAGGCCACACATTTAAAAGGAATTTAAATCTGTCTTTCGGATGAGAATTTAAACCTAGGCCCCGTCTGGCCTCTAAGGTTGACGTAAAAGATCCCATGGCACTATTTCGAAGAAGAGCAGGGGAGTTATCCCCACTGTCCTGGCCAATATTTATCTCTCAATCAACAAAACAAAAACAAAAACAAATTATCTGGTCATTATCACATTGCTGTTTGTGGGAGCTTGATGTGCACAAATTGGCTGCTGCTTTTCCCACATTACAACAGTGGCTACACTCCAAAAGTACTTCATTGGCTGTAAAGCGCTTTCGGACATCTGGTGGCCGTGAAAGGTGCTATAGAAATGCAAGTCTTTCTTAAATAGTTGCTTGAGAAAGGGAAAGATGCAGAGTGAGCAAGAGTGTTGGGTTGACTTGATGCCTCACAAGGAAGGAAAAGACCAGCGCCAGCTCGATCAGCCGAATGGCTCGTTTCCCTGTTGGAACATTCTATGATTCTATGAATAGTGCAAAGAGGAATTTGGTATGAATGTGTTAAGTGTTCGAGAACATCACGGGATGGAAATCTTCACAAATGCATTTACGATATCCCTACACTTAGTAACCAACCAAAGGAATTCATAAGCTGTTGTAGGTTCAGGTGACTTATCTAAACGGGTGTTGAGCTCTGCCCTTGTGGTTTATTGGATCATCAAAAGCCTGCAGCTGTGTTATTGCCTTGCGATACTCTCCATACACATCCGTTGTCCCACATTGCTTCAATTAGAAACTGCAGCTTTAAGTCAATTAACAAGATTTTTACTGTCTCTTAAAAACAGTGGACTGAGGTTTTGCCTTGAAAATATTGTTCAGATATCAAACCCCCAGCAAGGCACTGCTACGAGAGCTCTTGCTGCGCGCCTGGTGGCAGATTAGAGACAAAGGCCTTTTCTGTGCAAGCCCCTGAAGCAGGGCTATCTGGCCCCTGCAATGTGGCAGCACTGGCACCAGGAAGCTGCAGTGTGCGCTTGTGCTAATAACTGCACGACCCAGTTCAGAGAAGCAGTGAATGAATTTCACCCGTTCTGTAGACGTTACATAATCAGGGGGCTGTGGTATCGTTGGCCGGGGCTGCTGATATTTGCAACAGTGATTCCTTATGTGCCGCACAGCACTGCCATTCTTCCAAGACGTTCGCTGATAAATTTGGTAAATTTTCTATTTTTTTTTTGTTGAAAGGGAGGCCTCTTTACCATTTCAAGCTGAAGTATAAGAGAACTGATTCAAGCAATCTCATGAGCACGTCAACTATCCCCTTCAGAGTCAGTGCTCGGTCCTAACATTGAGCCTTCATGATGTCCCACCCAGGATTTGTGGCTGAATCAGTTCTAATTGGAGACATATATATATATTTTTTAAATGGTTCAAATATAAATTGAAAAGCTTTGGCAAAAGGTCAATGCCCATTCTGCCATGGTTGGAAAGAGTAGGAAAGAACATAGTCAAAAAGGTAACAGTTAATTGCTGTCAAGTCTGCAGTTTTAAAACCAGTGGGTTGTCGGAGAAAAGGCCTCCTGAAAAGGCATTTATTCTGTTTAAATGTATTGCTGTTATTCATGATACATGGCCCAGTCCCCCAGCCTCTGAAAACGTTATCCAAGACTTTTTCTCATAATTATACTAAGGACCTGTGCCACAGGGCAATGAGAGAGAAATCCTGGATACGACCTAGCAAACCTTGCCCAGTGAGTTTTGTTGAGTTTAAATCTCACTAGAAGCAATTATCTGGAAAAAGCAATGCACTGGTACTCAAATAATTCTCATTGGTCTTCATGATAAACCATATTTTATGAAACCGGTTGTTTCAATAATTAGCATCCTCTAATTTACACCTTAATTGGATTTCATTTGTGGTTCAGTGGGCAGCACTTTCACCTGTGAGTCAGAAGGTTGTTGGTTCAATTCCCACTCCAGGAACTTGAGCACAGAAATCTAGGCACTCCAGTGCAGTGCTGAGGGAGTGCTGCAATGTCAGAGGTGCCGTCTTTCCAATGAGACGTTAAACTGAGGCTCTCTCAGGTGGTCATAAAAGATCCCATGGCACTATTTCGAAGAAGAGCAGGGAAGTTATCACTGGTGTCCTGGCCAATATTTATCCCTCAACCAACATCACAAAAGCAGATTATCTGGTCATTATCACATTACTGTTTGTGGGAGCTTGCTGTGTGCAAATTGGTTCCTGCATTTCCCACATTACTACACTTCAAAAGTACTTAATTGGCTGTAAAGCGCTTTGAGACATCCAGTGGTCGTGAAAGGTGCTATATAAATGCAAGTCTTTATTTTAGGAACATGCTAAACACCCACCAGCTTTAAATGCAAAGAAGTTAGGGGCACATAGATGAAATAGTATTGGTATCTGCTGACATTTGCTGCAATATGTTAACTTAGATCATCTTTTATGATTTAAACACATGGGATGCAGGTGTGGGAAAGGGTTTGAACGGTTCAAGGTGAGCAGCCCACCCATCACAGCCTGTGGCCCAGTCACCACAAATAGCAAGCTCTGGGAGGCCTCGAGATATTTCACTGCCTTATTATCAGGAGTAAATATTGAAATCTAAACATCAAGGCCAATGACATCATAAGGTCAATACACTCAATGGTAGCATTATTGCAGACATTTGCAATGAATTGTAGAGCATATGCCTCGCGTGAGATCATTAAACCCCTTCCGGCACTGCATCTTGTGGCTACATTCCTGGCATTGACCTCAGAGGTTATTTGGTTCCCACTGCCTTCTTGTCATGTGTCTGGAAGGCTACGGCCTACGGCCCTCTTTTCCACCTCCTCCACCAATACCTCCAATGAAGCATCCAAAAACCAGGGGGCCTGCCCTCTCTTCCCACGGTCAGCCATTTCTCTCTCTTTCCCAGGTCAGATTCAGTTGTAGAAGGACTCCCAACAGCTGCTGCAGCCACAAAGCACCTCCCCTTTAAGAGATGCAGGCTAACTTTAAGTATTGCAGGCTAACTTCAAGAAGTATGAGTTGCTAACGATATTGGGCCCCCTGCTGATTGGCGCAGCCAATGAACAGCATGGGAAGCATTGGCTGCTTGCAGAAATCATTATAATTAGCAGGCACGGGGGCAAGTTAATCGCACATTGCGATCCCTGTGCCCGTTTGAGGGCTAACCAATTTATAGCCCAATATCTGGCAAATTAGCAAAGCTCAGGGATTGAAAGGAAACCCCTCAGAGTGACAGCTTCCTGGAATTGACAGTAGTGTTATCCTAGTCTTTGGACAGTGGATGAATAAACTCCATCTGATTGTGGGATTTAGGTATTAAACTAAAAATCAGGTTTGTTGAAAGTGACAAAGGAGGCTGTAGCAGAAAATTAATGCAGCATATTTCACTTGATTCACTCGAACTCCAAAAAGATGCTATTTTAATCTGTCCCTCTGCCCACCCACTAAAGAAAATGGTAACTGATGCTAGATCAATTGCTAATTTTAAATCGGAGATTGATAGCTTTCTGTTAACCAAAAATATTCAGGGATATAGGCCAAAGGTGGATATATGGAGTTAGGTCGCAGATCAGCCGTGATTTCTTTGAATGGCGGAGCAGGCTTGAGAGGCCGAATGGCCTCCTCCGGTTCCTATAATAGTCACTAGTTAATCATCGCTTGGCATGATGTCCATCACCATACCACAAAGAGAATAAGCAAAAAGTAGAATAAAATCAGGCAGATGGGTGATTTTACTGATGCGCAATATCAAACTGAACAATCTCGAACTGATTTCTGGGCAAGTGCCTTGTGCTCTCCGAAGGCTTTCTTAGAATCGTTTTTTCTTGCCTGTGACACTTCCTCTGGGCAAAATGCAGTTTGGTTTACACCAGAATGCAATGACCCCAGTCATACAGTGTGGTAGCAACGAATAGTTGGACAGTTCCCTCCCAGGTTACTTAGAGACGAAAAAAAAACGCCGTTTAAGTTTCCTTATCTGCACATGAAGTACAACAGGCACAGAGCAAATGGAAATAAATAGTCAGGTGGCTGGCTATTCCGAGATGTGTGTGTGTGTGTCTGTGTGTGTTCTGTGGAAGGTTATGTGTTTCTGGTCTTGTCCTTGTGTATGGTTGAGGTGGTGCGCTCCAGGGTAAAGTCTGGTTTCGCATTCCTTGTAATTAAAACCTTATAGACACTTTCTTATTTTGTATTTACTTAATACTGAAGGGCAATGGAGAGAGTTTTAAATATTTATTTTCATGGGCACCAGTAGCCCTCCGATACCTCCCACATGCAACCATTGTTTGGGTTTAATCCCAGACAGTGAATGATTGCGCATTATTCTGTCGTGGGGATCATCAAGTTGAAGACGATGCATCAGCTTGTTCTAACCGGGGTTGCTGGATCATGATCAGGAGCCAGAATCCTGTCGGTGTTGTTCTAGCCACTCCACCAACTGCTCTCATCCTGGGTCAGCGAGACTAAATTATTCTACCCCCACCACTGCCATGTCAGCTGTGGCTCAGTGGATAGCACTCTCACCTCTCTGAGTCAGAAGGTAGTAGGTTCAAGTCCTACTCCAGAGACTTGAACACAAAAAAGTCTGGCCTGCCACTCCCAGTGCAGTGCTGAGGGAGTGCTGCTCTGTTGGAGGTGGCATCTTTCGGATGAAAGGCTGAACCTTTCAGATAGACATAAAAGATACCATGGCACTATTTTGAAGATGAGCAGGGGAGTTCTCCCCAGTGTCCTAACCAATATTTATCCCTCAATCAACATCACAAATTGGGTCATTATCACATTGCTGTTTGTGCGCAAATTGGCTGCTGTGTTTCGTACATTGCAACAGTGACTACACTTCATAAAGTACTTCATTGGCTATAAAGCACTTTGGGGTTCTAAGGTTGTGAAAGGCACGATAGAAATGCAAGTCTTGCTTTTATGTCTGATCAGCTGACTCAGCACAAACAAGGGATCGCATTTTGGACCCATCAGTCAGTACCGAAGGGATCGATATTATTATCATAAGCTATCAGTACATCTTTTAAGGTTTCCCTTAGAGCTCAGGAACATCGCGCTCATTGAAAGATATTGCCTGCATGTATAGACTAATTAAGGATGGAATAAATCGGATATATTCGCAATTATTTTACTGTTAGTGCATTGTATAAAAAGAGCCACAAAATATACAGCAGGTTTAAACTGGTTTCAGCCAGAAGTAGATCTGGGCAAACCCATTACACAATATTAATTTTAGAATTTATTCAAGCGGTTTCCAGCTCGCTGAAATATTTAAACATTCAACATGTTTATTCCACATTGGATCGAAAACTCCCCTCAAATCTATCCCTATTTCCCGATACGCCTGTGATCTGATGTGACTTAACTCTATTGAGCACTTTTTCGATGGCTATTTTTACATCTCCGCCTTGACGCCACTTTACCCATAGATTCAGCTTGAGTCTGTCACTTGAGAGTGAAAGGTATTGTGGTCAATATAAAGATGCTTTCACTCTCCAGCCTTCAGCCGCTACCTCGGGCATTGAATTCCTGTAAGCGAGACAAAACACATGGTAAAGGAACAAAGACCACAATGTGCTGGTGATTCCTTCAGCATTACTGAGGGGATATTGATACAGTACGGAAAGTAGCCCAACACTCCTATGATGGCCTAGTGGGTGAAACCTATGCCCTCTGTAGTAATGAGATGCAAGAGAACACAAGGGGGGAGAAATTCGGGAACGGCCCACAAATTTGAAAGTTGAAAATGTTAGCACCGGGCGCTAATGTTTTTCAGTTTTCAAAAAATTCGGTGTTTGTGCTCCAGGGAGGAAGTGGAGCGCTAAATCAAGCACTGCACTTCCTTCCTGCAGCACTACAGGATGCAGACGGGGCGGGAGTGGTGCAGCACAATGGGCGTGCAACGCTGCCGTGTTCCGAGGCTCCTTCCCGCTCTTAAAGGGAAGGCCCATCGCTGCAGGCTCTGCACTGGAACCGGTGAGCTGGTCCCCGACAGCAGCCGCAATCCGGCCCAATCAGCCCCACGCACTCCCGCTATACGGCTCGATCAGCCCCACGCACTCCCGCTATACGGCCCGATCAGCCCCACGCACTCCCGCTATACGGCCCGATCAGCCCCACGCACTCCCGCTATACGGCCCGATCAGCCCCACGCACTCCCTCTATACGGCCCGATCAGCCCCATGCACTCCCGCTATACGGCCCGATCAGCCCCGTGCAGTGCAGCGATTGCGGGGCTGATCGATCGCGACCATCGAGGAATCAAAAAAATCGAAACGCACCATTTTTTGAAATATTGTACTTACCTCGGCCACCTCCCCCTTTAACTTTCGCCCCCGAATCGCCGGTCTCCCGATCAACCCCTCCTGCAGCTGTGGCTGTTTTCGCCCGGCGATGCTGCAGGGGACGGAAGCGAAGCTTGGGTCCGGGGCGCTACTGGGGCGATGCGCCAGTCTCCGGGTGAAGGAGATTGGGGCACAACGTCAGACCGCCGCCACAAACCTCCCGCCGAAGTTAGCGGGAGTCGTTCATCTAGCCACGCCTGGTCAGTATGTGTTTAACACCCATTATTGCCCCCTGGAGGCGATAACAGGAGGCGCTAAGGAGGCCAAATTCTAGGCCAAGGTCGAAGTTAGCTCATCTCCGCTGAGGCAACAACTGGGAATGTTGCAATTTCCCTCAAACACCCTATTTTGTGGGAGGGGGAAATGGAGAAAATCAACCAAAGGCTCCTGATCCTGATCAGTATCATTGCTGGAATGTTGAAGTGCTCAGATATAAGGTATGGCCAAGATTGGGATTGGCTGTGATTCCCTCTACAACCAAACAGCCTAGCTTCAGAGAGGATGAATGGATTATTGGGTGCGGTCACGGAAGCTGGTGCTTCTGGGACTTTGAGCCAGGAGAGATGAGGGATAAAAAAAAGTGGCTAAAAAGCTCCAAAGGGGTCACTAACATCACTGGGGGTAGTACTTCACTGTGCAACATCAGGGGAAGTGTAATGCAAAATGGTTACCCCCAAACTTCCTTGAAGCTACTTTTGCTTGACCAACCTGTATTGGCCATGGCATAGAATATAAGAGCAGGGAGGTTATGCTTAAATTGTATAATACTTTGGTTAGGCCACAGCTGGAGTACTGCATGCAGTTCTGGTCGCCTTATTATAGGAAGGACGTGATTGCACTAGAAAGGTTGCAGAGGAGATTTACTAGGATGCTGCCTGGAATGGAGAATCTTAGCTATGAGGACAGATAGGCTGGGTTTGTTCTCATTGGAACAGAGCAGGTTGAGAGGAGACCTCATTGAGGTGCACAAAGTACTGAGGGGCCTGGACATAGCGGATAGTAAGGGCCTATTTCCATTGGTGGAGGGGTCTATTACGAGGGGGAATAGTTTTAAGGTGGTTGGTGGAAGGTTTAGAGGGGATTTGAGGGGGTGCTTCTTTACGCAGACGGTTGTGGGGATCTGGAACTCGCTGCCTGGAAGAGTGGTGGATGCAGAAACCTTCACCACTTTTAAGAGATGGTTGGATGGGCATTTAAAGTGCTGTAACCTGCAGGGTTACAGACCTAGAGCTGGTAATTGGGAATAGACTGGATAACCTTTTGTTGGCTGGCACAGATATAATGGTAAGTAAGTACTGCAGGGAATCGAATACAGCCAGGGTGATCTCCTGGACTAGTTTTGATCGCCTGGATGGGTTGGAGAGGAATTTTCCCAGATATTTTTCTCCATAAATTGGCCTGGGTTTTTATCTGGTTTTTGCCTCTCCCAGGAGATCACATGGCTCCGGTTGGGGTGGAGTGTAGAAGGTTTCAGTATAAGGAGTGTCGCAGTTGTGGTGAGGTGGACTTTTTGGGCTGGGTGCTCTTTATGCTTCCGCCATTGTTCATAGGTTTATATGTAACCTTTAGGGCTGATGACCGAGGGCCGCGTGGCTCTTTGTCAGCAGTCTTGGACATGATGGGCCGAAATGGCCTCCTTCTGCGCTGTAAATTTCTATGTTTCTATGTTTTTCAATCTGAGGTTTGGAGAGAGCAGAGTCAGGAACCAGCCCGAGTGTTACAGGGAGTGTGAAGTGCCCCACTGGAGGAAATACTTATTGCAGACATTCCCTGCTGTAGCTCATTATATACATAGAAACAGGAGGAGGCCGTTCAGCCCCTCAAGCCTATTCCACCATTCAATGAGCTCATGGCTGATCTGTATCTTAACTCCATCCATCTGCCCTGGCTTCATATCCTTTTATACCTTTGCCGAGCAAAAATCTATCCATCTCAGATTTGAAATGATAAATTGACTTGCATCTACTGCTTTTGTTGGAGAGAGTTCCACACTTCTACTACTCGTTGCATGCAAAACAACGTACAATCAGGGAACAAAAGCCTTTCCTCGAGGTAGTTGGGAGGATGTTCTGAGAGAGTTTGCAAAGCAACCTGGTTGCCACCGATTGCATCCTGGACCATGGGAAAACCAGTAACCTCATGAAATTGAATCGTTCTATTTCGCTGCTACTTTGCTGTGTTGCCAAGGGTGATAAATTCCCCCAGCTCCCCTGTAAAGTGCATCAGTCACCTGATGAATCCAAACCCAGCTTGGCTGGTATTGGAGATCCCCTGTGCCATAAAAGTTGAAATACGCCTGTGTCCACATCAAGTGTAATCACTACCTTTATAGCCACAATGAGTACAGACCGTGACTGCAGGTCCCCATGCAATAGGTGGCAGATCTTCCCATTGCCTTTTGGGTGAAGCTCACTCTGCATATCCCCTTGCCAAGCTCCTCGCATGAGCTGTGTTGCTTGCATATTCTACTGGGGCGCAGGGGGGATGGATCATACTAACTGGTGGGGTCCCTCCTTCAGAAATGCTGCCTGAATCTCCGTTGATAGATTTTTGTCAGGCAAGGGTATTATGGGTTACGGAACCAAGGTGGGTAGATGGAGTTAAGATATCGATCAGCCATGATCAAATTGAATGGTGGTAGAGGCTTGATGGGCTGAATGGCCTCCTCCTGTTCCGATGTTCCTTTGCTCCATCCGGTGTTCCTCCTCCTCTTCCATAACGGCATACAAGTGTCTTTTTCTTCCTAAGCGGTCCCTCGTATTGAGGATGACCCGTTTCCACACCAAAAAGAGGATGAATTCACAGGTGTTACAATGAGGGACCTGATATTCCAGGTCCCGAACTACATCCTGAGGGTGGAAGATGCCTGTGCGTGGATATTTTTTAACGTGTGGTGGCCGTTGCACACCAGCCACCACACGGGCTTGACAGAGCTAGGTCTTGGTCCAGTGGCAGGGATTAGCCGAGACGACTGGAGACCAGCTCTGCTGCACGGACCAAGTGCACACATATCGCAGTGTGGGCTGGCCCGTGTTGCCGCCAGTGCACACACTGCGATATGCGCGCACACCATGGCCATGCAGCAGAGCTGGTCTCCACAAGGGTATGCCCATAGGGAATGCCATACCTGCTGCTAAGAAGTCCTTGTTATGGGCAAGGGTCGGGGAGGGAGGTGAAAAAACTCCTAAGTGATTACACATAAATCAGAAGCAATGAAAAACAAATCTAGGTTTGTGTACAAAAAAAAAAGATCCAGCAAGAGAAAAAACCTCCCCCCAGCTGCAGGAATCACGGCTGAAACTCTCCACACACTTCATGCCGATCTCAGCTGATCCAGGCAACTGCTGCGCACTTTTAATTCTGAGTCTAACTTACGGGTGCTTTACGAACCTCCCCACTGGCCCTCATTGTAACTTATCAGGGTCATTCAGGCTTAGCAAGCAGATTGCAGGAAGGCCTGAAAGAAAAGAGGGAATTTGCAGGAGGGGAAGACGACACGGTATTGGGGCAGAAAACTGGCTTAAACTGCTTTTGCCAACAACAAAAATTACATGCCTCAATTATAGACTGAAACTGCACCAAAAATTGTATGGAAACTCCAGGCCTATGTTGTGTTTTCCTTACCCACTGTAGATAGGTAGCTAGGAGTTGTTTGAGATCAGAGAATGAATATAAAAGGAATGCAGTGAGTGTAACCATTTTAGAATAAGTCCTAATAAAAAAGACAAAGCCAGCAACTATTGCCCATCCCTAATTGCCCTTAAGATGATGGTGTTGAGCCACCTTATTGAACCGCCGCAGTCTTTGTGGTGAAGGTACTCCCATAGTGCTTTTAGGGAGAGAGTTCCAGGATTTTGACCCAGCAACGATGAAAGAACGGCCGATATATTTCTAAGTCAGGATGATGTGTAACTTGGAGGTGGTGGTGTTCCCATGCCCCTGCTGCCCTTGTCTTTCTAGAAACATAGAAACATAGAAAATAGGTGCAGGAGTAGGCCATTCGGCTCTTCGAGCCTGCACCACCATTCAATATGATCATGGCTGATCTTGCAACTTCAGTACCCCATTCCTGCTTTCTCTCCATACCCTTTGATCCCTTTAGCCATAAGGGCCACATCTAACTCCCTTTTGAATATATCTAATGAACTGGCCTCAACAACTTTCTGTGGTAGAGAATTCCACAGGTTCACAATTCTCTGAGTGAAGAAGTTTCTCCTCATCTCGGTCCTAAATGGCTTACCCCTTATCTTTAGACTGTGACCCCTAGTTCTGGACTTCCCCAACAATGGGAACATTCTTACTGCATCTAACCTGTCCAATCCTGTCAGAATTTTATATGTTTCTATGAGATCCTCCCTCATTCTTCTAAATTCCAGTGAATATAAGCCTAGTCGATCCGATTTTTCTTCATATGTCAGTCCTGCCAGCCCGGGAATCAGTCTGGTGAACTTTCGCTGCACTCTAGGTGGTAGAGGTCGTGGGTTTGAGAGGTGCTGCCAAAGAAGCCTTGTTGAGTTGCTGCAGTGCATCTTGTAGATGGTACAAACTGCAGCCACAGTGCGCCAATGCTGGAGGGAATGAATGTTGAAGGTGGCGAATGGGATGCCAATCAAGCGGGCTGTTTTGTCCTGGTTGGTGTCGAGCTTCTTGAGTGTTGTTGGAGTTGCACTCATCCAGACGAGTGGAGAGTATTCCATCACACACCTGACTTGTGCCTCGTAGATGGTGGAAAGGCTTTGGGGAGTCAGGAGGTGTGACACTCGCCGCAGAACACCATTGACTGATAGCTTCCCTTCCCGCTAATTGTGTTGATGGGTAGATCCCGTTTCGTGTTCAGCTGAACACAATGTCTCAGCCAAACAATTGCAACTGTGACAGAAATTTGCATGTATGATGCAAGGGTGTGACAGATAGAACATAAAAAAGCTTATATAGCTGAAAATTAATCATAATTCAGGAACACTTCTGGTATGAATAGATTGAGTCTATTTTGATGTTAGATATTTGAATGAAAATAAGTAAAGAACATTTGTGAGAAGGTACAACATTTTTCATGAGGGGGTAAAATTGTGTTTCTACCATGAGGGGTTTCACCTGGAGACACAGCCCAAAAATTTAATGACCTCAGTTTCAAGATTCATGTCCATGTGTCACTAATCTCAATGCTATTTCACGTCCAGTCAGGAACCATTATCTGCTCACTATCTAGTAGAAACCACTGAAGTATCTAAGAAAAGAAAACAAGGGTTTTTGGGAACAAAAGATTAGGTCCAACGAGCCCATCCCCTTTTGACAGATCAGCCCCACCTACTCACTGAATCCCATAATCCCCTCTGGCTTCAAATAATCCTCTCTCCTGATTCCTGAGAAATCAAAGCGGAATCCCAATGGGAAATTAAATCCAAAGGCGTATCTTTGGCTGGACTGCTGCTCAAAACTGTCTAGAAACCAAAAGACATTAGTAATAAGTCGGGATTTCTTTCTTTGTATGTGGTGTCCCTATTTCATGCTGATATTGTGGAACTCTCACAGTTTTTGCTGTGTCCTTTGCTATTTTATCCATTCTCCATTGTATGCCACGGACACCTACAACTGAACCATTTGAGATCACTCAGTGCAGCACACGGACTTGAACCTTTTTTCCAGTCCGAATAGCTGAGTCTATAGAACAGGCAGTAAACTTACGAACTGAGCCATCAGATAAAGTCTGCAGAAAATGTCTGCCCATCTCTCATGTTGAATATTGTGAAGGAAATAGAGCGAACAACTGAATGCTTCCTAATTTATAATTTAAGCGTGGCCTCTACATTGAGGACTACACTCCTGTGATGACCATTGGAAATTTATAGGATGCATTAAGGTAGATAACTCCGCTGCACACAACCTTATCACTTGCAGTAAAGGTGCTGGTTAAGCATCAATCACCATCGTGCATTATACAACCAAACCGATGGCTATACCACAAGCAAACCCCAAGGCTGCGTCACCTCACTTCGAACAGTGCCATGAACACGGCATTTCAAGCTCCTTAATTCTCACCCTTGTTTTCAAATCCTTCCATGGCCTCACTCCTCCCTATCTCTGTATTCTCCTCCAGCCCTACAACCCTCTGAGATATCTGCGCTTCTCCAATTCTGGCCTCTTGAACATTCCCAATTTCAATCGCTCCACCATTGGCGGCTGTGCCTTCAGCCTTATAAGGCCATAAAGCTCTGCAATTCCCTCGACTTTAAACGCCTTGATTTAAAAATTCTCATCTTTTTGTTTCAAACCCCTCCATGGCCTCGCCCCTCCCAATCTCTGTGGTTTCAATATTCCCCATGCATTCCCTGGTTGCCGTGCTGCATCCCTGTTCTTCGTCATAGGTCTCCTCGGCAGCCACAGTGCTCATAAGCCAACTCAATCTTGGAGATATCTGCGCACCTCTAATTCTGAGCTGCCTTTTGAGCAGCCCCGATTTCAATCGCTACACCATTGGCAGTCGTGCCTTCAACTCCCTGGGCCCTAAGCTCTGGAATTCCCTCCCTAAACCTCTCTGCTGCTCTACCTCTCCCTCCTCCTTTAAGATGCTCCTGAAAACCTACCTCTTTGATCAAGCTTTTGGTCATCTGCCCTAATTTCTCCTTATGTGGCTCGGTGTCAAATGTTTTGTCATACAACACTCCTGTGAAGCGCCTGGGGAGGTTTTACTACGATAAAGGCGCTATATAAATACAAGTTGTTGTTGTTGTTGTTAATAGCCCAGTTACATGGCAGTTTGTGAGCTGAGGGAATTTTGGTTTCCTGTGTCTCCGACTCAAAAAAGAACAAGGACATGACATTAGCAAACCTGATATCGTATCCAAGCGAGCAGAGAGAGGATGCAGTGGATAGCTCCAGGTTGGACTTACTGCAGAAATGTAAAAACTTTGTTTTTCAGTTTTTAATGTTTACACAGCACTGATGTTTCATTACCTCGGCGCTAGAGTTCGACCTGTATTTCGACTGGTGAGCAAAGCTGCACATGTCTGACCCGAGGGTGTAGTGGAGCCAACATTTGTATCGGCTTTGGTTCTGGGTCAAGGATGACGTTTATGGCCCCACTCAGGGATGTTAAAGACACCATCAAAGTTTTTGAAGTTAAGAGTAAGGAAAGTCAGATACCACTTTAACAGCCAAAGGGTAAGAGCGTTGTGTCATAAGTTACCAGGGAAGGACACTGAGGTAAACTGTGCAAATGTTCTTTCAGAAAATAAAATTTTGGGATACAGTATGCAAGCAATTTGAGACATGGCATGTGGTAAGTGCAGCAAGGCTTGGGAGGAACAGGTGTCTTTGGACCGATGGTTCCTAAAACTCTTTCACCACCGGGGCTTTTCTTCATCTCAGAAGGTTGTGGGCTCAAGTCCCACTCCAGGGTCTGGAGCACATAAATCTAGGCTGACACTCCAGTGCAGTGCTGAGGCAATGCTGCACTGTCAGAGGTGCCGTCTTTCAGATGAGACGTTAAACCGAGGCCCCGTCTGCTCTCTCAAGTGCACGTAAAAGATCCCATGGCAGTATTTCGAAGAAGAGCAGGGGAGTTATCCCCGGTGCCCTGGCCAATATTTATCCCTCAGTCAACATAACAAAAACAGATTATCCGGTCATTATCACATTGCTGTTTGTGGGAGTTTGCGGTGTGCAAATTGGCTGCCGCGTTTCCCACATTACAACAGTGACGACACTCCAAAAGTACTTGATTGGCTGTAAAGCGCTTTGAGACGTCCGGTGGTCGTGAAAGGCGCTATATAAATGCAAGTCTTTCTTTTCTTTCTCATGTCTGGATCTGTTCTAGACTAATTGATAGAGACTGATTGCTATAAATAGTCAACAACTCCATTTTCATTGCGTGAACATGATTTGTGCAGTGTGACAGCTGCAGGAAAAATGCAGGGAACAGCGCCAGCCCTAATACATGGCCCTCATCGACCTTACAAAGGCCTTTGACACGGTCAACCACGAGGGTCTATGGAGCGTGTTCCTTTGTTTCGGATGCCCCCAAAAGTTCGTCACCATCCTCCGCCTTCTCCACGAAGATATGCAGGCCATTATCCTTACCAACGGATCCATTACAGACCCAATCCACGTCCGGACTGGGGTCAAACAGGGCTGCATCATCGCCCCAACCCTTTTCTCAATCTTCCTCGCAGCCATGCTCCACCTCACAGTCAACAAGCTCCCCGCTGGAGTGGAACTAAACTACAGAACCAGTAGGAACCTGTTCAACCTTCGCCATCTCCAGGCCAGGTCCAAGACCACCCCAACTTCTGTTGTCGAGCTACATACAGAGGCTGAACTCCAGGACATAGTCGACGTATTTACTGAGGCGTACGAAAGCATGGGCCTTACACTAAACATCCGTAAGACAAAGGTCCTCCACCAGTCTGTCCTCACCGCACAGCACTGCCCCCCAGTCACCAAGATCTACAGCGCGGCCCTGGACAACGTGGACCATTTCCCACACCTCGGGAACCTCTTATCAGCAAGAGCAGACATTGATGAGGAGATTCAACACCGCCTCCAGTATGCCAGTGCAGCCTTCGGCTGCCTGAGGAAAAGAGTGTTTGAAAACCAGGTCCTCAAAACTGCCACCAAGCTAATGGTCTACAGGGTTGCAGTAATACCCGCCCTCCTGTACGGATCAGAGACATGGACCATGTACAGTAGACACCTCAAGTCGCTGGAGAAATACCACCAACGACGTCTCCGCAAGATCCCTTAGGAGGACAGACGCACCAACATTAGCATCCTCAACCAGGCCAACATCCCCAGCATTGAAGCACTGACCACACTTGATCAGCTCTGCTGGGCAGGAAACATTGTCCGCATGCCAAACATTGTCCCAAAGCAAGTGCTCTACTCGGAACTCCTTCTCGGCAAACGAGCCAAAGGTGGGCAGAGGAAACGTTACAAGGACACCCTCAAAGTCTCCCTGATAAAGTGCAACATCCCCAATGACACCTGGGAGTCCCTGGTCAAAGACCGCCCTAAGTGGAGAAAGTGAATCCAGGAGGGCACTGAGCACCTCGAGTCTCATCGCCGAGAGCATGCAGAAATCAAGCGCAGGCAGCAGAAAGAGTGTGCGGCAAACCTGTCCCACACCCCTTCCCTTAACGACTATCTGTCCCACCTGTGACAGGGACTGTGGTTCTCGTATTGGACTGTTCAGCCACCTAAGGACTCATTTTAAGAGTGGATGCAAGTCTCCCTCAATTCCGAAAGACTGCCTATGATGATGATTTCATTGCATCAGGCGACTACCAGGATGGTCGAAAGTGAACTAAATGGACCTGGGTCTTTTTTTGTCCAACAATTCCTATGTTCCCAAATGGGTTCAAGAGACCTTTTTGGAAGTGGAAGGATTGAGGGGTTTGAAGAGAAAGCAGGTAGGGGATCTCAGAGAAACAGGCATGTTTGGCCGAATGGTTTCTTAAAAATACTCCTGTTCCCCAAAACCTTACCTCAAACACTTAAAAGGATCTCATTTTGACCCTGCTGTTAATTCATGAAATCAGCATTGAAGCATTTCACGATAACTAGCAAACTGCACCACAATGACCTGAAATTCTTTTCTGATCGGTAAAACCAGAACATTAGCCATCATTTCACCACCCAATTCCATCATGAATCAACGCTTGCTGCGGTTTTTGGTTGAACTTACCTCTTTAAAAGACTTTATAGCTCGACAAACAAAGTACTTGTTTGGTGGGTTAGGAACAAAACAGGAAAGTAGCAGATTCTCTTGGTCACCAGAGTTTTTGATGGTAACTTTTATAGTGAGCAGTTTAGAAAAGAAAAAATGAGTGTTGAACTTTCAAATCCACACATTACGTTTGACTGAGGGATGAATAGTGTCTTTATGAACGGCCCACTATGTGGCCATTCATCGCAGCACTATTACGGGTAGAGCAGCAAGCTGGAACTCTGGCTACCAACGAATTGATGAAAAGGGCTTTGCATTTCAATGAAAAAAAGATTTACTGCAGATACTCTGATCCCACTTCTTGGTATTCAGCATTCTGTTTGAGTAAGCCCTTTATTAAAAAGAGAGAGAGAGGACTCAAAACTCAGAACATCTGGTAGCACTACAGGGTGCACTGTTATATACCAAAGTGACTGCCTGTTCTGTTTCAAAATCAACTCTTGACTGATTAGGCTGTGCAGATCAAGGCTGATTTATGCAGTGGTGCCCAAGAAGGCTTCTGAGAAATACATGTCTCTTTTTGTTCAGTGAAATCCAACACTCCTCCACTCAGCATGCACTAAATAACCAACTAAACTTCTCGTTTCAGGATGTCTTTTATATCAAGTTTGTGTTGCGAGACTGAATTTAATGGAGAGAGACATAAGCAAATACACCCTTATCGGAGTCTGTGGTATCATAGCAAGCGTTAATAAGTGACAGTGAAGGGTTCAAAGTCCCAGGGGTACAATAAAAATTAAAATGAGGACGTTAGGAATAAGGAGAGAATTCAGAGAGAATCTTTTTCACCAATAGGGCATTAGAGTTAAGGGAGGGAGTTACCAGGGAAGGACATTGAAACAGATGGAAGGCATTGGATCTCTTTCTGGGCAGGGATTGAGAGGTATGCGAGAAGGTAAATAGATCAGGTTGACTGTCAAAATGGGACAACATTCTGCCCTCTTGAACAGCCCAGATTATAAATCGCTCAACCATTGGTGGCCATGCCTTCTGTTGCCTTGGCCCCAAGCTCTGGAACTCCCTGCTTAAACCTCTCTTTCCTCCTTAAAACCTAGGTTGAGTAGGTTGGGCCTATACACTTTGGAGTTCAGAAGAATGAGAGGTGATCTTATTGTATTATGTCTGTAATGTACTTATGAATGATTCCACGAGGCAATGTGTTGTACTCAAACTGTAGTGACCTTGGTCCTTTATTCGTAACTCCAGAGTGAGGCAGCTGCATGGTTGCCATCAGGGCAGGAAACCCCGGTCTCCACCAGTTGCACCCTCTATTGGTGCCAGCATAGTATATACCCAGTATAAACCTTATTGATAGTATATCAGGTAAACTTATGCAACTATACAGTGACTACACAGAGTATATCTATAGTCTGCATATATAACATCTTGAAACTTATAAGATAATGAGAGGGCTCGACAAGGTGGATGCAGAGAGGATATTTTCACTCAAAGGAGAAACTAAAACTAGGGGACATAGTCTTCAAATTAGGAGCTGCCCATTTAAAACTGAGATGAGGAGAAATTTCTTCTGAGGGTTGTAAATCAATGGAATTCTTTGCTCCAGAGAGATGTGGAGGCTGGGTCATTGAATATTTTTAAGGTGGAGATAGACAGATTTTTGAGCGATAAGGGAGTAAAGGGTTATGGGGGGCGGACAGGGAAGTGGGGCTGAGTCCACGATCAGATCAACCATGATCTTATTGAATGGTGGAGCAGGCTCGAGGGGCCAAATGGCCGACTCCTGCTCACATTTCTTATGTTATGTTCTTCCGTTCTTACCTCTTTGACCAAGCTTTTGGTCACCTGCGCTAATTTCTAATTATGCAGCATGGTGTCAAGTTTTTTAAATCCCAAAACTCCTATGAAGCGCCTTGGGGCGTTTCACTATGTTAAAGGCGCTATATAAATTTTTGGTGTCTTGTACAATGTCAGTCTTTCTCCAGCATGCTTCTCATTTTATAAAGTGGAATCATTTTCACGGCCTTAAAATAGAAGCAAAAATGGTGTCCAATCATGAAATTACCGAGTTTAACTAAATAACAATAAATTCTAGCAAAAATGGGGATCTGCAGGAAAGCTCCCATCCTCAATGTCCCAATTCAGTAATTGCCTCTGATTACAGTTCCCTCCAGAACTTCATACGCTCTCCGCTCTCCCGTCCACATCACCTTCCATGGTAGAGCCTTCAGCCATATTGAGCCTATTCTTTGGAACATTCCCTCCAACCAACCCCTCCACCCCGCACTTTGCCACTTCTCTCCCCAGCATCAAAACCTACCTTCTTGATTGTGCCTCCCTGAACTCTTCCTCTGTCGCTGCTCGGGCTCCATTTTCACCTCCGTGAGGTGCCTCGGGATGTTTTACAACGTTAAATTATAAATGCAAATGTTTATACTCAGAGGAGGAGGATAAGGGGTACTGAGGTGAATGATCAGCCATGATCTTATTGAATGGTGGTGCAGGCTCGAAGGGCCAAATGGCCTACTCCTGCACCTATTTTCTATGTTTCTATATACCCCAAAGGAGCAGCACGTCATTTGACTTATGATGCGATCACGCACAAATGGCACGATTTCCCTCTTCTCCACCATGCCTGTTCCCCAGTCCTCTCCTGAAGCTGTTGGAGTCCTTGATGGGACCAGCGCCACAGCCATCAGTATTCCTCTGGCACTTCACTCACAGCGAGTCTAGACGGTAAGTTCAAGTTGTTTCGTCAAATTTTGTCTGGATAACGCTCGTGTGAGGCGCCCTGCGACATTTTACTATGTTAAGGGTGCTATATAAATGCAAGCTGTTGTTTAACTATGAGGGAGGGGATGTGCAATCATGCTGCGATTGACCATGTCCTCAGGTAACGTCAACACAATGTGCAACGCGAATCTCGCTATCATGACACAAACATTACAGTATGGATTGCTGGCTTCCTAACAACCTGCGCTTTTTAAAATTTTTACTTGGCTTTTTCTCACTTTCCTGCTTTAAAGGTCTTAAGTTAGGCACATGTTCTATAAACATAGTTCACCCAGTGAGCGCTGCACTTTTTACAATGTTACATTTGGAAGCCATTCAGTAAGACAGCAGCTAAAGAGGGAGCAGGTCGCGGGCAGTGCGAGATTGCTTTGAAATGGTTGCTTCATGCGCTACTCCATGTTGGGATGCCAACCAACGTTCCCTGTAATTTTATTTTGTGCCACGCGGCCCCTTTAACGGGCTGTGCGGCCCATTTAAAAATCCGCACATGCGCGGCTTTTTCCAATTTAAAAGCTGGCTCACCGACTGCGCGGGGCCCCCGAGCACGGCCGCGCAGCTCAAAGGGAACATTGGGTGCCAATCCTCCAGGATTGTCCTGGAGTCTCCAGGAATTAAAGATGCATTCTCCCCGAAAGTGCTGCGGGCGCCACCCAGGAGTAAAATCTTTGGGGCGTTAAAAAAAAAAAGTGTGTATTTTATTTTCCATTTTCTTTGAAGACTTTTGTGCATTAGTTATAAAAATAGGGGAACAAGACTGGGTGGGGGGGTTGGAGGTCAGAAGTCATGCGATGAAACCTCCAGGAATACGTCCAAAGTTGGCAACCCTAACGTCAAGCATGGAAGAAGATTTCGAATGGGCACTAGGTCCACAGGAAAGAATGTTGTAATGGAGACAGGAGTTTTGAAATCAGCCCTCAGCCACGGTTTATTTTGTTCTCTTTCCACAAACTACACGAGTTGTGATTAATGCTGTGTTGGGGAGAGTTGGAAACGCTCCACACATGCCAGGATGATTGCAGCTTCAGTTCTGGTCTGCGGTGAGTTAGCTGATGACAAACAGGGCAGGGGTTGGGATGCTTCAGTTGACTTCAGTCGCCACGGAGAGGCATCGGAGAAGTCAACCAGGGTTCGAGCTGTGATACTGCTGGAAAGAGCACCAGTGAATGACAGATGAGGACAAGATCCGGCTACCAACATGCCCTCCCTGGACTCATACACAAACGGCCACTTGTAGAGGTACCACAGGGCTTCCGTCACTCGTGGAACTGCACCCCAGCATTAATCAAAGCCTCCAGGGATGTTGCACCTAATTGTAGCACCTCCAACACTCAGCCTTTTGATCTATTTGGTGCATCATCCCACAAAGTCATCGGGAAACTTCCAAAGGAGACAATGCCCCTTTATATCAGGCTGGCTTTACCTATGTCCCTTGATGCTTTATTGCCATTTTGGAAAAGAAAAATCCAGCCTGGGGTGTGAATGAATAGATGAACTGTTTTCATTAAATGATTTTTCTTTTTCCTGTCTCTCCATGTGGAGAAGTCGAGAACGACTACAGAAAAGAAGTTCAGCAAATGATTATTTAATTGTTCCTCTGGGCTCCCAGTGTCCTGACCTCTGACCTCCCGCTGTTTTCCGACCCCACTGCTGGGCTCCACCTCGCACCAAGAGTCGCCAACCAATCCGCTACCTGGGATGCTGTGACATCCGGTTTGTTGTTTGTTTGGTCTTCATCGCACTCTCAACCTGGCTCGTGCTGCTCCCTGCGTTGGCTGGCTCCTACTCCCGCTCTGCTCCCGCTCCGCTCCTGCTCCGCTTCTGTTTCCCCTCAGGTCGGTTTCTGCTGTCGACCACCGAGAAAGTCATCGCAAGAATCCTCCTGAATCGCCTTCTTCCTGTGGCTGAAGAACTCCTCCCAGAGTCGCAATGCGGATTCCGCCCACTAAGGGGCACAATGGACATGATCTTCACCGCGCGGCAGATACAAGAGAAATGCAGGGAACAGCACCAATCCCTGTACATGGCCTTCTTCGACCTCACAAAAGCCTTCGACACTGTCAACTGTGAGGGCTTATGGAGTGTCCTCCTCAGATTCGGCTGCCCTCAAACGTTTGGCACCATTCTCCGCCTGCTCCACGATGGCCTGGAAGCCGTAATCCTGACCAACAGATCCACCACAGACCCATTCCAAGTTCGGACCGGGGTCAAGCAAAGCTGTGTCATTGCACCAACGCTCTTCTCGATCTTTGCTGCAATGCTCCATCTCACCCTCGGCAAGCTCCCCGCTGGAGTGGAGTTAAATTACAGGACAAACGGGAATCTGTTCAACCTCCGCTGCCTTCAGACCAGATCCAAGGTCATCCCATCCTCCATCATCGAACTACAGTATGCAGATGAAGCCTGCGTCTGCATACATTCGGAGGCCGAACTCCAAGCCATCGTCAACACCTTCACCAAGGCATACGAGAGCATGGGCATTACACTAAACATCCGTAAGACAAAGGTGTTCTACCAACCTGCCCCTGCCACACAGCACTGCCCCTGGTTATCAAAATCCATGAAGGGGCCTTGGACAACTTGAACCATTTTCTATACCTCGGGAGCCGACTGTCAACAAGGGCAGACATCATCAAAGACGTCCAACACCGCCTTCAGTGTGCCAATGCAGCTTTCAGTTGCCTGAGGAAGAGAGTGTTTGAAGACCAGGACCTCAAACCCAGCACCAAGCATATGGTCTACAGAGCTGTGGTGATACCCGCCCTCCTATATGGCTCAGAGACATGGATTATGTACAGCAGGCACCTCAAAACACTGGAGAAATACCACCAACGCTGCCTCCGCAAGATCCTGCAAATCCATTGGCAGGATAAGCGCACCAACATCCTCAGTTCACGCTCAGGCCAACATCCCCAACATCAAAGCACTGACCACGCTCAATCTGCTCTGCTGGATGGGCCACATCGCCCACATGCCTGACACGAGACTCCCAAAACAAGCGCTCTACTCGGAGCTCTGACATGGCAAGCGAGCCCTAGGTGGGCAGAGGAAACGCTTCAGGGACACCCTGAAAGCCTCCTTGAAAAAAATGTAACATCCCCACTGACACCTGGGAATCCCTGGCCCAAGATCACCCAAAGTGGAGGAAAAGCATCTGGGAGGGCGCCGAACACCTCGAGTCTCTTTGGCGAGAGCAAGCTGAAGCCAAGCGTCGACAGCGGAAGGAGCGTGCGGCAACCCAGGCCCCCCGCTCACCCATCCCTCCAACCACCGTTTGCCCCACCTGTGACAGAGACTGTAGGTCCCGCATCGGACTCTTGTCACCAGGCAACTCATTGTAACGTGGAAGCAAGTCATCCTCAACTCCGAGGGACTGCCTATGATGATGATGATTTAATTGTTAATGAATTGTAACTGGATCTGTGAGGCTGATTCCCAGCTGACATTTTTCAACTCTTACTGGTTAAAACACTCCAAGGGTCTAACAGTAGCAATTAGTTAGTCCTTAGACTTTATTCCACTTGACACTAGCCTGTGCCTGAGCCAAGATCATCAAGTGGGTACTGATAGCACCATAAAACTACGAATAAAATTTACTAGACACTAAACACGCTGATTTTTATATCTCTCCCTCTTCTCTTGGTTACTGTTTTCTTCTCTTTGCAGGTTTTTTGCTTTCTCTTCTGTAAAATATGTTAGAGGATCATTAACCATTTCACAAAATGGTTCAGTAGCCATGGTTCATTTAAAGTTTGCGTTGTTTTTTGGTGTATTCAAACTCGCTTTAGCAAATGTGCTATGGCCAACTCGGTAACTGAGGTACCCTTCCCTGGGGTCCGCACATTGACATGACAGGAAGGCTTGTGTCCTTCTATCACCCTGAGAGCTACGCTGGCACGAGTATAACTCCTGTTAGGGCCACCCAAGCCAGACAGGTGGAGAGGTAGCCAGACTAAAGGCTGTCCACCAATCCTCCTACTAGGAGGTTTTGAGTCAGGTTAGAGACCTATCCACCTAAAAATGCCTTTCATTATGAAGACCACCCAGTGACAAGGCGAATCTGTTACAGACTTGCAAATATAAACATCAACTGTGGCGAACCGCAATCTGTTGGACATAATGTATGCACCTGTGAGTATGCTCACATGTTTGTAGAGCTGTTGACGGACACGCCATGGCACATCATCTTGCCGTCCAGAGGAGGCGGGGGTCCCAATGGAGTGCTCTCTACGTGGGAGTCCTCCCCTTAATTATTGGGGACTTGGCCTGGAGGGTGGTGCACGGAGCAGTCCCGTGCAATAAATTTTTAAGTCGGTTCACGGGCTCCCAGGCCGCTTGCAATTTCTGCGGTCTGGAGGAGTCCGTGTTCCACGCTTTTATTGAATGTGCGAGGTTGCAGCCCCTGTTCCATTATTTAATGGGGCTGCTCCTCAATTTCTGGTTGCACTTCAATCCCACAATCCTGATCTTTGGGCACCCTGTGCGGAGGGGAGCGGGTAGGTCCGAGGGCCTCCTCGTAGGACTGCTCCTGGGCACGGCCAAGGGTGCCATCAGCCGGTCCAGGCAGCGGGCGGTCGAGGGGGTCGTTCAGCCCGACTGCCTGCCTCTCTTCCGTGCGCACATCTGTGCCAGGGTGTCCTTGGAGATGGAGCACGCGGTGTCCACCGGTACGCTCGCGGCCTTCCGCGAGAGGTGGGCGCCGGAGGGACTGGAGTGCATCGTTACCCCCGGCAACCAAATTTTAATTTGATTTTATATGTTTTAAAGTTTAATTTGCTTTAATTGCCGGATTTTTAGTGTCCCCCTCCCCTTTTATAGGGGGCACTTGTAAACTTTATGATTTTATTGCCCCAAAAAAATCACAAAAAACCCCCCAAAAAAAAGTTTATAAAAAAGGGCAGTTGAAAAGTGGCTGGAGTGTTCCCCAGATTAGGGGGCACTTTATTTAATGTTAATTTGTCTTCCCCCAAAAGAGTTGTAGAGCTGTTGACGGACACGCCATGGCGCATCATCTTGCCGTCCAGAGGAGGCGGGGGTCCCAATGGAGTGCTCTCTACGTGGGAGTCCTCCCCTTAATTATTGGGGACTTGGCCTGGAGGGTGGTGCATGGAGCAGTCCCATGCAATAAGTTTTTGTCGGTTCACGGGCTCCCAGGCCGCCTGTACTTTCTGCGGTCTGGAAGAGTCCGTGTTCCATGTTTTTATGGAGTGTGCGAGGTTGCAGCCCCACTTCCAATATTTGAAGGGGCTGCTCCTCAAATTCTCTTTGCACTTCAGTCCCACACTCCTGATCTTTGGGCATCCTGTGCAGAGGGGAGCGGGCAGGTCGGAACACGTCCTCGTAGGACTGCTCCTGGGCACGGCCAAGGGGGCCATCAGCCGGTCCAGGCAATGGGCGGTTGAGGGGGTCGTTCAGCCCGACTGCCTGCCTCTTTTCCACAGTTACATCCGAGCCAGGGTGTCCCTGGAGATGGAGCACGCGTTGTCCACCGGTACGCTCGCGGCCTTCCGCGAGAGGTGGGCGCCGGAAGGACTGGAGTGCATCATCATCCCCGGCAACCAAAATTTAATTTGAACCACATGTCTAAAGTTTAATTTGTTTAAGTTTGTCAGTTTTTAGTGCCCCCTCCCTCCCCCCCCCCCCGCTTTAGCCAGGGCGCACTTGTATAATTTGTGCTTTTGGTGCCCTCAAAAAAATACAAGGGGGCACTTGATTGAAAGTTTTTGGAATGTGACCCCCCCCTTAAACCAGGGTGCACTTGTTTACAAATACAACAAAATAGTTGTAGAGCTGTTGACTTGGGAGTGGCTTAGCCAGTCATGTGATGTTCACAAGACTCAATAAAACCCCAGCCAGTTGGGTTCGGGGGATCCACAATGAAGCAGGTGGTTGTGAGCCTGATGGATGAACTGGTAATGTGCAGTGTGATTGTTAAACGTTTGCTAATAAACCAATTAGTTTGTAATAGCAATGTGTTGCTATGAATTCTTAATCAAAGAACGCATGAAGCAAATACATTACAGCACGGAGTCAAATGTCTTGTCCTGGACAGACCGCAATGGAAGAAATGCCACTACAGGCTAACTAAGTAAGGTAGGCATGGTCATAAGGTCATCAGGGATCACATGTCAGCTCCCCTCTAATGACACAAAGTGACTTTAAATGAGGCAAAATGTCCCAAGTGCTTCACAAAGGAGTGCACGGATACCAAGCACTAACATATATGATAAGGAAATGGAGGCAACCCTTAAATTCTTACATATTCTCGAGAGTTTAGAAGAATGAGAGGTGGTCTCATTGAAACTGTTCTGTATTTATGCTTTGGATTACCAGACACCAGGGGGCGCCACTGTTGGAAGTCATCGGGCTGTACTCAGTGTGCGCAGTCACTGGTATATAAGCGCAGGTACCATGTCACGCGGGTTACTTTGGGTGTGAATAAAGTTGGATCAGGTTTGCACCTGAGGCAGTTTACAGTAACAAGTTTTTTGAGTCATTATATTCATTACAGAAACATTCTTACAGGGCTTGGCAGGATAGATGCAGGGAGGATGTTTCCCCGGGCTGGACAGTCTAGAACCAGGGGTCACAGTCCCAGAAAAGAGGGTCAGCCATTTAGGATTGAGGAGGAGAAGAAATTTCTTCACTCAGAGGGTTGTGAATCTTTGGAATTCTCGGCGTTTATGCTCCGCTTGAGTCTCCTCCTGTCTTTCCTCATAATCTATCAGCATAACCCTCTATTCCCTTCTCTCTCATATGCCTGCCTAGCCTCCCCTTAAATGCATCGATACTATTCGCATCAACCACTCCCTGTGGTAACAAGTTCCACATTCTCACCACTCTCTGGGTAAAGAATTTTCTTCTAAATTCCCTATTGGATTTCTTGGTGACTGACTTATAATGATGGTCTCTAATTATGCTCTTCCCCACAAGTGGAAACATTTTCTCGATTATAATTTGCTGCTTTTCAATTGCTAACAATATTTACACAGGTGGTGTGCTGTAAGATGGTGCCTGGCATCAGAAACCAACATTCAAATTACTTTATCGGCAAGCAAAGTGTATAACAGAATGGGCACCAGTGTGCCTGATCCAACACACTGCAGCGCTGTTAGCAGATCATAAGTCAACAAGTTTTACACACAGTCATTCTCTGGAACCTTGGGATTATTTTGCTCCCGACACTTCAGACAACATCCTTATTTTTGGGGCAACAAAAAGTTATTTGAGAAATATTAACCCAAGTTCAGCGAGGTACCAAAGTCCAGTGAGGAATTGGATCCCTCCAATATGTGTGTGTCTTAAGGCAAACAAATCGAAACTACCAAATAAAAGGACATTGTTAAAAGCCAGCCATCCTGCTGGTTTTGTGGGTTAATTTATTCATTCTTAGGCAGTCCCTTGGAATCGAGGAAGACTTGCTTCCACTCTTAAAATGAGTCCTTAGGTGGCTGAACAGTCCAATACAAGAACCACAGTCCCTGTCACAGGTGGGACAGACAGTCGTTGAGGGTGGGACTGGTTTGCCGCACGCCCTTTCTGCTGCCTGCACTTGTTTTCTGCATGCTCTTGGCGATGAGACTCGAGGTGCTCAGCGCCCTCCCGGATGCACTTCCTCTACTTGGGGCGGTCTTTGGCCAGGGACCCGCAGGTGTCAGTGGGGATGTTGCACTTTATCAGGGAGGCTTTGAGGGTCTCCTTGTAACGTTTCCTCTGCCCACCTTTGGCTCATTTGCCATGATTGAGTTCCGAGTAGAGCACTTGCTTTGGGAATCTTGTGTCTGGCATGCGAACAATGTGGGTTAATACAACACCAAACAAAGCCCTCGATGTCCAGTTGTTGCAATCCAGATGGGGGGCAGTCGGGCACTACAATGGTCTCATCGCCAAGATGGGAAGAGGGGGACAATCAACCATGAATATCATGGCATACCCTTGATAGAGCTAATGGTGAGTGTACTTATGACTTGAGATCAAATCCTGAGATCGTCTAGTCTGTAAAAATCAGTTCAGATTAGGCCGCACATTTACCAACGGCACCATTGGATGCTGAACACAATTTCAAGTCACTACCTATACTTTTAGGTGGGATTTGAGTATCCAATCTTGTAAAGGCTTCAAAGTGAGCAAATGCACTCACTGGGCACTAGGTGAAAGCTGTTAATTAACTTTAAAGTTAATTAACTTGGCCACACAATAGCTTTAGGATTTTATTAGGTGGGCTAATCATCTTTATTACGGGCAGTAAATGAGAACTTTAGTGGAAAGAGAAGATACGTAAAGAAGGATATACTTGCCATAGAGGGAGTGCATTGAAGGTTCACTGGACTGATTCCTGGATGGGGGATTATTCTATGAAGAGAAATTGAGCAGACTAGGCCTATATTCTCTTGAATTTAGAAGAATGAGAGGTGATCTCATTGAAACATACAAAATTCATACTGGGCTTGATGGGGTTATTGCAGGGAGAATGTTTCCCCGGGCTGGGGAGTCAAGAACCAGGGGTCACAGTCTCAGGATAAGGGGTCGGTCATTTAGGACTGAGATGAGGAGAAATTTCTTCATTCAGAATCTTTGGAATTCTCTACCCCAGAGGGCTGTGGAGGCCCAGTCTTTGAGTATATTTAAGACAGAAAGATAGATTTTTGGATATTAAGGGAATCAAGGAATATGGGGATAGTGCAGGAAAATGGAGTTGAGGTAGAAGATCAGCGATGATCTCATTGAATGGCGGAGCAGGCTCAAGGGGTCGAATGGCCTACCCCTGCACCTATTTCTTATGTTCTTATGCTCTTAGAAGCCTTGGCCTCAGGCACCTGTAGTAAATCTATTGGTGGAATTTCAACAAGACCTGAGATTGTGTGAAGGTGCTGGATAATACATCAGATGAGTGACACACAGTGGGTGCTATTTAAAGAAAGACCTTTGGTCACCAGAAACCCAATTCAAATGAAGGAGTCTCACAGTCAGGATCTCACTTAATATTCAAATAGTGATGGAATTCTATTTCAGGCACCCACTCCAACATCAGGAACACTCGAGTAAAATGTCCCAACCTCAACAATACTCCTTACTCTTTCAACCATCCTGTAAGACTCACTACATTGCTAATTTGTGCCATTTGTAGTGTGTGCCACGAAGAATTGGTCACAGGGAGAGGGAGAAGGACGAGAAGGAAGGAGGAGGAGGAGGAGGAGGAGAACAGGTCAGAGGGCAAAGGACAATAGGGAGGAATTTTCCCTCTCATTATTTACCATTGTTTATGCCCACCCTTAATTCTCTCTCTCTTACCGCTCCATGTCCCAGAATTCCACCCAATTTCCCCTTTAAAAGTGGTTGCACCTCTGCATAGCCCCTTTAAACCCAACAGAGAGAGAGGAACGATTCATCCCAACAGACAGAGGAATTACTCATCCCAATTGTCTGGACTGGATATGTACCTAGGATTCAAAAGATGAAAGGCTAGTGTTAAACCCCCTGCACTGCACATTCCAACCTTCTTTAACACATTTAGTGAGAGATGATTGAAGATTTCCTATAGCTCTAACTTCCAATTAAATGCAGGATTCTGACAGCTTTCCGATTGCACAGAGTTCCAGTGATCCACTTTCACCATGGAACACTTACCTCCTTCCACTAATAATCCAGTAATAAGCCACTAACGTTTGCAATATTATCCCAGTGGGAGAATCACTCCACTCAATTTCCTGTCTCTCCCAATCATCAAATAAAGACAAAACATTTGCCTATATATAGCGCCTTACTCTGATACATAGAATGTACAGCACAGAAACAGCCCATTCGGCCCATGCTGCACACGAGCCTCCTCCCACCCTACTTCATCTACCTGCATACTCTTCTATTCCTTTCTCCTCGTACTTATCTAGCCTCCCTTTAAAGGCATCGATGCTATTCACCTCAACCATCCAATGTGAGCAGGTTCTACATTCTCTCCACTCGCTGGGTAAAGAAGTTTCTCCTGAATTCCTTATTGGATTTATTAGTGACTATCTTATATTTATGAACCCGACAACAACAACTTGTATTTATATTGCGCCTTTAACATAGTGTAACGTCCCAAGGCGTTTCACTGGAGTATTCTGAGATTTAAAAAATTTGGCACCGAGCCGCACAAGCAGAAATTAGCGCAGGTGACCAAAAACTTGGTCAAAGAGGTGGGTTTTAAGGAGCATTTTGAAGGAGGAAAGAGAGGCAGAGAGGCAGAGATGTTTAGGCAGGGAGTTCCAGAACTTGGGGCCTAGGCAACAGAAGGCACAGCCTAATTTACATGTACGCCTTACATGTAGTGAATTAATTTGAAATTCAGTGACAGTTATGTAGGCGAATGTGGTAGGCATTTTGGGCAAGATCTCACAAACACCAGCAAGATGAATGTCTTTAGAGAGGAGAACACAGGACAGGATATCAGGAGAACTTCCTATTCTTTCAATAGTACCATGGGATCTTCAACACCTACTGAAACAAGCAGACATTAGTTTAACATCTAAAAAATAAAAGGACAACATTCCAACAATGCAGCATTCACTGAGTGTCAGCCCAGATCATGTGTTCAAATCCTGGAATGGGGCTTTGACTCGTCTTCTGCCCCAGAGGTGACAGTGCTACCAACTGAGCCAAGCTGACAAAGATTTGCTTCTTTTTTAAAAAGAGAGAGAACTGAGCCTTTAAGAAATGTTTGATGCACCATTTTTCTGTACTTGTTGAAAACCCAATCGATGGTGCTAAAGATGTTCTGAAAATATCGCATCCATGCAACTACAGGCCAGTCAGTTTAACCTCGGTATTGGGGAAGCTTTTAGAAACAGTAATCAGGAACAAAATTAACAGTCACTTGCATTAGGGCTGGATTAATTAAGGGAAGCCAGCACGAATTTGTTAAAGACAAATCGTGTTTAACCAACTTGATCGAGTTTTTGGATTGAGGTAACAGAGAGGGTTGATGAGGGTAATGCGGTTGATGTAACGTACATGGATTTCCAAAAGGTGTTTGATAAAGTGTCAAATAGGCTTGCCAGCAAAATTGAAGCCCATGGGATAAAAGGCACAGTGCCAGCCTAGATACAAAATTGGCTAAGTGACAGGAAACAAAGTATTGGTGAATGGTTGTTTTTCGGACTGGAGGAAAGTATACAGTGGTGTTCCCCAGGGGTCAGTTCTAGGACGACTGCTTTTCTTGATCTATATTAATGACTTGCAGATGGCACAAAACTTGGAAGTATAGTGAAGAGAAGAATGAGGAGGAGAGTGATAGACTCCAGGAAGACAATAGACAGGCTGGTGAAATGGGCGGGCACGTGGCAGATGAAATTTAAGGCATAAAAGTGTGAAGTGGTACCTTTCGGTGGAAAAAATGAGGAGAGGACATATAAATTTAATGGTACTATCCTAAAGGGGGCACATGAAATGAGAGACCTGGGGGTATGTGTGCCTAAATCTTTATAGGTGGCAAAGCAGGCTGAGAAATCAGTTAAAAAGGCTTACGGGATCATGGGCTTCATAAATAGGGGTATAGCATACCAAAATGTGGAAATTATGAACCACTTGTATTGGTTCAGCCCCAACTGGAGTATTGTGTCCAATTCTAGGCACCACACTTTAAGAAGGATGTGAAGGCCTTGGAGAGGGTGCAGAAAAGATTTACGAATGATTCGAGTAATGAGGGACTTCCGTTACATTTGATAGACTGGAGAAGCTGAGGTTGTTCTCCTTGGAGCAGAGGAGATTTGAGAGAGGTGTTCAAAATCATGAGGGATCTAGGTAGAGGGAAACTGTTCCCATTGGCAGAAGGGCGGAGAACCAGATTTAAGGTGATTGGCAGAAGAACCAAAGGCGACGCAAGAAAAAGTACTTTTTTACGCAGCGAATGGTTAAGATCTGAACTGCACTGTCTGAAAGTATGGTGGAGGCAGACTCATTTTTTTATCTTTGCTGGATAAGTATCTGAAGGAAAAAAATTTGCAGGGGTTCTACGAAAGGGCAGGGAAGTGGGACTAGCTGAGAGTCGGCACGGTCTCGATGGGCCGAATGACCTTCTGTACTGTAACCATTCAGTGATTCTATGCAATGTCACTGAGCTAACAATTTACAGCTCTGCTGCCAGTATTGTGCCCCGGGATACAGACTGTCCCTTTAAACATTGCCATACCTCTCCTCTCATGGCTCAATGTTTTCAAGGTCTTAGACTGATGTGCCAGTCTGTGTTGAATTAGCTGATCTCAGCCAAGAGAGTGGTTCCAGGGTTAAAAGTTGGCCTCAGCACCACCTGAGCAGAAAATCAGCTTGGACTCCCACTCTACATTCCGACAGTGTTCTCGATCAGGCCAACATCCCCAGCATCGAAGCACTGACCACACTCGGCCAGCTCCGCTGTGTGGGCCACATTGTTCGCATGCCCGACACGAGACTCCCAAAGCAAGCGCTCTACTCGGAACTCCTACATGGCAGGCGATCCCCAGGTGGGCAGAGGAAACGTTTCAAGGACACGCTCAGAGCCTCCTTGATAAAGTGCAACATTCCCACCGACACCTGGGAATCCCTGACTCAAGTCCGCCCTGAGCGGAGGAAGTTATCCAGGAGGGCGCTGAGCACCTCGAGTCTTGTCGCCGACAGCATGCAGAAACCAAGCGCAGGGAGCAGAAGGAGCGTGCGGCAAACCAGACTCCTCACCCACCCTCCTTTCTTCCAACAACTGTCTGTCCCATCTGTGACAGAGACTGTAATTCATGTATCGGACTATACAGTCACCTGAGAACTCACTTTTAGAGTGGAAGCAAGTCTTCCTCGATTTCGAGGGACTGCCTATGAATGACATTCCTACTTTACAACAGTGACTACAATGCAAAAGTATTTCATTAGCTGTGAAGTGCTTTGGGACATCCTGGAGATTGTGAATCGCACCGTGTAAATGCAAATTCTTTCCATGACTATTCACTGAGAAGTGACCATGCGGACATCAGATGTGGACGTGATGTAGCTCACCTGTGATCCCCTCCAAAGCTGACTAACCATATTGCCTAGGTTCACGCCTGAATAACGACCACTTGGACAAGGTATTTGTGAACCCTCACACCCAGCAACGGTACGAATGTAAAATTTTAAAAAAGAAATGCCCTTTATTGTTTTTCAGAATTAAACCTTTAAAAGCAATTGAATTTAATAAACCTGCCCTTCGATCATTTGATCAATTAGAGAAGTCAGTGAAGAACTGTAAAATTTGACTTGTCGTCATCCAGGATTGACACTTTAAAAAAAAACTGGGGCTCTGTAAATTTACAGAGACAAATATGGTCCCATTGAGGCTGCTGACTGAGGTTGCATGATCTGCCTCCAAGGACCATCCCAGCATAAAGCTTCCCTTGTAATAATTCTTCAGCACAGCACAATCAATTCAGTATTATGAAAAATCCAAAACATATGTTATTCAGCAGCCCAGAACATCCGACAAATCCTTGTTTATAGGCAAGGAGTGCAATGCCGTTAAACTTGATGAAGCACTATTATTAATGGACTGCAACAAATACTACGAGCTCGCAGCAGTATTTGAATTTTGCCTTTCCGTTTCCGACTCCTCTCTCCTAAAGATGCGGACTCTACTTGGTGTTCGGTTCCGTGGCCATTAGCAAATCCTCAGACACCTTGCTCTGCCTAAAGTCGACATTCTTCAGGAGTGAGTCTGGGCAGTGAGTGTTGGCAGGTTGCTTCACCATGGAGGGCATCACAGCTTCAAACCACTAAAGTCTCCTCATTTTATTAGGGGATTTAGAAGATATCCAACTAGTTGGACATCAAGATTGGAAAGAAAAATGCAGATGAGGGAAGCCAGGCCATTTAGCCCAGGCATCCAGGAGGAAGAAAAAGAAACTTAGTCCCTCATGAGATCATGCTGTATCTTGAATGATTTTAAAGTTCATTTTGTGTAGATCAGTATTGATGTGGACAAGGTGCATTGGACATAGTCAGGTTCCGCCCTTAAATGTGTGACACCATTATCATTTTCAGGCGATTGGTCTACCTAGCTAATTGTTTAAATAAAGTAACAGTCAGAAAAAATAATAATGGTAATTTCATGTGGCACTGACCAGCTATGGAAAGTGGCCTGGTACTGTAAGACATTGCATGTCCAAACTCAATAGGGACTCAAGCATGAGCGATGGCTTTAAAATGTGGGCAAGCAGTCAGAGGAAACCTGCCTATCAGTCCTTAGCATCGTGGACCTGCAGACAACCAGACTTCGCCAGGTCCAGGAGCAGAGCCACCGAGACATCTTCCGACCAGCTTGACTTGGACACCGAGTGATCAAAAATAAGCAATAAAATGGTATCAAAATTTTAAAAGCAACTCTTAATCTTATCGAAATGTATAAGATTATGAGGGGGCTTTACAAGGTGGATATAGAGAGGATGTTTCCACTGATAGGGGAGACTAGAACTAGAGGGCATAATCTTAGAATAAGGGGCCGCCCATTTAAAACAGAGATGAGGAGAAATTTCTTCTCTGAGGGTTGTGGATCTGTGGAATTCGCTGCCTCAGAGAGCTGTGGAAGCTGGGACATTGAATACATTTAAGACAGAAATAGACAGTTTCTTAAACAATAAGGGAATAAGGGGTTATGGGGAGCGGGCAGGGAAGTGGACCTGAGTCCATGATTGGATCAGCCATGATCATATTAAATGGTGGAGCAGGCTCGAGGGGCCGTATGGCCTACTCTTGCTCCTATTTCTTATGTTCTTAACTCTTTTCTAAATGCTAGACTGAAGAGTCTGTAGCTGACTGGATTAGATTCATCCTCATTGTTAAACATGAATGAGTTAGCTTGTTCCAATTGAATGGCACCTCCCTACATTCAGTGACTCCTTCGTGAGGATTTTCAGAACTTTACAGACCCCCATCTCCAGTCCCTTAGTGCTATAGGATAGATACTATCCATTCCCAGGAACTTGTTTGTTCTGACCCCTTTAAGTCAACCTAGCCCTTCCACCCCGTTGATACTGAAGTCTTTGAGTCCACTTTGACCTCGTCTATTAAAAAGGGCATATTATAAACTTCTCTAGTAGTCTTTGAGTAGGTCAATCATTTTCTGCTTACCCGTGGTTTCACCCCTACCGCCATATTTTAAGGTGCCCTCAATGTTCATTTGCTGTTTTGTGGTGTTTAGTATCTGCAGCAATACTCAATTGCACTTCAACGCTCAGACCAGCATTTTGATATAATTCTACTTCCTTTATATTCATCCCAAAGGTGGCAACCCCAGCTTGCTCCTGACAGATTTTGTAAAGTTAATTTTTCTTTATTTGGTTTCTGATCGTCTTGTGACCCCTCTACTCGGTAATCTTGGGTATTTATTTACCCTGCCGTCTCCTCAGCATGCACTTGATGATATTCCATTTGTCCTAATGACTTGTCAAACAGGTTTCCTCAGTCAACCGCTTTTAGCTTTCCCCTCATACTATTGCAGTTGACATTTTAAAAATTAAGCATTGGACCTCAGTGGTACTGAATGTCAACTCATATCCAAAGTCCTGACATTCATTTTGTTCACAGGAAGTGGGCACCGTTGCATTTACTGTCGAAACCCGAGTAGCTTGCTAGGCTTCAGTGGGCACTAAATCAACCATGCAGTGAGAGACTAGAGTCACATGGAGGCCAGACCATGTAAGACTAGGTAAGAGTGTCAAGTTCCCTTCTTTGAAGGATATTAATGAACCGGTTAAGTTTTTAAACAATTTTTCTGCTTTCTCGGTCACTTTTTTTGTGATGCTAGGCCATAAAGAACCAGATTTATCTGATTCAATTTCAAACTCGAGCCTTGGGATTACTTCCGTCTACATTCTATCTGGGCTTGACAACACAATGAGCAGGAGGGAGCTTAAAATTCACTGCACAAGATGGCTAGCGTTTCAAATCTTGACTAAGTCGCTTTGTTCTTGAGTTGGGGAAAACAAGTGTATCCATATAGAGAGACAGGTGTAACTCTTTAACAAAGGTCCTTAATTATCTAGCCTCTCATAGGCTGGTCACTTGGCATAAATTCATTTATCAGTAGAAAGGGGACAGACCAGATAGGTGATCACCTGTGGTTTGGAATGCTCCAATTTAAATTCAGTAGGGGGAGGGAGCAGGAAGGGAAAGAGAGAGAAAACAGCGACTGCAAACTCAACAACGTCTCCCCCCACCCCCCCCCCCAAAAAAATGCGCAAAGGTCCCCAGAACAGCCTTGGAAGATTTAAGGGCACCCTGTCCCAATCCCTACCAATTTATCTCAGTTAAATGTATAGGGATACATGATAAAGGGTAGAATTCTCCATTGTTGTATTTGTATACATTTATGGAGTTTATCTTTTGGGACTGTATTCTCTGTTTTGTGGGAAGGACAAGGTTACTAAATTCTTGAGAATTTCAAGATATCAACAACAAGAAAAACACTTCAAAGATTCTGGCCTACAACCACCATGGTCTGCCACTTCCAATCTCCACTCTGATTCTGGTGGGACTTCCTGACTGAGGTTAAGGAGACTGCCAGGGTCAAGGAGCATTCTGTGGTAAGGATGTCCTGTCCTGTCTGTGATGTATTACACTCACCCCCCTCCTCACTAATCAGAAAATCTTATACTTGTGTATAAGTATTTTCATTCTTCTGCTACAAGATTCTAATTTTTTTGACTATAATTAATTTCTACAGCCATATGACTATGAGAAGAACTCTTGCACTACAGAGGGATTTGAGCAACTTTAGGGACTCAGGCATATGGTCTCTTAGGGGTGTAGGTAACTACGAACAATATTTATCCCTCAATCAACATAACAAAAATAGATTGTCTGGTTATTATCATGTTGCTGTATGTCGGAGCTTGCTGTGCACAAATTGGCTGCCGTGTTTCTCACATTACAACAGTGACTACACTCCAAAAGTATTTCCTTGGTTGTAAAGTGCTTTGCAACGTCTGGTGGTCATGAAGGCGCTATAGAAATACAAGTCTTTCTTTTCTTTCTAACATCACCCATCAGTTCCCACCCCCTGCCCCAGCACATTTCTTGATATTTGAGTACAGACACTAACCATATCAAAATTGCTGTGTCCTTTCCTACTTCATGGGCCAGCAGAAAAGTAAACAAACTGCCTTAATGTTTCTTCATAATACAAGATTACTTCACCTTATGAGGAGCGGCTGGAAATTTTAGGACTGTTCTCCTTGGAACAGAGGAGGTGACGAGGTAACCAACGCTTCCTCTAAGCTGCGCGGCTATCTACCGGTCCCGCACAGCCTGGGACCGGCTTTTAAACTGTGAAATTTTGCGCATGCGCTAAACTTTAAACGGGACGCGCAGCCCATTAAAGGGAGCGCGCACCCAACTTGAAAATTATGGAACATTGCAGGCGACTGAACCGAGGTTTTCAGGATGATGAGGGTGTTATGTATGTAACTATGTAATACTTGCCAGCAGAGGGCGCAACTGTTGGAGTCTTAATGGTCACCTACACACACGTGCAGGGCTAGTATAAAAGGTTGGCTGCCATGTTGTTTAGGCACTCTGGAGTTATAATAAAAAAGACTACGGTCACACTAAGTTTAGCTTACAGTACTCAGCCTCGTAGAGTTCTTCTATACACAACAGAGGAGTTTTGATAGGAGTAGATATAGAGAAAGGCTGTTCCCTCTGGCCAGGGGTTCAATAACCCCTCTCTCTTCGGCGGTCCCTTGTATCGAGGATGACCTGCTTCCACGCCAAAAAGGGATGAGTTCACAGGTATTTCAATGAAGGACCCAATATTCCAGGTCCTGAACTACATCCTGAAGGGTGGATTTTTTTAACGTGTGGTGACCGTTGCATACCAGCCACCACACGGGCTTGACAGAGCTATGTCTTGGTCCAGTGGCAAGGATTAACCAAGACGACTGGAGACCTGCTCTGCTGCACAGACCTATTGCCACACATATCGCAGTGTGGGCTGGTCTGTGCTGCCCCTGGGCCCTCGGCTCTTCTGGGCCCCGAACTCCCGCCTCTCCTGGGCCCTGATCACGTTGCTCTGCAATCTCTCGCCGCTCCTTCGCCCCGACCTCGCCGCTCCTGCTATACCTGCCTGCGCTTCAGTCAGTGACCTGGATTTTTGGTGACGTCCAATCCGGTCACCTTCTTCACAGCGTCGCCTTCCTGGACCGGCTCAGCGGCAGGTCGAGGCCATAAAAAGGAGTGACGAGCACCCTGCAAAACAGTGGCACTCGCTCCGAACCACAGGCTGGAATGCCAGAGCTGTGACACGCCACTCCACTGGGGTGGGCCAAAATAAAACCCCTTTGTTCTTTATATGTTCTTCTGCTGTGTCAACTGTGGCTCAGTGGGCAGCACTCCCGCCTCCAAGCCCCACTCCAGGGATCCGAGCACAAAAAAATCCCGGATGACACTCCACTGCAGCGCCAAGGGAGCGCCTCGGCCTCGGAGAGAGAAGTGGCCTCGGTTTGGCGTCTCATCTGAAAGGCCGAAACTTGAATCAACAGTCAGCAGCCAGAACACCTCACAAAACTACCCAAAGAGGTTGAACTATCCCCAAAATACTTTTACAATACCTGGTACAGCAGAACTGGGAAACGGGAAAGGAGGTAAAACAGCTTGTATCTCCACCATGGTGGGACATTGGCGTTGACAAGGTCCCTATGTGGATTCGGGTCATTTCTCATGTGTTGGCATTAGCTCAATGTGTGATAACCATGTACCTGATTCATGTGCAGAAAGCATGGAAAGGCGCTCAGAAATCGTCTGCTAGCGTTGATTGACAACCAGCCTCGAATTTGAAACGTCTCTTGCCTGGTTCCATGGGATGTGTGTAAATACCTGTGTATTTCGTCTGGAGAATGTGCATATGTATTTTCTGTAACTGTTTGTTCAATAACCAGAGGTCGTAGACTTAACATCATTGGCAAAAGATCGAGAGGGGAGATGAGGAGAATTCTTTCCACTCAGAGTTGTCGGGATCTGAAATGCTGTACCTGAAAAAGTGGTGGAATTTTAAAAGAGAGTTGGACTGGTACTTTGATAAGGAACTTATAGGATTACAGACAAAAAGTAGGTGGGGGTGGGAGCAGGATTGCTCTTTCAAAGAGGCAGCACAAATTCAATGGGCCGAATGACCTCTTCTGTGCTGTACGTTTTTATGGTGCTATGAAGATCCTGATACGCTGAATCATTGTTCCATTTTGTACCTTTTCAAGACCATAAATCACCTTCCCAAGATGAAGTAACTCAGAACTGCAGACAGTGCTCCAGATAGGGGTCTGATCAACAACTCACACGACAACCATAAATCTCTTCATATTACTTACTGGTGTGAATATGAAATTTTAAAAAATATTTAATTTAAAAGCCTAAATTGAACGGACATGGTGCAGGGCACCAGCGAGGTTGAAAGGAAATGAGACGCCATGTTTAGATTTTAAAACCTTGGAGATTATAGGGAGAAGGGAACAATAGGGAGGCAAGGGAGTTCCATAGCCTTGTGGAAATGATGGTACTAGTTTGAAGAAGTGGACATGGTCTCCAGGTTAGAGAGTAACTATGCTTTAAACTGCAGGCAGTAACTCATGTTCCTCTTTAATTGACTATTAAGATAACAGGGTATTGATGAGGTGGGAAACACTTCATGTTACCTGCTTGAACCCAATGGTAAGTACTCTCTCCATGTGAAATCATTAATAAAGATTGAAGCATGCCATAAGCTTATTGTCTTGTACTTCCAGCCGAGTCAAAAGCAAACCCTTTCTTCAGTCACATTCTAGTATCACTTTAATGGTACTCCTGCAGTACTTAAACCAGAAAAAACAGAGTCTCCGATCAATTATTTAACCGTGGCTGAGAAGATGATGGAGATTAACGTTTTTTCCATTAACTCTAGCAGGCTCGAGGGGCCAAATGGCCTACTCCTGCTCCTATTTCTGAAATGAGGATCACTTTAAGTCCTTCAGGATCATACAGTCTTATGTCCAGCACACACTCATCATCCTCATAGGTGGTCCCTCGAACGAGGATGACTTGCTTCCACAGGAGTTCACAGATGTTTCAATGAAGGACCCGATGTTCCAGTCCTGAACTCCAATTGAAGTGGATGGAAGATGCCTGTGCGTGGATTTTTTTAACGTGTGGTGACCGTTGCACATCAGCCACCACATGGGCTCGACAGAGCTTGGCCTTTATCCAGTGGCAAGGGTTGAACCAGGACGACTGGAGACCAAGCTCTGCTGCACAGACCTAGTGCGCACACATATCGCAGTGTGTGCTGGCCCGTGCTGCCCCTGGGCCCTCGGCTCTTCTGGGACCCATATCCTCATTCGCCGCAACATAAACCCTACCATTAAAGGCATATGCAGCCATATTATCCAGGCTGTCCATCTATTCAGGCAATTTATTGACCATGAGAAAGACTCTTTTGCCTTTGTGAAACTTCAACCCTATCTGTTTCCATCTGTCATGTTCCATTCCTGGACATTTCTCTCCCTCTGTCTATCTCATTCTGCCCCGTCTCTCTCTTTTGTCTGCCTTGCTACCCTATCCTCATGCATCTTCTCCTTCCTTGCCTCAGTCTCACACCCTCGATGTCACACAAAGTGAAGCAATCTTAAAGAGAAAGTAAGATGGGCATTTCATTCTGGTTTCTTCTAACCTACAGCCTGAAATTTACAAGCAATCTATTGATCTTTAATTCACCAGGAATTTATAAGCAGCTACAATGACCTGATTCCCACAGGGAGCACCTGAGCAGAGGCCTTAAAGGGACAGCGGCTAAGTTGGTGGCTGAACATCACAGCCATGCTCCAAACCCATTTAACCATCTCCTGTTCTCCACCTAACTGCTTGACATAGAAACATAGAAAGTAGGTGCAGGAGTAGGCCATTCGGCCCTTCGAGCCTGCACCACCATTCAATATGATCATGGCTGATCATGCAACTTCAGTACCCCATTCTTGCTTTCTCTCCATACCCCTTGATCCCTTTAGCCGTAAGGGCCACACCTAACTCCCTTTTGAATATATCTAACGAACTGGCCTCAACAACTTTCTGTGGTAGAGAATTCCACAGGTTCACAATTCTCTGAGTGAAGAAGTTTCTCCTCATCTCGGTCATTCTATTTCTTTTCCAGTGTGTGTGCGTGTGGTCATGTTTTTCTTTCTCGTCCCTCCTCTTCCCTCGTTCCCTTTCTCTGTTCCTTTTTCAAATGCCATTCTTCTGTCTTTCAGTTAGAATCATAAACTGATTACGACATGGAAGAAAGCCATTGGCCCATCGAGCATGAGCACCTCAGCCAGTCCCGCTCCCCCGCCCTTTCCCTGTAGCCCTGCAAATATTTTTCCTTCAGGTACTTCTCCAACTCCCTTTGAAAGCCACGATTGAGTCTGCCTCTACCACCCTAGCAGGCAGTGAATTCCAGATCCTAACCACTCGTTGCGTAAAATTGTTTTTGCTCATGTCGCCTTTGGCTCTTCTGGAAGGTTTCTCCAACTGAAACGTTGACTGCAATGTTCCCTTAATTTTTTTTTGGGGGGGGGGGGGAGCTGGGGGTTGCGCGGCCAATTCAAAATACTGCACATGTGCTGTTTTTCCTATTTAAAAGCCAGTGAGCCGGTTGCATGTGAGCTGCAGAGTGTTGCATGGCTGCATGTGAGCTGCATGTGGACCGCATGGCTCCATGTGATCTGCAGAGTGCTGCATGACTGTGCGGGAGTTGCCAGACACTGCATGGGAGCGGCAGGACGCTGCATGGGAGCTGCAGTGCGCCGTATAGCTGCATGTGAGCTGCAGAGCACTGCATGGCCGCATGCTAACTGCGGGGTGCTGCATGGCTGCTTGGGAACTGCAGGGTGCTGCATGGCTGTGTGGGAGCCGCAGGGTGCTGCATGGCCGCACGTGAGCCGGGGGTGCTGCATGGCTGTATGTGATCTGCAGAGTGCTGCATGACTGTGTGGGAATTTCCAGACACTGCATGGGAGCAGCAGAGCACAGTATGACTGCATGGGAACTGCAGGGTGCTACATGGCTGCATGGGAACTACAGGGCGCTGCATGTGATCTGCAGAGCACTGCATGACTGTGAGAGAATTGCCGGACATTGCATTGGAGCGGCAGAATGCTGTGTGGGAGCTGCAGGTCGCTGCATGGCTGCGTGGGAGCTGCAGGGCGCTACATGGCTGCGCAGCTTAAAGGGAACATTGGTTGACTGATCTGTGAATTATAAGGGCAGGTTGCATAAACTTGTATTCCCTTGAGTATAGAAGATTGAAGGGTGACCAGATCGAGCTATTTTAAATGAGAGAAGGCTTCAATTGGGTGGATACGGAGAAACTATCTCCTCTGATGGGGTAATTAAGAACGAGGGGGACGTAATCTTAAAATTAGAGCTTGGCCATTCCGGAGGGAAATCGGGAAAGTGCTTTTTCACACAGTGGGTGGTAGAAATCTGGAATTCTCTCTGCACAAAAGCCAATGAATGAGATCAATAAATTTTTGTTAGGTAGGGTACCAAGGGATATGGAGCTAAGGCGGGTAAAGGAGTTGAGGTGCCGATCAGCCATGATCTAATTAAATGGTGGAGCAGGCTCGAGGGGCTGACTGGCCTCCTCCTGTGCCTGTGACAGATGCTGCCTGACCTGCTGAGCAGATCCAGCATTTCAGTACTGCTGTGCACGATGCTTGTTATTTTACCCGTCACTGCCACCTAGTGCCAACATGTGCAAATACACCCCTTTCACAGGCCTCTATTGGTTTACTGTGGTTTCTAATGCATGTAATCTGGAAACACTTACCTTAAGGCTACTTGGTAATGAATTGACAGATAATTGGCACATTTAGACCACAAAATTTGATAAGAAATGAGGTGCATTTGAAGTCTGGCCCTTCCTTGCTGTAGCTGAGCTAGGTTGCAAATGAATTGAGTACTGCTAATCCCTTCACTCTATAGCTTGAGTGGGAACCACACATTAACAGAGATTTCCTGGATTATTCAGGCAATTTGGAAGCCCTGCTTTATATATGGCAATGGGACTAAAATCTGAGTTGACCATTACCCTGGGACGGTTTTGTTGGAACACGCCAGTGCAGGGTTTTGTAAGCACAAATTGGATTTGTCTGTAACAAGGTAATGAAATTTAAGTCTCCAGCGCAGGTCAGGTTTGAATTGGACTAACCAGGAGTTGGTCCAACCAAGATAAACTTCACATCCAAACGACACCGAGAGCACTTACTGTTTTCTTTCGAGAAACTCAAGTTATAAGCCAAGACCTGTGGTGGAGGACTCAGGCTTTATCCCAACACTTTTGTCAGTAAAGAAGCAGTTTCCATAACCAGTTTCCTATCATCCAAAACTTTTTCCTGTTAAATGTGCCGTGTTTGTTTTTATTGATTCGTTCATGGGATGTGGGCATCGCTGGCAAAGCCGTCATTTATTGCCCATCCCGAATTGTCCGTGAGAAGGTGGCAGTGAGTCACCTTGTTGAACCGCTTGTGGTGAAGGTACTCCCACAGTGCTGACTTCGTAGCAGTTTGATACAACTGAGTGGCTCGCTGGGCCATTTCAGAGGGCAGTTAAGAGTAACCACATTATTGTGGGTTTGGAGTCACATATAGGTCAGGCCGGGTAAGGACGGAAGATTTCCTTCCCTAAAGGAAGTTTTCAGACAATTCGGGAGTTTCATGGTCACCATTATCCCCAGGCCCGGATGAACTGTATCACAGGCTGTTAAGAGAAGCAAAAGAGGAAATAGCAGAGGCTCGGACCATCATTTTCCAATCCTCTCTGGCTACAGGTGTTGTGCCAGAGGACTGGAGTACAGCTAATGTTGTAGCTTGGTTTAAAAAGGGAGAAAGGGATAGACCAAGTAATTACAAGCCAGTCAGCCTAACCTCGGTGGTGGGAAAATTATTGGAAAAAAATCCCAAGGGGCAGGATAAATCTTAATTTGGAAAGACATGGATTAATCAAGGACAGTCAGCATGGATTTGTTAAGGGAAGGTCGTGTCTGACTAACTTGATTGAATTTTTCGAGGAGGTAACCAGGAGAGTGGATGAGGGCAGTGTGTTCAATGTAGTGTATATGGATTTTAGCAAAGCTTTTGATAAGGTCCCACATGGCAGACTGATCACATAATAGCCCATGGGATCCAGGGCAAAGTGGCAAGTTGGATCCAAAATTGGCTCAGAGGCAGCAAGCTAAGGGTAATGGTTGCTGGGTGTTTTTGTTTCCAGTGGGGTTTTGCAGGGCTCGGTGCTTTTTGTGGTATATATCAATGACTTCGACTTGAATGTTGGGGGTATGTATAAGTAGTTTGCAGATGATACTAAAATCGGCTGTGTGGTTGATAATGAAGAAGAAAGCTGCGGACTGCAGGAAGATATCAATGGACTGGTCAGGTGAGCAGAACAGTGGCAAATGGAATTCAATCCGGATAAATGTGAGGTAATGCATTTGGGGAGGTCTAACAAGGGAATACACATTAAATGGTACGACACTAAAAAGTGTAGAGGAACAAAGGGACCTTGGAGTGCAGGTCCACAGATCACTGAAGGTAACAGGCCAGGTAGATAAGGTGGTTGAGAAGGCATATGGAATACTTGCCTTTATTTGTCGAGGCATACAAGAGCAAGGAGGTTATGCTTGAACTGTATAAAACACTGGTTAGGCCGCAGCTGGAGTACTGTGTGCAGTTCTGGTCACCACATTACAAGAAAGATGTGATTGCACTGGAAAGGGTGCAGAGGAGATTTACAAGAATGTTACCTGGACTGGAGAATTTTGGCTATGAGGAAAGATTGGAGATGCTGGATCTGTTTTCTTTGGAACAGAGGAGGCTGAGGGGAGACCTTATTGAGGCATATAAAATTATAAGGGGCCTGGATAGAGTGGATAGAAAGGACCTGTTTCCCTTGGCAGAGGGGTCAACAACCAGGGAGCATAGATTTGAAGTAATTGGGGGGAGGTTTAGAGGAGATATGAGGGGAAATTTCTTCACCCAGAGGGTGGTGGGGGTCTGGAACTCACTGCCTGAAAGGGTGATAGAGGCAGAAACCCTCATCACATTTAAAAAATACTTGGATGTGCCATAACCTACAGACCAAGAGTTGGAAAGTGGGATTCGGCTGGATAGCTCTTGGTCAGCCGGCACAGACACAATGGCCTCCTTCCATGCTGTAAATTTCTACAACTCTATGATTATTGATACTAGCTTTTTAATTCCAAATTTATGTAATTAACAGCTGTCTTGGTGGGATTTGAATTTACGTCTCTGGATTACTGGTCCAGTAACATAACCACTCTGCTACCGCACCCCGGGTTACCATGTTAGCGTTAATATTAATCCCAAACTGTGGTATATTATTCACTGACGATCATTTGGGATACGTACCACATTCTCCTGCCTTTCCTGAAAGGTGGGAATTATCACCCCCAGCAGTTCCAAAAGGTTAAAACTATTAGTCAAATTTATTTACAGTATAATCAATACACAGAGGCAAAATTATACAACAAGACGCAGAGTCAGCACAAAATATTAGAATCGGTTCATATGTGGTTTAAAAAATACCTGTACCATGTATTTCTTTGAGTCTGTATTACAAGACTTTTGGGATAAATCAATCAGGTTTGATTTCTAAGTATGCCCAGATGTGATATTGTTGATGGATGAAGCAAATCGTAATTCATCCGCTTAGTTCATATCTCTGCCAGAACTTAAGCGTTTAGGAGAATTACCAAGCCTCTGATGCTCTGCAGTCAGAGCTGTAAATCATGCATGGTTAACTATTCAATATTGGGAATAATTTATAGACTATTAGTGAACAGGTGTTTTCACATCTGAGTCTGCTTTCATGCCTCGGCATTAAATCCCCTGTATCGGGACTAATTTCCAGATCAGCCCACCTGACCTGGCCTATGGACAACCGCCTCCTGACCCTCAATTGGACAAGATAAGGCAGCTGCCATTTTAGCACTGTTTCAACACTGTGTGATATAAAACACAGCAGTCCCCCTATTCTCAGCAACACTGAGAACAGTGGGGGAGGAAAGAGACAAGTCAATAAGCTGAGGTTGGGTGACACCAAGCTTGTATTTAGAAGGTTTGAAGATTGTAGAAGGGAGGGAAGGCTGAGGGGATTAATGAATACCAGTGTTTTTTGAGGGGCTGGAAAAGATTGAGGTATAATTGGAGATGGTTCAATCAGGTTACATTGTAAACAGTGCGATACAGTGAGGAGGAAGAGTGTGCAGAACTATGGCAGAGACCTTCATTAGATGTGTATCAGTGGATCAACAGTTCAGCTCTGTTACCTCTAGACTTGACTATTCCAACACACGCCTGGCTGGCCTCTCACATTCTACCCTACATAATCTAGAGGTGATCCAAAACTTGGATGCCCGTGTCGTAAAGCGCACCAAGTCCCGCTCACCTGTCACCCCTGTGCTCGCTGACCTACATTGGCTTCCGGTTAAACAAAGCCTCGATTTCAGAATTCTCCTCCTTGTTTTCAAATCCCTCCATGGCCTCGCCCCTCCCTATCTCTGTAATCTCCTCCAGACCCCCCCACCCCCAACCCACCGAGATGTCTGTGTTCCTCTAATTCTGCCCTCTTGAGCACCCCTGATTATAATTGCTCAACCATTGGTGGCCGTGCCTTCTGTTGCCTGGAACCCAAGCTCTGGAACTCCCTGCCTAAACCTCTCTCCTCTCCACCTCTCTTTCCTCCTTCAAGACGCTCCTTAAAACCTACCGCTTCCTGCCCTGATTTCTACTTTGTGGCTCGGTGTCAAATTTTTTTGTCTCATAACACTCCTGTAGGGCCTTGGGACGTTTCACTACATTAAAGGCGCTAAATAAATGCAAGTTGTTGTTGTTTGGAATATATATACCTCAGATTTATGACAGTATAAATTCTGTTCATTTAAATGGGATAATCGTTGTTTAAATAAAGATAAATTATTCCAGCCCCACAACCCAGCCTGTACCCCCACATCCTCCAGCTCTGGTTTATTGTACATCTCCTCTCCGCTCCCACCAACTGCCTTTGACTACCATCAATGGCACACCTTTGTAGTGCCCCGACACTCTGGAACTCTCTCCCTGAACCTTCCTCCCCACCTTCAAAAGCCTCCTCAAATCTCTTTGACGTTGCATGTGAACACCATCCCTAATTATGTCCGAACTCTTACTCAGTGTCTGTTTTCCTCCCCCCGGTTCTCTGCATTTCTGTGGGACATTTTGCCATGTTTAAGTTCCTGTAGCCGGGCATGACGTGCTGATGATGATTGATAATCCAACATGTATTTTTAAAATTAATTCTCTGGATGTGGGCATCGCTTGTAAGGCCGACATTTATTTCCCAACTATAGTTATCGGTGGTGGGTCTACTTCGTGAATCAGGAGCGGTTTGAGTGACTCGCTAGCTCACTTCAGAGGGCAGTGAAGAGTCAACCACGTTGCTGTGGGACTGAAGGCCAGACCGGGAAAGGACGGCAGGTTTCCATCCCGACAGTGAACCAGTTGAGTTTTTACAACAACATAATAGCCTCATAGTCACTCTTTGGCACCAGAATTCAAATTCTCAAACTTCCATGGTGGGATTTAATCTCACATTCTCAGGATCATCAGTTCAAGCCTGTGGATTACGAGTTCAGTAACATAACTATACCACTATTGTAATGTATTTACTTCATGAGTTCTTGGCTTAAGAATTCGTAGCAACACATTACTATTAAGAACTAGTTGATTTATTAACAAAGGTTTAACAATCACACTATACATTACCGGTTCATCCACGAGGCCTACAACTGCATACCTCATTGTGGATGACCTATACCCAACTGACTGGGGTTTTATTGAGTCTTGTGAACATCACGTGACTGGCTAAGCCATCATCAGCATCATAGGCTGTCCCTCAAAATCGAGGAAGACTTGTTTCCACTCTAAAAGTGAGTTCTTAGGTGACTGTACAGTCCAATACGGCAATTACAGTCTCTGTCACAGGTGGGACAGACAGTCGTTGAAGGAAGTCCGAGAGGCGGGAGTGCGTGGTGTTGGTGAGGCCTATAAAGGCCCAGGTGCGTGGAGAGGCAGCGGCAGTCCAAGAGGCGGGAGTGCGTGGTGTCAGAGCGGCCTATAAAGATCCAGGTGCGTGGAGAGGTGGCGGCAGTCCGAGAGGCAGGAGTGCGTGGTGTTGGAGCGGCCTATAAAGGCCCAGGTGCATGGAGAGGCGGCAGCAGTCCGAGAGGTGGGAGTGCGTGGTGTCGGAGCGGCCTATAAAGGCCCAGGTGTGTGGAGAGGTGGCGGCAGTCCGAGAGGTGGGAGTGCGTGGCGTTGGTGAGGCCTATCAAAGGCCCAGGTGCGTGGAGAGGCGGCGGCAGTCCGAGAGGCAGGAGGGCGTGGTGTCGGAGCGGCCTATAAAGGCCCAGGTGCGTGGAGGAGGCTGCTTGTGCAGCTGCAGCGTGGAGAGAAGGCATAAAAGAAGTAGAAAGAAATCAAAAGGTGACGTCACAGACAAGCGGGTAAGTGATTGGCTGGTGATTGGTGAGTAGCTTTTCTTTTTCTTTTTTATATCAGTAAGTAACCGTTTAACATTGTTGTTGCCAATTTAAGTGAATCTAAGGGTTAAGTCATGGCAGGAGAGCTCGGTCACGTGATATGCTCCTCCTGTACCATGTGGGACCTATAAAGGCCTCCACGCACCTGGGCCTTTAAAGGCCGCTCCGACACCACGCACTCCCGCCTCTCGGACTGCCTCCACCTCTCCACTCGCCTGGCCTTTATAGGCCTCACCAACACTTCCGGTGTCCCTGACGACTACATCTGCGGGAAGTGTATCCGCCTCCAGCTCCTGACGGACCGCGTTGCGGATTTGGAGCTGAGGGTGGATTCACTCTGGAGCATCCACGATGCTGAAAATGACGTGAGTAGCATGTGTAGCGAGTTGGTCTTACCGCAGGTGAAGGGTCCACAGCCAGCTAGGCAATGGAAGACCGGCAGGAAGAGCAGTGCAAGGAAGGTAATGCAGGGGTCCCCTGCGGTCATCCCCCTGCAAAACAGATACACTGCTTTGAGTACTGTTGAGGGGGATGACTCATCAGGGGGGAGCAGCAGCAGCCAAGTTCATGGCACCGTGGCTGGCTCTGCTGCACAGAAGGGCAGGAAAAAGAGTGGGAGAGCGATAGTGATAGGGGATTCAATTGTAAGGGGAATAGATAGGCATTTCTGCGGCCGCAACCGAGACTCCAGGATGGTATGTTGCCTCCCTGGTGCAAGGGTCAAGGATGTCTCGGAGCGGGTGCAGGACATTCTAAAAAGGGAGGGAGAACAGCCAGTTATCATGGTGCACATTGGTACCAACGACATAGGTAAAAAAAGGGATGAGGTCCTACGAGATGAATTTAAGGAGCTAAGAACTAAATTAAAAAGTAGGACCTCAAAAGTAGTAATCTCGGGATTGCTACCAGTGCCACGTGCTAGTCAGAGTAGGAATCACAGGATAGCGCAGATGAATACGTGGCTTGAGCAGTGGTGCAGCAGGGAGGGATTCAAATTCCTGGGGCATTGGAACCGGTTCTGGGGGAGGTGGGACCAGTACAAACCGGACGATCTGCACCTGGGCAGGACCGGAACCAATGTCCTAGGGGGAGTGTTTGCTAGTGCTGTTGGGGAGGAGTTAAACTAATATGGCAGGGGGATGGGAACCAATGCAGGGAGACAGAGGGAAACAAAAAGGAGACAGAAGCAAAAGACAGAAAGTAGATGAGTAAAAGTGGAGGGCAGAGAAACCCAAGGCAAAAAACAAAAAGGGCCACTGAATATAAATGGGCTGCAGGCGGGGTCAAAACTAGAAATCATGGTTTAAAAACGAAGATTAAAACATTCTACCTGAACGCACGCAGCATTTGAAATAAAGTAAATGAGTTGACGGCACAAATCATTACAAATGGGTATGATTTGGTGGCCATTATAGAAACATGGTTGCAGGGTGGCCAGACTGGGAATTAAACATACAGGGGTATCTGACGATTCAGAAAGATAGACAAGAAGGGAAAGGAGGTGGGGTAGCTCTGTTAAAAAAGGATGATATCAGGGCAGTTGTGAGAGACGATATTGGCTCTAATGAACAAAATGTTGAATCATTGTGGGTGGAGATTAGAGATAGTAAGGGGAAAAAGTCACTGGTGGGCGTAGTTTATAGGCCCCCAAATAATAACTTTATGGTGGGGCGGGCAATAATCAAGGGAATAATGGAGGCATGTGAAAAAGGAACGGCAGCAGTCATGGGGGATTTTAACCTACATATCAATTGGTCAACTCAAATCGCACGGGGTAGCCTGGAGGAGGAATTCATAGAATGCATATGGGATTGTTTCTTAGAACAGTATGTAACAGAACCTACAAGGGAGCAAGCTATCTTAAATCAGGTCCTGTGTAATGAGACAGGAAAAATAAACGATCTCCTAGTAAAAGATCCTCTCTGAATGAGTGATCACAGTATGGTTGAATTTGTAATACAGATTGAGGGTGAGGAAGTTGTGTCAGAAACGAGCGTACGATGCTTAAACAAAGGGGACAACAGTGGTATGAGGGCAGAGTTGGCTAAAGTAGACTGGAAACACAGACTAAACAGTGGCACAATTGAGGAACAGTGGAGGACTTTTAAGGAGCTCTTTCATAGTGCGCAACAAAAATATATTCCAGTGAAAAAGAATGGTGAAAAGAGAAGGGATAACCAGCCGTGGATAACCAAGGAAATAAAGGAGAGTATCAAATCAAAGACCAATGCATATAAGGTGGCCAAGGTTAGTGGGAAACTAGAAGATTGGGAAAATTTTAAACAACAGCAAAGAATGACTAAAAAAGCAATAAAGAAAGGAAAGATAGATTACGAAGGTAAACTTGCGCAAAACATAAAAACAGATAGTAAAAGCTTTTACCGATATATAAAACGGAAAAGAGTGACTAAAGTAAATGTTGGTCCCTTAGAAGATGAGAAGGGGGATTTAATAATGGGAAATGTGGAAATGGCTGAGACCTTAAACAATTATTTTGCTTCAGTCTTCACAGTGGAAGACACAAAAACCATGCCAAAAATTGCTGGTCACAGGAATGTGGGAAGGGAGGACCTTGAGACAATCACTATCACTAGGGGGGTAGTGCTGGACAGGCTAATGGGACTCAAGGTAGACAATTCCCCTGGTCCTGATGAAATGCATCCCAGGGTATTAAAAGAGATGGCGGAAGTTATCGCAGATGCATTCGTTATAATCTACCAAAATTCTGTGGACTCTGGGGAGGTACCAGCGGATTGGAAAGCAGCTAATGTAACGCCTCTGTTTAAAAAAGGGGGCAGACAAAAGGCAGGTAACTATAGGCCGGTTAGTTTAACATCCGTAGTGGGGAAAATGCTTGAAACTATCATTAAGGAAGAAATAGCGGGACATCTAGATAGGAATAGTGCAATCAAGCAGACGCAGCAGAGCGGCAGTTGGCGAGAGGTGGGAGCAGCGTTGGAGCGGCCCATAAAGGCCCAGCGGGAGCTCGAGAATCAGTGGCAGTTGGCGAGAGGCGGAAGCAGCGTTGGAGCGGCCCATAAAGGCCCAGCGGGAGCTCGAGAATCAGTGGCAGTTGGCGAGAGGCGGAAGCAGCGTTGGAGCAGCCTATAAAGGCGGGACTTGTGCAGCTACAGCGGGAGAGAAAGCAAAATAGAAGTGGAAAGGAATCAAAAGGTGACGTCACAGCCAATGGGGTAAGTGATTGGCTGGTGATTGGTGAGTAGCTTTTCTTTTTCTTTTTTATATCAGTAAGTGAACTGTAACATTGTTATTACCAATTTAAGGGTATCTAAGGGTTAAGGCATGGCAGGAGAGCTCGGTCACGTGATATGCTCCTCCTGTACCATGTGGGAACTCGGGGACACTTCCGGTGTCCCTGACGACTACGTGTGCGGGAAGTGTATCCGCCTCCAGCTCCTGACGGTCCGCGTTGCGGAATTGGAGCTGAGAGTGGATTCACTCTGGAGCATCCACGATGCTGAGAATGACGTGAGTATCACGTGTAGTGAGTTGGTCTTACCGCAGGAGAAGGGTCCACAGCCAGCGAGGGAATGGAAGACCAGCAGGAAGAGCAGTGCAAGGAAGGTAGTGCAGGGGTCCCCTGTGGTCATTCCCCTGCAAAACAGATACACTGCTTTGAGTACTGTTGGGGGGGATGACTCATCAGGGGAGGGCAGCAGCAGCCAAGTTCATGGCACCGTGGCTGGCTCTGCTGCACAGGAGGGCAGGAAAAAGAGTGGGAGCGCGATAGTGATAGGGGATTCAATGGTGAGGGGAATAGATAGGCGTTTCTGCGGCCGCAACCGAGACTCCAGGATGGTATGTTGCCTCCCTGGTGCAAGGGTCAAGGATGTCTCGGAGAGGGTGCAGGACATTCTGAAATGGGAGGGAGAACAGCCAGTTGTCGTGGTGCACATTGGTACCAACGACATAGGTAAAAAAAGGGATGAGGTCCAACGAAACGAATTTAAGGAGCTAGGAGCTAAATTAAAAAGTAGGACCTCAAAAGTAGTAATCTCGGGATTGCTACCAGTGCCACGTGCTAGTCAGAGTAGGAATCGCAGGATAGCGCAGATGAATATGTGGCTTGAGCAGTGGTGCAGCAGGGAGGGATTCAAATTCCTGGGGCATTGGAACCGGTTCTGGGGGAGGTGGGACCAGTACAAACCGGACGGTCTGCACCTGGGCAGGACCGGAACCAATGTCCTAGGGGGAGTGTTTGCTAGTGCTGTTGGGGAGGAGTTAAACTAATATGGCAGGGGGATGGGAACCAATGCAGGGAGACAGAGGGAGACAAAAAAGAGGCAAAAGCAAAAGACAGAAAGGAGATGAGGAAAAGTGGAGGGCAGAGAAACCCAAGGCAAAGAACAAAAAGGGCCACTGTACAGCAAAATTCTAAAAGGACAAAGGGTGTTAAAAAAACAAGCCTGAAGGCTTTGTGTCTTAATGCAAGGAGTATCCGCAATAAGGTGGATGAATTAACTGTGCAAATAGATGTTAACAAATATGATGTGATTGGGATTACGGAGACGTGGCTCCAGGATGATCAGGGCTGGGAACTCAACATCCAGGAGTATTCAACATTCAGGAAGGATAGAATAAAAGGAAAAGGAGGTGGGGTAGCATTGCTGGTTAAAGAGGAGATTAATGCAATAGTTAGGAAAGACATTAGCTTGGATGATGTGGAATCTATATGGGTTGAGCTGCAGAACACCAAAGGGCAAAAAACGTTAGTGGGAGTTGTGTACAGACCTCCAAACAGTAGTAGTGATGTTGGGGAGGGCATCAAACAGGAAATTAGGGGTGCATGCAATAAAGGTGCAGCAGTTATAATGGGTGACTTTAATATGCACATAGATTGGGCTAGCCAAACTGGAAGCAATACGGTGGAGGAGGATTTCCTGGAGTGCATAAGGGATGGTTTTCTAGACCAATATGTCGAGGAACCAACTAGTGGGGAGGCCATCTTAGACTGGGTGTTGTGTAATGAGAGAGGACTAATTAGCAATCTCATTGTGCGAGGCCCCTTGGGGAAGAGTGACCATAATATGGTGGAATTCTGCATTAGGATGGAGAATGATACAGTTAATTCAGAGACCATGGTCCAGAACTTAAAGAAGGGTAACTTTGAAGGTATGAGGCATGAATTGGCTAGGATAGATTGGCGAATGATACTTAAGGGGTTGACTGTGGATGGGCAATGGCAGACATTTAGAGACCGCATGGATGAATTACAACAATTGTACATTCCTGTCTGGCGTAAAAATAAAAAAGGGAAGGTGGCTCAACCGTGGCTATCAAGGGAAATCAGGGATAGTATTAAAGCCAAGGAAGTGGCATACAAATTGGCCAGAAATAGCAGCGAACCTGGGGACTGGGAGAAATTTAGAACTCAGCAGAGGAGGACAAAGGGTTTGATTAGGGCAGGGAAAATGGAGTACGAGAAGAAGCTTGCAGGGACCATTAAGGCAGATTGCAAAAGTTTCTATAGATATGTAAAGAGAAAAAGGTTAGTAAAGACAAAAGTAGGTCCCCTGCAGTCAGAATCAGGGGAAGTCATAACCGGGAACAAAGAAATGGCAGACCAATTGAACAAGTACTTTGGTTCAGTATTCACTAAGGAGGACACAAACAACCTTCCGGATATAAAAGGGTTCAGAGGGTCTAGTAAGGAGGAGGAACTGAGGGAAATCTTTATTAGTCGGGAAATTGTGTTGGGGAAATTGATGGGATTGAAGGCCGATAAATCCCCAGGGCCTGATGGACTGCATCCCAGAGTACTTAAGGAGGTGGCCTTGGAAATAGCGGATGCATTGACAGTCATTTTCCAATATTCCATTGACTCTGGATCAGTTCCTATCGAGTGGAGGGTAGCCAATGTAACCCCACTTTTTAAAAAAGGAGGGAGAGAGAAAACAGGGAATTATGGACCGGTCAGCCTGACCTCAGTAGTGGGTAAAATGATGGAATCAATTATTAAGGATGTCATAGCAGTGCATTTGGAAAATGGTGACATGATAGGTCTAAGTCAGCATGGATTTGTGAAAGGGAAATCATGCTTGACAAATCTTCTGGAATTTTTTGAGGATGTTTCCAGTAAAGTGGACAAAGGAGAACCAGTTGATGTGGTATATTTGGACTTTCAGAAGGCTTTCGACAAGGTCCCACACAAGAGATTAATGTGCAAAGTTAAAGCACATGGGATTGGGGGTAGTGTGCTGACATGGATTGAGAACTGGTTGTCAGACAGGAAGCAAAGAGTAGGAGTAAACGGGTACTTTTCAGAATGGCAGGCAGTGACTAGTGGAGTACCGCAAGGTTCTGTGCTGGGGCTCCAGCTGTTTACATTGTACATTAATGATTTAGACGAGGGGATTAAATGTAGTATCTCCAAATATGCGGATGACACTAAGTTGGGTGGCAGTGTGAGCTGCGAGGAGGATGCTATGAGGTTGCAGAGTGACTTGGATAGGTTAGGTGAGTGGGCAAATGCATGGCAGATGAAGTATAATGTGGATAAATGTAAGTTTATCCACTTTGGTGGTAAAAACAGAGAGACAGACTATTATCTGAATGGTGACAGATTAGGAAAAGGGAAGGTGCAACGAGACCTGGGTGTCATGGTACATCAGTCATTGAAGGTTGGCATGCAGGTACAGCAGGCGGTTAAGAAAGCAAATGGCATGTTGGCCTTCATAGCGAGGGGATTTGAGTACAGGGGCAGGGAGGTGTTGCTACAGTTGTACAGGGCCTTGGTGAGGCCACACCTGGAGTATTGTGTACAGTTTTGGTCTCCTAACTTGAGGAAGGACATTCTTGCTATTGAGGGAGTGCAGCGAAGATTCACCAGACTGATTCCCGGGATGGTGGGACTGACCTATCAAGAAAGACTGGATCAACTGGGCTTATATTCACTGGAGTTCAGAAGAATGAGAGGGGACCTCATAGAAACGTTTAAAATTCTGACGGGTTTAGACAGGTTAGATGCAGGAAGAATGTTCCCAATGTTGGGGAAGTCCAGAACCAGGGGTCACAGTCTAAGGATAAGGGCTAAGCCATTTAGGACCGAGATGAGGAGAAACTTCTTCACCCAGAGAGTGGTGAACCTGTGGAATTCTCTACCACAGAAAGTAGTTGAGGCCAATTCACTAAATATATTCAAAAGGGAGTTAGATGAAGTCCTTACTACTCGGGGGATCAAGGGGTATGGCGAGAAAGCAGGAAGGGGGTACTGAAGTTTCATGTTCAGCCATGAACTCATTGAATGGCGGTGCAGGCTAGAAGGGCTGAATGGCCTGCTCCTGCACTTAGTTTCGATGTTTCTATGTTCCTATGATTCATGAAGGGGAAATCATGTTTAACTAATTTACTGGAATTCTTTGAGGATATAACGAGCATGGTGGACAGAGGTGTACCGATGGATGTGGTGTATTTAGATTTCCAAAAGGCATTCAATAAGGTGCCACACAAAAGGTTACTGCAGAAGATAGAGGTACGCGGAGTCAGGGAAAATGTGTTAGCATGGATAGAGAATTGGCTGGCGAACAGAAAGCAGAGAATCGGGATAATTGGGTCCTTTTCGGGGTGGAAATCGGTGGTTAGTGGTGTGCCACAGGGATCGGTGCTGGGACCACAACTGTTTACAATATACATAGATGACCTGGAAGAGGGGACAGAGTGTAGTGTAACAAAATTTGCAGATAACACAAAGATTAGTGGGAAAGCGGGTTGTGTAGAGGACACAGAGAGGCTGCAAAGAGATTTAGATAGGTTAAGCGAATGGGCTAAGGTTTGGCAGATGGAATACAATGTCGGAAAGTGTGAGGTCATCCACCTTTGGAAAAAAAACAGTAAAAGTGAATATTATTTGAATGGGGAGAAATTACAACATGCTGAGGTGCAGAGGGACCTGGGGGTTCTTGCATGAATCCCAAAAAGTTAGTTTGCAGGTGCAGCAGGTAATCAGGAAGGCGAATGGAATGTTGGCCTTCATTGCGAGAGGGATGGAGTACAAAAGCAGGGAGGTCCTGCTGCAACTGTATAGGGTATTGGTAAGGCCGCACCTGGAGTATTGCGTGCAGTTTTGGTAACCTTACTTAAGGAAGGATATACTGGCTTTGGAGGGGGTACAGAGACGATTCACTAGGCTGATTCCGGAGATGAGGGGGTTACCTTATGATGATAGATTGAATAGACTGTGTCTTTGCTCGTTGGAGTTCAGAAGGATGAGGAGTGATCTTATAGAAACATTTAAGATAATGAAAGGGATAGACAAGATAGAGGCAGAGAGGTTGTTTCCACTGGTCGGGGAGACTAGAACTAGGGGGCACAGCCTCAAAATACGGGGGAGCCAATTTAAAACCGAGTTGAGAAGGAATTTCTTCTCCCAGAGGGTTGTGAATCTGTGGAATTCTCTGCCCAAGGAAGCAGTTGAGGCTAGCTCATTGAATGTATTCAAGTCACAGATAGATAGATTTTTAACCAATAAGGGAATTAAGGGTTACGGGGAGCGGGCGGGTAAGTGGAGCTGAGTCCACGGCCAGATCAACCATGATCTTATTGAATGGCGGAGCAGGCTCGAGGGGCTAGATGGCCTACTCCTGTTCCTAATTCTTATGTTCTTATGTTCTTATGAAAGGCTGGATGGGACTGGTTTGCCGCATGCTCCTTCCGCTGCCTGCGCTTGATTTCTGCATGCTCTCGGCGACGAAACTCGAGGTGCTCAGCGCCCTCCCGGATGCACTTCCTCCACTTAGGACGGTCTTTGGCCAGGGACTCCTAGATGTCGGTGGGGACATTGCATTTTATCAAGGAGGCTTTGAGGGTGTCCTTGAAACGTTTCCTCTGCCCACCTTGGGCTCGCTTGCCGTGTAGGAGTTCTGAGTAGAGCGCTTGCTTTGGGAGTCTTGTGTCAAGCATGCGAACAATGTGGCTCGCCCAGCGGAGCTGATCGAGTGTGGTCAGTGCTTCAATGCTGGGCTAAGCCATTCACAATGCAACAGCTCTACATATATTACAGCTACCTACTCTCAATATGTTTTCTCCATTGCAAAAAGACTGTTATCTAACTCTCTCAATATGAATATTTTTCCAATATCTGCCAGAAATGAATTGAATATTCTGGGTTCAAGCACACAGCTTAATTCTCCAGTTCACGAGTTGGTAACTCTGCCTTTGAGACAACTGTGCGATTGTAAATGAAACAACTTCTCACAAATCTGTCTGAACTTTAACCACTGGTGCCGTGAATGGCATCTGTGAGGCTGCACAAGACTGCTGTACTTGTAGACGTAGTGATGGACTAATCTATGCCAGCACTGTTTAAAAGGGCTAAGGAGTGAGACCTGTTGAAAGGCAGAACAGCAGAGTGCAAGCCTTGCTGCACGACTCCCAAAATACATGCGATAGGGCACGTCCAGTGGTGCAATTAAGCAGTACATGCTCAGGAAAAGCTTGCATCTCAGACCTTGCATTCATTATAGATGGCTGCGGAGAGAACCAAACGCTTTACATCAAACATACAAAATTCTTACAGGGCTTGACAGGGTGGATGCAGGATGGATGTTTCCCCTGGCTGGGGAGTATAGAACCAGGGGACACAGTTTCAGAATAAGGGGTCGGCCATTTAGGACTGAGATGAGGAGAAATTTCTTCACTCAGAGGATGGTGAACCTTTGGAATTCTCTACCCCAGATGGCTGTGGAGGCTCAGTCGCGGAGTTTATTCAAGACAGAGATCGATAGATTTTTGGATATTAATGCAATCAAGGGATATGGGGATAGTGCAGGAAAGTGGAGTTGAGGTAGAAGATCAGCCATGATCTCATTGAATGGCGAAGCAGACTCGCGGGGCCGAATGGCCTACTCCTGCTCCTGTTTCTTATGTTCTTATGAAAGGGAGTGATATAGACAAGACATTGGAAACAGACTTAAAGCCATATCCTTCTACAGAACTGAGGGGATAGCTTAAAAACCATGAAGAGCACATGGTAATCTATATATTAAAGAAACAAATGCCAGACATAGATATTGGACATGGCGATTTACACCCTAATCAGACCTACCTTGTATGAGCCTCTTTGTAACTCGCTGGTCATTTAAGATAGCTCTGTTTATAAAGTGGCCTATTGGAGAGAGAATTCCAGATTTCTGCTATCCTTGGTGTGAAAAAAGTGGATCCTGATTTCACGCCTTGTCCTGGGCTCCCCCACCAGAGGAAATAGTTGCTCTGTGCCTAATCTATCAAATACTTCTTTCATTTGAAACACCTCAATTAGATTACCCCTCAACCCTCTAAAATTCATCAAATGCAAACCAAGTTTATGCAGCCTGTCCTCTTAATTTAACCCTTTAATCCCTGGTTTAATTCCGGTCAATCTGCACTGTACGTCCTCCAAGGCTAACATCTCCTTCCTGAGGTTCAATGCCCCGTTCTAGCAAACTGGGGGTTGATGAGCAACAGCCATGGCTCCCCCCGCCGGCAAACCAACTCCGCTGTTTATTCGACCTGGATTAACACTGAGGGAGTGATTAGGACTTTTGGAGCCATTCGTGATCTGACAGGATTTAATATATTGCACCCCCTGGTGGCTGGAACAGATAGAAGGTCTCAGAAGGAGTTTGTATTTCCTCATACCTGGCAGCATCCGAGTAAACCTGCACCATACCCTCGCTATCACCCTGCATCCTTCCTGCAGTGTGGAGCTGAAAACTGTGCACAGTACTGCACCATTGTGGACTGAGAAGGTTATTGGATTCAAAATATATAAAAACAAAACCTGAAGTTCCTCTGGAAATTTTTTTATACCTTTCAAAGTATGAGCATTTTGTAACAACTTAAAAACTGATGTGTAAATTTCAAATATTACTGAAATAGCAGCATAGAATGACCCTCACCCAAACAAGGTCCCGTGATCCCCTGCACTGAGCAAATATCAGTGGCTCCCTGCTGTAAGGTACACTAGTTTTGTGTCGATAGAATCAGAGAACTTTATGGCACAGAAGGAGGCCATTCGGCCCATCATGTCTGGGCAGGCCGAAAATGAGCTATCCAGCCTAATACCATTTTCTAGCTCTTGGTCCATAGCCCTGTAGGTTGCAGCACTTCAAAGAAAGAAAGTAAGACTTGCATTTATACAGTTCCTTTCATGACCACCAGACGTCCCAAAGTGCTTTACAGCCAATGAAGTATTTTTGAAGTGTAGCCACTGTTGTGGGAAACATGCCAGCCAATTTGTACACTGCAAGCTCCCGCAAACAGCAATGTGATAATGACCAGATAATCTGTTTTAGTGATATTGATTGAGGGATAAATATTGACCAGGACGCCAGGGATAACTCCCCAGCTCTTCTTCAAAATAGTGCCATGGGATCTTTTATGTCCACCTGAGAGAGCAGACGGGATCTCGGTTTAATGTCTCATCCGAAAGGCGGCACCTCCGACAGTGCAGCACTCCCTCAGCACCGCACTGGAGTGTCAGCCGAGATTCTTGTGCATATCCAAGTACTTTTTAAATGCAGTAGGGGTTTCTGCCTTTACCCCTTTCAGGCAGTGAGTTTCAGACCCCCACCACATTCTGGGTGAAAAAAATTCTCTTCAATTCCCCTCTAAACCTGCTACTGTACCAATTACTTAAAATTTATACGTAAGATTAGGATTTGGTTCAACCTCATATGATTGAAGTTTTTGGTTTCTTTTTACTTAATGCAATGGTTAAAAGTTGTTCATTCCCAGAATGCTTTCGGAGCTGACTTTTCAGGGTACAATTTAGCTGACACTAATTTAGGTGTTTGCTGAAACGACAGGATGTGTAAGATTTGTGTCTCGTGTCAGTTAAGCAACGCCTCGATTTTAATATACTCTTTTTTTTTTCAAATCCCTCCATGGCCTCGCCCCTCCCTATCTCTTTAATCTTTGTTTCAACATTCCCCATGCACGGCCTGGTTGCCATGCTGCATCACTGTTCTTATTCATAGGCCTCCTTGGCAACTGCAGTGCTCACGAGCCAACACAGTCTTCCAAGAACTCTGCACACCTCTAATTGTGGCCTCTTGAGCATCCCCAATTTCAATCGATCCACCATTGGTGGCCGTGCCTTCAACTGCCAAGGCCCTAAGCTCTGGAATTCCCTCCCCAAACCTCTCCACCTCTTGACCTCTCTTTCCTTAAAACTTTTGACCAAGCTTTTGGTCATCTGACCTAATATGTTTTTATGTGGCTTGGTTTCAAATGTTGGTATATAATGCTCCTGTGAAGCACCTTGGGTTGTTTTAATACTTTAATACTATATAAATACAAATTGTTGTTATTTTTTTCTCTTGATCACATTGAGAAACAGTTTTGTGATAAGAAATGGAATAATGGAAGGACAAGGCGGTTGTTACATTGAAGGAAATACATCCCTTTTGGGCATCTTGTTCACAATAGCACTTGTCATGCCACAACCAATTATCACTGACTTAGTTTGTGAGAAACAGACTATGAAGATCTCAAGCTTTTCGTAACACATTGTAAAAAGAATCAGGATTGGAAAGAAACGACAGCAAAGGTTATGTCCATACCCAGGAAAAGAACACATGATCCTATTGTTTATTTCTCTATATGTCTACTGCTTAAAGATGTGTGTATCTGGACTTGGCCTTTTACAAATAAACAGAGAATATTGCAAACCATATTTGGTGTCAGAATCGAACTGGTTACACTGTCCCTCAGTGCACTGAGTGTAATACAGGTATTCTCATATCACTTTCAAATACTCCATGGCCTCGCCTCCCTCTACTTTAACCATCTCCTCCAGCCATAGGTACAAGCATATCTTCAGTTCCTCTGACGTTTGTTCATTTCTCATCCCTCTAATTCTGCTCTCTTGGGCATTTTAATCCCTGATTATAATCGCTCGACCATTGGTGGCCGTGCCATCTGTTGCCTAGGCCCCAAGCCCTGGAACTCCCTGCCTAAACCTGTCCGCCTCTCTCCCTCTCTTTCCTCCTTCAAGACGCTCCTAAAAACCCACCTCTTTGACCAAGCTTTTGGTCAGCTACGCGAATATCTACTTATGTGGCTCAGTGTCAAATGTTTTAACTCATAATATTCCTGTGAAGCGCCTTGGGACGTTTCACTACGTTAAAGGCGCTATATAAATACAAGTTGCTGTTGTTAGTCCCTTCGTTATACCATCAGTGGCTGATCTTTCAGATACCAGGTCTCTCCCCTCTGAACTCCCACCTTAAATCTTTCCAACTTGTCCTCTCCTTCTCGCTTTCGAACACTTCATGTAGGCTCTTCTTTTGGACTATGTCACTGCTTCCCCCCCCCATCAAATTACTTTCCATTTTCCTTCCCTATTCCTCTTCCCTGCCCTGTAAAGTGCTATGACACATCGTTCTGTACATGAAGGGCACTATAGAAAAGCAATTTGTTGCTGTTCTTAATACAACCTTCAATTAAGTGTGGATCTGGTTGGTAGATTTTCCACTATCATCACAAGATGGTAAAAATGTCATTTTTCAGCTTGGCTCAATTGGATCTGCCAACACCAGAGCTATGTCAATGATTGAGGAGGTCATAAGCACATAAGAAATAGGAGCAGGAGTAGGTCAGTCAACCCCTTGAGCCTGCTCTGCCATTCAGTAAGATCATGGCTGATCTTCTACCTCAACACCACTTGCCTGCACTATCCCCATATCCCTTGATTCTCTTAATATCCAAAGATCTATCGATCTCTGTCTTGAATATGCTCAACGACTGAGCTTCCTCAGCCCTCTGGGGTAGAGCATTCCAAAGATTCACCACCGTGAAGAACTTTTTCCTCATCTCTGTCCTAAATGGCCGACCCCTTATTCTGAGCCTGTGACTCCTGGTTCCAGACTCTCCAGTCATCTACCCTGTCAAGCCCTGTAAGAATTTTGTATGTTTCAATGAGACCAGCTCTGAATCTTCTAAACTCTAGAGAATATAGGCCTAATCTGCTCAATCCCTCCTCATAGAAGAGGCCAGGTGCTTTGGTCCAATGAGATCTTTGTCTCCATTGCTGGACGCACTCTGGTAGAGTTTATCTGAGAACTAGTCTGAATACATCCAAACTGCTGAATTAATGATGTCAATCCAGTCCTATCTGTTATCGTCATAGGCACACACAAAAACAGAGATAAAGAAACCCAGTAACTTGCTATGAATTGCCGTGCTGTTGGCTGTCAAAGACCTTATCCAATTTCTTTTGGCCGAAGGTTATGTTTTGGATTTGTTTGCTGTTCATGAAACAGTTTGTCTCGGGCTAGCCAACTGAATCAGTGATCCGAGTGTTTTGACTGGAAATGAGAAAGTCAGTTTGACTCTCTCCGTGTTAAGTGATTTCAGTTTTCTTTCTTCTTCGACAGTATGCCCTGTCACTGATACAAGCAGCGTGGTGAGGCGCATGAATAGGGCCGTTCAAACCCATACTGGCAGCCAACAGCATCACTCAATAACGAGCCAAGGCAAAAAACATAACACACAGAGAGCAACATTTTGCAGGGCCCGCTGTAATAATGAGAAGATAAACTGCCTGGCACAAAATGCCTGTCCCGTCCTCGCTTGCAACGGGCCATTTTTAAAACAAATAGTAATAACTTATTTCTCGATATCTGTGGTTTTGGGTTGTAACCAATTTGGGTTGAGTGGTTGCCAATTTTTTAAAAAAGCCATTTGGAAAGAGAGGACCTTCATTCAATGCACTTTATTCTTCCTCCTCGAGAATCTTCGCCAGGACATTCGCACGCATGGCTCCATGGCGAATTATAATGCATCACTACAATTAACATTGAAAATGCAAGTACAAAGGTATTGGCTGGATTAGGACACTGCTTTTCAACTTTTCCTGGGTAGGACTTCCCCACCCGCTGCAGATGTCAGCACAATCCCACCGATTCCTTCATTCCCCAATAGGCCCCAGGAGCAAATTGGCCCCACACTGCGGTCAGCCTGAATCACCTGCCTGTCACCCACAGACAGATTTCTGTCCACATCGTGGCAGAAAACTTGGGCGCATGAGCAACAAAAAATCTTAGCAAAGGCCTCTGAGGTTCGGTATTTCAAAGATTCACCACCCTCTGAGTGAAGAAATTTCTCCTCATCTCAGTCCTAAATGGCCTTATTCTGAGACTGTGACCCCTGGTTCTAGACTCCCCAGCCAGGGGGAAACATCTGCCCTGCATCTACCCTGTCAAGTCCCTTAATAATTTTATATGTTCCAATGAGATCACCTCTCATTCTTCTAATCTCTGGGAATATAGGCCTAGCCTACTCAATCTGTCCTCAAAGGGCAATCTCCTCATCCCAGGAACCAGTCTGGTGAACCTTCATTGCAGTCCCTCTATGGCAAGTATATCCTTCCTCAGGTAAGGAGACCAAAACTGTACACAGTACTCCAGGTGCAGTCTCAACAAGGCCCTATATAATTGTAGTAAGACGCCTTTACTCTTATGCTCAAATCCTCTTGTAACAAAGCCCAACAAACCAGTTGCTTTCCTAATTGCTTGCTGTACCTGCAAGTTAACTTTCTGTGATTCGTATACAAGGTCACCCAGGTCCTTCTGAACATCAACATTCCCCAAGCTCTCGCCATTTAAAAAATACTCTGCTTTTGTATTTTTCCTACCAAAGTGGATAACTTCACATTTCTACACATTATATTCCATCTGCCATGTTCTTGCTCACTCACTTAACCTCTCTATTTCCCTTTGCAGCCTATTTGCATCCTCCTTACAACTTACTTTCCCACCTAGCTGTGTATCATCAACAAACTTGGATACATTACACTAAGTCCCCTCATCTAAGTCATTGATATAGATTGTGAATAGCTGAGGCCCAAGCAGTGATCCTTGCGGATGACTCAGAGAGCTGTGGAAGCTGGGACATTGAATAAATTTAAGACAGATATAGACAGTTTCTTAAACGATAAGGGATTAAGGGGTTATGGAGAGCGGGCAAGGAAATGGAGCTGAGTCCATGATCGGATCAGCCATGATCGTATTAAATGGTGGAGCAGGCTCGAGGGGCCGTATGGCCTACACCTGCTCCTATTTCTTATGTTCTTATGTTCTTATGTTCTTATGACAGGCTCACAGATGAAGGAACAGCCACTTGGGTTAGGGCAGTCGGGAATCATGAAACTGAACTCCAGCATGGGTCAGCGACTTCGGGTGAGGAGATGAGTGAAAAAGAAGCAAGGTTGCTTCCATAGCCCTTGCAAGAACTATTTACACTGTGCTGTTTTGCACTGAGCTGAACTGGTCTCGGATTTGAATTGGTGCTACTGGTTCCTTCCACGCCCAGGGGTCACTGGAAAGGGCTCAAGAGTGGCTTATTTGTCACCTCCTTAGCTCAGGGAACACTGAGATGGATTGCAACGACCTTACCACTGATGCAGTTAACACAGCACAGTCTGTATTGTTCAGTTGCACACTTCATCAGGAATGGTAGCACAGTGGTTATGTTACTGGACGAATAATCCCGAGGCTTGGACTAATCTGAAGACAAGAGTTCAAATTTCACCATGGCAGCTGTGGAATTTAAATTTAGTCAATTAAATAAATCTGGAATTAAAAAGCGAGTCTCAGAAATGATGACGATAAAAATCCATCTGGTTCACGAATGTCCTTTAGGGAAGGAAATCTTCCGTCCTTACCCGGTCTGGCCTATATGTGACTCCAGACTCACAGCAATGTGGTTGACTCTTAACTGTCCTCTGCAGTTGAAGAAGGTGGCTGACCCACCCACTCAAGGGCAATTAGGGATGGACAATAAATGCTGGCCTTGCCAGCGATGCCCATTGTTGTGTTCATACTCTATTTGTTTGTTACAGCTCACAGGACGCGCATTCAGACCCAGTGGAATTGTTGTACTCATGCTGGTTCATGCCGGCTTGGGGACACCATTTTGGGTTGTATAAAAGCACAGTGAAGTTAAGTTACTTTTACTCCTGGCTCAGTTTGTCAGTTATTTATGCGTACATAACATAATTTGGCGACGAGGATAATTCAAATTAACCTCCCTACCACCCCCCCCCCCAATCTCCCCACCGCTCCCCCCCCCCACCGCCTTTCCTCTCCACACTCGGGGACCCTTCAATCCCGTGGCCGAGATGGATAAAAAGTTTTTCTACCTACATCATGGCGAGTGTGTTAGACAGTGACAACACCAGCTCGCTGCTGTGCAATACTTATCCACTGCCTCAGCACCGAAGACCAATGCATCTTTGGCCAAATCAAAGACACAGAGTCCTATGACAAAATGATAAGCGCTCTAGAGAACTATTTTGGGCCAAAGAAAAGTATAGTGATGGAGAGATACTAATTCCATCAAAGGGGGCAAGGGAATGGTGAACCAATCAAACATTACATCATTTAATTAACTGAACTGGCCGCTACGTATAACTTTGGAACACTCACAGGGGAAATGATCAGGGATCAAATTATTGAGAAAACAACGATCCCCCGCATTTGGGAACGCTTGCTAATGGAGAATGACAAAATAACATTGGACAAAGCAACTAATTTGGCTATCCAAATCGAATCAGCGCTTTCCGATTCAAAAGCGATCAGATCCCCTGCTCTCCCTGTGCAGCAGACTTCAGCTACAGCCCATGTGCAAGGCATTCGTCCAAAGCGGAAATCACAGCAGAGACCTAGGGCTGGTAATAAGCCAATCATTACGGATCGCGGGCTTAACTTCCACTGCTTTAACTGTGGGGACAAATCACACTCAGCAAAGAGTCCTAACTGCCCTGCCCTGCCCTGCTCTGTGCAGCATATTCAACATGTGAACAACCCCGATAGTGATAAACCCAGTATGGTTTACACCATTAGTGATATTTCGCATGTTGGTTCGGGCAAATTCAAGGACTGTGATGTAAACATTGACGGCATGCCCATCTGCCTCCTCATTGACCTTAGAGCCAAAATCTCCATATTGAGTGAGGCTGTGTACGAAACCCACTTCACGCACTGTCAACTGCAGCCTGCAACTTCCATTCTACATGTGTACTCCGACTCCAAAATTGAGGTACTTGGGGCCATATCTGTCCCGATATACTACATGGACATAACATTGGAGAACTTTTCCTTTCATGTCGCGAAGGGACGAAGCCTCATGGGTGATGACCTTTTTGACATGCGTGGGTTCAAAGTTTACGACCCAACCGGCACACCTGTGTACACGGTGGACTTTGACAAGCAGTATCCCTCAATCTTCACAGGGTTTGGAGTGACAACAAAATTCTGCCATCGTCCCCGCGTTGACCCTTCCGTCAAACCAGTTACGCAGCGACTTCGCCCTCTCCCATTCGCGGTTCGTGACCAAGTCTCCGCAGAATTAACGCGACTCGAATCTCAGGGAATCATTGAGAGCATCGACTCCTCACCCTGGATCTCGAACTTAGTTATTGCTTGGCGTAAAAATGGGGCGATCCGCCTATGCATCGACCTGAAAGAGGTCAACAAGGCCATCATCCCCGACAAGTACCCTCTTCCTACCATCGACGAACTGTCTTCAGAATTCCACGGCTCAATAGTTTTCACGAAAATCGACATGCGCCGCAGTTACCTGTAAGTACCCCTAGCGGAGGACAGCAAACCGTTCACGGCATTCACGATGCATGATGGTCAGTCGCTCGACACCTGCTTCGGACTCTGGTGCTGACTTGTTCACAGATGACGACACATATGTCACGTCAATCATCACTCAGTCCATCAGAAACCTTGTTTCCTGCGACGAACTCAAAACCGAATCACAGAGTGATGCTATGTTCCAGCACCTGAGCCACTTCCTCCAGACGGAGTGGCCTACGCAAATTCCGGAAGAGCTGAAAACATTTCACAGATTTTGCGATTAATTTTCCATTTGGAACGATGGCTGCCTAGCTCGTGGTGATAGAGCAGGAATTCCCAAGTCACTTCAACAGCACGTTCTCTCATTGGCACACGATGGACACCCTGGCATTGTTGTGGCGATTCAGTATGGTGGCCTGGGATTGACACTCATATCGAGGAGTTTGTCTCACACTGCGAAGCATGCAGTCTGAGCGAAAAGGCCACAAACATCCGACCAGCGCCAATGAAGCCCATTCCATGGCCACAAAGACCATGACAACAATTTCAGTTGGATATCTTCGGTCTAGTTGAAGCAGCTCCACAACATCAGCTTTTCCTTGTTATAGTACATGACCTGCATCCCAAATGGCCAGAAATCACTACAACAAGTTCAGTGACCTCATCAATGATCGTCACTATTCTGCAGCGTATGTTCACAAAGTGGAGCCTCTCAGAGGTGACAATGGACCACAGTTTGTGTCTGACCAAATCGCGGATTTCCTCACTCAACATGCTATCGAGCAGCGTCTTACTGCTCAGTACAATCCTCAAAGCAACGGAGGTGTTGAGCGATTTAACCACGTCATCAAAGAGGGTTTGAAAGCCAACCTCGCAACAGGCAAAACATTCGACGAAGCAGTTCAAACCATTCTCCCCCCATACCGTTCGACAAAACACTTGCTAACGGGGAAGACACCCGCTGAGCTCACGCTTGGGCGGAATCTTCGCTGGCTACTGGACATTCTCAAATCCCCAGCCAAACCTCGCGCGAAGAGACCAGCAGGATGGAACAGAGGCACCGTTCTGTTTCCCAACCAAAACCTAGAGCAAACACCGCAAGCTCCATGCTGGTGTCAGCGTATCTGAACACGCTTTTTCTGTACATAAAGGGGGGAAATATGTTGTGTTCATACTCTATTTGTTACAGCTCACTGGAGGGGCATTAGAACCCTGCAGGAGCTATTCACAGTTGATGTACTCATGCTGGTTCATGCCGGTTTGGGGACACCATTTTGGGTTGTATAAAAGCACAGTTAAGTTAAGTTACATTTCTCCTGGCTCAGTTAGTCAGCTATTTACGCGTACACAACAGAGGGCCCTTTCTGCCTGTCCTGGTGAATGTTAAAGATATCATTTAAGGAAGAGCAAGGAATTCGCCAAGTGTCCTGGCCAATATTTCCTCCCTCGATAGATAGCACAGAAAAAAAAAATGATTTGGTCATTGCTCTCTGGTACTTGTGGGATCTTGCTCTCCCCAGAATGGCTGCTATGTTTGTCACTGTTTCAATAGTGACGGCATTTCGAATGAATTCATTGTATATCACTGTGAGCCACATCTGAGATATTGTGATCAGATGCTATATAGATGTAAGCCTGCATTTTTAGATATGCATGCAAGAAAAACTTGCCCCCCTCCCCATGGTCAAAACAGCCGCAGTGGATGATTTGGACAGAAGCGCTTTACAAAGCTGATGCTCGGAGGCTTGTTTGACCCCCACCGACCTCCAACATTAATACAGATGCACAACTGAAGGAAAGGAGAAGGGCATTGGGTGAGATGAAGTTAACTGGTGTGTTCAGAGAGAGACGACAACTGAGAACTTACAGCAAGACACTCATAAACAACCTCTCTCACCATAAGCACACAGAGCACGGCTGTGTACTGGGCTAATGTTACCTCCTGGGCATAAGTGCGTTCGACGTACACAGAGAAAGAGGCTGTGATGGCCAGAACACTCTGGGCTACACTTGGGTTCAGCTCTGCCTTAAAACAAATCATTACACATGATTATATCTTTTCCCAATGGGACTGCCGCTTTCAGGCCCCCTTGATATGGGCCACTTGTAGACGCCAGCAATGTTGGCCCCAGCTGCAGTCCCAGCAGAGGACTCACTGAGGCTGTATTATATTCCTCGGTGATGTCTACAGTCTAATGAACAATCCTTCATATTGACCGGAGGCGTGTGCTTGAAGGCTTTGCAATGGGGGCTAACTCCTGCCTCTGGTTAAGGCTCATGGCAATTTGGATGAAAAGCACTCCAATGACCTCAAGAGTAAAAGGCACTGCGTGGTTAGAAATGACCTGTGCAAAGGTCATAGATTCCAAAGCTGGTCTGTGCTGAGTTACCTGATCACAACCAGAGTGACAATTGGGCTGCTGGAGTTGGCCTGAGTGCCCGAGCTGAGCCAGGGAGCAGACAGAGCATCCAGGGTTCCCAACTCGCCTCCACTGCCCAGTAAGTGCTGCTGGGAAATGTGCACGGGTGGCTGTCGGGAGAGGATGGGGTCAGGGTAGACTGCGATGCCCTCCGTGGTTGAATATCATGCTGGCGTTTGCAACCTCTTGGCTCACGCATGAAGATTGATCACTTGGCTGAAAGATCCACCTCTGATGGGATGTCAATAGCCTGTGGTTCTTTACTATGTCAGAATCAGCACCTTCGGGAGAGCAATGACAAAAACATCGAGGGATTTTTATTTCATGCTTTTGAGTTGTACATCTAAGTCCAAGTGGGTGTAATTTTGACTTTGCGTGATCGTGTAAAACAGGTGATGGAGAAGGGAAATGAAAATCGAGAGAGGGGCATAACAGCTGATCCGATATTACGCATCTTACACGCTTACCCAAAGTCAAAATTACCTCCCCTCCCCATCCACCCACCCCGCCAAGTTGATTCCTGGGATGAGAGAGTTGTCTTATGATGAGAGATTGTGTAGAATGGGCCGATACTCTCTGGAGTTTAGAAGAATGAGAGGTGATCTCATTGAAACATGCAAGATTCTGAAGGGGATTGACAGGGTAGATGCTGAGAGGTTGTTTCCTCTGGCTGGAGTGTCTAGAACTAGGGGGCACAGTCTCAGGATAAGGAGTAGGCCATTTAAGACAGAGATGAGGAAGAATTTCTTCACTCAGAGGGTTGTAAATCTTTGGAATTCCCTGCTCCATAGGGTTGTGGATGCTAAGTCTCTGAATATTTTCAAGGCTGAGATAGATTGGAGTCGAGGGGAATCAAGGGATATGGGGATCGGGCGGGAAAGTGGAGTTGCGGTCAATGATCAACCATGATCTTATTGAATTGCGGAGCAGACTCGAGAGGCCGAATGGCCTACTCCTGCTCCTAATTCTTGTGTTCTTATGTTACATAAAGTGGATGAAATTACTAAATAGTAACAGAGCACTGGATAAACCATTTGGATGACATCAGATGAATACGATACTCGCACTGGTTTGATACCCATCTTTAGTGTACGTTTCGGCATCGAGCAGTTTGTTTTTCATTGAGAAGGTTGAGAGCCAGAGAGCAGGGCACCACCAAGGTGGAAAAGAGTAGGAGAGAATAGGAGACAAATTAGGAACGAATGGTTAGGTGATGCCAAGCTTGAGTTTTCAATGCCAATGGATTACAGCTGGAAGGGAAGTCTAAGGGAGGTGAGGAGTTCCACAGCTTTGCTGGGAAAGAATGAGTAGGAGAATGTGCAACGAGTCTTGATTGCAACACGGTGAAGATGAGGGAAGAGTGTGTAAAATGGGATATTTGGAGCTTGAGAGGCACGAGAGAGGAAATTCAGAGAAGCACAAAACTCTGTTGTAAAATATAAAATAGAGAGACAAGTGCCCGTGTTTAGAAGAAATTGGAGGGTAAACTTTATTTTCCTTCAGTGTTCCGAGCATGGAACCCCGTTCACCCAGAGCTGTGCCCGTGCAACTTTCTAGTGGATAAGGCTCGGCCCCAGCTACACAGAATCGAAAGAAATTACCTTTTTATTTTTTGCTGATTATTGCAGCGGCCTCTCTGCATAAAGACTTGCAATTATGTAGTGCTTTCCACGACCACCGGCTGTCTCAAAGCGCTTTACAGCCAATGAAGTACTTTTTGCATGTAGTCACTGTTGTAAGGTGGGAAACGCGGCAGACAATTTGTGCACAGCAAGCTCCCACAAACAGTAACGTGATAATGACCAGATAATCTGCTTTTTAGTGATGTTGATTGAGGGATAAATATTGGCCAGGACACTGGGGATAACGCCCCTGTTCTTCTTCAAAATAGTGCCATGGGATCTTTTATGTCCACTTGAGAGAGGAGATGGGGCCCCGGTTTAATGTCTCATCCAAAAGACGGCGCCTCCGACAGTGCAGCACTCCCTCAGCACTGCACTTGAGGAAGAAGATGCAAATAATCTGCTGAGCAGGAACATGCGGATGGTTCATGGGTATGAATTCAAAGCAAGCAGCGAGTTTGCAAAATGAATGTGTTACTGCACAGTATGGTCAGTGCTGCTCGAGGGGGCTTTGGCAGTTTCTGAACCAACTGTGTCTTGTACGATCTACCCGAGTACCCAAAATAATGTGTCATCGGCCAGGCGTTGTGGCAGCTGTACATTCAGGTTGTGCCAGTGGGCAACAGCGCTTACTTACAAAGTCGTACACTCCATACGGTGCTCCCACACACAGCAAGGATTTCAAACTAGAAGCTGGGAGAAAACTTTGCATAAAGGCTCTGAAAGGGGGTGATCTCCCTCTGGCCTCCTCCTGTCCATATGTTTTTGATTGTAAATACACTCAGGAAAGTGGAGTTGATGTAGAAGATCAGCCATGATCTTATTGAATGGCGGAGAAGGCGCGAGGGGCCAAATGGCCGACTCCTGCTCCTAATTCTTATGTTCTTATTTTCTGCACTTGGAGAATTTGCCATTTGCTGAGGTTTTGGCCACCGCACTTCGGAAAGGATATATTGGCCTTGATGAGGGTACAGGTTGACAAGAATGATACCAGGGATTAAAGAGCCAAATTATGGGGACAGGTTGAGTAGACTAGGCTCATATTCTCTAGCGTTAGAAGAATGAGAGGTGATCTCATTGAAATGTACAACATTAGAGGGAGTAGCGTGCGGCGGGATACCACTGCAGGAGGGCAACGGCTGCCAAGCCAGGTCGCTGATTGCAGTGCGGGCAGGCACAGCAGGAGGGGTAAAGGAGCGCAAGAGTTTGTAGATGGAAGTGACCCGGGCCCAGGAGAGGCGTGAGTCTGGGGCCCAGAAGGGGCAAGGGCCCAGGGGCAGCACGGGCCAGCCCACACTGCTATATGTGTGCGCACTAGGCCCGTGCAGCAGAGCAAGTCTCCAGTCGTCCGGGTTAACCCTTGCCACTGGCCCATACCTAGCTCTGTCAAGCCTGTGTGGTGGCTGGTGTGCAAAAGCCACTACACGTTAAAAAAATTCACGCACAGGCATCTTCCACCCTCCAAGATGTAGTTCGTAATCTGTAATATTAGGTCCTTCATTGAAACACCTGTGAACTCATTCCTTTTTGGCGTGGAAGCACGTCATCCTCGCTTCGAGGGGCTGCCCGTGATGATGACAACATTCTTACGGGGCTTGACAGGGTAGATGCAGGAAGGATGTTTCCCCTAGCTCGGAAGTCTAGAACCAGAGGTCACAGTCTCAGAATAAAGGGTCAGCCATTTAGAACTGAGATGAGGAGAAATTTCTTCAGAGGGTGGTGAATCTTTGGAATTCTATATGTGTGCGCACTAGGTCCGTGCAGCAGTATATTCGTTGAGTATATTCAAGACAGAGATCGATAGATTTTTGGATATTAAGGGAATCAAAGGATATGGGGATAGTGCAGGAAAGTGGAGTTGGGATAGAAGATCAGCCATGATTTCATTGAAGTATAGGCAGACAGGAAAAGGAGGCGGGGTGGCGTTGCTGGTTAAAGAGGAAATCAATGCAATTGTAAAGAAGGACATTAGCCTGGATGATGTGGAATCGGTATGGGTGGAGCTGCGGAATTCCAAAGGGCAGAAAACGCTAGTGGGAGTTGTGTATAGACCACCAAATAGAAGTAGTGAGGTTGGGGACAGCATCAAACAAGAAATAAGGGATGTGTGCAACAAAGGTACAGCAGTAATCATGGGTGACTTTAATCTACACATTGATTGGGCTAACCTAACTGGTAGCAATGCAGTGGAGGAGGATTTCCTGGAGTGTATTAGGGATGGTTTTCAAGACCAATATGTCGAGGAACCAACCAGAGAGCTGGCCATCCTAGACTGGGTGATGTGTAATGAGAAGGGACTAATTAACAATCTTGTGCAAGGCCCCTTGGGGTAAAGTGACCATAATATGGTAGAATTCCTTATTAAGATGGAGAGTGACAAGGTTAATTCGGAAACGAGGGTCCTGAACTTAAGGAAAGGTAACTTCGACGGTATGAGGCATGAATTGGCTAGAATAGACTGGCAAATGATACTCAAAGGGTTGACAGTGGATAAGCAATGGCAAACATTTAAAGATCACATGATGAACTTCAACAAATGTACATCACTGTCTGGGGTAAAAAATAAAACTGGGAAGGTGGCTCAACCATGGCTAACATTGGAAATTAAGGATTGTGTTAAAGCCAAGGAAGAGGCATATAAATTGGCTAGAAAAAGCAACACACCTGAGGACTGGGAGAAATTTAGAATTCAACAGAGGAGGACTAAGGGTTTAATTAAGAGGGGGGAAATAAAGTACGAGAGGAAGCTTGCAGGGAATATAAAAAATGACTGCAAAAGCTTCTATAAATATGTGAAGAGAAAAAGATTAGTAAAGACAAACGTAGGTCCCTTGCAGTCGGATTCAGGTGAAATTATAATGGGGAACAAAGAAATGGCAGACCAATTGAACCAATAATTCGGTTCTGTCTTCAAGAAGGAAGATACAAATAACCTTCTGAAGGTACTAGGGGACAGTGGGTCTAGTGACAAGGAGGAACTGAAGGATATCCTTATTAGGCGGGAAATTGTGTTAGGGATTGAAGGCCGATAAATCCCCGGGGCCTGATAGTCTGCATCCCAGAGTGCTCAAGGAAGTGGCCCTAGAAATAGTGGGTGCATTGGTGATCATTTTCCAACAGTCTATCGACTCTGGATCAGTTCCCATGGACTGGAGGGTAGCTAATGTAACATCACTTTTTAAAAAAGGAGGGAGAGAGAAAACTGGTCATTATAGACCAGTTAGCTTGACATCAGTAGTGGGGAAAATTTTGGAATCAATCATGAAGGATGAAATAGCAGTGCATTTGGAAAGCGGTGACAGGATCGATCCAAGTCAGCATGAATTTATGAAAGGGAAATCATGCTTGACGAATCTTCTGGAATTTTTTGAGGATGTAACTAGCAGAGTGAACAAGGGAGAACCAGTGGATGTGGTGTATTTGGACTTACAAAAGGCTTTTGACAAGGTCCCGCACAAGAGATTGCTGTGCAAAATCAAAGCACATGGTATTGGGGGTAATATACTGACGTGGATAGGGAACTGGTTGGCAGACAGGAAGCAGAGAGTCGGGATAAATGGGTCCTTTTCAGAATGGCAGGCAGTGACTAGTGGAGTGCCGCAGGGCTCAGTGCTGGGACCCCAGCTCTTAACAATATACATTAACGATTTGGATGAAGGAATAGAGTGTAATATCTCCAAGTTTGCAGATGACACTAAACTGGGTGGTGGTATGAGCTGTGAGGAGGATGCTAAGAGGCTGCAGGGTGGCATAGACAGGTTAGGTGAGTGGGCAAATGCATGGCAGATGCAGTATAATGTGGATAAATGTGAGGTTATCCATCTTGGGGGCAAAAACACAAAGGCAGAATATTATCTGAATGGCAGCAGACTAGGAAAAGGGGAGGTGCAACGAGACCTGGGTGTCATGGTTCATCAGTCACTGAAAGTGGGCACGCAGGTACAGCAGGCGGTGAAGAAGGCAAATGGTATGTTGGCCTTCATAGCTAGGGGATTTGAATATAGAAGCAGGGAGGTCTTAATGCAGTTGTACAGGGCCTTAGTGAGGCCTCACCTGGAATATTGTGTTCAGTTTTGGTCTCCGAGTCTGAGGAAGGATGTTCTTGCTATTGAGGGGGTGCAGTGAAGGTTCATCAGACTGATTCCAGGGATGGCTGGGCTGTCATCTGAGGAGAGACTGGATCAACTGGGCCTTTATTCACTGGAGTTTAGAAGGATGAGAGGGGATCTCATAGAAACATATAAGATTCTGACGGGACTGGACAGGTTAGATGAGGGAAGAATGTTCCCGATGTTGGGGAAGTCCAGAACCAGGGGACAGTCTTAGGATAAGGGGTAAGCCATTTAGGACTGAGATGAGGAGTAACTTCTTCACTCAGAGAGTTGTTAGCCTGTGGAATTCCCTGCCGCAGAGAGTTGTTGATGCCAGTTCATTGGATATATTCAAGAAGGAGTTAGATATGGCTCTTACGGTTAAGGGGATCAAGGGATATGGAGAGAAAGCAGGAAAGGGGTACTGAAGGAATGATCAGCCATGATCTTATTGAATGGCGGTGCAGGCTCGAAGAGCCGAATGGCCTACTTCTGCACCTATTTTCTATGTTTCTATGTTTCTATGAATGGTGGAGCAGGCTCGAGGGGCCGAATGGCCGACTCCTGCTCCTATTTCTTATGTTCTTATGAACTTGGCTTGTACTGTATTCCCTTGAGTCTAGAGGGGTGATCTAATTGAGGTGTTTAAAATGACAAAAAGGATTTGATGGAGAGAAACTAATGGGGTATAGAGAGAAATTAATCCCACTAGTGGGGGATCCAGAACACAGAGGCATAATATTAAAATTAGAGGTAGGCCATTTCGGAGTGAAATCAGGAAGTATTTCTTCACACAAAGGTGTAGTGAAAATCTAGAATATGAGAGCATAAGAACATAAGAAATAGGAGCAGGAGTAGGCCATTTGGCCCCTCGGGCCTGCTCCGACATTCAGTAAGATCATGGCTGATCTGATCTTGGCCTCAACTCCAATTTCCTGCCCGCTCGACATAACCCTTGACTCCCTTATCGTTCAAAAATCTGTCTATCTCCACCTTAAATATATTCAATGACCCAACCTCCACAGTTCTCTGGGGTAGAGAATTCCAAAGATTCACGACCCACTGAGAGAAGAAATTCCTCCTCATCTCCGTTTTAAATGGGCAACCCCTTATTCTGAAACTATGCCCCCTAGTTCTAGATTTCCCCACGAGAGGAAACATCCTCTCAACATCTACCCTGTCAAGCCCCCTCAGAATCTTATATGTTTCAATAAGATCACCTCTCATTCTTCTAAACTCCAATGAGTATAGGCCCAACCTGCTCAACCTTTCCTCATAAGACAACCCTTTCATCTCAGTAATCAACCTCGTGATCCTTCTCTGAACTGCTTCCAATGCAAGTATATCCTTTCTTATCATCATAGGTGGTCCCTCGGAATCGAGGAAGACTTGCTTCCACTCTAAAAATGAGTTCTTAGGTGACTGAACAGTCCAATACGAGAAACACAGTCCCTGTCACAGGTGGGACAGACAGTCGTTGAGGGAAAGGGTGAGTGGGACTGGTTTGCTGCACGCTCTTTCCGCTGCCTGCGCTTGATTTCTGCAGGCTCTCGGCGATGAGACTCAAGGTGCTCAGCACCCTCCCGGATGCACTTCCTCCACTTAGGACGGTCTTTGGCCAGGGACTCCCAGGTGTCGGTGGGGATGTTGCACTTTATCAGGCCTTAAATAAGGAGACCAAAACTGTATGAATTACTCTAGGTGTGGTCTCACCATTGCCCTGTACAGTTGTCGCAAGACTTCTGTGCTTTTATACTCCATCCCCCATGCAATAAAGGCCAACATTTCATTTGCCTTCCTAATTACTTGCTGTACCTGCATACTAACTTTTTGTGTTCCATGTACGAGGGCACCTGGATCTTTCTGTACCACAGCATTCTGTAGTATCTCTCCATTTAAATAATATTCTGCTTTTCTATTCTTGCTACCAAAGTGGATAACCTCACATTTTCCTACATTTGCCAAATTTTTGCCCACTCAATTATCTATATCCGTTTGCAGATTCTTTGGGGGTAAAATTCAGGTGCACCAGAAAGCTGGTGCACCTATGAGTTTTGAAGTGGTCCTTACCGCTGGAACTCCTGACATGGTAAGTAGATCCATTTTCAGGACGTTAACATTTTTTCAAAGCCCTACAGGAAATGGATCATAATGAGGGCGGGCCTTAGATTCAAAGCCAGGCTGACTGGCTGAAAATGGATCGGTTGGGGTCTCCACCGCTGTCAATCAGCGGTGGAGTCGTGGTGACGTCACAGCGCGTGTGCGTCACCACGCTCTCGCCCCTCCGTTCAAGGGGGGAGATTCCATCATTTTTTAACTTTGGCCACTGGGCCACCAGGGAGGGTTTCAGCCAAGCCAAGAGGGGGTGCCAAGCTGCCTGTTGGTGGCCCAGCCGAACTCGGGGGGGGGGGGGGCAGTTTTTTGCCGGCCCATCGGCAAGTCAGCCGGCAAAAATGTTTGCATTGCGGCCGTGGCAGTGGGCCCTCCCCTTTAAGGGCAGCCGCACTGCCAGGCCGCACTCAGTGTAGAGATGGTGCACCGGCAGAAAATCCTGCTGGGAGCCACCGTGCGGCGGGGGATCGAGGGATTCAGCTGAAAATGGCTGGTAAGTATTTTTTTGCTGCTTTAAATTGGCGGTGCAACTACTTGGGCAGAATGGGGTCCAGGCCGAAAAGTCCCCGACCTGAATTTAGGTCGGGTCGGCCTGTTGACCCCTAAAAATCGAATGGCCGCCGCAAACAGGCATGAACGGGTCTTTCGGCCCCTTTGTGTCCGCCTCACAACCTGCTTTCCCACCTATCTTTGTAGCGTTCTCCCAAAACTCCCTTCCCCCAAAAGGTTATGCATGCTGGGTCAATTGAATGTTCCATGACTGAAATTGACAGATTTTAATTAGATAAGGTTATGAAGGGATACGGGTCAAAGGTGGGTAAATAGAGTTGAGGTACAGATCAGCTATGATCTAATTGAATGGTGGAACAAGCTCGAGGAATGGCCTCCTCCTGACCCGATATTTTTGACTGCCAATACGCTCAGGAAAGAAGGAGAGACGAGAAAGTTGAAGAAGGTTTGGGGTGGAGGAAACACAAACTCCGGGCGGGGGCAAGGAAATTGGCCACAATGCAGGTGATAATGGAATTGAAAATAATTAAATTTAAGTTTCCCAAACTTATGTGGGGAAGAGAGATTCGAAAAGGGTAATGGTCAGAAGGAAAAATAAACAGATTCGAGTTGAAGATGCCAAAGGGAAATACTCTGGAAAGTCGAGGAAGCTGCTCGTTTGCAGTTTGGTGTGGTGGGCTCCTTGGGTGAGAGAGCTGGGAAAATCTGGCGAGAGTGGGTGCCAGTCACTTTGTACCCAGCGGACGTGGAGCCTGAGATGGACCTTTCCAACATTTGCCTCTTAATCTTTGAGGAGAATTTCGGGGTAGATTTTGCGATCTGGTGAGCCCCTTGCCGAGCTTTAGGAGTTGTCCATGAGGGTCCTGATGTTCCAGGTGCCGAACTTCTTATTGAAGGGTGGAAGATGCCTGTGTGTGAGTTATTTTAACGTGAGGTGGCCATTGCACACCGGCAACCACACGGGCTTAGCAGAGCAAGGTCTTGGTCCAGTGGCAAGGGGGTCCAAGGTGACTGGAGACCAGGCACTGCTGTATGAATCTAATTGCCTACAGCGAGGTGTTGGCCACAAGCTCGGCACCGAGTAGCGCCCTTCGGTGAGGTGGTAGGTGATCCGGGCTTTAGGAGACCCTGCCGGGTAATCAGGCATGGAGATCAGTGGGCCCAATTTGCATACCCGACGCAAAACCGTACAGGCTGTGAATTGAGCACAAAGAGCTCCGTGCCCAAAGTCCCCAAAGTATGTATATTGTGTACAGTTTTGATCTCCTAATCTGAGGAAGGGCATTCTTGCTATTGAGGGAATGCAGCGAAGGTTCACCAGACTGTTTCCCGGGATGGCAGGCCTGACATATGAAGAAAGACTGGATCGACTAGGTTTTTATTCACTAGAATTTAGAAGAATGAGAGGGGATCTCATAGAAACATAAAAAATTCTGACGGGACTGGACAGGTTAGATGCAGGAAGAATGTTCCCGATGTTGGGGAAGTCCAGAACCAGGGGTCACAGTCTAAGGATAAGGGGTAAGCTATTTAGGACCGAGATGAGGAGAAAATTCTTCACTCAGAGAATTGTGAACTTGTGGAATTCTCGAGCACAGAAAGTTGTTGAGGCCAGTTCATTAGATATATTTAAAATGGAGTTAGATGTGGCCCTCACGGCTAAAGGGATCAAGGGGTAAGAAGAGAAAGCAGGGATGGGGTACTGAAGTTGCAAGATCAGCCATGATCATATTGAATGGTGGTGCAGGCTCGAAGGGCCAAATGGCCTACTCTTGCACCTATTTTCTATGTTTCTATGTTTCTATGTTCCCGTCACACGAAACCCGTGCCAAGCAAATATTCAGTGTTTGCATCTCTGTCGGTGTTGGGGAAGAGAGGGGGTGGAAACTGGAGATGAGAGCATTGCCAATCGTGGCGAACTTTCTCTCCTTTGCATATGCCACATGCAAAGCAATGTAAAGGGACTGAAAATTGTCAAGACATGTTCCCCCAACAACCCTATCTGAGACATTACAGCTGAATACTGCCACCTACTGCTTATCGAGTACCAAACAGTCTTAGCAACCTCATAGCGTAAAACAGACCCGAGACTTATCCAGAGACCTGCACCAAGCTACAAAAAAACAGTACTTTAAATGTCCCGCATTTCCTTCATTATCTGCCACATTGCCCCTGCTGCAATGTTGATCCAACTGTGGAAAAGTCTCAGAATTTTAATCAATCTTCCGCACGTTATGTATTTAGCTCAATTGGTTGTCTGGCATTACAAGACTCTAAATGTTTGCCAACTCTGGTTGGACATATTCCAGGAGGTATCATCACATGACCTCCCGCCTTCAACTGCCCCGCCCCCACACTCCCGCCATTGGTCACCCAACATGTCAATCTTCGGGTGCATTACCTTCCTCCACCAATCAAAAAGCGAAGAGATTCTTTGTTATCCGATTGGATGATTCTTGACTGTCAGTCTTTTTTCCGGTATAACTAATAAACAAAAGTGTTTAAAGATTTTTTTTTGCGAAAAACACAACTTTTTATTGCCGCGATGATTTCTCCCCCAGTTCCTTGCAGCAGTTGCCCTGGAGATTGGTTGTTAACTCCTGAAGACTTCAGGGCAATCCTGGACGGTTGGCAACGCTGCTGGTATTAAAAATGTACATCAGGCAGCCTGGTGTAGGTGGGCGGAGGGGTCGGGGGGTGGGGGGGGTCATCAGTCTCTGTCTGCTCGCTATTGGAGGGGTGATGGGTCTGTATCGTGATGTATAAAGCAACGTGACTGTAATGGGGTAGGCTAGGTGGACGAGTGGGTCTTTTCCTATCCATCATTTTCACATGTTTGCAGAAACTCACCATGTGAGCAACGCTGGGGTAGGCCCATGCCCTGTCACTTTGTGGGACGACATCTCTGAGCATGACCCTGGAGCAAGACACTGATCCCAGTCAACAACCTAACAGGAAACAGGGTCACTTTGGCGGAGCCAGGGGTACCCTGGGTGAGGGAAGGATTCTGATTTGGACATTCCACCGGGGTCCAGTCGCGATTTGTTGGAGCGGTATGATATTTTGGCCCCGATTTTCGACGGGTGGGCTTTAAATCAGGTCCCACTCCAGGGACCTGAGCACATAAATATAGGCTGACACTCCAGTGCATTGCTGAGGAATGCTTTACACTGTTGTCTTTCGGATGAGCTGTTAAACCGAGGCCCCGTCTGCTCTTGCATAAAAGATCCATGGCATTATTTAGAAGATGAGTAGGGGAGTTACCCCACTGTCCTGGCCAATATTTATCCCTCAATCAATATAACAAAACAGTTTATCTGGTCATTATCACATTGCTGTTTGTGGGAGCTTGCTGTGCGCAAATTGGCTGACGCGTTTCCCACATTGCAACCGTGACTACACTGCAAATATACAGTACTTCATTGGCTGTAAAGCACTTTGAGATGTCCGGTGGTCATGAAAGACGCTGTATAAATGCAAGCCTTTCTTTCTTAATGTCAGCATTAACTGTAACAACAGAGAGGCCCGGGGTATTTTACTTCCTGGGCTTCAATGAAATGCTGCCATCCGACTTCCCGCTCCTGCTCCTCCAAGTACCACAAGGAAATGGAGGGGAGGGAGTGGGAAATGTAAACTTGCCTCCTGGCCCCGATCCACTCCTATGCTGGGTTGTCCTGGTGAGAACCTCACCCTTGTTTCTTTCTCAGTTTTCCTCGTAAAAATTGCACTCAGGTCCCGATGATCTTGTGTTAAAAAGGACCCCGTGGGATTTGAGGAGACCTCTTGCCGCCTGTTCATTGTAGCAAGTTAAAATCGCAGCAGATCAGCTTCCAGAGGCTCCAGGACAGGTAATTGTCCTGCTGCTACTTCCTTAATGATGGACTCCAGCATTTTCCCAATGACAGATGTTAAGCTAACTGGTCTATAGATTCCTGCTTTCTGTCTCCCTCATTTCTTAAATAGAAATGTTACATTTGCGCTTTTCCAGTCCACTGGGACCTCTCCAGAATCCAGGGAATTTTGGTAGTTTACAACGATTGCATCCACTATCTCTGCAGCCACTTCTTTTAAGACCCGAGGATGCAGGCTATCAGGTCCAGGGGACTTGTCCACCTTTAGTCCCATTAGTTTGCCTAGTACTTTATCTCTAGTGATTGGGATTGTTTTAAGTTTCTGCCTCCACTAGCTCCTTGATTATCAATTATTGGGATGCTTTTAGTGTTTTCTACCGTGAAGACTGATACAAAATATTTGTTCAAAGTCTCCGCCATTTCCCTGTTACCCATTATTAATTCCCCAGCCTCATCCTCTAAGGGACCAACGTTTACTTTAGTTACTCGTTTCCTTTTTATATACCTGTAGAAGTTCTCACTGTCTGTTTTTATATTTCTCGCTAGTTTACTCTCATATGCTATCTTCTCTGCCTTTATCATTTTTTTAGTCGTCCTTTGCTGGTTTCTAAAAATTTCCCAATCCTCTGGCCTTGCACTGTCCTTCGCAACATTGTATGCCTTTGTTTTCAATTTGATATCATCCTTTACTTCCTTAGTTAGCCAGGGATGGTTCATCCTTCTCTTAGAGTGTAACATAGAAACATAGAAACATAGAAAATAGGTGCAGGAGAAGGCCATTCGGCCCTTCGAGCCTGCACCACCATTCAATATGATCATGGCTGATCATGCAACTTCAGTACCCCATTCCTGCTTTCTCTCCATACCCTCTGATCCCTTTAGCCGTAAGGGCCACATCTAACTCCCTTTTGAATATATCGAATGAACTGGCCTCAACAACTTTCTGTGTTAGAGAATTCCACAGGTTCACAATTCTCTGAGTGAAGAAGTTTCTCCTCATCTCGGTCCTAATGGCTTACCCCTTATCCTTAGAGTGTAGTAATGGTTACAAAACCAAGGCAGGTAAAGTAAGTTAAGATATAGATGAGCCATTACCTAATTAAATGGCAGAACCGGCTCGAGGGGTTGAATGGCCTCCTCCTGTTCCTTATGCGTATTGAACATTGGAAGGATTATTGTCCGGGATGACATGCCACCTCTGACCTCTGCGTCTGAACCCATGTTGTTGTGATGAAAGGTCAGTGTCTAACTTACCCAGACACCTTCATTCCAAGGGCGTACAAACAACAAAATTACCAAACTTAAAATGCTTTATTTCTTTTCACCATCGAATGTACAGACAGCAAAACCAGTATAACAAAAATATATCAAATCATTTTCACAGGCTTAACAAAATAAACATCTACATGAAAAAATACTTAAATTAATATAGTTTTCAAATGACTAATTTTTCAGAATGTACCAGGCCCAGAGGGTCTTAATGTTGCCATGGAAACCAAGGGACCAGCTGCAGATTCCCATTGTTCTCTGTGAAACTCTGTAAAAATGGAGACAGGTTATTTACTGAGTGACTATATTAGACTATGTGGTACAGATATGATTCCGTAACCCTGGTGCTCTTGGGGCAATGTCCCCCCCCCCACCCCCCCCCCACCCTCCTCTCCTCTCCTGAAGGTAGTGACCCTTACCTGCGAACAATTCCGTGAATGCAGTTTTCTGTCCAGCACCTCATCCTGGCCGCTGTCTTTCAATTCTCATGCCCAGACATTTGAGTGTTAGGGTGTTTGCGCGTGGCAGGGAAGGCATTGCCTCAGAGCTTGCTGCAGTCCTATACCCAACATCTACACACAATCACTATTTCTCGAGCAGAAGTCACCGAATAGTGATCAGGAGCTGAGAGACTGGCTGATTTTTCTTCTCCCTGGCAGAGACTAGGGATTGCTCTGAATGGCCCAGTACCAGACTATGCAGTGCATTTATCAACGGAGCCACTGGGGGTGGGGTAAGGATGCTCTTGTACCTTTTGCAATCATGGATTGCAGATGAGTCCATTAGTCAACGATTTTTGATGAGGTTTCTCCTGATTTATTTTCATTCATTACTTTTTTTTTCCGACTTGAGAAGAATTTTAATTTGCCTTGACTAATTACGTGGTGTTAATCAAACAGGCGGGCATGTTAACTAATGAAGTAAGGAGGTCAAATGTCCGACTTACCTGACACAGCGTCACATCCTGAAGGCCGGCTGGCAGACGACTCTCGCCGTTCCGAATCGGGTCGCCAGGATGTGCCAGGCACTGGGCCGGGGGGCCCCGCGTGTTGTCCTGACAGCAGGCGGGGCCCCGCGGGCACCCCTGGCACCTGCCCTCGGTGTCCCTGCCGTCGGCCGGGCCCTCCTCGCTCAGCCCCAGCAGCTCGGTCAGGTGCGCGATGTAGCGGATGGTCAGCCGCAGCGTCTCCAGTTTGGTCAGGCTCTGGCTGGCGGGGGCCACCGACGGGGGCAGGTAGGTCCGCAGGTTGTGCAGGGCCTTGGCCAGGCCCCTCATCCTCAGCTTCTCCCTCTCGCTGGCGCTCTGCCTCTCCCTGCCCGGGTAGCGCGACCGGGCCTTCCTCGCGTGCTGGCCCGAGTTGCGCCGGTCCTCCGAGGGAGCGGGGAGGCTGCCGATCTTACACAAGTGGCCATAGGCCCCCTGAGCGGAGGTGCAGAGGAGCGACGGAGGAGAAAATCGGCAAGAGTCTACGGAAGAGATTGGCGAGTGACTGTGGGATGTGGAGTCAGTGAGACAGTTGGGCTCTGAACTGTTGTAGTTCCAATCTGTTGGTTCAGTGCTCCCTGAGCTGTGAGAATTACAGTCTCGCAGTGTCCCGTAGTCCGTGGACGTTACGTAGTCCTGGTGCAGAAGCTTTGGTAGTGCCACATCCATGATATTTAACTGCAGGGATCTCCTTTCTTCTCTCCTCTCTCCTCTCCTCGGTCGTGTGACTTTAATGGTTATGACAGAGCTGCTCACCGGGGTTGGAGGTGGCAGGGATGATGCTGATGGTACATGAGCAGCTGTTCCTGTTTTCTCGCTCGTTCCAAAAGGTTTTGGAGCCGACACTTTTTCCCGCCCTGGGTGAACGGCACACACCGAGACCGGCACACGAGCGGGGAACGAGTCTCCCTTGGAAAGGGATTGTTTTTTTTTGTAAAATTCCAGACAGGAAGGTGTAACTTTACGAGGAGAGGAGGCTGCTTTACCTCGCTATCCGAGTCCCGTCGTAGATCAGGGTTGCAGTCTGGTTGCTTAATATGCTCTGATGTACTGTGCAGCTCAAATGAAGTGCCATCTGCCACACACGGCAAGTGAGGAAGATGCAATGCTAGAGAGAGAGAGAGAGAGAGAGAGAGGGAGAAAGAGAGAGAGAGAGAGAGAGAGAGAGAGAGAGCAGGAGGGAATTTTCCCTGCTTCAAAGGATTTGGCTGGCAATATACAGGAATATCATGTATGACAGGCTGCTGGATGCAGCATGAGCAGCGTCGAAGCTAGGGCTTGCCTCTCTGATTGTGTGTGTTTGGTGAGAGAGAGGGTGAGGAGCCATTAGGCTCTGTGCGGATTCAGCCAGCATGTGATGATGCAGTTAGGACAGGATTCAGCGTGAGTCAGATGATGCACCGTCTGCTACCACTTGGAACAGCTGCAGGCCCATTTCTCCCTCTCCTATTTCTGTACCTGGGCTTTGTTTGTCAGCAGGCGCCCGAGGGTCTCTGTCACAAGGTTTAACCATTTCCCGTTCTGTGCTAAGGAAAGACTTGCGTTTATATAGCGTCTTTCATGACCTCAGGACGTCCCGAAGCTCTCTGCAGCCAATGCAGCACTTTTTTGAAGTGTGGTCACCGCTGTAATGTAGGAAACACAGCAGCCAATTTGCACACGGCAAGATTACATAGGATCATCCATCATCATAGGCAGTCCCTTGGAATCGAGGAAGACTTGCTTCCACTCTTAAAAATCAGTCCTTAGGCAGCTGAACAGTCCAATACATTGGGTATATGGCACAGAAACAGGCCATTCGGCCCAACCAGTCTATGCCGGCGTTTATGCTCCACGCAAGCCTCCTCCCGTCTTTCCTCATCTAAATTTATCAGCATTACCCTCTATTCTCTTCTCCCTCATATCCTTGTCTAGCCTCCCCGTAAATATATCTATATTGTTCGCTTCAACTTCAAGCTCCCACAAACAGCAATGTGATAATGACCAGATAATCTGTTTTTGTTATGTTGATTGAGGGATAAATATTGACCAGGACACTGGGGATAACTCCCCTGCTCTTACATAAGAAATAAGAGCAGAAGTAGGCTATTTGGCCCCTCAAGCCTGCTCCACCCTTCAATAAGATCATGGCTGATCTGATCCTGGACTCAGCTCCACTTCCCTGCTCACTCCCCATAACCCTTCACTCCCTTATCATTCAAAATCTGTTTATCTCCGCCTTAAATATATTCAATGACCCAGCCTCCACAGCTCTCCGGGGCATAGAAACATAGAAACATAGAAAATAGGTGCAGGAGTAGGCCATTCGGCCCTTCAAGCCTGCACCACCATTCGATAAGATCATGGCTGATCATTCCCTCAGTACCGCTTTCCTGCTTTCTCTCCATACCCCTTGATTCCTTTAGCCGTAAGGGCCATATCTAACTCCCTCCTGAATATATCCAATGAACTGGCATCAACAACTCTGCAACAGGAAATTCCACAGGTTAACAACTCTCTGAGTGAAGAAGTTTCTCCTCATCTCAGTCCTAAATGGCCTACCCCTTATCCTAAGACTGTGTCCCCAGGTTCTGGACTTCCCCAACATCGGGAACAATCTACCCACATCTAACCTGTCCCGTCCCGTCAGAATCTTGTATATTTCTATGAGATCCCCTCTCATCCTTCTAAACTCCAATGTATAAAGGCCCAGTTGATCCAGTCCCTCCTCATATGTCAGTCTGGCCATCCCGGGAATCAGTCTGATGAAACTTCGCTGCACTCCCTCAATAGCAAGAACGTCCTTCCTCAGATTAGACCAAAACTGAACACAATATTCCAGGTGAGGCCTCACCAAGGCCCTGTACAACTGCAGTAAGATCTCCCTGCTCCTATACTCAAATCCCCTAGCTATGAAGGCCAACATACCATTTGCCTTCTTTACCGCCTGCTGTACCTGCATGCCAACCTTCAATGACTGATGAATCATGACACCCAGGTCTCGTTGCACCTCCCCTTTTCCTAATCTGCCACCATGCAGATAATATTCTATCTTCGCGTTTTTGCCCCCAAAGTGGATAACCTCACATTTATCCACATTATTCTGCATCTGCCATGCATTTACCCTCCCACCTAACCTGTCTAAGTCACCCTGCAGCCTCTTAGCGTCCCCCTCACAGCTCACACCGCCACCCAGTTTAGTGTCATCTGCAAACTTGGTGATATTACACTCAATTCCTTCATCCAAATCATTGATGTATATTGTAAATAGCTGGGGTCCCAGCACTGAGCCCTGCGGCACTCCACTAGTCACTGCCTGCCATTCTGAAAAGGACCCGTTTATCCCGACTCTCTGCTTCCTGTCTGCCAACCAGTTCTCTATCCACATCAGTATCTTATCCCCAATACCATGTGCTTTGATTTTGCATACCAATCTCATGTGTGGGACCTTTTCAAAAGCCTTTTGAAAGTCCAAATACACCACATCCACTGCTTCTCCCTTGTCCACTCTGCTAGTTACATCCTCAAATAATTCCAGAAGATTTGCAAGCATGATTTCCCTTTCATAAATCCATGCTGACTTGGACCGATCCTGTCACTGCTTTCCAAATGCGCTGCTATTTCATCCTTAATAATTGATTCCAACATTTTTCCCACCATTGTTGTCAGGCTAATCGGTCTATAATTACCTGCTTTCTCTCTCCCTCCTTTTTTACAAAGTGGTGTTACATTAGCTACCCTCCAGTCGATAGGAACTGATCCCGAGTCGATAGACTGTTGGAAAATGATCACCAATACATTCATTATTTCTAGGGGCACTTCCTTAAATACTCTGGGATGCAGACTATCAGGCCCCGGGGATTTATCGGCCTTCAATCCCATCAATTTCCCTAACACAATTTCCCGCCTAATAAGGATATCCTTCAGTTCCTCCTTCTCACTAGACCTACTGTCCCCTAGTACTTTCGGAAGGTTATTTGTGTCTTCCTTCGTGAAGACAGAACCAAAGCATTTGTTCAAGTGGTCTGCCATTTCTTTGTTCCCCATTATAAATTCACCTAAATCCAACTGCAAGGGACCTACATTTGTCTTCACTAATTTATAGAAGCTTTGGCAGTCAGTTTTTATGTTCCCGGCAAGCTTCTTCTCGTACTCTATTTTCCCCCTCTTAATTAAACCCTTTGCTGAATTCTAAATTTCTCCCCTCGTCCTCAGGTTTGCTGCTTTTTCTGGCCAATTTATATGCCTCTTCCTTGGATTTAACACTATCCTTAATTTCTCTTGTTAGCCACAGTTGAGCCACCTTCCCTGTTTTATTTTTACTCTAGACAGGGATGTACAATTGCTGAAGTTCATCCATGTGATCTTTAAATGTTTGCCATTGCCTATCCACCGTCAACCTTTTAAGTATCTTCTGCCAGTCTATTCTAGCCAATTCATGCCTCGAACCATCGAAGTTACCTTTCCTTAAGTTCAGGACCCTAGTTTCTGAATTAACTGTGTCACTCTCCATCCTAATAAAGAATTCTACCATGTTATGCTCACTTTTCCCCAAGGGGTCTCGCACAACAAGATTGCTAATTAGTCTTTTCTCATTACACATCATCAATCTAGGATGGCCAGCTCCCTGGTTGGTTCATCGACATATTGGTCTAGACAACCATCCCCAATACACTCCAGGAAATCCTCTTCCACTGCATTGCTGCCAGTTTGGTTAGCCCAATCAATATGTAGATTAAAGTCATCCATGATAACTGCTGTACCTTTATTGCATGCATCCCTTATTTCTTGTTTGATGCTGTCCCCAACCTTACTACTACTGTTTAGTGGTCTGTACACAACTCCCACTAGCGTTTTCTGCCCCTTGGTATTCCGCAGCTCCACCCATACTGATTCCACATCATCCAAGGTAATGTCCTTTCTTACTATTGCATTAATTTCCTCTTTAACCAGTAATGCCACCCCGCCTCCTTTTCCTTTCTGTCTATCCTTCCTAAATGTTGAATACCCCTGGATGTTGAGTTCTCAGCCTTGGTCACCCTGGAGCCATGTCTCCGTGATGCCAATTACATCATACCCGTTAACTGCTAACTGCGCAGTTAATTCATCCACCCTATTCCGAATACTCCTCGCATTGAGGCACAGAGCCTTCAGGCTTGTCTTTCTAACACACTTTGCCCCTTTAGAATTTTGCTGTAATGTGGCCCTTTTTGCTTTTTGCCTTCGGTTTCTCTGCCCTCCACTTTTACTTTCCTTCTTTCTATCTTTTGCTTCTGCCTCCATTCTACTTCTCTCTGTCTCCCTCCATAGGTTCCCATCCCCCTGCCATATTAGTTTAACTCCTCCCCAACAGCACTAGCAAACACTCCCCCTAGGACATTAGTTCCGGTCCTGCCCAGGTGCAGACCATCCAGTTTGTACTGGTCCCACCTCCCCCAGAACTGGTTCCAATGTTCCAGGAATTTGAATCTCTCCCTGCTGCACCACTCTTCAAGCCACGTGTTCATCTGAGCTATCCTGCGATTCCTACTCTGACTAGTACATGGCACTGGTAGCAATCCTGAGATTACTACTTTTGAGGTCCTACTTTTTAATTTAGCTCCTAGCTCCCTAAATTCATCTTGTAGGATCTCATCCCTTTTTTTACCTATATTGTTGGTACCTATATGCACCACGACAACTGGCTGTTCACCCTCCCTTTTCAGAATGCCCTGCACCCGCTCCAAGACATCCTTGACCCTTGCACCAGGGAGGCAACATACCATCCTGGAGCCTCGGTTGCGGCCGCACAAACGTCTATCTATTCCCCTTACAATTGAATCCCCTATCACTATCGCTCTCCCACTCTTTTTCCTGTCCTCCTGTGCAGCAGAGCCACCCACGATGCCATGAACTTGGTTGCTGCTGCCCTCCCCTGGTGAGTCATCCCCCTCAACAGTACCCAAAACGGTGTATCTGTTTTGCAGGGGGATGACCGCAGGGGACCCCTGCGCTACCTTCCTTCCACTGCTCTTTCTGTTGGTCATCCATTCCCTATCTGCCTGAGTAACCTTTTCCTGCGGTAAGACCAACTCACTAAACGTGCTATTCATGTCATTCTCAGCATCGTGCATGTTCCAGAGTGAATCCACCCGCAGCTCCAGTGTCGCAATGCGGTCCGTCAGGAGTTGCAGCTGGATACACTTCCCGCACACATAGTCGTCAGGGACACCGGAAGCGTCCCTGACTTCCCACATAGTACAGGAGGAGCATAACACGTGTCGGAGCTGTCCTGCCATGACTTAACCCCTAGATAAACTTAAATCGACAACAACAATGCTAAAGGTTACTTACTGATATAGAAAAGAAAAAGAAAAACTACTCACCAATCACCAGCCAATCACTTACCCCCTTGGCTGTGACATCACCTTTCGATATCTTTCTACTTCTTTTTGCCTTCTGCCCCTGCTGCAGCTGCACCGGTAGGCCTTTGTAGGCCTCACCAACGCTGCTGCTCCACCTCTCCGACTGTTGCCAATCCCCGGACTCCCGCTGAGCCTTTGTAGGCCTCACCAACGTTGCTGCTCCACCCCTCCAACTGCCGCCAATCCCCGGACTTCCGCTGGGCCTTTATAGGCCTCACCAACACTGCTGCTCTGCCTCTCCAACTGCCGCCAATCCCCGGACTTCCGCTGGGCCTTTATAGGCCTCACCAACACTGCTGCTCTGCCTCTCCAACTGCCGCCAATCCCAGGACTTCCGCTGGGCCTTTATAGGCCTCACCAACACTGCTGCTCCGCCTCTCCAACTGCCGCCAATCCCCGGACTTCCGCTGGGCCTTTATAGGCCTCACCAACACTGCTGCTCCGCCTCTCCAACTGCCGCCAATCCCCGGACTTCCGCTGGGCCTTTATAGGCCTCACCAACACTGCTGCTCTGCCTCTCCGACTACCGCCAGGGCAGAGAATTCCAAAGATTCATGTCCCTCTGAGAGAAGAAATTCCTCCTCATCTCTGTTTTAAATGGGCGACCCATTATTCTGAAACTATGCCCCCTAGTTCTAGATTCCCCCACGAGGGGAAAAATTCTCTCTGCATCTACCCTGACAAGCCCCCTCAGTATCTTATTTGTTTCAATAAGATCACCTCTCATTCTTCTAAACTGCAACGAGTACAGGCCCAACCAGCTCAACCTTTCTTCATAAGACAACCCCTTCATCTCAGGAATCAACCTAATGAATGAGGAGTGACCTGCTGTCAGGAGTGGAGAGAATGGTGAACAAGGAATAATCTGCTGTCAGAGAATGGAGGGAATGATGAACGAGCAGTAAACCCGGTGTTGGAGGAATGTAGGGACTATGCCCTGCTCAATAAATGGATCAGAATTGTGAATGCAGCCATGAAGGTTTCTTCCGGTTGATATTTCTAGTGAAATTGTAGTTACATTATAAGAGAAGCTGGATAGGACTACGCTGGATAGACCGAGTGGAAGAAATCTTCACAAACTCATTCCCAATGCTGCTATACAGACTGAACTAGGAACAGAAGAACATAGGAGTAGGAGTCGGCCATTTGGCCCCTCGAGCCTGCTCTGCCATTCAATAAGATCATGGCTGATCTGATCTTGGCAACTCTTGTCCATCTTCTCTATGGCCCTTTATAATGACATTGCCGACAATGATAGCCTTGTTCTTGTTGCCAGTGCTGTGAGAGAGATGAGGCACTGCAGCCCACCTGAAGGTATTCCCTAACCTCAGTAAATGGTGCTGGCAGTGATGCCAGCTGCCATCTTTTCCAGCTGCTGAGAGTTTCCGGCTCCCAAGGTTCTCTGCAGATTTTCCTCAGTCATCGGCGAGGGCAAGGGGTGAGAGTTGTGGCTTTTCAAACCCACAGGTATTTGTCCATTGCCGCTGGGAAACGGAATCCATTGTCCCAGCAGTGGAAACGGGGCAGAGGAAAATCCCATGGGGGCTGGAGGTGTGACTGCAGCATTCGGCAGTAGGAGCAGGAGGAGACCATTCAGCCCCTCGAGCCTGTCCCGCCATTCAATGAGATCATGGCTGATCTGTATCTCAACTCCATCCACCTGCCTTGGCTCCATCTCCTTATATCTAGCAAAAGTTCTTTTGATCTCAGATTTAACATGTTTGTTTGAGCTAGCTTCTATTGCTTTTTGTGGGAAGGAGTTCCACACGTTCCAACCAGCCTTTGCGCGATGAGGTGTTTCCTAACTTCTCTCCTGAATGGCCGGGCTCTGATTTGAAGGTTATATCCCCTTTTCTTGGACTCCCCAACTGCGGAAAGAGTTTCTGTCCATATACCCTGATCTCTGTGCAATGTGTAGTTTAACAGTGGACTGTGTGGGGCAAAGTGCCAGTTGCCTTGAGATTAAACGGGCAGCTTGTTCTTCAAGAGGACAGTCTGCCAGTCTTTCTTAACGTTTGGAGGAGGCAAAAGATCAATGCAGACCACTCGTATCGTGGAGAAGTCACGTGCAAAGGACACAGCAATGACTTTCAACGTGAATTATGTCCACGTGTGAGGGTTGCTCCCAAGCGGTCAAAGGTCATCTAATATTGATGTTGATCCTTAGACTGCCCCGCCCCCTCCCACCCCACTGCCTGCTGGTAAGTGCACTGTCCGGTGTGGTAACTCAGCTGTACAGAGCACGATGACCCAGTTCAACTTGAAGTGTTTTCTGAGTTAGCTTATTACAGCTGGGTGGGTGGGGGTGTCAGGGGGACGGGGGCGGGGGGGGGAGGGGGGTGGGTCGCATGGGGGGGGTCAGAGGAGCTAAGATTTCCCTCAGCATCTTTGGGACAGGGCTCCCTCTCAGTGTAACTACACACAAAGAGTTTAAGGGCAAGACTTTGAGGGCACATTAGGGATTTGGAGATGGAAATGAGGAATATTTAACCTATCCTAAAATCAAATTTGTGGAACGCGCACCCCCCCACATTCCCCCTCTGCTCCCTAGTGTGCCTACACCAGCTCCTGAAGACTATCCAATGACCCCCGACAGAAGGCCAGCGTGTGTGTGGATGTCAAGTGAGGAAGGAATCGAGCCCTCGACTGTGATGCCTTCGGTAGCTGAACAGCCTGCCTGCACCTTGACACATCTGGGGGGGGGGGGGAAGACAACATAAGACGTCCCGGGCAAGAGTCAGCCGGTGCCTTTAGGGCTCTGAATGAAGATGCTGATCTTTTTAACAATCCAGGTTCCAGTTGTACCTCCGCCATAGTGAAGCTCAATGCTCTTGTGACAGGTTAACCTTCTGCATAAAGTAAACGAGTGGCCTCGGGGGGGGGGGGGCGGGGTGGTGGGGGGTGAGGGGCGGGGTGAGGCTGCCTGCTGTTCACCGATCGGAGTGTGCTGCCTTGTGGAGTGTGCCTGGGCCAAGCGGCTGATTGAACACAGCAGGACAAGAGCCTTCACATCAAGCTGTCAGCTGTGGTCCCGGCCTGCAAGCAGAGGCCAGGCGTCTGAGCCCCTGAGGCCACATAATAAACCCAGCCCACGCTGAGGGATGGCTCTCCCGTTCCCACATCCCCCCTTTTTTTTAAATCAGCAAATGGACTGAATTGGAATCTAATTAAGTCAGGTCAGTTTCCCAGAGAAACTCGACATAAACAGGCCCCATAAAATGTGACCTCACTCATCTTGTTCCCCGGGAGGTGGGGGTGGAATTAGACCCCGTGCGAAGGGCGCGACGGCTGATGGCAAAGCGGCGGATTGAGACGCACCGTCCCAGATTTGCCTTCCCGTCGTAATCAGTACAATAGAAAATCTCGGCGTGGCGTATAGCGGGCTGCTGATTCGCTGTCACCAGTTTTGCGCTTACACGCAGACCAATTTCAACCCCCGCCCCTCCCCACCTAGTTTATCTCCCTCCCTTACAACAGTGTACATTCCAAAAGTACTTCATTGGCTGTAAAGCACTTTGAGACTCCGGTGGTCGTGAAAGGCGCTATATAAATGTAATTATTTTTTTCTTTCTTTCACTCTTTCTTTCTTTCCCTCCCCATAGACACTGATTCTTGTTGAAATGCAGGTTCTAATGGTATGGGTTGCCCTCTGTTACCTCATTAAAGTGGACAATAGTCACGTGTGAGCCTAGTTAGTGAGTGTTGGCAGTGGTGGAGGGGTCGGGAGGGTGGGGGGGTTGGGTGCACTATCACAGCCAACTCTGATCCTATCTTTACAAAACAACCAGACACATGAACTTTCCTGCAGGGGTCACCAGATATCGATCAGGAGAGGGCAAAGATGCAACCACTGGGGCGGGTGGGCGGGTAGTTGGGGGGGGGGGGGGTGGTGGGGGATGGGCGCAGGGTATGAGTTGCATTTGACGTCTATTTCCACCCCCTCTCTGAGGCATCTTTACTGCCCCCCTTGGCTGAGATCTAAACTGGCCTGACTCTACCTTGCCCAGACCCTGGTCAATGTGCCTGGCGGGAAACTGAAATTGTAACACTTAAGTGCGGATGTACGAGTTTGAGGAGGCTCAGTGTCACTGCCTGAGGCCCAGAATCCGCCCGCGCTTTAAAAAGGACGAATTCCAGAGCCCCAGTAGTTGACGTTGGACAGCGCAGCTGATATAAACTGGCCAACAGAGCTCGCTGTACTGTTTTTACTATGATATTCCAACAAGAAATCCCTTTTGATCACGTTTCTCTTTTCTCAGCCCTCCACAAACATCAACAGTTCTGCAACCCACTTCCCCGCTGACATAAGTTGCCCCGCTCCCATCCTGCCCAAGCCAACCAAGTCCCAGCGTGTCAAGTTCAAAATACTTGTCCTCATTTTCAAGTCGCTCCGTGGCCTCACGCCACACTCCTCGTTTGATCTCCTCCCGCCCGCACAGACCCTCTGCCCCCACCCCCACCCCCCAGCACCAGTCCCTCCTCACCTCTTCCTCTCTCCCTCCACTCCTCCAAAACCAAACTACTCCTCATCCCTCATTGCCTCTGCTCATCTTAAAACCTCCTCTGCTCCTCGTTCCCTCCGCCCCTCCAATAACCAAACGTCTTCTGCCACCTCGCTCCTTCAGCTCCACCGGCAGTGGCTGGTCATTCAGTCACTACGCTCCAGCCTTTTGGAACTGTCTCTACCCAGTTGTCTCCCCTTTACCACCGCTGTTTTCAAAAACCGCCTCAACACCCTTGCCTTTGAATACGCCTTTGGTTTCCTCTCTGACATTCTCTTCTCTCCCCACGCTCAGTGTCCACTCCTTACTGTAAAATGCATCGCGGCCCCTTCCTGCACGTGCGGAGGACTCTGCCCCCGCCTCAGCTCGTTTGCTGCTGAAGCCCTCATCCAGGCCTTTGTTACCTCCTCGACGTGACACTTCCAACGCACTCCGAGCTGGCTTGCCATCTTCCATCCTCCATGAACTTCAGCTCACCCAAAACTCAGCTGCCCGTGTCCTAACTCGCACCGAATCCCGTTCACCCATCACCCCCTGTGCTCGCTGACTTACACTGGCTCCCGATCCGGCAACACCTCAATTTTAAAATTCTCGTACTTTATTTCAAATCCCTCCATGGCCCTCGCCCCGCCCTATTGCTGTAATTTCTTCCACCCTCCGAGATCTCTGCGTTCCTCCAATTCTGGTCTCTTGCGTGCCCCCCCCCCGATTTTAATCGTTCCCCCATTGGCAGCTGTACCTTCACCTGCCTGGGCCCTAAGCTCTGGAATGCTCTCCCTAAACCTCTCCACCTCTCTACCTCTCTCTCCTCCTTTAAGATGCTCCTGAAAACCTATCTCTTTGACAAAGCTTTTGGTCATCTGCCGTAATATCTCCTTATGTGGCTCGGTGTCAAGGTTTGATAATTGCTCCTGCGAAGCGCTTTGGGATGTTTTACTATGTTAAAGGCACTATAGAAATGCAAGTTGTTGCTGAGTCCTGAGTGCTATTGTCCTCTTTGTTCTCTAATTCTGCCCTCTTGAGCATCCCTGATTATAATCGCTCAACCATTGGTGGCCGTGCCTTCTCTTGCCTCGGCCCCAAGCGCTGGAACTCCCTGCCTAAACCTCTCCTCTCTGCCTCTCTTTCCTCCTTCAAGACGCTCCTTAAAACCTACCTCTTTGCCCAAGCTTTTGGTCACCTGCGCTAATTTCTACTTATGTGGCTCGGTGTCAAATTTTTAAAATCTTATAATACTCCTGTGAAGCCCCTTGGGAGGATACAAGTTGTTGTTGCTGTTGTTTTCCTTTCGGGAGTCCCGAAGTTTAAATTGAAAAGGCTGCACCAGACTGAAGATGCTGATCTAAGCCACACTCTGAAAGGCTAAATATTATTGGAAGAAGAAGAGTGCAAACATGTAAGAGCAGGAGTCCGGCTCAGGTTCACACCTCATCCCCCCGCTCCGATCAAAGCTGTCCTGTGACACAGCAAGACACTGGCATCCTGTTTGTACAAGTGCCAGTAACACCGTGGAGGTGTTACACTGAAGCTGAAACACTGTTTGAATCCTGACACCCTAAGCCTATGCGCTGGGTAAAGTTTAATGCCTCCTTTAGATATCTCTGAGGGCCACTGAGTCTTCAGTCGTGGCCGAGGGGGTCAAGGCGGTGGGCCAGAAATCCATCGGGGGTTTCCCCCGCGTGCCTTCGAATCCTGACGATTACGGGGTGTGATTGTGTGGTCCGAAGTAGCTCATTTTGCCGGCACAGGCATGATGCGCCAAACGGCCTCCTTCTGTGCAATGTTGTTCTGTGATTCAGAGTTCTGCAGCGTGAAGGACTCAATGCTTTTGCCAGCAGTGACACCAGGAACACCTCCCCCCCCCCCGCCACACACCCCCACCGGTGAAAGTGCCGGTGGGAGGAAAGCTAACCGCACTCGTCAATGGCCACTGTTTTGTGTCGGGCAAGCTTTAGCTCAGAGTGAGCGGGCACGCGAGGGATGGACTGATTTCCTGTCGCTGAATTTGCCTCACAACACAAAGAGCAGATTCAGAGCAACGGGGACTGATTAGGAGAGGGTGATGCGTGCTTTGTGTGTGAGCCTGGACTATATCTGCCATCAGGCATGGGGGGGGCAGTGGGAACATCACGGTCAGGCACGAAACTCTGCACCCCATGTCCACACATGGGCCCCTCCCAGCAGGAGTCACTGGGTAATGATCAGGAGTTTTTTTTCCAAAATATTCTTTATTCATATAAAATTTTCACAATACATTGGAAAATAGTTCAGTACCTTGCGGACAGCAATTCCATACAATGCATTTGGATGCTGACAGCAATTCCATACAATACACTAGCGTGCATTTCATTTCAAGGTACAGTTTAGTACAATCCGTAAATCACGTTACATGTAGTCCTGTGCAAATAAGGGTATTACATGGAGCAGATAAGGACAGGTTTACATTACATTCCAGGATACATTTCAATACCCATCACGCATCACGTTACATGTAGCACTATGCAGATGAAAGCAGTACACGGAACGGATGAGAATACATTTACATTTCTTTACAAGTTACTAAACAGTGCAGAGACGTTCATTATACATGGCACAACACGGGTGTTTTTCAGTACATGGTGCTCTATGTATCCAAGCAGATCAGGAGTGTCCATACTTTAGATACTTCGATGCTCATGGGGTCAAACCTGTGCCTGCTCACACCCCCCTCCATTATGGTCAAACCACTTCAATATTTGCTTGGCCAAAACTAACTTAAAAGCTATCAGCAAATGGGCACAATTACAACAAGGTTCTTCTAATTTTAAAAGTTTAAAATAAGCTTTACATTTCTTTATGAGGTCTTCATTTTCATATTCTGAAAAATACACGATCCAGCAACTTGAAATTACGTGACTATTAATGCATAAACTCTTACTGCTCAACAATATTCCAATGGAAAAATATTAACCCGTTCAAAATAAATGGGACTGTACGAAAGAGCTTTACTCTGTACCTGATCTCGGAATCCTGATCTCGGAATGTTTGGGGCATAGAAATTTGATCGTGCGGCGACCATTTTACAGGTGTAAAACGGACACTTATTCTGAGCCAAATTAGTAATGTCCCCGAGAGCTGTCTGCTTGAATCAAGAGTTAGGCCCATTAACAATACAAATCCAAAACGTTATATCAGTTTCAGACCCTTTTCCCATCTTCAATCACAACTGACTGACTTTACAAGGAAGACTGAGGAAAATCTATTTCAAAAAGTGACCAGGAGAAAGCAAAATTAATGATGTGTCTCTTAAACTCAAAAAGAGCTGATAATCAAATGTTTCTTTGTTCATTCTCAAGTAGTGAGCATCACTGGCATTTATTGCCCATCCATGAATGCCTGAATAGTGCTAGGTCATTTCAGAGAGCAGTGGTGTGGGACAGGTGTCATATGTAGGCCAGGTCTATAAGTGTCCTTCCCTAAAGAGAATTAGTGAACCAATAGGGTTTTTTTTAAACACCTGGAGTACTGTGAGCAGTTATCGGAGTGCAGTGTAGGTTTACCAGAATAATACCTGGACTCCAGGGGTAAAGTTACGAGGAGAGATTACACAAATTAGGGCTGTATTCCCCGGAATTTAACATAAGAACATAAGAATTAGGAGCAGGAGTAGGCCATCTAGCCCCTCGAGCCTGCTCCACCATTTAAAAAGATCATGGCTGATCTGGCCGTGGATTCAGCTCCTTACCCGCCCGCTCCCCGTAACCCTTAATTCCCTTATTGGTCAAAAATCTATCTGTGATTTGAATACATTCAATGAGCTAGCCTCAACTGCTTCCTTGGGCAGAGAATTCCACAGATTCACAACCCTCTGGGAGAAGAGATTCCTTCTCAACTCGGTTTTAAATTGGCTACCCCGTATTTTGAGGCTGTGCCCCCTAGTTCTAGTCTCTCCAACCAGTGGAAACAACCTCTCTGCCTCTATCTTGTCTATCCCTTTCATTATTTTAAATGTTTCTATAAGATCACCCCTCATCCTTCTGAACTCCAAGGAGTGAAGACCCAGTCTGCTCAATCTATCATCATAAGGTAACCCTCTCATCTCCGGAATCAACCTAGTGAATCGTCTCTGTACCCCCTCCAAAGCTAGTATATCCTTCCTTAAGTAAGGTGACCAAAACTGTACGCAGTACTCCAGGTGCGGCCTCACCAATACCCTGTAGTTTCAGCAGGACCTCCCTGCTTTTGTACTCCATCCCTCTCGCAATGAAGGCCAACATTCCATTCGTCCTTCCTGATTACCTGCTGCACCTGCAAACTAACTTTTTGGGATTCATGCACAAGGACCCCTCCGTGCCTTTCAGTTCCGCGCGGAGGGGTTTCCTGTACGGGCTGCTCCTGCACACCCTCAACTTTGCCATCCTCGCCGGCCGTCCGGACACGCCATGGCGTACCATCTTGCCGTCCGGAGGAGGCGGGGGTCCCCGATGGAGGGCACTCTACGCAGGGGTCCTCCCACTATTCATCGGGGACTTGGCCTGGAGGGTGGTGCACGGAGCAGTGCCGTGCAACAAATTTTTAAGCCGGTTCACGGACTCCCAGGCCGCCTGCAATTTCTGCGGTCTGGAGGAGTCCGTGTTCCATGTTTTTATTGAGTGCACAAGGTTGCAGCCCCTGTTCCATTATTTGAAGGGGCTGCTCCTGAAATTCTGGCTGCACTTCAGTCCCACTCTCCTGATCTTTGGGCACCCTGTGCGGAGGGGAGCGGGTAGGTCCGAAGGCCTCCTCGTAGGACTGCTCCTGGGCACGGCCAAGGGTGCCATCAGCCGGTCCAGGCAGCGGGCGGTCGAGGGGGTCGTTCAACCTGACTGCCTGCCTCTCTTCCGCTCTTACATCCGGTCCAGGGTGTCCTTGGAGATGGAGCACGCGGTGTCCACCGGTACGCTCGCGGCCTTCCGCGAGAGGTGGGCACCGGAGGGACTGGAGTGCATCATCACGCCCGGCAACCAAATTTTAATTTGATTTTACGTTTTAAAGTTAATTTGTTTTAATTGCCGGTGCTTTTAGTGTCCCCTTCCCTTTTATAGGGGGCACTGGGGAAAAATTGTGATTTTAGTGCCCAAAAAAAAAAACAAAAAAAAAAAGAAAAAACACAAAAAAAACAAAAAAGGGGGGAAAAAAAAAGGGCCTTGTAAATGTCTGGAGTGTCACCCAGGTCGGGTGGCACCGTTTAATGTTTTATGTTTTGCAGGTGAACTCCAAAAAGAGTTTCATGCACAAGGACCTGCAGGTCCCTCTGCACCGCAGCATGTTGTAATTTCTCCCCATTCAAATAATATTCCCTTTTACTGTTTTTTTTCCCCAAGGTGGATGACCTCACATTTTCTGACATTGTATTCCATCTGCCAAACCTTAGCTCATTCGCTTAACCTATCTAAATCTCTTTGCAGCCTCTCTGTCCTCTACACAACCCACTTTCCCACTAATCTTAGAAGGATAAGGGGTGATTTGATCGAAGCTTTCAAGATATTAAGGTGAACAGATGGGGTAGATAGAGAGAGACTATTTCTATTGGTTGGGGAGTCCAGGACCAGGGGGCATAGTCTAAAAATTAGAGCCAGACCTTTCAGGAGTTAAATTGTCCTCAACAAAGGGTGATAGAAGTTTACATAGGATTACATAGGATGTACGCCATAGAAACAGGCCATTCGGCCCAACCAGTCCATGCCAGCGTTTATGCTCCACTCGAGCCTCCTCCCGTCTTCCCTCATCTAAATCTATCAGCATAACCCTCTATTCCCTTCTTCCTTAACCGCCCGAGATGTCTGCACTTCTCTAATTCTGACATCACCAATTATAATCGCTCAACCATTGGTGGCCGTGCCTTCTGTTGCCTCGACCCCAAGCTCTGGAACTCCCCGCCTTAACCTCTCCTCCTCTCTACCTCTCTTTCCTCCTTCAAGACGTTCCTTAAAACCTACCTCTTTGACCAAGCTTTTGGTAATCTGCACTAATTTCTACTTATGCGGTTCAGTTTTTTCATCTCATAATACTCCTGTGAAGCACCTTGGGACGTTTCACTACATTAAAAGCGCTATATAAATACACATTATTGTTGTTGTACCTGCCTCAATCCAGCTGCCGTGGGGCTAATGAGTCTTGGTGCAGAGTACAAAAACAAGGAAGTTATGCTCAACCTATATAAATCACTGGTTAAACCTCAGCTAGAATACTGTGCCCAATTCTGGGCAGCACACTTCAGAAAGGACATTAAATCTTAGAGAGGGTGCATAGGAGATATTTTTCCAGAATGATACCAGGGATGAGGGACTTCAGTTACTTGGACCGACCATCAATCATCATCATCATCATAGGCAGTCCCTCGCAATCGAGGAAGACTTGCTTCCACTCTTAAAGTGAGTTCTTTGGTGGCTGAACAGTCCAATACGAGAGCCACAGATCCTGTCACAGGTGGGACAGACATTCGTCGGGGGAAGGGGGGTAGTGGGACTGATTTACCACACAGTCCTTCCGCTGCCTGCGCTTGACCGCTTCACGTTCGCGGCGTTGAGAGATTCGAAGAGCTCAACGCTCTCCCGGATGCACTTTCTCCACCCAGGGCGGTTTTCGGCCAGGGACTCCCAGGTATCAGTGGTGATGTCGCACTTCATCAGGGAGGCTTTGAGGGTGTCATTGTAACGTTTCCACTGCCCACCTTTGGCTCGTTTGCCGTGAAGGAGCTCCACATGGAGCAATTGCTTCGGGAGTCTCGTGTCTGGCATGTGAACTATGTGGCCTGCCCAACGAAGCTGATCGAGTGTGGTCAGTGCTTCAATGCTGGGGATGCTAGCCTGGGCGAGGACACTGATTGTTGGTGCGCCTGTCCTCCCAGGGGATTTGCAGGATCTTGCGGAGACATTCGTTGCCAGAGAAGGTGGGATTGTTCTCCTGGGAGTTGAAAAGGTTGAGGGGAGCTTTAATAGAGGTGTTCAAAATTATGAAGGGTTTTGCTAGAGTAGGTAGGGAGAAATTGTACCCACTGGGTGAAAGGTCGATAACCAGAGGACACCAGTTTAAAATAATAAGCAAGAAAACAGGGAAAGATGAGACAAATTTTTTTAATGCAGCAAGTTATGATGATCTGGAATGCACTGCCTGAAAGGGCGGTGGAAGCAGATTCAGAAGTAACTTTCAAAAGGGGAATCGGATTTTCTTTTGTCTCATAACACTCCCGTGAAGCGCCTTGGGACGTTTCACTACATTAAAGGCGCTATATAAATACAAGTTGTTGTTGTAAAAAGGGAACGATTTGCAGGGCTATGGGGAAAGAGTGGGACTAATTGGATAGCTCTTTCAGAGAGTCCAATGGCCTCCTTCTGTGCAATTTGGTTCTATGAAATAACAGTGGCTCGTGGATACCCGGCTTCAGGAATCCAAATTAAAGCAAGGCCGGCATAAAAACAGCTGGAGACATTCCGAACTCCCAGCAGCTGGATAAATAGCAGCTCAGCTTTCCTGCGAGTAACGCTATCGCACTTTCTAGGTGTTGTTTCCCATTATCTGGGAGCCGTCAAATGATTCTGCTGCGTTACTATTAAGCTAATTGAGTGCTGGATGCTCCAGTGCAATTTTCAAAGAGCTTTTTCTCCAGTTTATATAACGTTCATGCCTTTCGCTGGAAGTCGCCGCTGAGCAGGGGAAAAAAAACAAGATAAAGGATATGTCCAATCACCCCTCGGCCGTCCCCTGAAAGTGGATATCGGCCCATAGCTTTTAATGAGCTATCAGTTCAACAACAACAACAACTTGTGTTTATATAGCGCCTTTAGCGTAGTGAAACGTCCCAAGATGCTTCACAGGCGTATTATGAGATTAAAAAAATTGACACTCAGCCGCATAACTAAAAATTAGTGCAGGTGACCAAAAGTTTGGTCAAAGAGGTAGGTTTTAAGGAGCATCTTGAAGGAGGAAAGAGAGGAAGTGAGGCGAAGAGGTTTACATAAGAATCTAAGAATATAAGAAATAGGAGCAGGAGTCGGCCATTTGGCCCCTCAGGCCTGCTCCGCATTCACTAAGATCATGGCTGATCTAATCTTGACCTCAACTCCACTTTCCTGCCTGTTCCCCATAACCCTTGACTTCCCTGTTGTTCAAAATAAAGGCAGGGAGTTCCAGAGCTTAGGGCTGAGGCAACAGAAGGCACGGCCACCAATGGTTGAGCGATTATAATCAGAGATGCCCAAGATGGCAGAATTAGAGGAGTGCAGACATCTCGGGGGGGGGAAGAGGGTTGTGGGGTTGGAGGAGATTACAGAGGTAGGGAGCGGCGAGGCCATGGAGGGATTTGAAAACAAAGGTGAGTATTTTGAAATCGAGGCGTTGCTTAACCGGGAGCCAATGTAGTTCAAGAGGGCAGAAAGCCACTGCATTCGTGCAAATAGCATATCCAGCTACAGACGTGGGTAATGGTGAGCAGGCCGAGCAAGCTCTTGCGCAATGCTTTGCATATGAAAATGACGGGCAGGAAAAGACCAGCTGGTCCACCGAGGGTGCCTCACCCCATGATGGCTGAAGCGTCATGTCTGCATACTTCCTTACACATCTCCCCCTCCACCCCCTTCCCCACTCCACATCACCCCCTTCCCCACTCCACATCCCCCCCCCCCCACCCCCCGATCCATCCCGTAGTCCTGTAACCTCCTGGGAGAGGCAAAACAAACAAACAGAGAAAAAAAAACAGGGCCAAAAATAGAGAAAAATACTCTGGGAAAATGCTTCTCCGAGCCCCTCAGGTGATTGAAACCAGTCCAGGAGATCACACGGACCAAGTATTACCTATAAGGGCACTTGCCTTCGATATGCAGCAATCTAAAAATGCACGACGATAACCACAGTTATTGGACAGCCCCCCCCAAACTGGACAGTGAGTGGAGGTAAACACCGCACAAGCTTTGTTGTTGCGATTGTTCACATATACTCCTCAGCACCAATTTTCCCAGATTGAGTTTGCCGGCACAGATTCTCGGGGTAGGTGTTAAGTATGGAAGAACTCCACAAGGCTAAGTACTGTGAGCTAAAACTGATGTGACCTTAGTCTCTTTAATACAACTCCAGAGTGCCGAAGCAGCATGGCAGACAACCTTTTATACTCCCTTGCACAAGGTGTGCAAGTGATCCTTGGGCCTCCAATAGTTGCACCCTCTGGTGGCAAGTCTTACACAGTTACAATGTTTACATATATAACAGTAGGGATGCCAACTCTGGCTGGAGGCATTCCTGGAGGTTTGAGCACATGACGCCTGACCACACGACTTCTGCAAATGGTATGGTACTTACCTTCTACAGGTGGGGTCCACTGTAGTTGAATATCTCTACTGGTGGTTCCATGCCAGCAACTGTTATGCGAGAAGGTCCGAGATCCAGGAGGCCATCGTGTGCAGGCAAAGAGGGGAAAACCGAGTACGCGGAAAAGAGAAACCAAGGGCTGGGAGGAGGGGAAACTGAGGGCGGCTGTAATGTATTTGCTTCATGGGTTCTTTGATTAAGAATTCACAGCAACACATTGCTATTAAGAACTAGTTGGTTTATTAGCAAAGGTTTAACAATCACACTACGCATTACCAGTTCATCCACCTGGCTCACAATCACCTGCCTCATCATCACCTGCCTCATCGTGGATCCCCGAACCCAACTGGCTGGGGTTTTATTGAGTCTTGTGAACATCACATGACTGGCTAAGCCACTCACAATGCAGCAGTTCTACAACTATTTTAAGTTGCACCTGTAAATCAAACAAATCAAGTAAATCAAGTGCCCCCTGGTTAAAGGGGGGGGCACTAAAACCGAGACAATTAAAAAAATTAAACTTTGGACAGTCAACTGGATCAAATTAAAATTTGGTTGCCGGGGATGATGATGCACTCCAGTCCCTCCGGCGCCCACCTCTCATGGAAGGCCGCGAGCGTACCGGTGGACACCGCGTGCTCCATCTCTAAGGACACCCTGGCTCGGATGTCACCGTGGAAGAGAGGCAGGCAGTCGGGCTGAACGATCCCCCCATGCAGCCTGCTGCCTGGATCGGTTAATGTCCACTTTGGCCATGCCCGGGAGCAGTCCTACGAGGAGGCCTTTCGACCTGCCCGCTCCCCTCCGCACTGGGTGCCCAAAGATCAGGATCGTGGGACTGAAGTGCAGCCAAAATTTGAGGAGCAGCCCCTTCAAATATTGCTAGAGGGCAAACCTGTGAGCAAATTCACAGGTGCATACATTAGAGCGGGGAAGAGGGGAAACCAAGGGGGGGGGAAGAGGGGAAATGGATGGTGGGGTGAGATTCACGGGGAAAATCAGAGGTGGGAGGAACTTTGATTACAGCAGTAACTAATAGTAATTGACTGAAATTGCACCAATAACTAATAGTACTTCTGGTAACACTCAGATTCTCTTCGTAACCAACAGTAATACCATAACTCACTGATCATCTATATGTAACTAGCAGTAACAGGTGTAATACCCCAGTATCCTATCTCTAACTGGTAATAATCTTATAACCCACAGGTAGTCACCCTGTAACTACAGCCAGAATCTCCCTGCACTGCACAAGGTGTGGTCAGGCTCCCCAGTCAATGCCTCTTTGGACAGGCCCGATCTCTCCACCTATTCTGTGGGCTCTTGGGTTTTGTGAGAAGGTGAAAACTCTGAACTGGGAGCCTCGGTCAGAGCCGATCAGCACTTGGACCTCACACCATGCGGCGCAGCCCGAGCTGAACCAAACCAGGAGATCGCATCAAGTGCAACGGGCTCGGTGTTTGGGGCACTTCTCACAGGACGCGTCATCCGAAACTCAGCTCCGCACCAACATAAGTAAACCACTCCCTGGGCTCGGACTCACCGAAGGAGAGTTTTCATCGCATGATATAAATGACGGCACAGGAAGACGCCATTCGGTCCCCGGTGCCTGTGCTGGTGCCGCGATCTCTCCTGTTCCCCCATCCCCCCAGATCCTTTTATATTCCTCCTTCTTACATGCTTACCCCATTCCCTTTGCAAATGATGTTTTAGTCTCTGCCTCAATGGCTACTAATGGTAAGGCATCCCATGGTCTAATAGTCCTCTGTGCACAAACATCCAGCTGTTCCCCAGTCTCCCTCTTCCCCCCCTCCCCCCAAACCCATCGCCTAGTGTCATACTCACTCACTGCCCTCCCCCTCCCCAGTCCTCAGTCACCCACTTCCCACCCCACCCACCCTCCCCGAGCCCAATCCCCTTAATCCCTGTTCAAATTCTTCCAACCCAGCCCCGCATCTCTCCCCACTCTGTGTGTCTGACCCTTTCCATCCAACCCCACTTCTCCCAGATAACTGTGTTTCTGAGAGGGCTTGACAGAGTAGATGCAGAGAGGATGTTTCCCCTTGTCGGGGAATCTAGAAATAAGGGGCAGAGTTTCAGGATAAAGGGTCGTCCATTTAAGACATTTAACCCTCAGAGGTATGTGAATCCTTGGAATTTTCTACCCCAGAGAGCAGTGGAGGCTGGGTCATTGAATGTATTCAAGGCTGAGATAGACAGGTTCTTGAACTATAGGGGAGTCAAGGGTTATGGCAGGAAAGTGGAGTGGTGGCCAAAATCAGATCAGCCATGGTCTTATTGAATGGCGGAGCAGACTCGAGGGGCCGTATGGCCTACTCCTGCTCCTATTTCTTATGTTCTCATGTTCTCAACCAACCAGCCCTGTTTCCAGTCATACCTCTGCATTGGCGGGAGGGGGCGAGGGGTGAAGTCACAGAACTGTGTGCTTCCTTGCGGCGGGAGGTGGGCATGAATTGGAGGGGTCGTGGTGGGTGGTGGGGGTGAGCGGGAGGCGGGGGTTCATGGTAGGCCCTGAGGGGGTGAGTGGGAGGAGAATGGTCGTGGGGGTTCATGGGGGTGAGCGGGAGGTGGAGGCGTGGGAGGGCGCTTGCAGTGGGGCGGGTGAGCGGGAGGGAGGGTTATGGTGGGGGGGTGAGCGGAAGTGGGGGGGATTATGATGGTTGGGGTGGTGAGTGGGGGGAGGTCGTGGTGGTGGTGGGGTGAGTGGGAAGGTAGGGGAGGGGCTGTGTTGGGGGCGATGAGCAGGAGGGGGGATTGTGGTGGTGAGGGGGGTGACCAGGAGGGGTGGGTCGTGTGGGGGAGGGAGGGTGAGGAAGCTGCTGACGACACGAGCAATTCAAATGGCAAAGTGCATTTAAATGATGTTCTCGTCTCTGCCTCAATAGCTACTTGTGGTGAAGCCTCCCATGGCCTGATAGCCCTCTGTGCACAAACACCCAGCTGTTCCCCAGTCTCCTTCTCTCCCCCCGTCCCCCCATCTCCTAGTCTGGTGTCACACCCACTCACCACAACCCCCCCCCCACCCAAGTTCACAGCCCCCACTTCCCACCTCCCCTCACCCTCAGTTTCTCTCTCTCACTGGTGCTTTGCCTCTGCCTACCTGGGTAGAAAAACCAGCAATGCCCGGGAGATTCATGCCCCATTCTGGGCCACTCCACGGAAATCTGTGAGGGCCAGCAACCCTAATCCCGACGGCTGTGCAAAGTCAGAAAACGATCCCTTCGATGTCTGTATGTCAAGAACGTTTCTGACTGTCTTGAGATTTTATTGTCTGTTTTTACAATAGATTCAACTTTGGGCCTAGTAGTAGCAGAAGCCTGAATTCAGGCCAGTCATACTTATTCCACTTAAAAGCTGTCAATAAAAAATGAAGGCGAGATCAGTAATGCTGAAACGGGATGCAATTTGACCCGGACCAAACTCCCTTGTGTAAAAGTTGTCACATTCCCATCTCCACCTCGGTTCCCCACTCTCTGAGCTGCTGGTGTCAAAGCCTGGCCTTTGATGTGGAGATAGTGCGTGTAAAAGTGTTACTTCATGACTGTGGAGGGAGGATAAAAGGGGAACAGATGCTGCTTGAAGTCCAGAAAAACCATTGCGTTACCTGCAGTCCAGTCACAGAATCTCGGCGGGCAAGGAGCTTTTTGTGGAACTTTACGGAGAAAATCCAAAGCTGAGAAATGGAGATTCCAGCCCCACAGTATCAAGACTACATGATGTTCGCGAATGAAGTTAACTACAATGGGCCTTCTGACTGGAACCCCATCACCGCAGAGCTTGGCTGTGATATTTTATCCTATTGGAACTGTGGCCTTTCCGAATCCGACTGTAATGGGCTATCGGATTGGAATCCTTTCAGCTCCGAGTCCGACAGTCTCACCGACTCCACATCCCACAGCCTCTCTCCGGTATCTTCCACCGACTCCTGCAGATTCTCCCCTCCGTACTTACCTTGCGCATCGGGTCAGGAGGCCTACAGCAGTCCGTGCGAGAACGTTGGCCGCCCCGCTCCCTCGGAGGGCCGGCTGGGCTCGGGCCAGCGGGCGAGGAAGGCCCGGTCGCGCTACCCGGGCAGGCAGAGGCAGAGCGCCAGCGAGAGGGAGAAGCTGAGGATGAGGGGCCTGGCCAAGGCCCTGCACAACCTGCGGACCTACCTGCCCCCCTCGGTGGCCCCCGCCAGCCAGAGCCTGACCAAACTGGAGACGCTGCGGCTGACCATCCGCTACATCGCGCACCTGACCGAGCTGCTGGGGCTGAGCGAGGAGGGCCCGGCCGACGGCAGGGACACCGAGGGCAGGTGCCAGGGGTGCCCGCGGGGCCCGGCCTGCTGTCAGGACAACACGCGGGGCCCCCCGGCCCAGTGCCTGGCACATCCTGGCGACCCGATTCGGAACGGCGAGAGTCGCCTGCCAGCCGGCCTTCAGGATGTGAGGCTCTGTCAGGTAAGTCGGCCAATTTAACCGTCGTTATTTGAGATGCCTGTCTGTAGTTACCAAGCCAAATTAAAACTCACCTCGTCCATCACAAATAAGTAAACGGGTGAAAGTAAATGAGGAGTTTTGGAGTGATCGGCAGCCCATCCTTGTGAACAATCAAAGAGAGCCCAGTTGACAAATGTTTGATGTTTTGAGTCAGGCAGAGCAGGCAGACCCGATGTTTCAGCGTCTGAGCCTGTGCCGAGTTCGATTACCTCGGGCAGGGTGGCGGTGCATGTGCCGGGATTGGTCTCCAGCTGCCCAGGGCGAGAGAGGGGGACAAAACGTCACCAGGGTTCGTGCCTCCTGAACACTGCCCACCGACCGTTGCCGGGAGCGTGTCGGGCTCGGCCCAGGATTAGGCTTGGGTGTGACGCCCTCCATGCATGAATATCTCACTCTCTGGGCTCCCTCATGGAGAGCGGACACTGGGGCGAGACAGTGACCGGGGCTGCCAGTGCCTGTGGAGCCAGACCCAGCAAGAGTCAGGGCCTTCAGGCGAGGAGGGGTGGTGAACAATTCGGGATAAAAGTATCATGCTGTATAGATCTCACAGTCTGACCCGGTTGCTAAATATTCTCTCTTTTCACAGAGTTTCACAGAGGACACGGAGAATCTGCAGTTGGACTCTTGGTTTCCGTGGCAACATTAGGACTTCCTGGGCCTGACCTACTCTTGAGAAATAAGTCTTGTAAAAACTATATTAATTTAAAAAACTTCCCCCCACATTTGTATATAACTTAGATTCCGAAAATTATTTTGATATTTTATATATTAAGCTGTATGAGTTTTGCGAAAATTCTTGTGTAACGTGAAATAAAATTACCACTGTTTTGTAACAGCCTATTTTATATTCTTAATTATATTAAAAAACGGCACATGCAGATCGCAGTTAAACCAATATGTTTTCATTGACTATTTGAAATACAAGTTAAGAGTGATCAGGTAAAGGGTAACCGATCCTCAGCCTTCAATTCCCTCCTTGTCACGATGTTTCCTGACTCTCTCTAAATTATCAACATTACTGTGGTATATGTTCCTGTGAATGTTCCCCTTGTTTCTCTTAAACTTCAAACCGGCTGTTCTACATATTCTTGCTCCTTCCTGCATCCTCACTCTGTTGAAATCACGGGGTTAATTTTAACTCCCCAATTCCCTAGCCTGAAAGGAACGTAAGAACAGGAGTAGGCCATTCAGCCCCTCCAGCCTAACAACATAAGAACATAAGAAATAGGAGCAGGAGTAGGCCATATGGCCCCTCGAGTCTGCTCCGCCATTAAATACAATCATGGCTGATCTGTATCTTAACGACACCCACGCTGGGGTGGGAATGTGTGGGAGGGCTTAAAATGGAAAGGGGGACTTACCTACATCTTTCCCGCCCCGACTTTAAATTTCAGGTAGCAAGGACGCCATCTCAAGCCGCCGGGGTCCTCTTTAAACAGGTAGGGCCCGAGTACATCATTGGGGCCCCGATCTGTTATTTTAATCTGAGCGAGGTGAGCAGCAATGGCTTACCCACCCAGGCCAAACCTGCTAGGAATGGGAGTGATCATCTGGGCCTCACGAGGAAAGTTTGGGCCTCCCCTGCCCCAGGCTTCCTCTCCTCCCCCGACTGGGATTGCCCTCGCGGAATACTTACCTGGTGCTGGAGACCATTTTCAGCAGCATCCCCGTAAATGGTCGGCGACAATCTGATTCCCACTGAGATTGTGGTTGGGAAGTCGACAAGTAACAACAACAACTTGCATTTATATAGCGCCTTTAACGTAGTAAAACGTCCCAAGGCGCTTCACAACAGTGTTAGCAAACAAAATTTGACACCGAGCCACATAGGGAGATAATAGGGCAGATAACCAAAAGAAGTAAGCTTTAAGGAGCGTCTTATAGGAGGAAAGAGCGGCAGAGAGGCAGAGGGGTTTTAGCGAGGGAATGCCAGAGCTTAGGGCCCAAGCAGCTGAAGGCACGGCCACCAATGGTGGTGCGATTAAAATCAGGGATGCTCAAAAGACCAGAATTTGGAAGAGCGCAGAGATCTTGGAGGGCTGTGGCGCTGGAGGAAGTTACAGAGATAGGGAGGGGCGAGGAGGCCATGGAGGGATTTGCAAACAAGGATGAGAATTTTAAAATCAAGGTGTTGCTTAACCGGGAGCCAATGTACGTCAGCGAGCACAGGGGTGATGGGTGAGCGGGACTTGGTGCAAGTTAGGACACGGGCAGCTGAGTTTTGGATGAGCTGAAGTTTATGGAGGGTGGAAGATGGGAGGCCAGCCAGGAGTGAGTTGGAATAGTCAAGTCTGGAGGTAACAAAGGCACGGATGAAGGTTTCAGCAGCAGATGAGCTGAGGCAAGGGTGGAGACAGGCGGTGTTACAGAGGTGGAAATGATGTTATGGAGCATCATGTTAATGAGGCTGGGCCGTGAAAATCAGCCTCACCTTCCTGCTCCTGCTCCTTGATGGCCCAGCCCTTCGCTTAGCTGCAGTCCCGCTCTAAAGCCCATGGCTCTGTCCCATCTTGGAACCCATTCTTTCTGAGGACTGACTTCGTTACACTGTTCATTCTTCACTTCTCCCTCGGCAGCCTGCAGGTGTTTAAAACATAATCTTGGCGGCGTCTTATCGCTACATTCTGAGCTAATTTCCAGTGTTTCTCCTTGTCAGTCTCAGCTGTGTCTCAGTGGGCAGCACCCTCGCCTCTGAGTCAGAAGGTTGTGGGTTCAAGTCGCACTCCAGGGACTTGAGCACAAAAATCTAGGCTGACACTCCCAGTGCAGTGCTGAGGGAGTGCTGCACTGTCGGAGGTGCTGTCTTTCGGATGAGACCTTAAACCCAAGCCCCGTCTGCTCTCTCAGGTGGACGTGAAACGATCCAAGGCACTATTTCAAAGAAGAGCAGGGGAGTTATCCCCAGTGTCCTGGGGCCAATATTTATCCCTCAATTAACATAACAAAAACAGATGATCTGGTCATTATCACAGCTGTTTGTGGGAGCTTGCTTTGCTCAAAGTGGCTGCTGTGTTTCCTACATTACATAAGAAGCAGGAGTAGGCCATACGGGGTTATGGGGTGTGGGTGGGAAAGTGGAGCTGAGTCCATGATCAGATCAGCCATGATCTTATTGAATGGCGGAGCAGGCTCGGGGGGCCATATGGCTGATTCCTGTTCCTATTTCTTATGTTCTTATACGGCCCCTTGAGCCTGCTCTGCCATTGAATATGATCATGGCTGATCCAATCATGGACTCATGTCCACTTCCCTGCCCGCTCCCCATAACCCCTTATCGTTTAAGAAACTATCTATTTCTGTCTTAAATTTATTCAATGTCCCAGCTTCCACAGCTCTCTGAGGCAGCAAATTCCACAGATTTACAGCCCTCTGAGAGAAGAAATTTCTCCTCATCTCAACTTTAAATGGGCGTCACCTTATTCTAAGATCATGCCCTCTAGTTCTAGTCTCCCCCATCAATGGAAACATCCTCTCTGCATCCACCTTGTCAAGCCCCCTCATAATCTTAAACGTTTTGAGAAGATCATCTCTCATTCTTCTGAATTCCAACTAGTAGAGGCCCAAACTACTCAACCTTTCCTCATAAGTCAACCCCCTCATCCCTGAAATCAACCTAGTGAACCTTCTCTGAACTGTCTCCAAAGTAACTATATCCTTTCGTAAATATGGAAACCAAAACTGCACGCAGTATTCCAGGTGTGGCCTCACCAATACCTTATACAGTTGCAGCAAGACTTCCCTGCTTTTATACTCCATCCCCTTTGCAATAAAGGCCAAGATTCCATTTGCCTTCCTGATCACTTGTTGTACCTGCATACTATCCTTTTGTGTTTCATGCACAAGTATCCCCAGGTCCCGCTGTACTGCAGCACTTTGCAATCTTTATCCACTTAATTAATAACTTGCTGTTTGATTTTTTTTCTGCCAAAGTGCATGACCTCACACTTTCCAACATTATGCTCCATCTGCCAAATTTTTGCCCACTCACTTAGCCTGTCTATGTCCTTTTGCAGATTTTTTGTGTCCTCCTCACACATTGCTTTTCCTCCCATCTTTGTATCATTAGCAAACTTGGCTACATTACACTTGGTCCCTTCTTCCAAGTCGTTAATATAGATCAAGTCCTTAATATAGATTGTAAATAGTTGGGGTCCCAGTACTGATCCCTGCGGCACCCCACTAGTTACTGGTTGCCAACCAGAGAATGAACCATTTATCCCGACTCTCTGTTTTCTGTTTGTTAGCCAATCCTCTATCCATGCTAATATATTATCCCCAACCCCATGAACCCCTTGTGCAGTAACCTTTTATGTGGCACCTTGTCAAATGCCTTCTGGAAGTCCAAATACACCATATTTGGACCGAGATGAGGAGAAACTTCTTCACCCAGAGAGTGGTGAACCTGTGGAATTCTCTACCACAGAAAGTAGTTGAGGCCAATTCACTAAATATATTCAAAAGGGAGTTAGATGAAGTCCTTACTACTCGGGGGATCAAGGGTTATGGCGAGAAAGCAGGAAGCGGGTACTGAAGTTTCATGTTCAGGCATGAACTCATTGAATGGCGGTGCAGGCTAGAAGGGCTGAATGGCCTGCTCCTGCACCTATTTTCTATGTTTCTATGTTTCTATATCCACTGCTTCCCATTTATCCACCCTGTTCATTACATCCTCAAAGAATTCCAGCAGATTTATCAAACATGACTTCCCCTTCATAAATCTATGCTGACTCTGCCTGACCGAATTTTGCTTTTCTAAATGTCCTGCTACTGCTTCTTTAATAATGGACTCCAACATTTTCCCAACCACAGATGTTGGGCGAACTGGTTTATAGTTTCCTGCTTTTTGCCTGCCTCCTTTTTTAAATAGAGGCGTTACATTTACAGTTTTCCAATCTGCTGGGACCTCCCCAGAATCCAGGGAATTTTGGTAAATTACAACCAATGCATCCACAACCCCTGTCGCTACTTCTCTTAAAACCCGAGGATGCAAGCCATCAGGTCCATGGGATTTTAATCATCATCAATCGTAGTCGGTCCCTCGAAACGAGGATGACTTGTTTCCACGCCAAAAAAGGATGAGTTCACAGGTGTTTCAAATGAAGGACCAGAATTACATCCTGAAGGGTGGAAGATGCCTGTGTGTGGATTTTTTTTAACGTGTGGTGCCCATTGCACACCAGCCACCACACGGGCTTGACAGAGCTAGGTCTTGGTCCAGTGGCAAGGATTAACTAGGACGACTGGAGACCTGCTCTGCTGCACGAGCCTTGTGCGCGCACATATCGCAGTGTGGGCTGGCCCGTGCTGCCCCTGGGCCCCGAACTCCCCCAGGGGATTTACAGGGAAAATGACTACACTTCAAATGTACTTCATTGGCTGTAAAGCGCTTCGAGACATCTGGTGGTCGTGAAATGTGCTATATAAATGCAATCTTTCTTTCTTTTCACCCCAGCGATGTTCTGCACTAAGTGGTAAATGTCATGTATGCAATAAAGGTTCAAACTGAGTACTGTTTAACTAAGCAAGGTACGACCTTGGCTGTGTTTTATTTAGTCCCATCGTGCCTGACTCACAAAATGGCTGGCCTTTTATACCAGAGCAGCACCATGTACGTGCTACTCAGTGGCCTCCAATAATGACACTATCTGGTAGCCACAAACAGCATGTACATACATGACAATAAATAATATGATTTACACAGTCTCATTTCAATTAAAACATATTGCACAACCAAAATCTAGTATAAAAAAACGCTACACAATCTAATAACAGACATGTTCACTGTGAGCTCTCCTTCATCCATACTCGAAATAAATCATGAAAAATAATTATTTGTATGCTTACTTATTATTTTTGGTAACATGAGTAGGAATATTGGGCCCCAATTTTTATTTATGATGTCATAGCAGGAGAGCTTCCTGACTCCGCAGCTGAGAAATTCCTACTCAAAGTGACGCCCTCTAATGTTTCCGTTTTGCAGCTTCAATCATGTAAAAATAGGTGACTGCGAAACATTGCTAGGTTTGCAGCATTTTCCCTTTTGTAGAGTACACCTCCCCTTTAAGAGGTGCTTTTACAATTGGGAGGTCGTTTTCCGACTCCTGCAAGAACGGGTATTGGAAATTTGGCCGCAGAAGGTTTCCGATCGATGAGCAGACTGTCACGGGCAGCACATTTCTGGTATGTGCCAAAGCAAACGCTCTACTCAGAACTCCTACACGGCAAGCGAGCCCCAGGTGGGCAGAGGAAACGTTACAAGGACACCCTCAAAGCCTCCTTGATAAAGTGCAACATCCCCACTGACACCTGGGAGTCCCTGGCCAGAGACCGCCCTAGGTGGAGGAAGAGCATCCGGGAGGGATTTGAGCACCTCGAGTCTCGTCGCCGAGAGCATGCAGAGACCAAGCGCAGACAGTGGAAGGAGCGTGCGGCAAACCAGACTCCCCACCCACCCTTTCCTTCAGCCACTGTCTGTCCCACCTGTGACAGAGACTGTAATTCCCGTATTGGTCTGTTCAGTCACCTAAGAACTCATTTTTAGAGTGGAAGCAAGTCGTCCTCGATTTCGCGGGACTGCCGATGATGATGTGCTTAGAATCAGAGAATCGTAGAGTGACACAGCACAGGAGGAGGCCATTTGGCCCATCGTGCCTGTGTCAGCTGTTTGGCAGAGCTAACCAATTAGTCCCATTCCCCGTCGGCCTGTAATTCTTTTCCTGCTGACTGCCCGGCCTTTTTGGTTGGGAAGTTGAAATTGTTAAAATTTTAAAACCGGTGCGGCTCCACTTGGGAGCACAAGGTTGGAAAATGACCCCTGTGTTGTTTGTTTAGTTTGAGTTGTGGCAGTGTGTACATTACGCCTCTATAGAGTTGCCGTCACCGTAGCAGTTGCTCTAGCAACACGAATCCGGAGAGGCAGCATCCTGACTTCAAATTCTCCCACAATTCAAATTAAACAACGACTGTATATAAAAAAAACTACTTAATGGGATGCTATATCATAATCAGCGGTGTTTTAAAATCATTATAAATGCATTGTTCCTGTCTTACAACTCAGAGGGGGATAAACATCAAGTTAGACTCTGTTGCCTGGGCCCCAAGCTCTGGAACTTCCTGCCTAAACCTCTCCGCCTCTCTACCTCCCTCTCCTCCTTCAAGACGCTCCTTAAAACCTACCTCTTTGACCAAGCTTTTGGTCACCTGCCCTAATTTCTCCTTGTGTGGCTCGGTGTCAAATTTGTTGTCTTATAATACTCCTGTGAAGCATGTTGGGACGTTTTAATACGTTAAAGGCGCTATATAAATACAAGTTGTTGTTATTGTAATGTATTTACTTCATGGGTTCTTTGCTTAAGAATTCATAGCAACACATTGCTATTAAGAACTAGTTGGTTTATTGACAAAGGTTTAACAATCACACTACACATTACCTGTTCATCCATTAAGCTCATAACTGCATACCTCATCGTGGATGACTGAGACCCAACTGACTGGGGTTTTATTGGGTCTTGTGAACATCGTGTGACTGGCTAAGCCAAACCTGTGAGCATGCTCACAGGTGCATATGTTACAGTTGTTGTTGTTGTTGACTCCTCACTGAGTCCCTGCTGATCTCAGTGGAGTCACAGTTAAATAGTGCTACAATTGGTCTCAGTGCCATTTGGTCGAGGAGTGGAAGAATCAACCAGGGTTCCTGTTGCTCATCGCTGTAGTTGCCTCTGCTGGAGAAGGTGTGTGGGTGGTGATTGGGTGAGAGACGGACTGGCCTCAGCTGTGCTGCCCCCCACTGCCAAATAGCTTACCAAGGCTCGTTGGTTAGGCTCACACATGAAGAGAGGTGCCCGGGAGGGGAAGGCTGCATCCATCTAATTGGCCGTTGTTTAGTTTGAATTGTGGGAGGATGATGTTAGGATGCTGCCTCACTGGGTCCGTGTTGCGAGAGCTGCTCCTCCGCCAACGGCAACTCTATAGAGAGGCATCTCCGTCCTTGCCTCAGCTCATCCACTGCTGAAGCCTTCTTCCATGCCTTTGTTACTTCTAGACCTGACTATTCCAACGCTCTCCTGGCTGGCTTCGCACATTCTGCCCGACATAAACTGGAGGTGATCCAAAATTCGGTTGCCCGTGTCCCAACTCGCACCAAGTCCCTCTCACCCTTGACCCCTGTGCTCGCTGAACCACATTGGCTCCTGGTTAAGCAATGCCTCGATTTCAAAATTTTCATCCTTATTTTCAAATCCCTCTATGGCCTCGCCCCTCCCTATCTCTGTAATCTCCTCCATGTTTAGTGTACGGCCCATGCTTTCGTACGCCTTGGTGAAGATGTTGACGATGACTTGGAGTTCAGCCTCTGAATGTGTGCAGACGCAAGCGTCGTCCACGTACTGTAGCTCGACGACAGAGGATGGGACTGTCTTGGATCTGGTCTGGAGGCGACGGAGGTTGAACAGGTTCCCACTGGTTCTATAGTTTAGTTCCATTCCAGCAGGGATTTTGTCGAGTGTGAGGTGGAGCATTGCAGCGAGGAAGATTGAGAAGAGGGTTGGCGCAATGACGCAGCCCTTCTTGGCCCCGGTCCGGATGTGGATTGGGTCTGTGGTGATCCGTTGGTCCTAAGAGCTCACTGTTAGAGTGGAAGCAAGTCTTCCTCAATTTCGAGGGACTGCCTATGATGATGAATCTCTTCTAGCCCCACAATCCCCCGAGATGTCTGCGCTTCTCTAATTCTGCCCTCTTGAGCATCCCTGATTATAATCGCTCAACCATTGGTGGCCGTGCCTTCTGTTACCTAGACCCCAAGCTCTGGAACTCCCTGCCTAAACCTCTCCGCCTCTTTACTTCTGCTTCCTCCTTCAAGATGCTCCTTTAAAACCTACCTCTTTGACCAAGCCTGCACTAATTTCTATTTATGCAGCTCGGTGTCAAATTTTTATAAATTGCATAACACTCCTGTGAAGCATCTTGGGATGTTTCACTGTTTTAAAGATGTTATATAAATACAAGTTGCTGTTCTAACGTACACTCTGCCATGACTCAAACTTAAACAAGCACCAAAGTGGTCTATTTACAACCTCGTGGAGCTTACCTGCGATAAGATTTTAACGGCCCAGCCAGATTCCATGGAACTGAGGATTGACAGGGTAGATGCAGGGAGGATGTTTCCTCTGGCTAGGGAGTCTAGAACCAGGGGGTCACAGTCTCAGAATAAGGGATCAACCATTTAGGACTGAGATGAGAGAAATTTCTTCACTCAGAGGATGGTGAATCTTTGGAATTGTCTACCCCAAAAGGTGGTTGACGCTCAGTCGTTGAGTATATTCAAGACGGAGATTGATAGATTTTTGGATATTAACGGATTTGGGGACAGTGCAGGAAAGTGGAGTTGAGGTTGAAGATCAGCCATGATCTCATTGTTTGATGGAGTAGGCTTGAGGGGCCGAATGGCCCACTCCTGCTCCTATTTCCTTTGTTCTTATGGAACTGTATCCCAGCAAGAGTCGGCGTCTTCAGGAGAGGTGGGGAGAAACACTGAAGATGTTGAGTCGAGGGTAATTAGATGATTTACATTTTGAATTCACCTCTCGCACCAGTCGCTTTGCAGCAATTCACAGCAAGGTGATGTTTACTGAAGGGGGCACATGGAGTCTGGACTAGGAAACTGTTTGATGTGCGTATCATCTTCAGTACTTGCTGTTTTTCTAGTTCAGTAAATTAAAGAGTTCCTTGGATATGTAAATGAGGCAAAATACTTTCATTAGCGTGCTTGTGAGAAGACATTGACTCTCCTCAGTCCGGTCCTGTGTATTGTATTTATTCCGTGTAACTGTCAGTCTGAAGCTAGCCCACGTAATATCTCCGCTCACCATGTCTCATCCAGCTGTAGCACAAAATAGCCCCTTAAACGTTCTCAGGTGTAAACCGCTCAGTTAGACCAACCTCACCCAGCACTATAATGTACTGATCATTCCACCATTGGCAGCCATGCCTTCAGCTGTCCAAAGCTCTGGAATTCCCTCCTTAAACCTCTCCGCCTCTCTCTCCTCCTTTATAATACAACAGTGTTGCTGTTGTTGTTTAAGATGCTCCTTAAAACCAACCTCTTTGACCAAGCTTTTGGACAACTGTCCCAATATCTCCTTACGTGGCTCGGTGCCATTGTGTTTGATAATCGCTCCTGTGAAGTGCCTTGGGAAGTTTTACTACGTTAAAAACGCTATATAATGCAAGTATTTGTCACTGTTGTTGTAAAGAGGATCTTGAATGGAGAGAGAGAAAGGGGGAGGCAGAGATGTTTAGGGGGGAATGCCGAGCTTAAGGCCCAGACGGCTGAAGGCACGTCCACCAATGGTGTGGAGATGGGAGTGGGGAAGGCGCAGGAGGCTAGTCGGAGGAAGGCAGAGATCGCAGGGGGGTGGGGGGGGGGGAGTGGGGCAGGGTTGTGGGGCTGGAGAAGATTAAAGAGATAGGGAGGGCCGAGGCCATGGAGGGATTTGAACACACCATTTGGGACGTTTTAAACTACGTTAAAGGCGCTATATAAATGCAAGGTGTTGTTGTTGTCCTTAATATGATGCCAGATCTCAAGATCTACATAAATCTGAGTCCGTAACATGGTCATGAACTGAAGGGAGACACTGCAACTGCCATTGAGAAAAGTGCTGTACCTGCCCTGGGAGTGCTCCACAGGACAGTGTAGAGGGAGCTTTACTTTATCTCTACTCTGTGCTGTACCTGCCCTGGGAATGTTTAATGGGATTGTGAAGAAGGAGCTTAACTCGACATCTAACCTGAGCTTGCAATGTTTAATGGGAATGTTTGATGGGAATGTGCAGAAGGAGCGTTACTCGATATCCAACCTGTGCTGTACTTGCCCTGGGAGTGCTCCACAGGACAGTGTAGAGGGAGCTTTACTCTATCTCTACTCTGTGCTGTTCCTGCCCTGGGAATGATTAATGGGATTGTGAAGAAGAAGCCTAACTCGGTATCCAATGTGTGCTGTAAATGAGTTGGGCATGTTTGATGGGAATGTGCAGAAGGAGCTTTACTCGATATCTAACCTGTGCTGTATCTGAACTGGGAGTGAGAAGCGATTGTCTAAAGGGAGGGTTAATGCCGATTTTCCCCCTGTGGGGGAATCTGGAACTAAGGGGCATAATTTCAGGTTGAAGGGTCGCCCATTTAAAACGGAGATGAGGAGGAATTTCTTCTCTCAGAGGGCCGTGAATCTTTGGAATTCTCTACCCCAGAGAGCTGTGGAGGCTGGGTCATTGAATATATTCAAGGTGGAGGTCGACAGATTCTTGAACTATAGGGGAGTCAATGGTTATGGGGAGTGGGCAGGAAAGTGGGGTTGAGGCCAAGATCAGATCGGCCATGGTCTTATTGAATGGCGGAGCAGGCTCGAGGGGCCAAATGGCCGACTCCTGCTCCTATTTCTTATGTTCTTATGATTTTGCCAGATCTTCTCCAATTTTTTTACTTTCCGTTTGCAGCCTCTTGCTCCAGCCCTGTGCATCAATAGCTGTCGCACTTGCGCAGGTCGCCATACAATGTGAAATCAGCTTTACTCCACAACAACCCCGTGCTGTACCTGACCTGGGAATGTCACTGGGCCCCTGAAGCAGAAAACTCCGCTCGCCAGCACAAACATCCCTCTGAGCAGCGAGGTCTCAAAAAAAGTGAAGTAAAAAACACAGTGAGCAGGAAATAATGTACTTCCAGTCACAGAAAATAAATAAATATTAGAGATAGCCTGTGTGCCTATCTCAACTTTTGCGTTCCCAAGCTTACACCCTCTCATATATGTGTCATTCCAGTCACTTGTTCAAACAGGATTTCAGTGGTTTATGAATGTGTGAAATGGTCACAAGTACTTGGTGTGAACTCATTACCAAAGAGGTGTGAAGTGACGCAGAACCCTGTCTTTTTCTGGTTTTAAGGATATTTTAAGCCATTTTTCTAGTTACACAGTAATCGCTCGGACTCTGGAAGCTGTGTCTCCATGACCTGGCTCCTGGCATTTGTGCTATTAAACCCGACACCCGCATCCCGACGGCAGTCAAAGACCGAGTGCTTCGTGCGCCTGTTTTTAAGGCCTTTTTTATATTCGTCTTTTGAGTCAGACTTTGGGAGCCAGGCATTTGTGAATGAGTTTCCAGTGCTAATGCTGATGAATTTGATTTCTGCAGACCGGCACACTTCTGTAAAAGTGCTGGTGGTTTAAGGCAACGGATTTAAGGCATAAATGCCACACAAAGACGTAGAGAAGATGTTTCCATTTGAGGGCGAGCCCAAAACTGGGGGCCATAAATATAAAATAGTCACTAATAGATCACATCGGGAATTGTGGAGAAACCTCTTTACTCGGAGAGTGGTGAGAATGTGGAACTCGCTGCCACAGGGAGTGGTTGAGGCGAGTAGCACTGATGCATTTAAGGGGAAGCTAGATACACACATGAGGGAGAAAGGGAAAGTGTATGCAGATAGGGTTAGATGAAATGGGTTTGCAGGAGGCTTGTGAGGAGAATAAACATCCAGCAAGACCAGTCGGGCTGAATGTTTCTGAGTAAGATTCACGCACGTCAGGTTTAAAATCCCAATATAAAATGATCTTTACTTTACAGTTGAGATCTCCTAAACACGGCCAAACTGGGTCGTTCTCTCTCCGTTACACCTCAATAATGCAGCTGGTCTCCATGCAAACCAGCTGCACACTCGACCCTAGCATTCACACACAGTGTCAGCTGTGGCTCAGTGGGTAGCACTCTCGCCTCTGTGTCAAAAGACTGTGGGTTCAAGTCCCACTCCAGGGACTTGAGCACAAAAATCTAGGCTGACACTCCCATTGCAGTGCTGAGGGAGTGCTGTAAGGTCGGAGGTGCTGTCTTTCGGATGAGATGTTAAACCAAGGCCCCATCTATCCTCTCAGGTGAATGTAAAAGATCCCATGGCACTATTTTAAAGAGGAGCAGGGGAGTTATTCCTGGCATTCCAGCTAATACTTATCCCTCAATCAACATAAAAAACAGATTATCTGCTCATTACCACATTGCTGTTTGTGGGAGCTTTGCTGTGCGCAAATTGGCTGCTGCATTTCCCACATTACAACAGTGACTACACTCCAAAAGTACTTCATTGGCTGTAAAGCCCTTTGGGACGTCTGGTGGTCGTGAAAGGCGCTATATAAATGCAAGTCTTTCTTTTCTTCTTTTCAGAAGGGCTGTGACATGGCAGCGGACTTGCTTGGGGTCTTGGTGGCCCAAAGAGCAGCCTGTCGTGCTGGCTGTGTGTTGAAACAGTCGTGTGAAGATTTCCTGTGGTGTTCTCGAGTGCAGGATTGGTGGATCCCCCGGACAGATGGAGTGAAAGTGGCCACTTGCACCATTTCCCTGTGGTCTCTGCCCCTCCCCTCCCACCAGTGGTTGAGAATATGTTCCACACAACCAGGTGCTGGTCCGAGCTCGAACCGAAACAACAGAGGATAGGATACAGGGAAGTGAGATGTAACATAAATGATCAGTGATGATTCTGAAACTGTTATGATGTTGGTTCATGAATAGGATAGTCTCAAGTGTGTTCTATAAATTGATCGTAATGGTAGAAATTTGTATCAATGCCAGGGTAACACACAGACACAGTGCGAGGGAAACACACAGACACAGTGCCAGGGTAACACATGGACACAGTGCGAGGGTAAAATACAGACACAGTGCAAGGATAACACACGGACACAGTGCCAGGGTAACACATGGACACAGTCCCAGGGTAACACACAGACACAGTGCGAGGGAAACACACAGACACAGTGCGAGGGTAATACACGGACACTGTGCGAGGGTAACACATTGACACAGTCCCAGGGTAACACACGGACACAGTCCCAGGGTAACACATGGACACAAACCCAGGGTAACACACGGACACAGTGCGAGGGTAAAACACGGACACAGTGCGAGGGTAAAACACAGACACAGTGCGAGGGTAACACACGGACACAGTTCGAGGGTAACACACGGACACAGTGTGAGAGTAACACTCGGACACAGTGCCAGGGTAATACACGGACACAGTGTGAGGGTAACACATGGCACAGTCCCAGGGTAACTCACGGACACAGGGCAATGGTAACACATGGACTCAGTGCGAGGGTAAAACACAGAAACAGTGCGACGGTAACACACGGGCACAGCACCAGGGTAACACACAGACACAGACCCAGGGTAACACACGGACACAGTGCAAGGGTAACACACGGATACAGACCCAGGATAACACACGGATACAGCGCAAAGGTAACACACGGACACAGTGCGAGGGTAACACACGGACAGAGTGCGAGTGTAAAACACGGACAAAGTCCCAGGGTAATACACAGACACAGTGCAAAGGTAACACATGGACACAGTCCCAGGGTAACACCATACACTGTGCGAGGGTAACATACGGACACAGTGCGAGGGTAAAACAGGGACACAGTGCGACGGTAAAACACAGACACAGTGCGAGAGTGACACACGGACACAATGCGAGGGTAACACGGGGATTAGTGCAAGGGTAACACACAGACACAGTGCGAGGGTGACACACGGACACAGTGCGAGGGTAACACAGGGACACAGTGCGAGGGTAACATAGGGATTGAGTGCGAGGGTAACACACAGACACAGTGCGAGGTTGACACATGGACACAGTGCGAGGGTAACACGGGGACTCAGTGCGAGGGTAACACACAGACACAGTACGAGGGTAACACTCAGACACAGTGCGAGGGTAACCCACGGACACAGTGCCAGGGTAACACACAGACACATTCCCTGGGTAAAACACAGACACAATCACAGGGTAACACATGGACACAGTCCCAGGGTAACACACGGACACAGTGTGAGGGTAACACACGGAAAAAGGCCCAGGGTATCACACGGACACAGTGCGAGGGTAACACACGGACAAAGTGCAAGGGAAACACAAGGGCACAGTGCGAGGGTAACAGTCGGACACAGTGCGAGGGAAACACACGGACACAGTGCGAGGGTAACACACGGACACAGTGCGAGGGTAACACAAGGAAAAATGCCCAGGGTAACACACGGACACAGTGCGAGGGTAACACACAGACATAGTCTCAGGCTAACACACAGACACAGTGCAAGGGTAACACAAGGGCACAGTGCGAGGGTAACACACGGACAGAGTGCGAGGGTAACACACTAACACGGTGCGAGGGTAACATACGGACACAGTGCGAGGGTAACACAAGGACACAGTGCGAGGGTAACACACGGACACAGTCCGAGTTTAACACACGGGCACAGCCCGAGGGTAACACACAGACACAGACCCAAGTGTGTTCTATAAATTGATCGTTGTGGTAGAAATTTATATCAATGCCAGGGTAACACACAGACACAGTGCGAGGGTAACACACGGATACAGTCCCAGGATAACATACGGATAGTGCAAGGGTAACACACGGACACAGTGCGAGGGTAACACACGGACAGAGTGCGAGCGTAAAACACGGACAAAGTCCCAGGGTAACACAGACACAGTGCAAAGCTAACTCATGGACACAGTCCCAGGGTAACACCAGACACTGTGCGAGGGTAACACACGGACACAGTGCGAGGGTAACACAGGGATTTAGTGCGACGGTAAAACACAGACACAGTGCGAGGGTGACACACGGACACAGTGCGAGGGTAACACACGGACACAGTGCGAGGGTAACATAGGGATTGAGTGCGAGGGTAACACACAGACACAGTGCGAGGGTAACACTCGGACACTGTGCGAGGGAAACACACGGGTACAGTGCGAGGGTAACACGCAGACACAGTGCGAGGGTAACCCACGGACACAGTGCCAGGGTAACACACAGACACATTCCCTGGGTAACACACAGACACAGTTCCTGGGTAAAACACAGACACAATCACAGGGTAACACATGGACACAGTGCGAGGGTAACACATGGACACAGTGTGAGCGTAACACACGGAAAAATGCCCAGGGTAACACACGGACACAGTGCGAGGGTAACACATGGACATAGTCTCAGGGTATCACACGGACACAGTGCGAGGGTAACACATATGTAAAAATGCCCAGGGTAACACACGGACACAGTGCGAGGGTAACACATCGACATAGTCTCAGGGTAACACACAGACACAGTGCAAGGGTAACACAAGGGCACAGTGCGAGGGTAACACACGGACACAGTGCGAGGGTAACACACTAACACGGTGCGAGGGTAACACATGGACACAGTGCGAGGGTAACACATGGACACAGTCCCAGGGTAACACATGGACACAGTGCGAGGGTAACACGGTGACTCAGTGCGAGCGTAACACACAGACACAGTGCGAGGGTAACCCACGGACACAGTGCCAGGGTAACACACAGACACAGTCCCTGGGTAAAACACAGACACAATCACAGGGTAACACATGGACACATTGCGAGGGTAACACATGGACACAGTGTGAGCGTAACACACGGACACAATCCCAGGGTAACACACGGACACAGTGTGAGGGTAATACACGGAAAAAGACCCAGGGTATCACTCGGACACAGTGGGAGGGTAACACACGGACACAGTGCGAGGGTAACACACGGACACAGTGCGAGGGTAACACAAGGAAAAATGCCCAGGGTAACACACAGACACAGTGCGAGGGTAACACATGGACATAATCTCAGGGTAACACACAGACACAGTGCGAGGATAACACAAGGGCACAGTACGAGGGTAACACACGGACACAGTGCGAGGGTAACACACTAACACGGTGCGAGGGTAACACACGGATACAGTGCGAGGGTAACACATGGACACAGTCCGAGGTTAACACACGGACACAGTGCGAGGGTAACGCACGGACACAGTGCGAGGGTAACGCACGGACACAGTGCGAGGGTAACACACGGACACAGTGTGAGGGTAACACACGGACACAGTGTGAGGGTAACACACGGACACAGTACGAGGGTAACACACAGTCACAGTGTGAGGATAACACACGGACACAGTGCGAGGGTAACACAGGCATTGAGTGCGAGGGTAACACAAAGACACAGTGCAAGGGTGACACACAGACACAGTGCGAGGGTAACACACGGATACAGTCCCAGGGTAAAACACGGACACAGTGCAAAGGTAACACGTGGACACAGTCCCAGGGTAACACCAGACACTGTGCGAGGGTAACACACGGACAAAGTGCGAGGGTAACACAGGGATTTAGTGCGACGGTAAAACACAGACACAGTGCGAGGGTGACACACGGACACAGTGCGAGGGTAACACACGGACACAGTTCGAGGGTAACACACGGACACAGTGTGAGGGTAACACACGGACACAGTACAAGGATAACACACAGTCACAGTGTGAGGATAACACACGGACACAGTGTGAGGGTAACACAGGCATTGAGTGCGAGGGTAACACAAAGACACAGTGCAAGGGTGACACACGAACACAGTGTGAGGGTAACACACGGACAAAGTCCCAGGGTAACACAGACACAGTGCAAAGGTAACACGTGGACACAGTCCCAGGGTAACACCAGACACTGTGCGAGGGTAACACACGGACACAGTGCGAGGGTAACACAGGGATTTAGTGCGACGGTAAAACACAGACAATGCGAGGGTGACACACGGACACAGTGCGAGGGTAACACACGGACACAGTGCGAGGGTAACATAGGGATTGAGTGCGAGGGTAACACACAGACACAGTGCGAGGGTAACACTCGGACACTGTGTGAGGGAAACACATGGGTACAGTGCGAGGGTAACACACAGACACAGTGCGAGGGTAACCCACGGACACAGTGCCAGGGTAACACACAGACACATTCCCTGGGTAACACACAGACACAGTCCCTGGGTAAAACACAGACACAATCACAGGGTAACACATGGACACAGTGTGAGCGTAACACACGGACACAATCCCAGGGTAACACACAGACACAGTGTGAGGGTAACACACGGACACAGTGTGAGGGTAATACACGGAAAAAGACCCAGGGTATCACTCGGACACAGTGCGAGGGTAACACACGGACACAGTGCGAGGGTAACACATGGACACAGTGCGAGGGTAACACAAGGAAAAATGCCCAGGGTAACACACGGACACAGTGCGAGGGTAACACATGGACATAATCTCAGGGTAACACACAGACACAGTGCGAGGGTAACACAAGGGCACAGTGCGAGGGTAACACACGGACACAGTGCGAGGGTAACACACTAACATGGTGCGAGGGTAACACACGGATACAGTGCGAGGGTAACACATGGACACAGTCCGAGGTTAACACACGGACACAGTGCGAGGGTAACGCACGGACACAGTGCGAGGGTAACGCACGGACACAGTGCGAGGGTAACACACGGACACAGTGTGAGGGTAACACACGGACACAGTACGAGGGTAACACACAGTCACAGTGTGAGGATAACACACGGACACAGTGCGAGGGTAACACAGGCATTGAGTGCGAGGGTAACACAAAGACACAGTGCAAGGGTGACACACGGACACAGTGTGAGGGTAACACACGGATACAGTCCCAGGGTAAAACACGGACACAGTGCAAAGGTAACACGTGGACACAGTCCCAGGGTAACACCAGACACTGTGCGAGGGTAACACACGGACAAAGTGCGAGGGTAACACAGGGATTTAGTGCGACGGTAAAACACAGACACAGTGCGAGGGTGACACACGGACACAGTACGAGGGTAACACACGGACACAGTTCGAGGGTAACACACGGACACAGTGTGAGGGTAACACACGGACACAGTACAAGGATAACACACAGTCACAGTGTGAGGATAACACACGGACACAGTGCGAGGGTAACACAGGCATTGAGTGCGAGGGTAACACAAAGACACAGTGCAAGGGTGACACACGGACACAGTGTGAGGGTAACACACGGACAAAGTCCCAGGGTAACACAGACACAGTGCAAAGGTAACACGTGGACACAGTCCCAGGGTAACACCAGACACTGTGCGAGGGTAACACACGGACACAGTGCAAGGGTAACACAGGGACTTAGTGCGACGGTAAAACACAGACACAGTGCGAGGGTGACACACGGACACAATGCGAGGGTAACACGAGGACTTAGTGCGAGGGTAACACACAGACACAGTGCGAGGCTGACACACGGACACAGTGCGAGGGTATCACACGGACACAGTGCGAGGGTAACACAGGATTGAGTGCGAGGGTAACACACAGACACAGTGCGAGGTTGACACATGGACACAGTGCGAGGGTAACACGGGGACTTAGTGCGAGGGTAACACACAGACACAGTGCGAGGGTGACACACGGACACAGCGTGAGGGTAACACAAGGACACAGTGCAAGGGTAACACACAGACGCAATACGAGGGTAACACACAGACACAGTGTGAGGATAGCACATGGACACAGTGTGAGGGTAACGCACGCACACAGTGCGAGGGTAACACATGGACACGGTACGAGGGTAACACAGGATTGAGTGCGAGGGTAACACACAGACACAGTGCGAGGTTGACACATGGACACAGTGCGAGTGTAACACACGGACAGAGTGCGAGCATAACACACGGACACAGTGCGAGGGTAACACAAGGAGACAGTGCGAGGGTAACACACGGACTTAGTGCGAGGGTAACACACAGACACAGTGCGAGGGTGACACACGGACAGAGTGCGAGTGTAACACACGGACAGAGTGCGAGCATAACACACGGACACAGTGCGAGGGTAACACAAGGAGACAGTGCGAGGGTAACACACGGACATAGTGCGAGGGTAACACAAGGACACAGTGTGAGCGTAACACACGGAAAAAGACCCACATCACATGGACACAGTGCGAGGGTAACACAGGATTGAGTGTGAGGGTAACACACAGACACAGTGCGAGGTTGACACATGGACACAGTGCGAGTGTAACACACGGACAGAGTGCGAGCATAACACACGGACACAGAGCGAGGGTAACACAAGGAGACAGTGCGAGGGTAACACACGGACTTAGTGCGAGGGTAACACACAGACACAGTGCGAGGGTGACACACGGACAGAGTGCGAGTGTAACACACGGACAGAGTGCGAGCATAACACACGGACACAGTGCGAGGGTAACAGAAGGAGACAGTGCGAGGGTAACACACAGACATAGTGCGAGGGTAATACAAGGACACAGTGTGAGCGTAACACACGGACACAATCCCAGGGTAACACACGGACACAGTGTGAGGGTAACACACGGAAAAAGACCCAGGATATCACATGGACACAGTGCGAGGGTAACACAAGGGCACAGTGCGAGGGTAACACACGGACACAGTGCGAGGGTAACACACTAACATGGTGCGAGGGTAACACACGGATACAGTGCGAGGGTAACACATGGACACAGTCCGAGGTTAACACACGGACACAGTGCGAGGGTAACGCACGGACACAGTGCGAGGGTAACGCACGGACACAGTGCGAGGGTAACACACGGACACAGTGTGAGGGTAACACACGGACACAGTACGAGGGTAACACACAGTCACAGTGTGAGGATAACACACGGACACAGTGCGAGGGTAACACAGGCATTGAGTGCGAGGGTAACACAAAGACACAGTGCAAGGGTGACACACGGACACAGTGTGAGGGTAACACACGGATACAGTCCCAGGGTAAAACACGGACACAGTGCAAAGGTAACACGTGGACACAGTCCCAGGGTAACACCAGACACTGTGCGAGGGTAACACACGGACAAAGTGCGAGGGTAACACAGGGATTTAGTGCGACGGTAAAACACAGACACAGTGCGAGGGTGACACACGGACACAGTACGAGGGTAACACACGGACACAGTTCGAGGGTAACACACGGACACAGTGTGAGGGTAACACACGGACACAGTACAAGGATAACACACAGTCACAGTGTGAGGATAACACACGGACACAGTGCGAGGGTAACACAGGCATTGAGTGCGAGGGTAACACAAAGACACAGTGCAAGGGTGACACACGGACACAGTGTGAGGGTAACACACGGACAAAGTCCCAGGGTAACACAGACACAGTGCAAAGGTAACACGTGGACACAGTCCCAGGGTAACACCAGACACTGTGCGAGGGTAACACACGGACACAGTGCAAGGGTAACACAGGGACTTAGTGCGACGGTAAAACACAGACACAGTGCGAGGGTGACACACGGACACAATGCGAGGGTAACACGAGGACTTAGTGCGAGGGTAACACACAGACACAGTGCGAGGCTGACACACGGACACAGTGCGAGGGTATCACACGGACACAGTGCGAGGGTAACACAGGATTGAGTGCGAGGGTAACACACAGACACAGTGCGAGGTTGACACATGGACACAGTGCGAGGGTAACACGGGGACTTAGTGCGAGGGTAACACACAGACACAGTGCGAGGGTGACACACGGACACAGCGTGAGGGTAACACAAGGACACAGTGCAAGGGTAACACACAGACGCAATACGAGGGTAACACACAGACACAGTGTGAGGATAGCACATGGACACAGTGTGAGGGTAACGCACGCACACAGTGCGAGGGTAACACATGGACACGGTACGAGGGTAACACAGGATTGAGTGCGAGGGTAACACACAGACACAGTGCGAGGTTGACACATGGACACAGTGCGAGTGTAACACACGGACAGAGTGCGAGCATAACACACGGACACAGTGCGAGGGTAACACAAGGAGACAGTGCGAGGGTAACACACGGACTTAGTGCGAGGGTAACACACAGACACAGTGCGAGGGTGACACACGGACAGAGTGCGAGTGTAACACACGGACAGAGTGCGAGCATAACACACGGACACAGTGCGAGGGTAACACAAGGAGACAGTGCGAGGGTAACACACGGACATAGTGCGAGGGTAACACAAGGACACAGTGTGAGCGTAACACACGGAAAAAGACCCACATCACATGGACACAGTGCGAGGGTAACACAGGATTGAGTGTGAGGGTAACACACAGACACAGTGCGAGGTTGACACATGGACACAGTGCGAGTGTAACACACGGACAGAGTGCGAGCATAACACACGGACACAGAGCGAGGGTAACACAAGGAGACAGTGCGAGGGTAACACACGGACTTAGTGCGAGGGTAACACACAGACACAGTGCGAGGGTGACACACGGACAGAGTGCGAGTGTAACACACGGACAGAGTGCGAGCATAACACACGGACACAGTGCGAGGGTAACAGAAGGAGACAGTGCGAGGGTAACACACAGACATAGTGCGAGGGTAATACAAGGACACAGTGTGAGCGTAACACACGGACACAATCCCAGGGTAACACACGGACACAGTGTGAGGGTAACACACGGAAAAAGACCCAGGATATCACATGGACACAGTGCGAGGGTAACACACGGACACAATGCGAGGGAAACACAAGGGCACAATGCGAGGGTAACACTCGGACACAGTGCGAGGGAAACACACGGACACAGTGTGAGGGTAACACACGGACACAGTGCGAGGGTAACACATGGACACAGTGTGAGCGTAACACACGGACACAATCCCAGGGTAACACACAGACACAGTGTGAGGGTAACACACGGAAAAAGACCCAGGGTATCACACGGACACAGTGCGAGGGTAACACACGGACACAGTGCAAGGGAAACACAAGGGCACAATGCGAGGGTAACACTCGGACACAGTGCGAGGGAAACACACGGACAAAGTGCGAGGGTAACACACGGACACAGTGCGAGGGTAACACAAGGAAAAATGCCCAGGGTAACACACGGACACAGTGCGAGGGTAACACATGGACATAGTCTCAGGGTAACACACAGACACAGTGCGAGGGTAAAACAAGGGCACAGTGCGAGGGTAACACACGGACACAGTGCGAGGGTAACACACAAACACGGTGCGAGGGTAACACACGGACACAGTGCGAGGGTAACACATGGACACAGTCCGAGGTTAACACACAGACACAGTGCGAGGGTAACGCACGGACACAGTGCGAGGGTAACGCACGGACACAGTGCGAGGGTAACGCACGGACACAGTGTGAGGGTAACACACGGACACAGTACGAGGGTAACACACAGTCACAGTGTGAGGATAACACACGGACACAGTGCGAGGGTAACACAGGCATTGAGTGCGAGGGTAACACAAAGACACAGTGCAAGGGTGACACACGGACACAGTGTGAGGGTAACACACGGATACAGTCCCAGGGTAAAACACGGACACAGTGCAAAGGTAACACGTGGACACAGTCCCAGGGTAACACCAGACACTGTGCGAGGGTAACACACGGACAAAGTGCGAGGGTAACACAGGGATTTAGTGCCACGGTAAAACACAGACACAGTGCGAGGGTGACACACGGACACAGTACGAGGGTAACACACGGACACAGTTCGAGGGTAACACACGGACACAGTGTGAGGGTAACACACGGACACAGTACAAGGATAACACACAGTCACAGTGTGAGGATAACACACGGACACAGTGCGAGGGTAACACAGGCATTGAGTGCGAGGGTAACACAAAGACACAGTGCAAGGGTGACACACGGACACAGTGTGAGGGTAACACACGGACAAAGTCCCAGGGTAACACAGACACAGTGCAAAGGTAACACGTGGACACAGTCCCAGGGTAACACCAGACACTGTGCGAGGGTAACACACGGACACAGTGCGAGGGTAACACAGGGACTTAGTGCGACGGTAAAACACAGACACAGTGCGAGGGTGACACACGGACACAATGCGAGGGTAACACGAGGACTTCGTGCGAGGGTAACACACAGACACAGTGCGAGGCTGACACACGGACACAGTGCGAGGGTATCACACGGACACAGTGCGACGGTAACACAGGATTGAGTGCGAGGGTAACACACAGACACAGTGCGAGGTTGACACATGGACACAGTGCGAGGGTAACACGGGGACTTAGTGCGAGGGTAACACACAGACACAGAGCGAGGGTGACACACGGACACAGCGTGAGGGTAACACAAGGACACAGTGCGAGGGTAACAGACAGACGCATTACGAGGGTAACACACAGACACAGTGTGAGGATAGTACATGGACACAGTGTGAGGGTAACGCACGGACACAGTGCGAGGGTAACACATGGACACGGTACGAGGGTAACACAGGATTGAGTGCGAGGGTAACACACAGACACAGTGCGAGGTTGACACATGGACACAGTGCGAGTGTAACACACGGACAGAGTGCGAGCATAACACACGGACACAGTGCGAGGGTAACACAAGGAGACAGTGCGAGGGTAACACACGGACTTAGTGCGAGGGTAACACACAGACACAGTGCGAGGGTGACACACGGACAGAGTGCGAGTGTAACACACGGACAGAGTGCGAGCATAACACACGGACACAGTGCGAGGGTAACACAAGGAGACAGTGCGAGGGTAACACACGGACATAGTGCGAGGGTAACACAAGGACACAGTGTGAGCGTAACACACGGAAAAAGACCCAGGGTATCACATGGACACAGTGCGAGGGTAACACAGGATTGAGTGTGAGGGTAACACACAGACACAGTGCGAGGTTGACACATGGACACAGTGCGAGTGTAACACACGGACACAGAGCGAGGGTAACACAAGGAGACAGTGCGAGGGTAACACACGGACTTAGTGCGAGGGTAACACACAGACACAGTGCGAGGGTGACACACGGACAGAGTGCGAGTGTAACACACGGACAGAGTGCGAGCATAACACACGGACACAGTGCGAGGGTAACAGAAGGAGACAGTGCGAGGGTAACACACGGACATAGTGCGAGGGTAACACAAGGACACAATGTGAGCGTAACACACGGACACAATCCCAGGGTAACACACGGACACAGTGTGAGGGTAACACACGGAAAAAGACCCAGGATATCACATGGACACAGTGCGAGGGTAACACACGGACACAGTGCAAGGGAAACACAAGGGCACAATGCGAGGGTAACACTCGGACACAGTGCGAGGGAAACACACGGACAAAGTGCGAGGGTAACACACGGACACAGTGCGAGGGTAACACAAGGAAAAATGCCCAGGGTAACACACGGACACAGTGCGAGGGTAACACATGGACATAGTCTCAGGGTAACACACAGACACAGTGCGAGGGTAAAACAAGGGCACAGTGCGAGGGTTACACACGGACACAGTGCGAGGGTAACACACTAACACGGTGCGAGGGTAACACACGGACACAGTGCGAGGGTAACACATGGACACAGTCCGAGGTTAACACACGGACACAGTGCGAGGGTAACGCACGGACACAGTGCGAGGGTAACGCACGGACACAGTGCGAGGGTAACACACGGACACAGTGTGAGGGTAACACACGGACACAGTACGAGGGTAACACACAGTCACAGTGTGAGGATAACACACGGACACAGTGCGAGGGTAACACAGGCATTGAGTGCGAGGGTAACACAAAGACACAGTGCAAGGGTGACACACGGACACAGTGTGAGGGTAACACACGGACAAAGTCCCAGGGTAACACAGACACAGTGCAAAGGTAACACGTGGACACAGTCCCAGGGTAACACCAGACACTGTGCGAGGGTAACACACGGACACAGTGCAAGGGTAACACAGGGACTTAGTGCGACGGTAAAACACAGACACAGTGCGAGGGTGACACACGGACACAATGCGAGGGTAACACGAGGACTTAGTGCGAGGGTAACACACAGACACAGTGCGAGGCTGACACACGGACACAGTGCGAGGGTATCACACGGACACAGTGCGAGGGTAACACAGGATTGAGTGCGAGGGTAACACACAGACACAGTGCGAGGTTGACACATGGACACAGTGCGAGGGTAACACGGGGACTTAGTGCGAGGGTAACACACAGACACAGTGCGAGGGTGACACACGGACACAGCGTGAGGGTAACACAAGGACACAGTGCAAGGGTAACACACAGACGCAATACGAGGGTAACACACAGACACAGTGTGAGGATAGCACATGGACACAGTGTGAGGGTAACGCACGCACACAGTGCGAGGGTAACACATGGACACGGTACGAGGGTAACACAGGATTGAGTGCGAGGGTAACACACAGACACAGTGCGAGGTTGACACATGGACACAGTGCGAGTGTAACACACGGACAGAGTGCGAGCATAACACACGGACACAGTGCGAGGGTAACACAAGGAGACAGTGCGAGGGTAACACACGGACTTAGTGCGAGGGTAACACACAGACACAGTGCGAGGGTGACACACGGACAGAGTGCGAGTGTAACACACGGACAGAGTGCGAGCATAACACACGGACACAGTGCGAGGGTAACACAAGGAGACAGTGCGAGGGTAACACACGGACATAGTGCGAGGGTAACACAAGGACACAGTGTGAGCGTAACACACGGAAAAAGACCCACATCACATGGACACAGTGCGAGGGTAACACAGGATTGAGTGTGAGGGTAACACACAGACACAGTGCGAGGTTGACACATGGACACAGTGCGAGTGTAACACACGGACAGAGTGCGAGCATAACACACGGACACAGAGCGAGGGTAACACAAGGAGACAGTGCGAGGGTAACACACGGACTTAGTGCGAGGGTAACACACAGACACAGTGCGAGGGTGACACACGGACAGAGTGCGAGTGTAACACACGGACAGAGTGCGAGCATAACACACGGACACAGTGCGAGGGTAACAGAAGGAGACAGTGCGAGGGTAACACACGGACATAGTGCGAGGGTAACACAAGGACACAATGTGAGCGTAACACACGGACACAATCCCAGGGTAACACACGGACACAGTGTGAGGGTAACACACGGAAAAAGACCCAGGATATCACATGGACACAGTGCGAGGGTAACACACGGACACAGTGCAAGGGAAACACAAGGGCACAATGCGAGGGTAACACTCGGACACAGTGCGAGGGAAACACACGGACAAAGTGCGAGGGTAACACACGGACACAGTGCGAGGGTAACACAAGGAAAAATGCCCAGGGTAACACACGGACACAGTGCGAGGGTAACACATGGACATAGTCTCAGGGTAACACACAGACACAGTGCGAGGGTAAAACAAGGGCACAGTGCGAGGGTTACACACGGACACAGTGCGAGGGTAACACACTAACACGGTGCGAGGGTAACACACGGACACAGTGCGAGGGTAACACATGGACACAGTCCGAGGTTAACACACGGACACAGTGCGAGGGTAACGCACGGACACAGTGCGAGGGTAACGCACGGACACAGTGCGAGGGTAACACACGGACACAGTGTGAGGGTAACACACGGACACAGTACGAGGGTAACACACAGTCACAGTGTGAGGATAACACACGGACACAGTGCGAGGGTAACACAGGCATTGAGTGCGAGGGTAACACAAAGACACAGTGCAAGGGTGACACACGGACACAGTGTGAGGGTAACACACGGATACAGTCCCAGGGTAAAACACGGACACAGTGCGAGGGTAACACACGGACACAGTGTGAGGGTAACACACAGACACAGTCCCAGAGTAACACATGGACACAATGCGAGGACAAGACACAGACACAATTTGAGAATAACACAAAGACACAGACCCAAGTGTGTTCTATAAATTGATCGTTGTAGTAGAAATTTATATCCATGCCAGGGTAACACAAAGACACAGTGCAAGGGTGACACACGGACACAGTGTGAGGGTAACACACGGATACAGTCCCAGGGTAAAACACGGACACAGTGCGAGGGTAACACACGGACACAGTGTGAGGGTAACACACAGACACAGTCCCAGTGTAACACACGGACACAATGCGAGGATAAGACACAGACACAATTTGAGAATAACACAAAGACACAGACCCAAGTGTGTTCTATAAATTGATCGTTGTAGTAGAAATTTATATCAATGCCAGGGTAACACACAGACACAGTGTGAGGGTAACACACGGATACAGTGCGAGGGTAACACACGGACACAGTCCCAGGATAACTCACGGACATAGTGCGAGGGTAACACACGGACAGAGTGCGAGCGTAAAACACGGACAAAGTCCCAGGGTAACACACAGACACAGTGCAAAGTTAACACATGGACACAGTCCCAGGGTAATACCAGACACTGTGCGAGGGAAACATACGGACACAGTGCGAGGGTAACACAGGGACTTAGTGCGACGGTAAAACACAGACACCGTGCGAGGGTGACACACAGATACAATGCGAGGGTAACACGGGGACTTCGTGCGAGGGTAACACACAGACACAGTGCAAGGGTGACACACGGACACAGTGCGAGGGTAACACGGGGACTTAGTGCGAGGGTAACACACAGACATAGTGCGAGGGTGACACATGGACACAGTGCGATGGTATCACACGGACACAGTGCGAGGGTAACACAAGATTGAGTGCGAGTGTAACACACAGACACAGTGCGAGGTTGACACGTGGACACAGTGCGAGGGTAACACGGGGACTTAGTGCGAGGGTAACACACAGACACAGTGCGAGGGTGACACACGGACACAGCGTGAGGGTAACACAAGGACACAGTGCGAGGGTAACACACAGACGCATTATGAGGGTAACGCACGGACACAGTGCGAGGGTAACACATGGACACGGTACGAGGGTAACACAGGATTGAGTGCGAGGGTAACACACAGACACAGTGCGAGGTTGACACATGGACAGAGTGCGAGCATAACACACGGACACAGTGCGAGGGTAACACAAGGAGACAGTGCGAGGGTAACACACAGACACAGTGCGAGGGTGACACACGGACAGAGTGCGAGCATAACAAACGGACATAGTGCGAGGGTAACACACAGACACAGTCCCAGGATAACATACGGATACAGTGCAAGGGTAACACACGGACACAGTGCGAGGGTAACACACAGGCAGAGTGCGAGCGTAACACATGGACACAGTCCCAGGGTAACACCAGACACTGTGCGAGGGTAACACACGGACACAGTGCGAGGGTCACACAGGGACTTAGTGCGACGGTAAAACACAGACACAGTGCGAGGGTGACACACGGACACAATGCGAGGGTAACACGGGGACTTAGTGGGAGCGTAACACACAGACACAGCGCGAGGCTGACACACGGACACAGTGCGAGGGTATCACACGGACACAGTGCGAGGGTAACACAGGATTGAGTGCGAGGGTAACACACAGACACAGTGCGAGGTTGACACATGTACACAGTGCGAGGGTAACACAAGGACACAGTGCGAGGGTAACACACAGGTGCAGTACGAGGGTAACACACAGACACAGTGTGAGGATAGCACATGGACACACTGTGAGGGTAACGCACGGACATGGTACGAGGGTAACACAGGATTGAGTGCGAGGGTAACACACAGACACAGTGCGAGGTTGACACATGGACACAGTGCGAGGGTAACACGGGGACTTAGTATGAGGGTAACACACAGACAGAGTGCGAGCATAACACACGGACACAGTGCGAGGGTAACACACGGACATAGTGCGAGGGTAACACAAGGACACAGTGCGAGGGTAACACAAGGACACAGTGCGAGGGTAACACACGGACACAGTGCGAGGGTAACACAAGGATACAGTGCGAGGGTAACACACAGACAAAGCGAGGGTAACACAAGGGCACAGTGCGACGGTAACACACAGACACAGTGCAAGGGTAATACACTAACAAGGTGCGAGGGTAACACATGGACACAGTGCGAGGGTAATGCATGGACACAGTCCCAGAGTAACACACGGACACAGTGCGAGGGTAACATAAGGACACAGTGCGAGGGTAACACACAGACACAGTGCGAGGGTAACACATGGACACAGTGCGAGGGTAACACAAGGACACAGTGCGAGGGTAATGCACAGACACAGTCCCAGGGTAACTCATGGACACAGTGTGAGGGTAACGCACGGACACAGTGCGAGGGTAACACAAGGACACAGTCCCAGAGTAACACACGGACACAGTGCGAGGGTAACATAAGGACACAGTGCGAGGGTAACACACAGACACAGTGCGAGGGTAACACATGGACACAGTGCGAGGGTAACACAAGGACACAGTGCGAGGGTAATGCACAGACACAGTCCCAGGGTAACTCATGGACACAGTGTGAGGGTAACGCACGGACACAGTGCGAGGGTAACACAAGGACACAGTGCGAGGGTAACACACGGACACAGCGCGAGGGTAAAACACGGACACAGCGCGAGGGTAACACAAGGACACAGTCCCAGGATAACACACGGACACAGTGTGAGGGTAACGCACGGACACAGTGCGAGGGTAACACACGGACACAGCGCGACGGTAACACACGGGCACAGCCCGAGGGCAACACACAGACACAGACCCAAGTGTGTTCTATAAATTGATCGTTGTGGTAGAAATTTATATCAATGCCAGGGTAACACACAGACACAGTGCGAGGGTAACACACGGATACAGTCCCAGGATAACACACGGATACAGTGCAAGGGTAACACACGGACACAGTGCGAGGGTAACACACGGACAGAGTGCGAGCGTAAAACACGGACAAAGTCCCAGGGTAACACACAGACACAGTGCAAAGTTAACACATGGACACAGTCCCAGGGTAATACCAGACACTGTGCGAGGGAAACATACGGACACAGTGCGAGGGTAACACAGGGACTTAGTGCGACGGTAAAACACAGACACCGTGCGAGGGTGACACACAGATACAATGCGAGGGTAACACGGGGACTTCGTGCGAGGGTGACACACGGACACAGTGCGAGGGTAACACGGGGACTTAGTGCGAGGGTAACACACAGACATAGTGCGAGGGTGACACATGGACACAGTGCGAGGGTATCACACGGACACAGTGCGAGGGTAACACAAGATTGAGTGCGAGTGTAACACACAGACACAGTGCGAGGTTGACACGTGGACACAGTGCGAGGGTAACACGGGGACTTAGTGCGAGGGTAACACACAGACACAGTGCGAGGGTGACACACGGACACAGCGTGAGGGTAACACAAGGACACAGTGCGAGGGTAACACACAGACGCATTACGAGGGTAACGCACGGACACAGTGCGAGGGTAACACATGGACACGGTACGAGGGTAACACAGGATTGAGTGCGAGGGTAACACACAGACACAGTGCGAGGTTGACACATGGACACAGTGCGAGTGTAACACACGGACAGAGTGCGAGCATAACACACGGACACAGTACGAGGGTAACACAAGGAGAGAGTGCGAGGGTAACACAAGGACACAGTGCGAGGGTAACACAAGGAAACAGTGCGAGGGTAACACACAGACACAGTGCAAGGGTAACACACGAACAAGGTGCGAGGGTAACACATGGACACAGTCCCAGGGTAACACATGGACACAGTGTGAGGGTAACGCACGGACACAGTGCGAGGGTAACACACGGACACAGTCCCACGGTAACACATGGACACAGTGTGAGGGTAAAACACGGACACAGCGCGAGGGTAACACAAGGACGCAGTGCGAGGGTAACACAAGGACACAGTCCCAGGATAACACATGTATACAGGGTGAGGGTAACACCGGGCACAGCCCGAGGGTAACACACAGACACAGACCCAAGTGTGTTCTATAAATTGATCGTTGTGGTAGAAATTTATATCAATGCCAGGGTAACACACAGACACAGTGCGAGGGTAACACACGGATACAGTCCCAGGATAACATGCGGATACAGTGCAAGGGTAACACACGGACACAGTGCGAGGGAAACACAAGGGCACAGTGCGAGGGTAACACACGGACACAGTGTGAGGGTAACACACGGAAAAAGGCCCAGGGTATCACACGGACACAGTGCTTGGGTAACAAACGGACACAGTGCCCAGGGTAACACACGGACACAGTGCGAGGGAAACACACGGACACAGTGCGAGGGTAACACACAGACACAGTGCGAGGGTAACACACGGACACATTGCGAGGGTAACACAAGGAAAAAGTGCCCAGGGTAACACACGGACAGAGTGCGAGGGTAACACAAGGAAACAGTGCGAGGGTAACACACGGACACAGTGCGAGGGTAAAACACGGACACAGCGCGAGGGTAACACAAGGACGCAGTGCGAGGGTAACACAAGGACACAGTCCCAGGATAACACATGGATACAGGGCGAGGGTAACACCGGGCACAGCCCGAGGGTAACACACAGACACAGACCCAAGTGTGTTCTATAAATTGATCGCTGTGGTAGAAATTTATATCAATGCCAGGGTAACACACAGACACGGTGTGAGGGTAACACACGGATACAGTGCAAGGGTAACACACGGACACAGTGCGAGGGTAACACACGGACAGAGTGCGAGCGTAAAACACGGACAAAGTCCCAGGGTAACACACAGACACAGTGCAAAGTTAACACGTGGACACAGTCCCAGGGTAATACCAGACACTGTGCGAGGGTAACACACGGACACAGTGCGAGGGTCACACAGGGACTTAGTGCGACGGTAAAACACAGACACAGTGCGAGGGTGACACACGGGCACAATGCGAGGGTAACAAGGGGACTTAGTGCGAGGGTAACACACAGACACAGTGCGAGGGTGACATACGGACACAGTGCGAGGGTAACACGGGGACTTAGTGCGAGGGTAACACACAGACACAGTGCGAGGATGACACATGGACAGAGTGCGAGGGTAACACGGGGACTTAGTGCGAGGGTAACACACAGACACAGTGCGAGGATGACACATGGACAGAGTGCGAGGGTAACACGGGGACTTAGTGCGAGGGTAACACACAGACACAGTGCGAGGGTAACACACGGACACAGTGCGAGTGTAACGCACGGACAGAGTGCGAGCATAACACACGGACACAGTGCGAGGGTAACACAAGGACACAGTTCGAGAGTAACACATGGAAAAATGCCCAGAGTAACACACGGACACAGTGCGAGGGTAACACACTGACACGATGCGAGGGTAACACACGGAAACAGTGCGAGGGAAACACACAGACACAGTGCGAGGGTAACCCACGGACACAGTGCCAGGGTAACACACAGACACATTCCCTGGGTAACACACAGACACAGTCCCTGGGTAAAACACAGACACAATCACAGGGTAACACATGGACACAGTGCGAGGGTAACACTCGGACACAGTGCGAGGGTAACACACGGACACAGTGCAAGGGAAACACAAGGGCATAGTGCGAGGGTAACACTCGGACACAGTGCGAGGGTAACACACGGACACAGTGCGAGGGTAACACACGAACACAGTGCGAGGGTGACACACGGACACAGTGCGAGGGTAACACAAGGAAAAATGCCCAGGGTAACACACGGACACAGTGCGAGGGTAACACACTAACACTGTGCGAGGGTAACACACGGACACAGTGCGAGGGTAACACAAGGCAACAGTGCGAGGGTAACACACGGACACAGTCCCAGGGTAACACATGGACACAGTGTGAGGGTAACGCACGGACACAGTGCAAGGGTAACACAAGGACACAGTGCGAGGGTAAAATACGGACACAGCGCGAGGATAACACAAGGACACAAGCCCAGGATAACACATGGATACAGGGCGAGGGTAACACACGGGCACAGCCCGAGGGTAACACACAGACACAGACCCAAGTGTGTTCTATAAATTGATCGTTGTGGTAGAAATTTATATCAATGCCAGGGTAACACACAGACACAGTGCGAGGGTAACACACAGATACAGTCCCAGGATAACATACGGATACAGTGCAAGGGTAACACACGGACACAGTGCGAGGGTAACACACGGACAGAGTGCGAGCGTAAAACACGAACAAAGTCCCAGGGTAACAAACAGACACAGTGCAAAGGTAACACATGGACACAGTCTCAGGGTAACACCAGACACTGTGCGAGGGTAACACACGGACACAGTGCGAGGGTATCACAGGGACTTAGTGCGATGGTAAAACACAGACACAGTGCGAGGGTGACACACAGACACAGTGCGAGGCTGACACACGGACACAGTGAGAGGGTATCACACGGACACAGTGCGAGGGTAACACAGGATTGAGTGCAAGGGTAACACACAGACAAAGTGCGAGGGTAACACACAGACACAGTGCGAGGGTGACACACGGACACAGCGCGAGGGTAACACAAGGACACAGTGCGAGGGTAACACACAGACGCAGTACGAGGGTAACACACAGACACAGTGTGAGGATAGCACATGGACACAGTGTGAGGGTAACGCACGGACATGGTACGAGGGTAACACAGGATTGGGTGCGAGGGTAACACACAGACACAGTGCGAGGTTGACACATGGACACAGTGCGAGGTTGACACATGGACACAGTGCGAGGGTAACACGGGGACTTAGTGCAAGGGTAACACACAGACACAATGCGAGGGTGACACACGGACAGAGTGTGAGTATAACACACGGACAGAGTGCGAGCATAACACACGGACACAGTGCGAGGGTAACACAAGGACACAGTGCGAGGGTAACACAAGGGCACAGTGCAAGGGTAACACATGGATACAGTGTGAGGGTAACGCACGGACACAGTGCGAGGGTAACACAATGACACAGTGCGAGGGTAACACACGGACACAGTGCGAGGGTAAAACACGGACACAGCGCGAGGGTAACACAAGGACGCAGTGCGAGGGTAACACAAGGACACAGTCCCAGGATAACACATGGATACAGGTCGAGGGTAACACACAGACACAGACCCAGGATAACACATAGACACAGACCCAAGTGTGTTCTATAAATTGATCGTTGTGGTAGAAATTTATATCAATGCCAGGGTAACACACAGACACAGTGCGAGGGTAACACACGGACACAGTCCCAGGATAACATACAGATACAGTGCAAGGGTAACACAAGGACACAGTGCGAGGGTAACACACGGACAGAGTGCGAGCGTAACACATGGACACAGTCCCAGGGTAACACCAGACACTGTGCGAGGGTAACACACGGACACAGTGCGAGGATCACACAGGGACTTAGTGCGACGGTAAAACACAGACACAGTGCGAGGGTGACACACGGACACAATGCGAGGGTAACACGGGGACTTAGTGGGAGGGTAACACACAGACACAGCGCGAGGCTGACACACGGACACAGTGCGAGGGTATCACACGGACACAGTGCGAGGGTAACACAGGATTGAGTGCGAGGGTAACACACAGACACAGTGCGAGGTTAACACATGTACACAGTGCGAGGATAACACAAGGACACAGTGCGAGGGTAACACACAGGTGCAGTACGAGGGTAACACACAGACACAGTGTGAGGATAGCACATGGACACACTGTGAGGGTAACGCACGGACATGGTGCGAGGGTAACACAGGATTGAGTGCGAGGGTAACACACAGACACAGTGTGAGGTTGACACATGGACACAGTGCGAGGGTAACACGGGGACTTAGTATGAGGGTAACACACAGACACAGTGCGAGGGTGACACACGGACAGAGTGCGAGTGTAACACACGGACAGAGTGCGAGCATAACACACGGACACAGTGCGAGGGTAACACAAGGACACGGTGCGAGGGTAACACACGGACATAGTGCGAGGGTAACACAAGGACACAGTGCGAGGGTAACACACAGACACAGTGCAAGGGTAACACACGAACACAGTGCGAGGGTAACACATGGACACAGTGCGAGGGTAACACAAGGACACAGTGCGAGGGTAAAGCACGGACACAGTCCCAGGGTAACACACGGACACAGTGCGAGGGTAACACAAGGATGCAGTGCGAGGGTAACACACAGACAAAGCGAGGGTAACACAAGGGCACAGTGCGACGGTAACACACAGACACAGTGCAAGGGTAATACACTAACAAGGTGCGAGGGTAACACATGGACACAGTGCAAGGGTAACACAAGGACACAGTGCGAGGGTAATGCATGGACACAGTCCCAGAGTAAAACACGGACACAGTGCGAGGGTAACATAAGGACACAGTGCGAGGGTAACACACAGACACAGTGCGAGGGTAACACAAGGACACAGTCCCAGGATAACACATGGACACAGTGCGAGGGTAACACAAGGACACAGTGCGAGGGTAATGCACAGACACAGTCCCAGGGTAACTCATGGACACAGTGTGAGGGTAACGCACGGACACAGTGCGAGGGTAACACAAGGACACAGTGCGAGGGTAACACACGGACACAGCGCGAGGGTAAAACACGGACACAGCGCGAGGGTAACACAAGGACACAGTCCCAGGATAACACACGGACACAGTGTGAGGGTAACGCACGGACACAGTGCGAGGGTAACACAAGGACACAGTGCGAGGGTAACACACGGACACAGCGCGACGGTAACACACGGGCACAGCCCGAGGGCAACACACAGACACAGACCCAAGTGTGTTCTATAAATTGATCGTTGTGGTAGAAATTTATATCAATGCCAGGGTAACACACAGACACAGTGCGAGGGTAACACACGGATACAGTCCCAGGATAACACACGGATACAGTGCAAGGGTAACACACGGACACAGTGCAAGGGTAACACACGGACAGAGTGCGAGCGTAAAACACGGACAAAGTCCCAGGGTAACACACAGACACAGTGCAAAGTTAACACATGGACACAGTCCCAGGGTAATACCAGACACTGTGCGAGGGAAACATACGGACACAGTGCGAGGGTAACACAGGGACTTAGTGCGATGGTAAAACACAGACACAGTGCGAGGGTGACACACAGATACAATGCGAGGGTAACACGGGGTCTTCGTGCGAGGGTAACACACAGACACAGTGCGAGGGTGACACACGGACACAGTGCGAGGGTAACACGGGGACTTAGTGCGAGGGTAACACACAGACACAGCGCGAGGCTGACACACGGACACAGTGCGAGGGTATCACACGGACACAGTGCGAGGGTAACACAGGATTGAGTGCGAGGGTAACACACAGACACAGTGCGAGGTTAACACATGTACACAGTGCGAGGATAACACAAGGACACAGTGCGAGGGTAACACACAGGTGCAGTACGAGGGTAACACACAGACACAGTGTGAGGATAGCACATGGACACACTGTGAGGGTAACGCACGGACATGGTACGAGGGTAACACAGGATTGAGTGCGAGGGTAACACACAGACACAGTGCGAGGTTGACACATGGACACAGTGCGAGGGTAACACGGGGACTTAGTATGAGGGTAACACACAGACACAGTGCGAGGGTGACACACGGACAGAGTGCGAGTGTAACACACGGACAGAGTGCGAGCATAACACACGGACACAGTGCGAGGGTAACACAAGGACACGGTGCGAGGGTAACACACGGACATAGTGCGAGGGTAACACAAGGACACAGTGCGAGGGTAACACACAGACACAGTGCAAGGGTAACACACGAACACAGTGCGAGGGTAACACATGGACACAGTGCGAGGGTAACACAAGGACACAGTGCGAGGGTAAAGCACGGACACAGTCCCAGGGTAACACACGGACACAGTGCGAGGGTAACACAAGGATGCAGTGCGAGGGTAACACACAGACAAAGCGAGGGTAACACAAGGGCACAGTGCGACGGTAACACACAGACACAGTGCAAGGGTAATACACTAACAAGGTGCGAGGGTAACACATGGACACAGTGCAAGGGTAACACAAGGACACAGTGCGAGGGTAACACACAGACACAGTGCGAGGGTAACACAAGGACACAGTCCCAGGATAACACATGGACACAGTGCGAGGGTAACACAAGGACACAGTGCGAGGGTAATGCACAGACACAGTCCCAGGGTAACTCATGGACACAGTGTGAGGGTAACGCACGGACACAGTGCGAGGGTAACACAAGGACACAGTGCGAGGGTAACACACGGACACAGCGCGAGGGTAAAACACGGACACAGCGCGAGGGTAACACAAGGACACAGTCCCAGGATAACACACGGACACAGTGTGAGGGTAACGCACGGACACAGTGCGAGGGTAACACAAGGACACAGTGCGAGGGTAACACACGGACACAGCGCGACGGTAACACACGGGCACAGCCCGAGGGCAACACACAGACACAGACCCAAGTGTGTTCTATAAATTGATCGTTGTGGTAGAAATTTATATCAATGCCAGGGTAACACACAGACACAGTGCGAGGGTAACACACGGATACAGTCCCAGGATAACACACGGATACAGTGCAAGGGTAACACACGGACACAGTGCAAGGGTAACACACGGACAGAGTGCGAGCGTAAAACACGGACAAAGTCCCAGGGTAACACACAGACACAGTGCAAAGTTAACACATGGACACAGTCCCAGGGTAATACCAGACACTGTGCGAGGGAAACATACGGACACAGTGCGAGGGTAACACAGGGACTTAGTGCGATGGTAAAACACAGACACAGTGCGAGGGTGACACACAGATACAATGCGAGGGTAACACGGGGTCTTCGTGCGAGGGTAACACACAGACACAGTGCGAGGGTGACACACGGACACAGTGCGAGGGTAACACGGGGACTTAGTGCGAGGGTAACACACAGACATAGTGCGAGGGTGACACATGGACACAGTGCGAGGGTATCACACGGACACAGTGCGAGGGTAACACAAGATTGAGTGCGAGTGTAACACACAGACACAGTGCGAGGTTGACACGTGGACACAGTGCGAGGGTAACACGGGGACTTAGTGCGAGGGTAACACACAGACACAGTGCGAGGGTAACGCACGGACAGAGTGCGAGCATAACACACGGACACAGTGCGAGTGTAACGCACGGACTGAGTGCGAGCATAACACACGAACACAGTGCGAGGGTAACACAAGTACACAATGCGAGAGTAACACATGGACAAAGTCCCAGGGTAACACACGGACACAGTGTGAGGGTAACACGTGGAAAAATGCCCAGGGTAACACACAGACACAGTGCGAGGGTAACACACTAACACGGTGCGAGGGTAACACACGGACACAGTGCGAGGGTAACACACAGACACAGTGCGAGGGTAACCCACGGACACAGTGCCAGGGTAACACACAGACACATTCCCTGGGTAACACACAGACACAGTCCCTGGGTAAAACACAGACACAATCACAGGGTAACACATGGACACAGTGCGAGGGTAATACATGGACACAGTGTGAGCGTAACACACGGACACAGTGCAAGGGAAACACAAGGGCACAGTGCGAGGGTAACACTCGGACACAGTGCGAGGGAAACACACGGACACAGTGCGAGGGTAACACACAGACACAGTGCGAGGGTAACACACTAACACGGTGCGAGGGTAACACACGGACACAGTGCGAGGGTAACACACAGACACAGTGCGAGCGTAACCCACGGACACAGTGCGAGGGTAACACTCGGACACAGTGCGAGGGAAACACACGGACACAGTGCGAGGGTAACACACAGACACAGTGCGAGGGTAACACACGGACACAGTGCAAGGGTAACACAAGGAAAAAGTGCCCAGGGTAACATACGGACACAGTGCGAGGGTAACACACTAACACTGTGCGAGGTTAACACACGGACACAGTGCGAGGGTAACACAAGGAAACAGTGCGAGGGTAACACACGGACACAGTGCGAGCGTAACGCACGGACACAGTGCGAGGGTAACACACGGACACAGTGCGAGGGTAAAATAGGGACACAGCGCGAGGGTAACACAAGGACACAGTGCGAGGGTAACACACGGACACAAGCCCAGGATAACACATGGATACAGGTCGAGGGTAACACCCGGGCACAGCCCGAGGGTAACACACAGACACAGTGCGAGGGTGACACACGGACACAGCACGAGGGTAACACAAGGACACAGTGCGAGGGTAACACACAGACACAGTGCGAGGGTAACACAAGGGCACAATGCGAGGGTAACACACGGACACAGTGCAAGGGTAACACACGGACAAAGTGCGACGGTAACAGACGGACACAGTTCAAGGGTAACACAAGGGCACAGTGCGAGGGTAACACACAGACACAGTGCGAGGGTAACACACAGACACAGTGCGAGGGTAACACACTAACACGGTGCGAGGGTAACACACGGACACAGTGCGAGGGTAACACACAGACACAGTGCGAGCGTAACCCACGGACACAGTGCCAGGGTAACACACAGACACATTCCCTGGGTAACACACAGACACAGTCCCTGGGTAAAACACAGACACAATCACAGGGTAACACAAGGGCACAGTGCGAGGGTAACACATGGACACAGTGCGAGGGTAACACACGGACACAGTGCAAGGGAAACACAAGGGCACAGTGCGAGGGTAACACTCGGACACAGTGCAAGGGTAACACAAGGAAAAAGTGCCCAGGGTAACATACGGACACAGTGCGAGGGTAACACACTAACACTGTGCGAGGTTAACACAAGGAAACAGTGCGAGGGTAACACACGGACACAGTCCCAGGGTAACACATGGACACAGTGTGAGGGTAACGCACGGACACAGTGCGAGAGTAACACAAGGACACAGTGTGAGGGTAACACAAGGACACAGTCCGAGGTTAACACACGGACACAGTGCGAGGGTAACACACGGACACAGTCCGAGGTTAACACATGGACACAGTGCGAGCGTAACGAACGGACACAGTGCGAGGGTAACACACATACACAGTGCGAGGGTAACACACGGACACAAGCCCAGGATAACACATGTATACAGGGCGAGGGTAACACCCGAGCACAGCCCGAGGGTAACACACAGACACATACACAAGTGTGTTCTATAAATTGATCGTTGTGGTAAAAATTTATATCAATGCCAGGGTAACACACAGACACAGTGCGAGGGTAACACACGGATACAGTCCCAGGATAACATACGGATACAGTGCAAGGGTAACACACGGACACAGTGCGAGGGTAACACACGGACAGAGTGCGAGGGTAACACACGGACACAGTGCGAGGGTAACACAAGGAAAAAGTGCCCAGGGTAACACACGGATACAGTGCGAGGGTAACACACTAACACTGTGCGAGGGTAATACACGGACACAGTGCGAGGGTAACACAAGGAAACAGTGCGAGGGTAACACACGGACACAGTCCCAGGGTACCACATGGACACAGTGTGAGGGTAACGCACGGACACAGTGTGAGGGTAACGCACGGACACAGGGCGAGGGTAACACTAGGACACAGTGCGAGGGTAACACACGGACACAGTCCGAGGTTAACACATGGACACAGTGCGAGCGTAACGAACGGACACAGTGCGAGGGTAACACACATACACAGTGCGAGGGTAACACACGGACACAAGCCCAGGATAACACATGGATACAGGGCGAGGGTAACACCCGAGCACAGCCCGAGGGTAACACACAGACACATACACAAGTGTGTTCTATAAATTGATCGTTGTGGTAAAAATTTATATCAATGCCAGGGTAACACACAGACACAGTGCGAGGGTAACACACGGATACAGTCCCAGGATAACATACGGATACAGTGCAAGTGTAACACACGGACACAGTGCGAGGGTAACACAAGGGCACAGTGCGAGGGTAACACACGGACACAGTGCGAGGGTAACACACGGACAAAGTGCGAGGGTAACACACTAACAAGGTGCGAGGGTAACACATGGACACAGTGCGAGGGCAACACAAGGACACAGTGCGAGGGTAACACACGGACACAGTCCCAGGGTAACACATGGACACAGTGTGAGAGTAACGCACGGACACAGTGCGAGGGTAACACAAGGACACAGTGCGAGGGTAACACACGGACACAGTGTGAAGGTAAAACACGGACACAGCGCGAGGGTAATACAAGGACACAGTCCCAGGATAACACATGGATACAGAGCGAGGGTAACACACGGGCACAACCCGAGGGTAACACACAGACACAGATCCAAGTGCGTTCTATAAATTGATCGTTGTGGTAGAAATTTATATCAATGCCAGGGTAACACACAGACACAGTGCGAGGGTAACACACGGATACAGTCCCAGGATAACACACGGATACAGTGCAAGGGTAACACACGGACACAGTGCGAGAGTAACACACGTACAGAGTGCGAGCGTAAAACACGGACAAAGTCCCAGGGTAACACACAGACACAGTGCAAAGTTAACACATGGACACAGTCCCAGGGTAATACCAGACACTGTGCGAGGGAAACATACGGACACAGTGCGAGGGTAACACAGGGACTTAGTGCGACGGTAAAACACAGACACAGTGCGAGGGTGACACACAGACACAATGCGAGGGTAACACGGGGACTTCGTGCGAGGGTAACACACAGACACAGTGCGAGGGTGACACACGGACACAGTGCGAGGGTAACACGGGGACTTAGTGCGAGGGTAACACACAGACACAGTGCGAGGGTAACACACGGACACAGTGCGAGTGTAACGCACGGACAGAGTGCGAGCATAACACACGGACACAGTGCGAGTGTAACGCACGGACAGAGTGCGAGGGTAACACAAGGACACAATGCGAGAGTAACACACGGACAAAGTCCCAGGGTAACATACGAACACAGTGTGAGGGTAACACATGGAAAAATGCCCAGGTAACACACGGACACAGTGCGAGGGTAACACACTAACATGGTGCGAGGGTAACACACGGACATAGTGCGAGGGTAACACACAGACACATTCCCTGGGTAACACACAGACAAAGTCCCTGGGTAAAACACAGACACAATCACAGGGTAACACATGGACACAGTGCAAGGGTAACGCATGGACACAGTGTGAGCGTAACACACGGACACAGTGCAAGGGAAACACAAGGGCACAGTGTGAGGGTAACACTCGGACACAGTGCGAGAGAAACACACGGACACAGTGCCAGGATAACATACGGATACAGTGCGAGGGTAACACACGGACAGAGTGCGAGCGTAAAACACGAACAAAGTCCCAGGGTAACACACAGACACAGTGCAAACGTAACACATGGACACAGTCCCAGGGTAACACCAGACACTGTGCGAGGGTAACACACGGACACAGTGCGAGGGTAACATAGGGACTTAGTGCGACGGTAAAACACAGACACAGTGCGAGGGTGACACACGGACACAATGCGAGGGTAACACGGGGACTTAGTGCGAGGGTAACACACAGACACAGTGTGAGGCTGACACACGGACACAGTGCGAGGGTATCACACGGACACAGTGCGAGGGTAACACAGGATTGAGTGCGAGGGTAACACACAGACACAGTGCGAGGTTGACACATGGACACAGTGCGAGGGTAACACGGGGACTTAGTGCGAGGGTAACACACAGACACAGTGCGAGGGTGACACACGGACACAGCGCGAGGGTAATACACAGACGCAGTACGAGGGTAACACACAGACACAGTGTGAGGATAGCACATGGACACAGTGTGAGGGTTACGCACGGACATGGTACGAGGGTAACACAGGATTGAGTGCGAGGGTAACACACAGACACAGTGCGAGGTTGACACATGGACACAGTGCGAGAGTAACACGGGGACTTAGTGCGAGGGTAACACACAGACACAGTGCGAGGGTGACACACGGACAGAGTGCGAGTGTAACACACGGACAGAGTGCGAGCATAACACACGGACACAGTGCGAGGGTAACACAAGGACACAGTGCGAAGGTAACACACGGACATAGTGCGAGGGTAACACAAGGACACAGTGCGAGGGTAACACACGGACACAGTGCGAGGATAACACAAGGATAAATGCCCAGGGTAACACACGGACACAGTGCGAGGGTAACACACGGACACAGTCCCAGGGTAACACATGGACACAGTGTGAGGGTAACACAAGGACACAGTGCGAGGGTAACACACAGACACAGTGCAAGGGTAACACAAGGGCACAGTGCGACGGTAACACACGGACACAGTGCAAGGGTAACACAAGGGCACAGTGCGAGGGTAACACACGGACACAGTGCGAGGGTAACACACTAACAAGGTGTGAGGGTAACACATGGACACAGTGCGAGGGTAACACAAGGACATAGTGTGAGGGTAACACACGGACACAGTCCCAGGGTAACACATGGACACAGTGTGAGGGTAACGCACGGACACAGTGCGAGGGTAACACAAGGACACAGTGCAAGGGTAACACACGGACACAGTGCGAGGGTAAAACACGGACACAGCGCGAGGGTAACACATGGACACAATCCCAGGATAACACATGGATACAGTGCGACGGTAACACACGGGCACAGCCCGAGGGTAACACACAGACACAGACCCAAGTGTGTTCTATAAATTGATCGTTGTGGTAGAAATTTATATCAATGCCAGGGTAACACACGGATACAGTGCGAGGATAACACACGGATACAGTGCGAGGGTAACACATGGACAGAGTGCGAGTGTAAAACACGGACAAAGTCCCAGGGTAATAGAAACATAGAAACATAGAAACATAGAAAATAGGTGCAGGAGCAGGCCATTCAGCCCTTCTAGCCTGCACCGCCATTCAATGAGTTCAGCGCTGAACATGAAACTTCAGTACCCACTTCCTGCTTTCTCGCCATACCCCTTGATCCCCCGAGTAGTAAGGACTTCATCTAACTCCCTTTTGAATATATTTAGTGAATTGGCCTCAACTACATTCTGTGGTCGAGAATTCTACAGGTTCACCACTCTCTGGGTGAAGAAGTTTCTCCTCATCTCGGTCCTAAATGGCTTACCCCTTATCCTCAGACTGTGACCTCTGGTTCTGGACTTCCCCAACATTGGGAACATTCTTCCTGCATCTAACCTGTCTAAACCCGTCAGAATTTTAAACGTTTCCATGAGGTCCCCTCTCATTCTTCTGAACTCCAGTGAATACAAGCCCAGTTGATCCAGTCTTTCTTGATAGGTCAGTCCCGCCATCCCGGGAATCAGTCTGGTGAATCTTCGCTGCACTCCCTCAATAGCAAGAATGTCCTTCCTCAAGTTAGGAGACCAAAACTGTACACAATACTCCAGACACTGTGCGAGGGTAACACACGGACACAGTGCAAGGGTGACACACAGACACAGTGCGAGGGTGACTCACGGACACAGTGCGAGGGTAACACGGGGACTTAGTGCGAGGGTAACACACAGACACAGTGCGAGGGTAACACGCGGACACAATGCAAGTGTAACACACGGACACAGTGCGAGGGTAACACAAGGACACAGTGCGAGGGTAACACACGGACACAGTGTGAGGGTAACACATGGACACAGTGTGAGGGTAACGCACGGACACAGTGCGAGGGTAACACAAGGACACAGTGCGAGGGTAACACACGGACACAGTCCGAGGTTAACACACGGTCACAGTGCGAGGGTAACGCACGGACACAGTGCGAGGGTAACACACGGACACAGTGCGAGGGTAAAATACGGACACAGCGCGAGGGTAACACAAGGACACAGTGCGAGAGTAACACAGGGACACAAGCCCAGGATAACACACGGGCACAGACCCAAGTGTGTTCTATAAATTGATCGTTGTGGTAGAAATTTATATCAATGCCAGGGTAACACACAGACACAGTGCGAGGGTAACACACGGATACAGTCCCAGGATAACATACGGATACAGTGCAAGGGTAACACACGGACACAGTGCGAGGGTAACACACGGACAGAGTGCGAGCGTAACACATGGACACAGTCCCAGGGTAACACCAGACACTGTGCGAGGGTAACACACGGACACAGTGCGAGGGTCACACAGGGACTTAGTGCGACGGTAAAACAAAGACACAGTGCGAGGGTGACACACGGACACAGTGCGAGGGTAACACGGGGACTTAGTGCGAGGGTAACACACAGACACAGTGCGAGGGTGACACACGGACAGAGTGCGAGTGTAACACACGGACAGAGTGCGAGCATAACACACGGACACAGTGCGAGGGTAACACAAGGACACAGTGCGAAGGTAACACACGGACATAGTGCGAGGGTAACACAAGGACACAGTGCGAGGGTAACACACGGACACAGTGCGAGGATAACACAAGGATAAATGCCCAGGGTAACACACGGACACAGTGCGAGGGTAACACACGGACACAGTCCCAGGGTAACACATGGACACAGTGTGAGGGTAACACAAGGACACAGTGCGAGGGTAACACACAGACACAGTGCAAGGGTAACACAAGGGCACAGTGCGACGGTAACACACGGACACAGTGCAAGGGTAACACAAGGGCACAGTGCGAGGGTAACACACGGACACAGTGCGAGGGTAACACACTAACAAGGTGTGAGGGTAACACATGGACACAGTGCGAGGGTAACACAAGGACATAGTGTGAGGGTAACACACGGACACAGTCCCAGGGTAACACATGGACACAGTGTGAGGGTAACGCACGGACACAGTGCGAGGGTAACACAAGGACACAGTGCAAGGGTAACACACGGACACAGTGCGAGGGTAAAACACGGACACAGCGCGAGGGTAACACATGGACACAATCCCAGGATAACACATGGATACAGTGCGACGGTAACACACGGGCACAGCCCGAGGGTAACACACAGACACAGACCCAAGTGTGTTCTATAAATTGATCGTTGTGGTAGAAATTTATATCAATGCCAGGGTAACACACGGATACAGTGCGAGGATAACACACGGATACAGTGCGAGGGTAACACATGGACAGAGTGCGAGTGTAAAACACGGACAAAGTCCCAGGGTAATAGAAACATAGAAACATAGAAACATAGAAAATAGGTGCAGGAGCAGGCCATTCAGCCCTTCTAGCCTGCACCGCCATTCAATGAGTTCAGCGCTGAACATGAAACTTCAGTACCCACTTCCTGCTTTCTCGCCATACCCCTTGATCCCCCGAGTAGTAAGGACTTCATCTAACTCCCTTTTGAATATATTTAGTGAATTGGCCTCAACTACATTCTGTGGTCGAGAATTCTACAGGTTCACCACTCTCTGGGTGAAGAAGTTTCTCCTCATCTCGGTCCTAAATGGCTTACCCCTTATCCTCAGACTGTGACCTCTGGTTCTGGACTTCCCCAACATTGGGAACATTCTTCCTGCATCTAACCTGTCTAAACCCGTCAGAATTTTAAACGTTTCCATGAGGTCCCCTCTCATTCTTCTGAACTCCAGTGAATACAAGCCCAGTTGATCCAGTCTTTCTTGATAGGTCAGTCCCGCCATCCCGGGAATCAGTCTGGTGAATCTTCGCTGCACTCCCTCAATAGCAAGAATGTCCTTCCTCAAGTTAGGAGACCAAACTGTACACAATACTCCAGACACTGTGCGAGGGTAACACACGGACACAGTGCAAGGGTGACACACGGACACAGTGCGAGGGTGACTCACGGACACAGTGCGAGGGTAACACGGGGACTTAGTGCGAGGGTAACACACAGACACAGTGCGAGGGTAACACGCGGACACAATGCAAGTGTAACACACGGACACAGTGCGAGGGTAACACAAGGACACAGTGCGAGGGTAACACACGGACACAGTGTGAGGGTAACACATGGACACAGTGTGAGGGTAACGTACGGACACAGTGCGAGGGTAACACAAGGACACAGTGCGAGGGTAACACACGGACACAGTCCGAGGTTAACACACGGTCACAGTGCGAGGGTAACGCACGGACACAGTGCGAGGGTAACACACGGACACAGTGCGAGGGTAAAATACGGACACAGCGCGAGGGTAACACAAGGACACAGTGCGAGAGTAACACAGGGACACAAGCCCAGGATAACACACGGGCACAGACCCAAGTGTGTTCTATAAATTGATCGTTGTGGTAGAAATTTATATCAATGCCAGGGTAACACACAGACACAGTGCGAGGGTAACACACGGATACAGTCCCAGGATAACATACGGATACAGTGCAAGGGTAACACACGGACACAGTGCGAGGGTAACACACGGACAGAGTGCGAGCGTAACACATGGACACAGTCCCAGGGTAACACCAGACACTGTGCGAGGGTAACACACGGACACAGTGCGAGGGTCACACAGGGACTTAGTGCGACGGTAAAACAAAGACACAGTGCGAGGGTGACACACGGACACAGTGCGAGGGTAACACGGGGACTTAGTGCGAGGGTAACACACAGACACAGTGCGAGGGTGACACACGGACAGAGTGCGAGTGTAACACACGGACAGAGTGCGAGCATAACACACGGACACAGTGCGAGGGTAACACAAGGACACAGTGCGAGGGTAACACAAGGACACAGTGCGAGGGTAACACACAGACACAGTGCAAGGGTAACACAAAGGCACAGTGCGAAGGTAACACACGGACACAGTGCAAGGGTAACACAAGGGCATAGTGCGAGGGTAACACACGGACACAGTGCGAGGGTAACACACTAACAAGGTGCGAGGGTAACACATGGACACAGTGCGAGGGTAACACAAGGACACAGTGCGAGGGTAACACACGGACACAGTCCCAGGGTAACACATGGACGCAGTGTGAGGGTAACGCACGGACACAGTGCGAGGGTAACACAAGGACACAGTGCGAGGGTAACACACGGACACAGTGCGAGGGTAAAACACGGACACAGCGCGAGGGTAACACATGGACACAATCCCAGGATAACACATGGATACAGTGCGAGGGTAACACACGGGCACAGCCCGAGGGTAACACACAGACACAGACCCAAGTGTGTTCTATAAATTGATCGTTGTGGTAGAAATTTATATCAATGCCAGGGTAACACACGGATACAGTGCGAGGATAACACACGGATACAGTGCGAGGGTAACACATGGACAGAGTGTGAGCGTAAAACACGGACAAAGTCCCAGGGTAATACCAGACACTGTGCGAGGGTAACACACGGACACAGTGCGAGGGTGACACACGGACACAATGCGAGGGTAACACGGGGACTTAGAGTGACGGTAAAACACAGACACAGTGCGAGGGTGACACACGGACACAGTGCGAGGGTAACAAGGGGACTTAGTGCGAGGGTAACACACAGACACAGTGTGAGGGTGACACATGGACACGGTGCGAGGGTATCACACGGACACAGTGCGAGGGTAACACAGGATTGAGTGCGAGCTTAAAACACAGACACAGTGCGAGGTTGACACATGGACACTGTGCGAGGGTAACACGGGGAATTAGTGTGAGGGTAACACACGGACACAGTGCGAGTGTAACACATGGAAAAATGCCCAGGGTAACACACGGACACAGTGCGAGGGTAACACACGAACACGGTGCGAGGGTAACACACAGACACATTCCCTGGGTAACACACAGACACAGTCCCTGGGTAAAACACAGACACAATCACAGGGTAACACATGGACACAGTGCGAGGGTAACACATGGACACAGTGTGAGCGTAACACACGGACACAGTGCAAGGGAAACACAAGGGCACATTGCGAGGGTAACACTCGGACACAGTGCGAGGGTAACTCACGGACACAGTGCAAGGGAAACATAAGGGCACAGTGCGAGGGTAACACATGGACACAGTGCGAGGGTAACACAAGGAAAAATGCCCAGGGTAACACACGGACACAGTGCGAGGGTAACACACTAACACTGTGCGAGGGTAACACACGGACACAGTGCGAGGGTAACACAAGGACACAGTGTGAGGGTAACACATGGACACAATGTGAGGGTAACGCACGGACACAGTGCGAGGGTAACACAAGGACCCAGTGCGAGGGTAACACACGGACACAGTCCGAGGTTAACACACGGACACAGTGCGAGGGTAACGCACGGACACAGTGCGAGGGTAACACACGGACACAGTGCGAGGGTAAAATACGGACAAAGCGCGAGGGTAACTCAAGGACACAGTGCGAGAGTAACACACGGACACAAGCCCAGGATAACACACGGGCACAGCCCGAGGGTAACACACAGACACAGACACAAGTGTGTTCTATAAATTGATCGTTGTGGTAGAAATTTATATCAATGCCAGGGTAACACACAGACACAGTGCGAGGGTAACACACGGATACAGTCCCAGGATAACATACGGATACAGTGCAAGGGTAACACACGGACACAGTGCGAGGGTAACACACGGACAGAGTGCGAACATAAAACACGGACAAAGTCCCAGGGTAACACACAGACACAGTGCAAAGATAACACATGGACACAGTCCCAGGGTAACACCAGACACTGTGCGAGGGTAACACATGGGCACAGTGCGAGGGTAACACAGGGACTTAGTGCGACGGTAAAACAAAGACACAGTGCGAGGCTGACACACGGACACAATGCGAGGGTAACACGGGGACTTAGTGCGAGGGTAACACACAGACACAGTGCGAGGCTGACACACGGACACAGTGCGAGGGTAACACACGTACACAGTGCGAGGGTAACATAGGGATTGAGTGCGAGGGTAACACACAGACACAGTGCGAGGTTGACACATGGACACAGTGCGAGGGTAATACGGGGACTCAGTGCAAGGGTAACACACAGACACAGTGCGAGGGTAACACTCGGACACAGTGCGAGGGAAACACACGGATACAGTGCGAGCGTAACACACAGACACAGTGCGAGGGTAACCCACGGACACAGTGCCAGGGTAACACACAGACACATTCCCTGGGTAACACATGGACACAGTCCCAGGATAACACACGGACACAGTGTGAGGGTAACACACGGAAAAAGGCCCAGGATAACCCACGGACACAGTGCCAAGGTAACACACACTCACAGTCCCTGGGTAAAACACAGACACAATCACAGGGTAACACATGGACACAGTCCCAGGGTAACACACGGACACAGTGCAAGGGAAACACACGGACACAGTGCGAGGGTAACACACGGACACAGTGCGAGGGTAACACATGGAAAAATGCCCAGGGTAACACACGGACACAGTGCGAGGGTAACACAGGGACATAGTGCGACGGTAAAACACAGGCACAGTGCGAGGGTGACACACGGACACAATGCGAGGGTAACATGGGGAATTAGTGCGAGGGTAACACACAGACACAGTGCGAGGGTGACACACGGACACAGTGCGAGGGTATCACACGGACACAGTGCGAGAGTAACACAGGATTGAGTGCGAGGGTAACACACATACACAGTGCGAGGTTGACACATGGACACAGTGCGAGGGTAACACCGGGACTTAGTGCGAAGGTAACACACAGACACAGTGCGAGGGTAAGACACGGACACAGTGCGAGCGTAACACACAGACACAGTGCGAGGGTAAGACACGGACACAGTGCGAGGGTAACAGACAGACACAGTGCGAGTGTAACTCAAGGACAGAGTGCGAGCATAACACACGGACACAGTGCGAGGGTAACACAAGGACACAGTGCGAGAGTAACATACGGACAAAGTCCCAGTGTAACACACGGACACAGTGTGAGGGTAACACATGGAAAAATGCCCAGGGTAACACAAGGGCACAGTGCGAGGGTAACACACAGACACAGTGCGAGGGTAACACACTAACACGGTGCGAGGCTAACACACGGACACAGTGCGAGGGTAACACACAGACACAGTGCGAGGGTAACCCACGGACACAGTGCCAGGGTAACACACAGACACATTCCCTGGGTAACACACAGACACAGTCCCTGGGTAAACCACAGACACAATCACAGGGTAACACATGGACACAGTGCGAGGGTAACACATGGACACAGTGTGAGCGTAACACACGGACACAGTCCCAGGGTAACTCACGGAAAAAGGGCCCAGGGTATCACACGGACACAGTGCGAGGGTAACACACCGACAGAGTGCAAGGGAAACACAAGGGCACAGTGCAAGGGTAACACTCGGACACAATGCGAGGGAAACACACGGACACAGTGCGAGGTTAACACACGGACACAGTGCGAGGGTAACACATGGACACAGTGCGAGGGTAACACACGGACACAGTGCGAGGGTAACACACGGACACAGTGCGAGGGTAACACAAGGCAAAATGCCCAGGGTAACACACGGACACAGTGCAAAGGTAACACATGGACACAGTCCCAGGGTAACACCAGACACTGTGCGAGGGTAACACATGGACACAGTGCGAGGGTAACACAGGGACTTAGTGCGACGGTAAAACACAGACATAGTGCGAGGGTGACACACGGACACAATGCGAGGGTAACACGGGGACTTAGTGCGAGGGTAACACACAGACACAGTGCGAGGGTGACACACGGACACAGTGCGAGGGTAACACAGGGACACAGTGCGAGGGTAACATAGGGATTGAGTGCGAGGCTAACACACAGACACAGTGCGAGGTTGACACATGGACACAGTGCGAGGGTAACACGGGGACTCAGTGCGAGGGTAACACACAGACACAGTGCGAGGGTAACACTCGGACACAGTGCGAGGGAAACACACGGATACAGTGCAAGCATAACACACAGACACAGTGCGAGGGTAACCCACTGACACAGTGCCAGGGTAACACACAGACACAGTACAAGGGAAAGACAAGGGCACAGTGCGAGGGTAATATAGGGATTGAGTGCGAGGGTAACACACAGACACAGTGCGAGGTTGACACATGGACACAGTGCGAGGGTAACCCACGGACACAGTGCGAGGGTAACACACAGACACAGTCCCTGGGTAAAACACAGACACAATACAGGGTAACACATGGACACAGTGCGAGGGTAACACATGGACACAGTGTGAGGGTAACACACGGAAAAAGGCCCAGGGTATCACACGGACACAGTGCGAGGGTAACACACGGACACAGTGCGAGGGAAACACACGGACACAGTGCGAGGGTAACACAAGGAAAAATGCCCAGGGTAACACACGGACACAGTGCGAGGGTAACACACTAACACGGTGCGAGGGTAACACACGGACACATTCCCAGGGTAACACAAGGACACATTGCGAGGGTAACACACGGACACAGTGCGAGGGTAACACATGGATACAGGGCGAGGGTAACACACGGACACAGTGCGAGGGTAACACACTAACAAGGTGTGAGGGTAACGCACGGACACAGTGCGAGTGTAACACAAGGACACAGTGCGAGGGTAACGCACGGACACAGTGCGAGGGTGACACACGGACACAGACCCAAGTGTGTTCTATAAATTGATCGTTGTGGCAGAAATTTAAATCAATGCCAGGGTAACACACAGATACAGTGCGAGGGTAACACACGGACACAGTGCGAGGGTAACACACGGACAGAGTGTGAGCGTAAAACACGGACAAAGTCCCAGGGTAACACACAGACACAGTGCGAGGGTAACACACAGACACAGTGCGAGTGTGACACAGGAGACAATGCGAGGGTAACACGGGGACTTAGTGCGAGGGTAACACTCGGATACAATGCGAGGGAAACACACGGACACAGTGCGAGGGTAACACACGGACACAGAGCGAGGGTAACACATGGACACAGTGCGAGGGTAACACACGGACACTGTGCGAGGGTAACACAAGGCAAAATGCCCAGGGTAACACACGGACACAGTGCGAGGGTAACACACTAACACTGTGCGAGGGTAACACACGGACACAGTGCGAGGGTAACACAAGGACACAGTGCGAGGGTAACACAAGGACACAGTCCCAGGGTAGCACATGGACACAGTGTGAGGGTAACGCACGGACACAGTGCGAGGGTAACACAAGGACACAGTGCGAGGGTAACACACGGACACAGTCCGAGGTTAACACACGGACACAGTGCGAGGGTAACACACGGACACAGTGCGAGGGTAAAATACGGACACAGCGCGAGGGTAACACAAGGACACAGTGCGAGGGTAACACATGGACACAAGCCCAGGATAACACATGGATACAGGGCGAGGGTAACACCCTGGGAACAGCCCGAGGGTAACACACAGACACAGACCCAAGTGTGTTCTATAAATTGATCGTTGTGGTAGAAATTTATATCAATGCCAGGGTAACACACAGACACGGTGCGAGGGTAACACACGGATACAGTCCCAGGATAACATACGGATACAGTGCAAGGGTAACACACGGACACAGTGCGAGGGTAACACACGGACAGAGTGCGAGCGTAAAACACGGACAAAGTCCCAGGGTAACACACAGACACAGTGCAAAGATAACACATGGACACAGTCCCAGGGTAACACCAGACACTGTGTGAGGGTAACACACGTACACAGTGCGAGGTTGACACATGGACACAGTGCGAGGGTAACACCGGGAATTAGTGCGAGGGTAACACACAGACACAGTGCGAGGGTAACACCAGACACTGTGCGAGGGTAACAGACGGACACAGTGCGAGGTTGACACATGGTCACAGTGCGAGGGTAACCCACGGACACAGTGCGAGGGTAACACACAGACACAGTCCCTGGGTAAAACACAGACACAATCACAGGGTAACACATGGACACAGTGCGAGGGTAACACATGGACACAGTGTGAGCGTAACACACGGACACAGTCCCAGGGTAACACACGGACACAGTGTGAGGGTAACACACGGAAAAAGGCCCAGGGTATCACAAGGACACAGTGCGAGGGTAACACATGGACACAGTGTGAGGGTAACACACGGAAAAAGGCCCAGGATATCACACGGACACAGTGCGAGGGTAACACACGGACACAGTGCAAGGGAAACACAAGGGCACAGTGCGAGGGTAACACTCGGACACAGTGCGACGGAAACACACGGACACAGTGCGAGGGTAACACAAGGAAAAATGCCCAGGGTAACACACGGACACAGTGCGAGGGTAACACACTAACACGGTGCGAGGGTAACACACGGACACAGTGCGAGGGTAACACACGGACACATTCCCAGGGTAACACAAGGACACCTTGCGAGGGTAACACAGGGACACAGTCCTAGGGTAACACATGGATACAGGGCGAGGGTAACACACGGACACAGTGCGAGGATAACACACTAACAAGGTGTGAGGGTAACGCACGGACACAGTGCGAGGGTAACACAAGGACACAGTGCGAGGGTAACACACGGACACAGTCCGAGGTTAACACACGGACACATTGCGAGGGTAACACACGGACACAGTGCGAGGGTGACACACGGACACAGACCCAAGTGTGTTCTATAAATTGATCGTTGTGGTAGAAATTTATATCAATGCCAGGGTAACACACAGATACAGTGCGAGGGTAACACACGGACACAGTACGAGGGTAACACACGGACAGAGTGTGAGCGTAAAACACGGACAAAGTCCCAGGGTAACACACAGACACAGTGCGAGGGTAAAACACAGACACAGTGCGAGGGTGACAAAGGACACAATGCGAGGGTAACACGGGGACTTAGTGCGAGGGTAACACACAGACACAGTGCGAGGGTGACACAAGGGCACAGTGCGAGGGTAACACTGGGACACAATGCGAGGGAAACACACGGACACTGTGCGAGGGTAACACACGGACACAGTGCGAGGGTAACACAAGGACACAGTGCGAGAGTAACATACGGACAAAGTCCCAGTGTAACACACGGACACAGTGTGAGGGTAACACATGGAAAAATGCCCAGGGTAACACAAGGGCACAGTGCGAGGGTAACACACAGACACAGTGCGAGGGTAACACACTAACACGGTGCGAGGCTAACACACGGACACAGTGCGAGGGTAACACACAGACACAGTGCGAGGGTAACCCACGGACACAGTGCCAGGGTAACACACAGACACATTCCCTGGGTAACACACAGACACAGTCCCTGGGTAAACCACAGACACAATCACAGGGTAACACATGGACACAGTGCGAGGGTAACACATGGACACAGTGTGAGCGTAACACACGGACACAGTCCCAGGGTAACTCACGGAAAAAGGGCCCAGGGTATCACACGGACACAGTGCGAGGGTAACACACCGACAGAGTGCAAGGGAAACACAAGGGCACAGTGCAAGGGTAACACTCGGACACAATGCGAGGGAAACACACGGACACAGTGCGAGGTTAACACACGGACACAGTGCGAGGGTAACACATGGACACAGTGCGAGGGTAACACACGGACACAGTGCGAGGGTAACACACGGACACAGTGCGAGGGTAACACAAGGCAAAATGCCCAGGGTAACACACGGACACAGTGCAAAGGTAACACATGGACACAGTCCCAGGGTAACACCAGACACTGTGCGAGGGTAACACATGGACACAGTGCGAGGGTAACACAGGGACTTAGTGCGACGGTAAAACACAGACATAGTGCGAGGGTGACACACGGACACAATGCGAGGGTAACACGGGGACTTAGTGCGAGGGTAACACACAGACACAGTGCGAGGGTGACACACGGACACAGTGCGAGGGTAACACAGGGACACAGTGCGAGGGTAACATAGGGATTGAGTGCGAGGCTAACACACAGACACAGTGCGAGGTTGACACATGGACACAGTGCGAGGGTAACACGGGGACTCAGTGCGAGGGTAACACACAGACACAGTGCGAGGGTAACACTCGGACACAGTGCGAGGGAAACACACGGATACAGTGCAAGCATAACACACAGACACAGTGCGAGGGTAACCCACTGACACAGTGCCAGGGTAACACACAGACACAGTACAAGGGAAAGACAAGGGCACAGTGCGAGGGTAATATAGGGATTGAGTGCGAGGGTAACACACAGACACAGTGCGAGGTTGACACATGGACACAGTGCGAGGGTAACCCACGGACACAGTGCGAGGGTAACACACAGACACAGTCCCTGGGTAAAACACAGACACAATACAGGGTAACACATGGACACAGTGCGAGGGTAACACATGGACACAGTGTGAGGGTAACACACGGAAAAAGGCCCAGGGTATCACACGGACACAGTGCGAGGGTAACACACGGACACAGTGCGAGGGAAACACACGGACACAGTGCGAGGGTAACACAAGGAAAAATGCCCAGGGTAACACACGGACACAGTGCGAGGGTAACACACTAACACGGTGCGAGGGTAACACACGGACACATTCCCAGGGTAACACAAGGACACATTGCGAGGGTAACACACGGACACAGTGCGAGGGTAACACATGGATACAGGGCGAGGGTAACACACGGACACAGTGCGAGGGTAACACACTAACAAGGTGTGAGGGTAACGCACGGACACAGTGCGAGTGTAACACAAGGACACAGTGCGAGGGTAACGCACGGACACAGTGCGAGGGTGACACACGGACACAGACCCAAGTGTGTTCTATAAATTGATCGTTGTGGCAGAAATTTAAATCAATGCCAGGGTAACACACAGATACAGTGCGAGGGTAACACACGGACACAGTGCGAGGGTAACACACGGACAGAGTGTGAGCGTAAAACACGGACAAAGTCCCAGGGTAACACACAGACACAGTGCGAGGGTAACACACAGACACAGTGCGAGTGTGACACAGGAGACAATGCGAGGGTAACACGGGGACTTAGTGCGAGGGTAACACTCGGATACAATGCGAGGGAAACACACGGACACAGTGCGAGGGTAACACACGGACACAGAGCGAGGGTAACACATGGACACAGTGCGAGGGTAACACACGGACACTGTGCGAGGGTAACACAAGGCAAAATGCCCAGGGTAACACACGGACACAGTGCGAGGGTAACACACTAACACTGTGCGAGGGTAACACACGGACACAGTGCGAGGGTAACACAAGGACACAGTGCGAGGGTAACACAAGGACACAGTCCCAGGGTAGCACATGGACACAGTGTGAGGGTAACGCACGGACACAGTGCGAGGGTAACACAAGGACACAGTGCGAGGGTAACACACGGACACAGTCCGAGGTTAACACACGGACACAGTGCGAGGGTAACACACGGACACAGTGCGAGGGTAAAATACGGACACAGCGCGAGGGTAACACAAGGACACAGTGCGAGGGTAACACATGGACACAAGCCCAGGATAACACATGGATACAGGGCGAGGGTAACACCCTGGGAACAGCCCGAGGGTAACACACAGACACAGACCCAAGTGTGTTCTATAAATTGATCGTTGTGGTAGAAATTTATATCAATGCCAGGGTAACACACAGACACGGTGCGAGGGTAACACACGGATACAGTCCCAGGATAACATACGGATACAGTGCAAGGGTAACACACGGACACAGTGCGAGGGTAACACACGGACAGAGTGCGAGCGTAAAACACGGACAAAGTCCCAGGGTAACACACAGACACAGTGCAAAGATAACACATGGACACAGTCCCAGGGTAACACCAGACACTGTGTGAGGGTAACACACGTACACAGTGCGAGGTTGACACATGGACACAGTGCGAGGGTAACACCGGGAATTAGTGCGAGGGTAACACACAGACACAGTGCGAGGGTAACACCAGACACTGTGCGAGGGTAACAGACGGACACAGTGCGAGGTTGACACATGGTCACAGTGCGAGGGTAACCCACGGACACAGTGCGAGGGTAACACACAGACACAGTCCCTGGGTAAAACACAGACACAATCACAGGGTAACACATGGACACAGTGCGAGGGTAACACATGGACACAGTGTGAGCGTAACACACGGACACAGTCCCAGGGTAACACACGGACACAGTGTGAGGGTAACACACGGAAAAAGGCCCAGGGTATCACAAGGACACAGTGCGAGGGTAACACATGGACACAGTGTGAGGGTAACACACGGAAAAAGGCCCAGGATATCACACGGACACAGTGCGAGGGTAACACACGGACACAGTGCAAGGGAAACACAAGGGCACAGTGCGAGGGTAACACTCGGACACAGTGCGACGGAAACACACGGACACAGTGCGAGGGTAACACAAGGAAAAATGCCCAGGGTAACACACGGACACAGTGCGAGGGTAACACACTAACACGGTGCGAGGGTAACACACGGACACAGTGCGAGGGTAACACACGGACACATTCCCAGGGTAACACAAGGACACCTTGCGAGGGTAACACAGGGACACAGTCCTAGGGTAACACATGGATACAGGGCGAGGGTAACACACGGACACAGTGCGAGGATAACACACTAACAAGGTGTGAGGGTAACGCACGGACACAGTGCGAGGGTAACACAAGGACACAGTGCGAGGGTAACACACGGACACAGTCCGAGGTTAACACACGGACACATTGCGAGGGTAACACACGGACACAGTGCGAGGGTGACACACGGACACAGACCCAAGTGTGTTCTATAAATTGATCGTTGTGGTAGAAATTTATATCAATGCCAGGGTAACACACAGATACAGTGCGAGGGTAACACACGGACACAGTACGAGGGTAACACACGGACAGAGTGTGAGCGTAAAACACGGACAAAGTCCCAGGGTAACACACAGACACAGTGCGAGGGTAAAACACAGACACAGTGCGAGGGTGACAAAGGACACAATGCGAGGGTAACACGGGGACTTAGTGCGAGGGTAACACACAGACACAGTGCGAGGGTGACACAAGGGCACAGTGCGAGGGTAACACTGGGACACAATGCGAGGGAAACACACGGACACTGTGCGAGGGTAACACACGGACACAGTGCGAGGGTAACACAAGGACACAGTGCGAGCATAACACATGGACACAGTCCCAGGGTAACACATGGACACAGTCCCAGGGTAACACATGGATACAGTGTGAGGGTAACGCACGGACACAGTGCGAGGGTAACACAAGGACACAGTGCAAGGGTAACACACGGACACAGTCCGAGGTTAACACACGGACGCAGTGCGAGGGTAACACACGGACACAGTGCGAGGGTAACACACGGACACAGTGCAAGGGTAAAATACGGACACAGTGCGAGGGTAACACACGGACACAGTGCAAGGGAAACACAAGGGCACAGTGCGAGGGTAACACTCGGACACAGTGCAAGGGTAACACAAGGAAAAAGTGCCCAGGGTAACATACGGACACAGTGCGAGGGTAACACACTAACACTGTGCGAGGTTAACACACGGACACAGTGCGAGGGTAACACAAGGAAACAGTGCGAGGGTAACACACGGACACAGTCCCAGGGTAACACATGGACACAGTGTGAGGGTAACGCACGGACACAGTGCGAGAGTAACACAAGGACACAGTGTGAGGGTAACACAAGGACACAGTCCGAGGTTAACACACGGACACAGTGCGAGGGTAACACACGGACACAGTCCGAGGTTAACACATGGACACAGTGCGAGCGTAACGAACGGACACAGTGCGAGGGTAACACACATACACAGTGCGAGGGTAACACACGGACACAAGCCCAGGATAACACATGTATACAGGGCGAGGGTAACACCCGAGCACAGCCCGAGGGTAACACACAGACACATACACAAGTGTGTTCTATAAATTGATCGTTGTGGTAAAAATTTATATCAATGCCAGGGTAACACACAGACACAGTGCGAGGGTAACACACGGATACAGTCCCAGGATAACATACGGATACAGTGCAAGGGTAACACACGGACACAGTGCGAGGGTAACACACGGACAGAGTGCGAGGGTAACACACGGACACAGTGCGAGGGTAACACAAGGAAAAAGTGCCCAGGGTAACACACGGATACAGTGCGAGGGTAACACACTAACACTGTGCGAGGGTAATACACGGACACAGTGCGAGGGTAACACAAATAAACAGTGCGAGGGTAACACACGGACACAGTCCCAGGGTAACACATGGACACAGTGTGAGGGTAACGCACGGACACAGTGTGAGGGTAACGCACGGACACAGGGCGAGGGTAACACTAGGACACAGTGCGAGGGTAACACACGGACACAGTCCGAGGTTAACACATGGACACAGTGCGAGCGTAACGAACGGACACAGTGCGAGGGTAACACACATACACAGTGCGAGGGTAACACACGGACACAAGCCCAGGATAACACATGGATACAGGGCGAGGGTAACACCCGAGCACAGCCCGAGGGTAACACACAGACACATACACAAGTGTGTTCTATAAATTGATCGTTGTGGTAAAAATTTATATCAATGCCAGGGTAACACACAGACACAGTGCGAGGGTAACACACGGATACAGTCCCAGGATAACATACGGATACAGTGCAAGGGTAACACACGGACACAGTGCGAGGGTAACACAAGGGCACAGTGCGAGGGTAACACACGGACACAGTGCGAGGGTAACACACGGACAAAGTGCGAGGGTAACACACTAACAAGGTGCGAGGGTAACACATGGACACAGTGCGAGGGCAACACAAGGACACAGTGCGAGGGTAACACACGGACACAGTCCCAGGGTAACACATGGACACAGTGTGAGAGTAACGCACGGACACAGTGCGAGGGTAACACAAGGACACAGTGCGAGGGTAACACACGGACACAGTGTGAAGGTAAAACACGGACACAGCGCGAGGGTAATACAAGGACACAGTCCCAGGATAACACATGGATACAGAGCGAGGGTAACACACGGGCACAGCCCGAGGGTAACACACAGACACAGATCCAAGTGCGTTCTATAAATTGATCGTTGTGGTAGAAATTTATATCAATGCCAGGGTAACACACAGACACAGTGCGAGGGTAACACACGGATACAGTCCCAGGATAACACACGGATACAGTGCAAGGGTAACACACGGACACAGTGCGAGAGTAACACACGTACAGAGTGCGAGCGTAAAACACGGACAAAGTCCCAGGGTAACACACAGACACAGTGCAAAGTTAACACATGGACACAGTCCCAGGGTAATACCAGACACTGTGCGAGGGAAACATACGGACACAGTGCGAGGGTAACACAGGGACTTAGTGCGACGGTAAAACACAGACACAGTGCGAGGGTGACACACAGACACAATGCGAGGGTAACACGGGGACTTCGTGCGAGGGTAACACACAGACACAGTGCGAGGGTGACACACGGACACAGTGCGAGGGTAACACGGGGACTTAGTGCGAGGGTAACACACAGACACAGTGCGAGGGTAACACACGGACACAGTGCGAGTGTAACGCACGGACAGAGTGCGAGCATAACACACGGACACAGTGCGAGTGTAACGCACGGACAGAGTGCGAGGGTAACACAAGGACACAATGCGAGAGTAACACACGGACAAAGTCCCAGGGTAACATACGAACACAGTGTGAGGGTAACACATGGAAAAATGCCCAGGTAACACACGGACACAGTGCGAGGGTAACACACTAACATGGTGCGAGGGTAACACACGGACATAGTGCGAGGGTAACACACAGACACATTCCCTGGGTAACACACAGACAAAGTCCCTGGGTAAAACACAGACACAATCACAGGGTAACACATGGACACAGTGCAAGGGTAACGCATGGACACAGTGTGAGCGTAACACACGGACACAGTGCAAGGGAAACACAAGGGCACAGTGTGAGGGTAACACTCGGACACAGTGCGAGAGAAACACACGGACACAGTGCCAGGATAACATACGGATACAGTGCGAGGGTAACACACGGACAGAGTGCGAGCGTAAAACACGAACAAAGTCCCAGGGTAACACACAGACACAGTGCAAACGTAACACATGGACACAGTCCCAGGGTAACACCAGACACTGTGCGAGGGTAACACACGGACACAGTGCGAGGGTAACATAGGGACTTAGTGCGACGGTAAAACACAGACACAGTGCGAGGGTGACACACGGACACAATGCGAGGGTAACACGGGGACTTAGTGCGAGGGTAACACACAGACACAGTGTGAGGCTGACACACGGACACAGTGCGAGGGTATCACACGGACACAGTGCGAGGGTAACACAGGATTGAGTGCGAGGGTAACACACAGACACAGTGCGAGGTTGACACATGGACACAGTGCGAGGGTAACACGGGGACTTAGTGCGAGGGTAACACACAGACACAGTGCGAGGGTGACACACGGACACAGCGCGAGGGTAATACACAGACGCAGTACGAGGGTAACACACAGACACAGTGTGAGGATAGCACATGGACACAGTGTGAGGGTTACGCACGGACATGGTACGAGGGTAACACAGGATTGAGTGCGAGGGTAACACACAGACACAGTGCGAGGTTGACACATGGACACAGTGCGAGAGTAACACGGGGACTTAGTGCGAGGGTAACACACAGACACAGTGCGAGGGTGACACACGGACAGAGTGCGAGTGTAACACACGGACAGAGTGCGAGCATAACACACGGACACAGTGCGAGGGTAACACAAGGACACAGTGCGAAGGTAACACACGGACATAGTGCGAGGGTAACACAAGGACACAGTGCGAGGGTAACACACGGACACAGTGCGAGGATAACACAAGGATAAATGCCCAGGGTAACACACGGACACAGTGCGAGGGTAACACACGGACACAGTCCCAGGGTAACACATGGACACAGTGTGAGGGTAACACAAGGACACAGTGCGAGGGTAACACACAGACACAGTGCAAGGGTAACACAAGGGCACAGTGCGACGGTAACACACGGACACAGTGCAAGGGTAACACAAGGGCACAGTGCGAGGGTAACACACGGACACAGTGCGAGGGTAACACACTAACAAGGTGTGAGGGTAACACATGGACACAGTGCGAGGGTAACACAAGGACATAGTGTGAGGGTAACACACGGACACAGTCCCAGGGTAACACATGGACACAGTGTGAGGGTAACGCACGGACACAGTGCGAGGGTAACACAAGGACACAGTGCAAGGGTAACACACGGACACAGTGCGAGGGTAAAACACGGACACAGCGCGAGGGTAACACATGGACACAATCCCAGGATAACACATGGATACAGTGCGACGGTAACACACGGGCACAGCCCGAGGGTAACACACAGACACAGACCCAAGTGTGTTCTATAAATTGATCGTTGTGGTAGAAATTTATATCAATGCCAGGGTAACACACGGATACAGTGCGAGGATAACACACGGATACAGTGCGAGGGTAACACAAGGACATAGTGTGAGGGTAACACACGGACACAGTCCCAGGGTAACACATGGACACAGTGTGAGGGTAACGCACGGACACAGTGCGAGGGTAACACAAGGACACAGTGCAAGGGTAACACACGGACACAGTGCGAGGGTAAAACACGGACACAGCGCGAGGGTAACACATGGACACAATCCCAGGATAACACATGGATACAGTGCGACGGTAACACACGGGCACAGCCCGAGGGTAACACACAGACACAGACCCAAGTGTGTTCTATAAATTGATCGTTGTGGTAGAAATTTATATCAATGCCAGGGTAACACACGGACACAGTGCGAGGGTAACACAAGGACACAGTGCAAGGGTAACACACGGACACAGTGCGAGGGTAAAACACGGACACAGCGCGAGGGTAACACATGGACACAATCCCAGGATAACACATGGATACAGTGCGACGGTAACACACGGGCACAGCCCGAGGGTAACACACAGACACAGACCCAAGTGTGTTCTATAAATTGATCGTTGTGGTAGAAATTTATATCAATGCCAGGGTAACACACGGATACAGTGCGAGGATAACACACGGATACAGTGCGAGGGTAACACATGGACAGAGTGCGAGTGTAAAACACGGACAAAGTCCCAGGGTAATAGAAACATAGAAACATAGAAACATAGAAAATAGGTGCAGGAGCAGGCCATTCAGCCCTTCTAGCCTGCACCGCCATTCAATGAGTTCAGCGCTGAACATGAAACTTCAGTACCCACTTCCTGCTTTCTCGCCATACCCCTTGATCCCCCGAGTAGTAAGGACTTCATCTAACTCCCTTTTGAATATATTTAGTGAATTGGCCTCAACTACATTCTGTGGTCGAGAATTCTACAGGTTCACCACTCTCTGGGTGAAGAAGTTTCTCCTCATCTCGGTCCTAAATGGCTTACCCCTTATCCTCAGACTGTGACCTCTGGTTCTGGACTTCCCCAACATTGGGAACATTCTTCCTGCATCTAACCTGTCTAAACCCGTCAGAATTTTAAACGTTTCCATGAGGTCCCCTCTCATTCTTCTGAACTCCAGTGAATACAAGCCCAGTTGATCCAGTCTTTCTTGATAGGTCAGTCCCGCCATCCCGGGAATCAGTCTGGTGAATCTTCGCTGCACTCCCTCAATAGCAAGAATGTCCTTCCTCAAGTTAGGAGACCAAAACTGTACACAATACTCCAGACACTGTGCGAGGGTAACACACGGACACAGTGCAAGGGTGACACACGGACACAGTGCGAGGGTGACTCACGGACACAGTGCGAGGGTAACACGGGGACTTAGTGCGAGGGTAACACACAGACACAGTGCGAGGGTAACACGCGGACACAATGCAAGTGTAACACACGGACACAGTGCGAGGGTAACACAAGGACACAGTGCGAGGGTAACACACGGACACAGTGTGAGGGTAACACATGGACACAGTGTGAGGGTAACGCACGGACACAGTGCGAGGGTAACACAAGGACACAGTGCGAGGGTAACACACGGACACAGTCCGAGGTTAACACACGGTCACAGTGCGAGGGTAACGCACGGACACAGTGCGAGGGTAACACACGGACACAGTGCGAGGGTAAAATACGGACACAGCGCGAGGGTAACACAAGGACACAGTGCGAGAGTAACACAGGGACACAAGCCCAGGATAACACACGGGCACAGACCCAAGTGTGTTCTATAAATTGATCGTTGTGGTAGAAATTTATATCAATGCCAGGGTAACACACAGACACAGTGCGAGGGTAACACACGGATACAGTCCCAGGATAACATACGGATACAGTGCAAGGGTAACACACGGACACAGTGCGAGGGTAACACACGGACAGAGTGCGAGCGTAACACATGGACACAGTCCCAGGGTAACACCAGACACTGTGCGAGGGTAACACACGGACACAGTGCGAGGGTCACACAGGGACTTAGTGCGACGGTAAAACAAAGACACAGTGCGAGGGTGACACACGGACACAGTGCGAGGGTAACACGGGGACTTAGTGCGAGGGTAACACACAGACACAGTGCGAGGGTGACACACGGACAGAGTGCGAGTGTAACACACGGACAGAGTGCGAGCATAACACACGGACACAGTGCGAGGGTAACACAAGGACACAGTGCGAGGGTAACACAAGGACACAGTGCGAGGGTAACACACAGACACAGTGCAAGGGTAACACAAAGGCACAGTGCGAAGGTAACACACGGACACAGTGCAAGGGTAACACAAGGGCATAGTGCGAGGGTAACACACGGACACAGTGCGAGGGTAACACACTAACAAGGTGCGAGGGTAACACATGGACACAGTGCGAGGGTAACACAAGGACACAGTGCGAGGGTAACACACGGACACAGTCCCAGGGTAACACATGGACGCAGTGTGAGGGTAACGCACGGACACAGTGCGAGGGTAACACAAGGACACAGTGCGAGGGTAACACACGGACACAGTGCGAGGGTAAAACACGGACACAGCGCGAGGGTAACACATGGACACAATCCCAGGATAACACATGGATACAGTGCGAGGGTAACACACGGGCACAGCCCGAGGGTAACACACAGACACAGACCCAAGTGTGTTCTATAAATTGATCGTTGTGGTAGAAATTTATATCAATGCCAGGGTAACACACGGATACAGTGCGAGGATAACACACGGATACAGTGCGAGGGTAACACATGGACAGAGTGTGAGCGTAAAACACGGACAAAGTCCCAGGGTAATACCAGACACTGTGCGAGGGTAACACACGGACACAGTGCGAGGGTGACACACGGACACAATGCGAGGGTAACACGGGGACTTAGAGCGACGGTAAAACACAGACACAGTGCGAGGGTGACACACGGACACAGTGCGAGGGTAACAAGGGGACTTAGTGCGAGGGTAACACACAGACACAGTGTGAGGGTGACACATGGACACGGTGCGAGGGTATCACACGGACACAGTGCGAGGGTAACACAGTATTGAGTGCGAGCTTAAAACACAGACACAGTGCGAGGTTGACACATGGACACTGTGCGAGGGTAACACGGGGAATTAGTGTGAGGGTAACACACAGACACAGTGCGAGGGTAACACACGGACACAGTGCGAGTGTAACACACGGACACAGTGCGAGGGTGACACACGGACACAGACCCAAGTGTGTTCTATAAATTGATCGTTGTGGTAGAAATTTATATCAATGCCAGGGTAACACACAGACACAGTGCGAGGGTAACACACGGACACAGTGCGAGTGTAACACACGGACACAGTGCGAGCATCACACACGGACACAGTGCGAGGGTAACACATGGAAAAATGCCCAGGGTAACACACGGACACAGTGCGAGGGTAACACACGAACACGGTGCGAGGGTAACACACAGACACATTCCCTGGGTAACACACAGACACAGTCCCTGGGTAAAACACAGACACAATCACAGGGTAACACATGGACACAGTGCGAGGGTAACACATGGACACAGTGTGAGCGTAACACACGGACACAGTGCAAGGGAAACACAAGGGCACATTGCGAGGGTAACACTCGGACACAGTGCGAGGGTAACTCACGGACACAGTGCAAGTGAAATCATAAGGGCACAGTGCGAGGGTAACACACGGACACAGTGCGAGGGTAACACAAGGAAAAATGCCCAGGGTAACACACGGACACAGTGCGAGGGTAACACACTAACACTGTGCGAGGGTAACACACGGACACAGTGCGAGGGTAACACAAGGACACAGTGTGAGGGTAACACATGGACACAATGTGAGGGTAACGCACGGACACAGTGCGAGGGTAACACAAGGACCCAGTGCGAGGGTAACACACGGACACAGTCCGAGGTTAACACACGGACACAGTGCGAGGGTAACGCACGGACACAGTGCGAGGGTAACACACGGACACAGTGCGAGGGTAAAATACGGACAAAGCGCGAGGGTAACTCAAGGACACAGTGCGAGAGTAACACACGGACACAAGCCCAGGATAACACACGGGCACAGCCCGAGGGTAACACACAGACACAGACACAAGTGTGTTCTATAAATTGATCGTTGTGGTAGAAATTTATATCAATGCCAGGGTAACACACAGACACAGTGCGAGGGTAACACACGGATACAGTCCCAGGATAACATACGGATACAGTGCAAGGGTAACACACGGACACAGTGCGAGGGTAACACACGGACAGAGTGCGAACGTAAAACACGGACAAAGTCCCAGGGTAACACACAGACACAGTGCAAAGATAACACATGGACACAGTCCCAGGGTAACACCAGACACTGTGCGAGGGTAACACATGGGCACAGTGCGAGGGTAACACAGGGACTTAGTGCGAGGGTAACACACAGACACAGTGCGAGGCTGACACACGGACACAGTGCGAGGGTAACACACGTACACAGTGCGAGGGTAACATAGGGATTGAGTGCGAGGGTAACACACAGACACAGTGCGAGGTTGACACATGGACACAGTGCGAGGGTAATACGGGGACTCAGTGCAAGGGTAACACACAGCCACAGTGCGAGGGTAACACTCGGACACAGTGCGAGGGAAACACACGGATACAGTGCGAGCGTAACACACAGACACAGTGCGAGGGTAACCCACGGACACAGTGCCAGGGTAACACACAGACACATTCCCTGGGTAACATATGGACACAGTCCCAGGATAACACACGGACACAGTGTGAGGGTAACACACGGAAAAAGGCCCAGGATAACCCACGGACACAGTGCCAAGGTAACACACACTCACAGTCCCTGGGTAAAACACAGACACAATCACAGGGTAACACACGGTCACAGTCCCAGGGTAACACACGGACACAGTGCAAGGGAAACACACGGACACAGTGCGAGGGTAACACACGGACACAGTGCGAGGGTAACACATGGAAAAATGCCCAGGGTAACACACGGACACAGTGCGAGGGTAACACAGGGACATAGTGCGACGGTAAAACACAGGCACAGTGCGAGGGTGACACACGGACACAATGCGAGGGTAACATGGGGAATTAGTGCGAGGGTAACACACAGACACAGTGCGAGGGTGACACACGGACACAGTGCGAGGGTATCACACGGACACAGTGCGAGAGTAACACAGGATTGAGTGCGAGGGTAACACACATACACAGTGCGAGGTTGACACATGGACACAGTGCGAGGGTAACACCGGGACTTAGTGCGAAGGTAACACACAGACACAGTGCGAGGGTAAGACACGGACACAGTGCGAGCGTAACACACAGACACAGTGCGAGGGTAAGACACGGACACAGTGCGAGGGTAACACAAGGACACAGTGCGAGAGTAACATACGGACAAAGTCCCAGTGTAACACACGGACACAGTGTGAGGGTAACACATGGAAAATTGCCCAGGGTAACACAAGGGCACAGTGCGAGGGTAACACACAGACACAGTGCGAGGGTAACACACTAACACGGTGCGAAGCTAACACACGGACACAGTGCGAGGGTAACACACAGACACAGTGCGAGGGTAACCCACGGACACAGTGCCAGGGTAACACACAGACACATTCCCTGGGTAACACACAGACACAGTCCCTGGGTAAACCACAGACACAATCACAGGGTAACACATGGACACAGTGCGAGGGTAACACATGGACACAGTGTGAGCGTAACACACGGACACAGTCCCAGGGTAACTCACGGAAAAAGGGCCCAGGGTATCACACGGACACAGTGCGAGGGTAACACACCGACAGAGTGCAAGGGAAACACAAGGGCACAGTGCGAGGGTAACACTCGGACACAATGCGAGGGAAACACACGGACACAATGCGAGGTTAACACACGGACACAGTGCGAGGGTAACACATGGACACAGTGCGAGGGTAACACACGGACACAGTGCGAGGGTAACACACGGACACAGTGCGAGGGTAACACAAGGCAAAATGCCCAGGGTAACACACGGACACAGTGCAAAGGTAACACATGGACACAGTCCCAGGGTAACACCAGACACTGTGCGAGGGTAACACATGGACACAGTGCGAGGGTAACACAGGGACTTAGTGCGACGGTAAAACACAGACATAGTGCGAGGGTGACACACGGACACAATGCGAGGGTAACATAGGGATTGAGTGCGAGGCTAACACACAGACACAGTGCGAGGTTGACACATGGACACAGTGCGAGGGTAACACGGGGACTCAGTGCGAGGGTAACACACAGACACAGTGCGAGGGTAACACTCGGACACAGTGCGAGGGAAACACACGGATACAGTGCAAGCATAACACACAGACACAGTGCGAGGGTAACCCACTGACACAGTGCCAGGGTAACACACAGACACAGTACAAGGGAAAGACAAGGGCACAGTGCGAGGGTAACATAGGGATTGAGTGCGAGGTTAACACACAGACACAGTGCGAGGTTGACACATGGACACAGTGCGAGGGTAACCCACGGACACAGTGCGAGGGTAACACACAGACACAGTCCCTGGGTAAAACACAGACACAATACAGGGTAACACATGGACACAGTGCGAGGGTAACACATGGACACAGTGTGAGGGTAACACACGGAAAAAGGCCCAGGGTATCACACGGACACAGTGCGAGGGTAACACACGGACACAGTGCGAGGGAAACACACGGACACAGTGCGAGGGTAACACAAGGAAAAATGCCCAGGGTAACACACGGACACAGTGCGAGGGTAACACACTAACACGGTGCGAGGGTAACACACGGACACATTCCCAGGGTAACACAAGGACACATTGCGAGGGTAACACACGGACACAGTGCGAGGGTAACACATGGATACAGGGCGAGGGTAACACACGGACACAGTGCGAGGGTAACACACTAACAAGGTGTGAGGGTAACGCACGGACACAGTGCGAGGGTAACACAAGGACACAGTGCGAGGGTAACACACGGACACAGTCCGAGGTTAACACACGGACACAGTGCGAGGGTAACGCACGGACACAGTGCGAGGGTGACACACGGACACAATGCGAGGGTAACATGGGGAATTAGTGCGAGGGTAACACACAGACACAGTGCGAGGGTGACACACGGACACAGTGCGAGGGTATCACACGGACACAGTGCGAGAGTAACACAGGATTGAGTGCGAGGGTAACACACATACACAGTGCGAGGTTGACACATGGACACAGTGCGAGGGTAACACCGGGACTTAGTGCGAAGGTAACACACAGACACAGTGCGAGGGTAAGACACGGACACAGTGCGAGCGTAACACACAGACACAGTGCGAGGGTAAGACACGGACACAGTGCGAGGGTAACACAAGGACACAGTGCGAGAGTAACATACGGACAAAGTCCCAGTGTAACACACGGACACAGTGTGAGGGTAACACATGGAAAATTGCCCAGGGTAACACAAGGGCACAGTGCGAGGGTAACACACAGACACAGTGCGAGGGTAACACACTAACACGGTGCGAAGCTAACACACGGACACAGTGCGAGGGTAACACACAGACACAGTGCGAGGGTAACCCACGGACACAGTGCCAGGGTAACACACAGACACATTCCCTGGGTAACACACAGACACAGTCCCTGGGTAAACCACAGACACAATCACAGGGTAACACATGGACACAGTGCGAGGGTAACACATGGACACAGTGTGAGCGTAACACACGGACACAGTCCCAGGGTAACTCACGGAAAAAGGGCCCAGGGTATCACACGGACACAGTGCGAGGGTAACACACCGACAGAGTGCAAGGGAAACACAAGGGCACAGTGCGAGGGTAACACTCGGACACAATGCGAGGGAAACACACGGACACAATGCGAGGTTAACACACGGACACAGTGCGAGGGTAACACATGGACACAGTGCGAGGGTAACACACGGACACAGTGCGAGGGTAACACACGGACACAGTGCGAGGGTAACACAAGGCAAAATGCCCAGGGTAACACACGGACACAGTGCAAAGGTAACACATGGACACAGTCCCAGGGTAACACCAGACACTGTGCGAGGGTAACACATGGACACAGTGCGAGGGTAACACAGGGACTTAGTGCGACGGTAAAACACAGACATAGTGCGAGGGTGACACACGGACACAATGCGAGGGTAACATAGGGATTGAGTGCGAGGCTAACACACAGACACAGTGCGAGGTTGACACATGGACACAGTGCGAGGGTAACACGGGGACTCAGTGCGAGGGTAACACACAGACACAGTGCGAGGGTAACACTCGGACACAGTGCGAGGGAAACACACGGATACAGTGCAAGCATAACACACAGACACAGTGCGAGGGTAACCCACTGACACAGTGCCAGGGTAACACACAGACACAGTACAAGGGAAAGACAAGGGCACAGTGCGAGGGTAACATAGGGATTGAGTGCGAGGTTAACACACAGACACAGTGCGAGGTTGACACATGGACACAGTGCGAGGGTAACCCACGGACACAGTGCGAGGGTAACACACAGACACAGTCCCTGGGTAAAACACAGACACAATACAGGGTAACACATGGACACAGTGCGAGGGTAACACATGGACACAGTGTGAGGGTAACACACGGAAAAAGGCCCAGGGTATCACACGGACACAGTGCGAGGGTAACACACGGACACAGTGCGAGGGAAACACACGGACACAGTGCGAGGGTAACACAAGGAAAAATGCCCAGGGTAACACACGGACACAGTGCGAGGGTAACACACTAACACGGTGCGAGGGTAACACACGGACACATTCCCAGGGTAACACAAGGACACATTGCGAGGGTAACACACGGACACAGTGCGAGGGTAACACATGGATACAGGGCGAGGGTAACACACGGACACAGTGCGAGGGTAACACACTAACAAGGTGTGAGGGTAACGCACGGACACAGTGCGAGGGTAACACAAGGACACAGTGCGAGGGTAACACACGGACACAGTCCGAGGTTAACACACGGACACAGTGCGAGGGTAACGCACGGACACAGTGCGAGGGTGACACACGGACACAGACCCAAGTGTGTTCTATAAATTGATCGTTGTGGCAGAAATTTAAATCAATGCCAGGGTAACACACAGATACAGTGCGAGGGTAACACACGGACACAGTGCGAGGGTAACACACGGACAGAGTGTGAGCGTAAAACACGGACAAAGTCCCAGGGTAACACACAGACACAGTGCGAGGGTAACACACAGACACAGTGCGAGTGTGACACAGGACACAATGCGAGGGTAACACGGGGACTTAGTGCGAGGGTAACACTCGGATACAATGCGAGGGAAACACACGGACACAGTGCGAGGGTAACACACGGACACAGAGCGAGGGTAACACATGGACACAGTGCGAGGGTAACACACGGACACTGTGCAAGGGTAACACAAGGCAAAATGCCCAGGGTAACACACGGACACAGTGCGAGGGTAACACACTAACACTGTGCGAGGGTAACACACGGACACAGTGCGAGGGTAACACAAGGACACAGTGCGAGGGTAACACAAGGACACAGTCCCAGGGTAGCACATGGACACAGTGTGAGGGTAACGCACGGACACAGTCCGAGGTTAACACACGGACACAGTGCGAGGGTAACACACGGACACAGTGCGAGGGTAAAATACGGACACAGCGCGAGGGTAACACAAGGACACAGTGCGAGGGTAACACATGGACACAAGCCCAGGATAACACATGGATACAGGGCGAGGGTAACACCCTGGGAACAGCCCGAGGGTAACACACAGACACAGACCCAAGTGTGTTCTATAAATTGATCGTTGTGGTAGAAATTTATATCAATGCCAGGGTAACACACAGACACGGTGCGAGGGTAACACACGGATACAGTCCCAGGATAACATACGGATACAGTGCAAGGGTAACACACGGACACAGTGCGAGGGTAACACACGGACAGAGTGCGAGCGTAAAACACGGACAAAGTCCCAGGGTAACACACAGACACAGTGCAAAGATAACACATGGACACAGTCCCAGGGTAACACCAGACACTGTGTGAGGGTAACACACGTACACAGTGCGAGGTTGACACATGGACACAGTGCGAGGGTAACACCGGGAATTAGTGCGAGGGTAACACACAGACACAGTGCGAGGGTAACACACGGACACAGTGCGAGGGTAACAGACGGACACAGTGCGAGGTTGACACATGGACACAGTGCGAGGGTAACCCACGGACACAGTGCGAGGGTAACACACAGACACAGTCCCTGGGTAAAACACAGACACAATCACAGGATAACACATGGACACAGTGCGAGGGTAACACATGGACACAGTGTGAGCGTAACACACGGACACAGTCCCAGGGTAACACACGGACACAGTGTGAGGGTAACACACGGAAAAAGGCCCAGGGTATCACAAGGACACAGTGCGAGGGTAACACATGGACACAGTGTGAGGGTAACACACGGAAAAAGGCCCAGGATATCACACGGACACAGTGCGAGGGTAACACACGGACACAGTGCAAGGGAAACACAAGGGCACAGTGCGAGGGTAACACTCGGACACAGTGCGAGGGAAACACACGGACACAGTGCGAGGGTAACACAAGGAAAAATGCCCAGGGTAACACACGGACACAGTGCGAGGGTAACACACTAACACGGTGCGAGGGTAACAAACGGACACAGTGCGAGGGTAACACACGGACACATTCCCAGGGTAACACAAGGACACCTTGCGAGGGTAACACAGGGACACAGTCCTAGGGTAACACATGGATACAGGGCGAGGGTAACACACGGACACAGTGCGAGGGTAACACACTAACAAGGTGTGAGGGTAACGCACGGACACAGTGCGAGGGTAACACAAGGACACAGTGCGAGGGTAACACACGGACACAGTCCGAGGTTAACACACGGACACATTGCGAGGGTAACACACGGACACAGTGCGAGGGTAACGCACGGACACAGTGCGAGGGTGACACACGGACACAGACCCAAGTGTGTTCTATAAATTGATCGTTGTGGTAGAAATTTATATCAATGCCAGGGTAACACACAGATACAGTGCGAGGGTAACACACGGACACAGTGCGAGGGTAACACACGGACAGAGTGTGAGCGTAAAACACGGACAAAGTCCCAGGGTAACACACAGACACAGTGCGAGGGTAAAACACAGACACCGTGCGAGGGTGACACAGGACACAATGCGAGGGTAACACGGGGACTTAGTGCGAGGGTAACACACAGACACAGTGCGAGGGTGACACACGGACACAGTGCGAGGTTGACACAAGGGCACAGTGCGAGGGTAACACTCGGACACAATGCGAGGGAAACACACGGAGACAGTGCGAGGGTAACACACGGACACAGAGCGAGGGTAACACATGGACACAGTGCGAGGGTAACACATGGACACAGTGCGAGGGTAACACACGGACACAGTGCGAGGGTAACACAAGGCAAAATGCCCAGGGTAACACACGGACACAGTGCGAGGGTAACAAACTAACACTGTGCGAGGGTAACACACGGACACAGTGCGAGGTTGACACATGGACAAAGTGCGAGGGTAACACGGGGACTTAGTGCGAGGGTAACGCACAGACACAGTGCGAGGGTAACACTCGGACACAGTGCGAGGGAAACACACGGATACAGTGCAAGCGTAACACACAGACACAGTGCGAGGGTAACCCACTGACACAGTGCCAGGGTAACACACAGACACAGTACAAGGGAAAGACAAGGGCACAGTGCGAGGGTAACATAGGGATTGAGTGCGAGGGTAACACACAGACACAGTGCGAGGTTGACACATGGACACAGTGCGAGGGTAACCCACGGACACAGTGCCAGGGTAACACACAGACACAGTCCCTGGCTAAAACACAGACACAATCACAGGGTAACACATGGACACAGTGCGAGGGTAACACATGGACACAGTGCGAGGGTAACAGACGGACACAGTGCGAGTGTAACGCACGGACAGAGTGCGAGCATAACACACGGACACAGTGCGAGGGTAACACAAGGACACAGTGCGAGAGTAACACACGGACAAAGTCCCAGGGTAACACACGCACACAGTGTGAGGGTAACACATGGAAAAATGCCCAGAGTAACACAAGGGCACAGTGCGAGGGTAACACAAGGACACAGTGCGAGGGTAACACACGGACACAGTCCGAGGTTAACACACGGACACATTGCGAGGGTAACACACGGACACAGTGCGAGGGTGACACACGGACACAGACCCAAGTGTGTTCTATAAATTGATCGTTGTGGCAGAAATTTATATCAATGCCAGGGTAACACACAGATACAGTGCGAGGGTAACACACGGACACAGTGCGAGGGTAACACACGGACAGAGAGTGAGCGTAAAACACGGACAAAGTCCCAGGGTAACACACAGACACAGTGCGAGGGTAAAACACAGACACAGTGCGAGTGTGACACAGGACACAATGCGAGGGTAACACGGGGACTTAGTGCGAGGGTAACACACAGACACAGTGCGAGCTTGACACATGGACAAAGTGCGAGGGTAACACGGGGACTTAGTGCGAGGGTAACACACAGACACAGTGCGAGGGTAACACTCGGACACAGTGCGAGGGAAACACACGGATACAGTGCGAGCGTAACACACAGACACAGTGCGAGGGTAACCCACTGACACAGTGCCAGGGTAACACACAGACACAGTACAAGGGAAAGACAAGGGCACAGTGCGAGGGTAACATAGGGATTGAGTGCGAGGGTAACACACAGACACAGTGCGAGGTTGACACATGGACACAGTGCGAGGGTAACCCACGGACACAGTGCCAGGGTAACACACAGACACAGTCCCTGGCTAAAACACAGACACAATCACAGGGTAACACATGGACACAGTGCGAGGGTAACACATGGACACAGTGTGAGCGTAACACACGGACACAGTCCCAGGGTAACACACGGACACAGTGTGAGGGTAACACACGGAAAAAGGCCCAGGGTATCACAAGGACACAGTGCGAGGGTAACACACGGACACAGTGCAAGGGAAACACAAGGGCACAGTGCGAGGGTAACACTCGGACACAGTGCGAGGGAAACACACGGACACAGTGCGAGGGTAACACAAGGAAAAATGCCCAGGGTAACACACATACACAGTGCGAGGGTAACACACTAACACGGTGCGAGGGTAACACACGGACACAGTGTGAGGGTAACACACGGACACAGTCCCAGGGTAACACAAGGACACATTGCGAGGGTAACACCCGGACACAGGCCCAGGGTAACACATGGATACAGGGCGAGGGTAACACACGGACACAGTGCGAGGGTAACACACTACCAAGGTGTGAGGGTAACGCACGGACACAGTGCGAGGGTGACACACGGACACAGACCCAAGTGTGTTCTATAAATTGATCGTTGTGGTAGAAATTTATATCAATGCCAGGGTAACACACAGATACAGTGCGAGGGTAACACATGGACACAGTCCGAGGTTAACACACGGACACAGTGCGAGGGTAACACACGGACACAGTGCGAGGGTGACACACGGACACAGACCCAAGTGTGTTCTATAAATTGATCGTTGTGGTAGAAATTTATATCAATGCCAGGGTAACACACAGATACAGTGCGAGGGTAACACATGGACACAGTGCGAGGGTAACACACGGACAGAGTGTGAGCGTAAAACACGGACAAAGTCCCAGGGTAACACACAGACACAGTGCGAGGGTAAAACACAGACACAGTGCGAGGGTGACACAGGACACAATGCGAGGGTAACACGGGGACTTAGTGCGAGGGTAACACACAGACACAGTGCGAGGGTGACACACGGACACGGTGCGAGGTTGACACAAGGGCACAGTGCGAGGGTAACACTCGGACACAATGCGAGGGAAACACACGGACACAGTGCGAGGGTAACACACGGACACAGAGCGAGGGTAACACATGGACACAGTGCGAGGGTAACACATGGACACAGTGCGAGGGTAACACACGGACACAGTGCGAGGGTAACACAAGGCAAAATGCCCAGGGTAACACATGGACACAGTGCGAGGGTAACACACTAACACTGTGCGAGGGTAACACACGGACACAGTGCGAGGGTAACACAAGGACACAGTGCGAGGGTAACACAAGGACACAGTCCCAGGGTAGCACATGGACACAGTGTGAGGGTAACACATGGACACAGTGCGAGGGTAACACAAGGCAAAATGCCCAGGGTAACACACGGACACAGTGCGAGGTTAACACACTAACACTGTGCGAGGGTAACACACGGACACAGTGCGAGGGTAACACAAGGACACAGCGCGAGGGTAACACAAGGACACAGTGCGAGGGTAACACATGGACACAAGCCCAGGATAACACATGGATACAGGGCGAGGGTAACACCCTGGGAACAGCCCGAGGGTAACACACAGACACAGACCCAAGTGTGTTCTATAAATTGATCGTTGTGGTAGAAATTTCTATCAATGCCAGGGTAACACACAGACACGGTGCGAGGGTAACACACGGATACAGTCCCAGGATAACATACGGATACAGTGCAAGGGTAACACATGGACACAGTGCGAGGGTAACACACGGACAGAGTGCGAGCGTAAAACATGGACAAAGTCCCAGGGTAACACACAGACACAGTGCAAAGATAACACATGGACACAGTCCCAGGGTAACACCAGACACTGTGTGAGGGTAACACACGGACACAGTGCGAGGTTGACACATGGACACAGTGCGAGGGTAACACCGGGAATTAGTGCGAGGGTAACACACGGACACAGTGCGAGGGTAACACAAGGACACAGTGCGAGGGTGACACACGGACACAGTGCGAGGGTAACACACGGACACAGTCCGAGGTTAACACACGGACACAGTGCGAGGGTAACGCACGGACACAGTGCGAGGGTGACACACGGACACAGACCCAAGTGTGTTCTATAAATTGATCGTTGTGGTAGAAATTTATATCAATGCCAGGGTAACACACAGATACAGGGCGAGGGTAACACACGGACACAGTGCGAGGGTAACACACTAACAAGGTGTGAGGGTAACGCACGGACACAGTGCGAGGGTGACACACGGACACAGTGCGAGGGTAACACAAGGACACAGTCCGAGGGTAACACACGGACACAGTGCGAGGGTAACACACGGACAGAGTGTGAGCGTAAAACACGGACAAAGTCCCAGGGTAACACACAGACACAGTGCGAGGGTAACACACAGACACAGTGCGAGGGTGACACAAGGGCACAGTGCGAGGGTAACACTCGGACATAATGCGAGGGAAACACACGGACACAGTGCGAGGGTAACACACGGACACAGTGCGAGGGTAACACAAGGCAAAATGCCCAGGGTAACACACGGACACAGTGCGAGGGTAACACACTAACACTGTGCGAGGGTAACACACGGACACAGTGCGAGGGTAACCCATGGACACAGTGCCAGGGTAACACACAGACACATTCCCTGGGTAACACACAGACGCAATCACAGGGTAACACATGGACACAGTGCGAGGGTAACACATGGACACAATCCCAGGGTAACTCACGGAAAAAGAGCCCAGGGTATCACACAGACACAGAGCGAGGGTAACACATGGACACAGTGCGAGGGTAACACATGGACACAGTGCGAGGGTAACACATGGACACAGTGCGAGGGTAACACACGGACACAGTGCGCGGGTAACACAAGGCAAAATGCCCAGGGTAACACACGGACACAGTGCGAGGGTAACACACTAACACTGTGCGAAGGTAACACACGGACACAGTGCGAGGGTAACACACGGACACAGTCCGAGGTTAACACACGGACACAGTGCGAGGGTAACGCACGGACACAGTGCGAGGGTGACACACGGACACAGACCCAAGTGTGTTCTATAAATTGATCGTTGTGGCAGAAATTTAAATCAATGCCAGGGTAACACACAGATACAGTGCGAGGGTAACACACGGACACAGTGCGAGGGTAACACACGGACAGAGTGTGAGCGTAAAACACGGACAAAGTCCCAGGGTAACACACAGACACAGTGCGAGGGTAACACACAGACACAGTGCGAGTGTGACACAGGACACAATGCGAGGGTAACACGGGGACTTAGTGCGAGGGTAACACTCGGATACAATGCGAGGGAAACACACGGACACAGTGCGAGGGTAACACACGGACACAGAGCGAGGGTAACACATGGACACAGTGCGAGGGTAACACACGGACACTGTGCGAGGGTAACACAAGGCAAAATGCCCAGGGTAACACACGGACACAGTGCGAGGGTAACACACTAACACTGTGCGAGGGTAACACACGGACACAGTGCGAGGGTAACACAAGGACACAGTGCGAGGGTAACACAAGGACACAGTCCCAGGGTAACACAAGGACACAGTGCGAGGGTAACACACGGACACAGTCCGAGGTTAACACACGGACACATTGCGAGGGTAACACACGGACACAGTGCGAGGGTGACACACGGACACAGACCCAAGTGTGTTCTATAAATTGATCGTTGTGGTAGAAATTTATATCAATGCCAGGGTAACACACAGATACAGTGCGAGGGTAACACACGGACACAGTGCGAGGGTAACACACGGACAGAGTGTGAGCGTAAAACACGGACAAAGTCCCAGGGTAACACACAGACACAGTGCGAGGGTAAAACACAGGCACAGTGCGAGGGTGACACAGGACACAATGCGAGGGTAACACGGGGACTTAGTGCGAGGGTAACACACAGACACAGTGCGAGGGTGACACAAGGGCACAGTGCGAGGGTAACACTGGGACACAATGCGAGGGAAACACACGGACACTGTGCGAGGGTAACACACGGACACAGTGCGAGGGTAACACAAGGACACAGTGCGAGCATAACACATGGACACAGTCCCAGGGTAACACATGGACACAGTCCCAGGGTAACACATGGATACAGTGTGAGGGTAACGCACGGACACAGTGCGAGGGTAACACAAGGACACAGTGCAAGGGTAACACACGGACACAGTCCGAGGTTAACACACGGACGCAGTGCGAGGGTAACACACGGACACAGTGCGAGGGTAACACACGGACACAGTGCAAGGGTAAAATACGGACACAGCGCGAGGGTAACACAAGGACACAGTGCGAGGGTAACACACGGACACAAGCCCAGGATAACACATGGATACAGGGCGAGGGTAACACCCGGGCACAGCCCGAGGGTAACACACAGACACAGACCCAAGTGTGTTCTATAAATTGATCGTTGTGGTAGAAATTTATATCAATGCCAGGGTAACACACAGACACAGTGCGAGGGTGACACACGGACACAGACCCAAGTGTGTTCTATAAATTGATCGTTGTGGTAGAAATTTATATCAATGCCAGGGTAACACACAGATACAGTGCGAGGGTAACACATGGACACAGTGCGAGGGTAACACACGGACAGAGTGTGAGCGTAAAACACGGACACAGTGCGAGGGTAACGCACGGACACAGTGCGAGGGTGACACACGGACACAGACCCAAGTGTGTTCTATAAATTGATCGTTGTGGTAGAAATTTATATCAATGCCAGGGTAACACACAGATACAGTGCGAGGGTAACGCACGGGCACAGTGCGAGGGTGACACACGGACACAGACCCAAGTGTGTTCTATAAATTGATCGTTGTGGTAGAAATTTATATCAATGCCAGGGTAACACACAGATACAGTGCGAGGGTAACACACGGACACAGTGCGAGGGTAACACACGGACAGAGTGTGAGCGTAAAACACGGACAAAGTCCCAGGGTAACACACAGACACAGTGCGAGGGTAAAACACAGACACCGTGCGAGGGTGACACAGGACACAATGCGAGGGTAACACGGGGACTTAGTGCGAGGGTAACACACAGACACAGTGCGAGGGTGACACACGGACACAGTGCGAGGTTGACACAAGGGCACAGTGCGAGGGTAACACTCGGACACAATGCGAGGGAAACACACGGACACAGTGCGAGGGTAACACACGGACACAGAGCGAGGGTAACACATGGACACAGTGCGAGGGTAACACATGGACACAGTGCGAGGGTAACACACGGACACAGTGCGAGGGTAACACAAGGCAAAATGCCCAGGGTAACACACGGACACAGTGCGAGGGTAACACACTAACACTGTGCGAGGGTAACACACGGACACAGTGCGAGGTTGACACATGGACAAAGTGCGAGGATAACACGGGGACTTAGTGCGAGGGTAACGCACAGACACAGTGCGAGGGTAACACTCGGACACAGTGCGAGGGAAACACACGGATACAGTGCGAGCGTAACACACAGACACAGTGCGAGGGTAACCCACTGACACAGTGCCAGGGTAACACACAGACACAGTACAAGGGAAAGACAAGGGCACAGTGCGAGGGTAACATAGGGATTGAGTGCGAGGGTAACACACAGACACAGTGCGAGGTTGACACATGGACACAGTGCGAGGGTAACACACTAACACTGTGCGAGGGTAACACACGGACACAGTGCGAGGTTGACACATGGACAAAGTGCGAGGATAACACGGGGACTTAGTGCGAGGGTAACGCACAGACACAGTGCGAGGTTGACACATGGACACAGTGCGAGGGTAACCCACGGACACAGTGCCAGGGTAACACACAGACACAGTCCCTGGCTAAAACACAGACACAATCACAGGGTAACACATGGACACAGTGCGAGGGTAACACATGGACACAGTGCGAGGGTAACAGACGGACACAGTGCGAGTGTAACGCACGGACAGAGTGCGAGCATAACACACGGACACAGTGCCAGGGTAACACAAGGACACAGTGCGAGAGTAACACACGAACAAAGTCCCAGGGTAACACACGCACACAGTGTGAGGGTAACACATGGAAAAATGCCCAGAGTAACACAAGGGCACAGTGCGAGGGTAACACACGGACACAGTGCGAGGGTAACACACTAACACGGTGCGAGGGTAACACACGGACACAGTGCGAGGGTAACCCATGGACACAGTGCCAGGGTAACACACAGACACATTCCCTGGGTAACACACAGACGCAATCACAGGGTAACACATGGACACAGTGCGAGGGAAACACACGGACACAGTGCGAGGGTAACACACAGACACAGTGCGAGGGTAACATACTAACACGGTGCGAGGGTAACACACGGACACAGTGCGAGGGTAACACACAGACACAGTGCGAGCGTAACCCACGGACACAGTGCCAGGGTAACACACAGACACATTCCCTGGGTAACACACAGACGCAATCACAGGGTAACACATGGACACAGTGCGAGGGTAACACATGGACACAGTGTGAGTGTAACACACGGACACAGTCCCAGGGTAACCCACGGAAAAAGGGCCCAGGGTATCACACAGACACAGTGCGAGGTTGACACAAGGGCACAGTGCGAGGGTAACACACGGACACAATGCGAGGGAAACACACGGACACAGTGCGAGGGTAACACACGGACACAGTGCGAGGGTAACACACGGACACAGTGCAAGGGTAAAATACGGACACAGCGCGAGGGTAACACAAGGACACAGTGCGAGGGTAACACACGGACACAAGCCCCGGATAACATATGGATACAGGGCGAGGGTAACACCCGGGCACAGCCCGAGGGTAACACACAGACACAGACCCAAGTGTGTTCTATAAATTGATCGTTGTGGTAGAAATTTATATCAATGCCAGGGTAACACACAGACGCAGTGCGAGGGTAACACACGGATACAGTCCCAGGATAACATACGGATACAGTGCAAGGGTAACACATGGACACAGTGCGAGGGTAACACACGGACAGAGTGCGAGCATAAAACACGGACAAAGTCCCAGGGTAACACACAGACACAGTGCAAAGGTAACACATGGACACAGTCCCAGGGTAACACCAGACACTGTGCGAGGGTAACACATGGACACAGTGCGAGGGTAACACAGGGACTTAGTGCGACGGTAAAACACAGACATAGTGCGAGGGTGACACACGGACACAATGCAAGGGTGACACACGGACACAGTGCGAGGGTAACACGGGGACTTAGTGCGAGGGTAACACACAGACACAGTGCGAGCTTGACACATGGACAAAGTGCGAGGGTAACACGGGGACTTAGTGCAAGGGTAACACACAGACACAGTGCGAGGGTAACACTCGGACACAGTGCGAGGGAAACACACGGATACAGTGCGAGCGTAACACACAGACACAGTGCGAGGGTAACCCACTGACACAGTGCCAGGGTAACACACAGACACAGTACAAGGGAAAGACAAGGGCACAGTGCGAGGGTAACATAGGGATTGAGTGCGAGGGTAACACACAGACACAGTGCGAGGTTGACACATGGACACAGTGCGAGGGTAACCCACGGACACAGTGCCAGGGTAACACACAGACACAGTCCCTGGCTAAAACACAGACACAATCACAGGGTAACACATGGACACAGTGCGAGGGTAACACATGGACACAGTGTGAGCGTAACACACGGACACAGTCCCAGGGTAACATACGGACACAGTGTAAGGGTAACACACGGAAAAAGGCCCAGGGTATCACAAGGACACAGTGCGAGGGTAACACACGGACACAGTGCAAGGGAAACACAAGGGCACAGTGCGAGGGTAACACTCGGACACAGTGCGAGGGAAACACACGGACACAGTGCGAGGGTAACACAAGGAAAAATGCCCAGGGTAACACACATACACAGTGCGAGGGTAACACACTAACACGGTGCGAGGGTAACACACGGACACAGTGTGAGGGTAACACACGGACACAGTCCCAGGGTAACACAAGGACACATTGCGAGGGTAACATACGGACACAGGCCCAGGGTAACACATGGATACAGGGCGAGGGTAACACACGGACACAGTGCGAGGGTAACACACGGACACAGACCCAAGTGTGTTCTATAAATTGATCGTTGTGGTAGAAATTTATATCAATGCCAGGGTAACACACAGATACAGTGCGAGGGTAACACATGGACACAGTCCGAGGTTAACACACGGACACAGTGCGAGGGTAACACACGGACACAGTGCGAGGGTGACACACGGACACAGACCCAAGTGTGTTCTATAAATTGATCGTTGTGGTAGAAATTTATATCAATGCCAGGGTAACACACAGATACAGTGCGAGGGTAACACATGGACACAGTGCGAGGGTAACACACGGACAGAGTGTGAGCGTAAGACACGGACAAAGTCCCAGGGTAACACACAGACACAGTGCGAGGGTAAAACACAGACACAGTGCGAGGGTGACACAGGACACAATGCGAGGGTAACACGGGGACTTAGTGCGAGGGTAACACACAGACACAGTGCGAGGGTGACACACGGACACGGTGCGAGGTTGACACAAGGGCACAGTGCGAGGGTAACACTCGGACACAATGCGAGGGAAACACACGGACACAGTGCGAGGGTAACACACGGACACAGAGCGAGGGTAACACATGGACACAGTGCGAGGGTAACACATGGACACAGTGCGAGGGTAACACACGGACACAGTGCGAGGGTGACACACGGACACGGTGCGAGGTTGACACAAGGGCATAGTGCAAGGGTAACACTCGGACACAATGCGAGGGAAACACATGGACACAGTGCGAGGGTAACACATGGACACAGTGCGAGGGTAACACACGGACACAGTGCGAGGGTAACACAAGGCAAAATGCCCAGGGTAACACACGGACACAGTGCGAGGGTAACACACTAACAAGGTGTGAGGGTAACGCACGGACACAGTGCGAGGTTAACACAAGGACACAGTGCGAGGGTAACACACGGACACAGTCCGAGGTTAACACACGGACACAGTGCGAGGGTAACGCACGGACACAGTGCGAGGGTGACACACGGACACAGACCCAAGTGTGTTCTATAAATTGATCGTTGTGGTAGAAATTTATATCAATGCCAGGGTAACACACAGATACAGTGCGAGGGTAACACACGGACACAGTGCGAGGGTAACACACGGACAGAGTGTGAGCGTAAAACACGGACAAAGTCCCAGGGTAACACACAGACACAGTGCGAGGGTAAAACACAGACACAGTGCGAGGGTGACACAGGACACAATGCGAGGGTAACACGGGGACTTAGTGCGAGGGTAACACACAGACACAGTGCGAGGGTGACACAAGGGCACAGTGCGAGGGTAACACTGGGACACAATGCGAGGGAAACACATGGACACAGTGCGAGGGTAACACACGGACACAGAGCGAGGGTAACACATGGACACAGTGCGAGGGTAACACAAGGCAAAATGCCCAGGGTAACACACGGACACAGTGCGAGGGTAACACAAGGCAAAATGCCCAGGGTAACACACGGACACAGTGCGAGGGTAACACACTAACACTGTGCGAGGGTAACACATGGACACAGTGCGAGGGTAACCCATGGACACAGTGCCAGGGTAACACACAGACACATTCCCTGGGTAACACACAGACGCAATCACAGGGTAACACATGGACACAGTGCGAGGGTAACACATGGACACAGTGTGAGCGTAACACATGGACACAGTCCCAGGGTAACTCACGGAAAAAGAACCCAGGGTATCACACAGACACAGTGCGAGGTTGACACAAGGGCACAGTGCGAGGGTAACACACGGACACAATGCGAGGGAAACACACGGACACAGTGTGAGGGTAACACACGGACACAGTGCGCGGGTAACACAAGGCAAAATGCCCAGTGTAACACACGGACACAGTGCGAGGGTAACACACTAACACTGTGCGAGGGTAACACACGGACACAGTGCGAGAGTAACACAAGGACACAGTCCCAGGGTAACACATGGACACAGTCCCAGGGTAACACAAGGACACAGTCCGAGGTTAACACACGGACGCAGTGCGAGGGTAACACACGGACACAGTGCGAGGGTAACACACGGACACAGCGCGAGGGTAAAATACGGACACAAGCCCAGGATAACACATGGATACAGGGCGAGGGTAACACCCGGGCACAGCCCGAGGGTAACACACAGACACAGACCCAAGTGTGTTCTATAAATTGATCGTTGTGGTAGAAATTTATATCAATGCCAGGGTAACATACAGACACAGTGCGAGGGTAACACACGGATACAGTCCCAGGATAACATACGGATACAGTGCAAGGGTAACACACGGACACAGTGCGAGGGTAACACACGGACACAGTGTGAGGGTAACACACGGACACAGTCCCAGGGTAACACAAGGACACATTGCGAGGGTAACATACGGACACAGGCCCAGGGTAACACATGGATACAGGGCGAGGGTAACACACGGACACAGTGCGAGGGTAACACACGGACACAGACCCAAGTGTGTTCTATAAATTGATCGTTGTGGTAGAAATTTATATCAATGCCAGGGTAACACACAGATACAGTGCGAGGGTAACACATGGACACAGTCCGAGGTTAACACACGGACACAGTGCGAGGGTAACACACGGACACAGTGCGAGGGTGACACACGGACACAGACCCAAGTGTGTTCTATAAATTGATCGTTGTGGTAGAAATTTATATCAATGCCAGGGTAACACACAGATACAGTGCGAGGGTAACACATGGACACAGTGCGAGGGTAACACACGGACAGAGTGTGAGCGTAAGACACGGACAAAGTCCCAGGGTAACACACAGACACAGTGCGAGGGTAAAACACAGACACAGTGCGAGGGTGACACAGGACACAATGCGAGGGTAACACGGGGACTTAGTGCGAGGGTAACACACAGACACAGTGCGAGGGTGACACACGGACACGGTGCGAGGTTGACACAAGGGCACAGTGCGAGGGTAACACTCGGACACAATGCGAGGGAAACACACGGACACAGTGCGAGGGTAACACACGGACACAGAGCGAGGGTAACACATGGACACAGTGCGAGGGTAACACATGGACACAGTGCGAGGGTAACACACGGACACAGTGCGAGGGTGACACACGGACACGGTGCGAGGTTGACACAAGGGCATAGTGCAAGGGTAACACTCGGACACAATGCGAGGGAAACACATGGACACAGTGCGAGGGTAACACATGGACACAGTGCGAGGGTAACACACGGACACAGTGCGAGGGTAACACAAGGCAAAATGCCCAGGGTAACACACGGACACAGTGCGAGGGTAACACACTAACAAGGTGTGAGGGTAACGCACGGACACAGTGCGAGGTTAACACAAGGACACAGTGCGAGGGTAACACACGGACACAGTCCGAGGTTAACACACGGACACAGTGCGAGGGTAACGCACGGACACAGTGCGAGGGTGACACACGGACACAGACCCAAGTGTGTTCTATAAATTGATCGTTGTGGTAGAAATTTATATCAATGCCAGGGTAACACACAGATACAGTGCGAGGGTAACACACGGACACAGTGCGAGGGTAACACACGGACAGAGTGTGAGCGTAAAACACGGACAAAGTCCCAGGGTAACACACAGACACAGTGCGAGGGTAAAACACAGACACAGTGCGAGGGTGACACAGGACACAATGCGAGGGTAACACGGGGACTTAGTGCGAGGGTAACACACAGACACAGTGCGAGGGTGACACAAGGGCACAGTGCGAGGGTAACACTGGGACACAATGCGAGGGAAACACATGGACACAGTGCGAGGGTAACACACGGACACAGAGCGAGGGTAACACATGGACACAGTGCGAGGGTAACACAAGGCAAAATGCCCAGGGTAACACACGGACACAGTGCGAGGGTAACACAAGGCAAAATGCCCAGGGTAACACACGGACACAGTGCGAGGGTAACACACTAACACTGTGCGAGGGTAACACATGGACACAGTGCGAGGGTAACCCATGGACACAGTGCCAGGGTAACACACAGACACATTCCCTGGGTAACACACAGACGCAATCACAGGGTAACACATGGACACAGTGCGAGGGTAACACATGGACACAGTGTGAGCGTAACACATGGACACAGTCCCAGGGTAACTCACGGAAAAAGAACCCAGGGTATCACACAGACACAGTGCGAGGTTGACACAAGGGCACAGTGCGAGGGTAACACACGGACACAATGCGAGGGAAACACACGGACACAGTGTGAGGGTAACACACGGACACAGTGCGCGGGTAACACAAGGCAAAATGCCCAGTGTAACACACGGACACAGTGCGAGGGTAACACACTAACACTGTGCGAGGGTAACACACGGACACAGTGCGAGAGTAACACAAGGACACAGTCCCAGGGTAACACATGGACACAGTCCCAGGGTAACACAAGGACACAGTCCGAGGTTAACACACGGACGCAGTGCGAGGGTAACACACGGACACAGTGCGAGGGTAACACACGGACACAGCGCGAGGGTAAAATACGGACACAAGCCCAGGATAACACATGGATACAGGGCGAGGGTAACACCCGGGCACAGCCCGAGGGTAACACACAGACACAGACCCAAGTGTGTTCTATAAATTGATCGTTGTGGTAGAAATTTATATCAATGCCAGGGTAACATACAGACACAGTGCGAGGGTAACACACGGATACAGTCCCAGGATAACATACGGATACAGTGCAAGGGTAACACACGGACACAGTGCGAGGGTAACACACGGACAGAGTGCGAGCAAAAACACGGACAAAGTCCCAGGGTAACACACAGACACAGTGCAAAGATAACACATGGACACAGTCCCAGGGTAACACCAGACACTGTGCGCGGGTAACACACGTACACAGTGCGAGGTTGACACATGGACACAGTGCGAGGGTAACACCGGGAATTAGTGCGAGGGTAACACACAGACACAGTGCGAGGGTAACACACGGACACAGTGCGAGGGTAACACACGGACACAGTGCGAGTGTAACGCACGGACAGAGTGCGAGCATAACACACGGACACAGTGCGAGGGTAACACAAGGACACAGTGCGAGAGTAACACTCGGACAAAGTCTCAGGGTAACACACGCACACAGTGTGAGGGTAACACATGGACACAGTGTGAGGATAACACACGGAAAAAGGCCCAGGGTATCACACGGACACAGTGCGAGGGTAACACACGGACACAGTGCAAGGGTAACACAAGGGCACAGTGCGAGGGTAACAATCGGACACAGTGCGAGGGAAACACACGGACACAGTGCGAGGGTAACGCACGGACACAGTGCGAGGGTGACACACGGACACAGACCCAAGTGTGTTCTATAAATTGATCGTTGTGGTAGAAATTTATATCAATGCCAGGGTAACACACAGATACAGTGCGAGGGTAACACACGGACACAGTGCGAGGGTAACACACGGACAGAGTGTGAGCGTAAAACACGGACAAAGTCCCAGGGTAACACACAGACACAGTGCGAGGGTAACACACAGACACAGTGCGAGGGTGACACAATAGCACAGTGCGAGGGTAATACTCGGACACAATGCGAGGGAAACACACGGACACAGTGCGAGGGTAACACACGGACACAGAGCGAGGGTAACACATGGACACAGTGCGAGGGTAACACATGGACATAGTGCGAGGGTAACACACGGACACAGTGCGAGGGTAACACAAGGCAAAATGCCCAGGGTAACACACGGACACAGTGCGAGGGTAACACACTAACACTGTGCGAGGGTAACACACGGACACAGTGCGAGGGTAACACAAGGACACAGTGCGAGGGTAACACAAGGACACAGTCCCAGGGTAGCACATGGACACAGTGTGAGGGTAACGCACGGACACAGTGTGAGGGTAACACAAGGACACAGTGCGAGGGTAACACACGGACACAGTCCGAGGTTAACACATGGACACAGTGCGAGGGTAACACACGGACACAGTGCGAGGGTAAAATACGGACACAGCGCGAGGGTAACACAAGGACACAGTGCGAGGGTATCACATGGACACAAGCCCAGGATAACACATGAATACAGGGCGAGGGTAACACCCTAGGAACAGCCCGAGGGTAACACACAGACACAGACCCAAGTGTGTTCTATAAATTGATCGTTGTGGTAGAAATTTATATCAATGCCAGGGTAACACACAGACACGGTGCGAGGGTAACACACGGATACAGTCCCAGGATAACATACGGATACAGTGCGAGGGTAACACACGGACAGAGTGCGAGCGTAAAACACGGACAAAGTCCCAGGGTAACACACAGACACAGTGCAAAGATAACACATGGACGCAGTCCCAGGGTAACACCAGACACTGTGCGAGGGTAACACACGTACACAGTGCGAGGTTGACACATGGACACAGTGCGAGGGTAACACCGGGAATTAGTGCGAGGGTAACACACAGACACAGTGCGAGGGTAACACACGGACACAGTGCGAGGGTAACAGACGGACACAGTGCGAGTGTAACGCACGGACAGAGTGCGAGCATAACACACGGACACAGTGCGAGGGTAACACAAGGACACAGTGCGAGAGTAACACACGGACAAAGTCCCAGGGTAAGACATGCACACAGTGTGAGGGTAACACATGGAAAAATGCCCAGGGTAACACAAGGGCACAGTGCGAGGGTAACACACGGACACAGTGCGAGGGTAACACACTAACACGGTGCGAGGGTAACACACGGACACAGTGCGAGGGTAACACACAGACACTGTGCGAGGCTAACCCATGGACACAGTGCCAGGGTAACACACAGACACATTCCCTGGGTAACACACAGACGCAATCACAGGGTAACACATGGACACAGTGCGAGGGTAACACATGGACACAGTGTGAGCGTAACACACGGACACAGTCCCAGGGTAACTCACGGAAAAAGGGCCCAGGGTATCACACAGACACAGTGCGAGGTTGACACAAGGGCACAGTGCGAGGGTAACACACGGACACAATGCGAGGGAAACACACGGACACAGTGTGAGGGTAACGCACGGACACAGTGCGAGGGTAACACAAGGACACAGTGCGAGGGTAACACACGGACACAGTCCGAGGTTAACACACAGACACAGTGCGAGGGTAACACACGGACACAGTGCGAGGGTAAAATACGGACACAGCGCGAGGGTAACACAAGGACACAGTGCGAGGGTAACACATGGACACAAGCCCAGGATAACACATGGATACAGGGCGAGGGTAACACCCTGGGAACAGCCCGAGGGTAACACACAGACACAGACCCAAGTGTGTTCTATAAATTGATCGTTGTGGTAGAAATTTATATCAATGCCAGGGTAACACACAGACACGGTGCGAGGGTAACACACGGATACAGTCCCAGGATAACATACGGATACAGTGCAAGGGTAACACATGGACACAGTGCGAGGGTAACACACGGACAGAGTGCGAGCGTAAAACATAGACAAAGTCCCAGGGTAACACACAGACACAGTGCAAAGATAACACATGGACACAGTCCCAGGGTAACACCAGACACTGTGTGAGGGTAACACACGTACACAGTGCGAGGTTGACACATGGACACAGTGCGAGGGTAACACCTGGAATTAGTGCGAGGGTAACACACGGACACAGTCCCAGGATAACACATGGATACAGGGCGAGGGTAACACACGGACACAGTGCGAGGGTAACACACTAACAAGGTGTGAGGGTAACGCACGGACACAGTGCGAGGGTAACACAAGGACACAGTGCGAGGGTAACACACGGACACAGTCCGAGGTTAACACACGGACACAGTGCGAGGGTAACGCACGGACACAGTGCGAGGGTGACACACGGACACAGACCCAAGTGTGTTCTATAAATTGATCGTTGTGGTAGAAATTTGTATCAATGCCAGGGTAACACACAGATACAGTGCGAGGGTAACACACGGACACAGTGCGAGGGTAACACACGGACAGAGTGTGAGCGTAAAACACGGACAAAGTCCCAGGGTAACACACAGACACAGTGCGAGGGTAAAACACAGACACAGTGCGAGGGTGACACAGGACACAATGCGAGGGTAACACGGGGACTTAGTGCGAGGGTAACACACAGACACAGTGCGAGGGTGACACAAGGGCACAGTGCGAGGGTAACACTCGGACACAATGCGAGGGAAACACACGGACACAGTGCGAGGGTAACACACGGACACAGAGCGAGGGTAACACATGGACACAGTGCGAGGGTAACACATGGACACAGTGCGAGGGTAACACACGGACACAGTGCGAGGGTAACACAAGGCAAAATGCCCAGGGTAACACACGGACACAGTGCGAGGGTAACACACTAACACTGTGCGAGGGTAACACACGGACACAGTGCGAGGGTAACCCATGGACACAGTGCCAGGGTAACACACAGACACATTCCCTGGGTAACACACAGACGCAATCACAGGGTAACACATGGACACAGTGCGAGGGTAACACATGGACACAGTGTGAGCGTAACACATGGACACAGTCCCAGGGTAACTCACGGAAAAAGAGCCCAGGGTATCACACAGACACAGTGCGAGGTTGACACAAGGGCACAGTGCGAGGGTAACACACGGACACAATGCGAGGGAAACACACGGACACAGTGTGAGGGTAACACACGGACACAGTGCGCGGGTAACACAAGGCAAAATGCCCAGGGTAACACACGGACACAGTGCGAGGGTAACACACTAACACTGTGCGAGGGTAACACACGGACACAGTGCGAGGGTAACACAAGGACACAGTCCCAGGGTAACACATGGACACAGTCCCAGGGTAACACAAGGACACAGTCCGAGGTTAACACACGGACGCAGTGCGAGGGTAACACACGGACACAGTGCGAGGGTAACACACGGACACAGCGCGAGGGTAAAATACGGACACAAGCCCAGGATAACACATGGATACAGGGCGAGGGTAACACCCGGGCACAGCCCGAGGGTAACACACAGACACAGACCCAAGTGTGTTCTATAAATTGATCGTTGTGGTAGAAATTTATATCAATGCCAGGGTAACATACAGACACAGTGCGAGGGTAACACACGGATACAGTCCCAGGATAACATACGGATACAGTGCAAGGGTAACACACGGACACAGTGCGCGGGTAACACACGGACAGAGTGCGAGCAAAAACACGGACAAAGTCCCAGGGTAACACACAGACACAGTGCAAAGATAACACATGGACACAGTCCCAGGGTAACACCAGACACTGTGCGAGGGTAACACACGTACACAGTGCGAGGTTGACACATGGACACAGTGCGAGGGTAACACCGGGAATTAGTGCGAGGGTAACACACAGACACAGTGCGAGGGTAACACACGGACACAGTGCGAGGGTAACACACGGACACAGTGCGAGTGTAACGCACGGACAGAGTGCGAGCATAACACACGGACACAGTGCGAGGGTAACACAAGGACACAGTGCGAGAGTAACACACGGACAAAGTCCCAGGGTAACACACGCACACAGTGTGAGGGTAACACATGGACACAGTGTGAGGATAACACACGGAAAAAGGCCCAGGGTATCACACGGACACAGTGCGAGGGTAACACACGGACACAGTGCAAGGGTAACACAAGGGCACAGTGCGAGGGTAACACTCGGACACAGTGCGAGGGAAACACACGGACACAGTGCGAGGGTAACGCACGGACACAGTGCGAGGGTGACACACGGACACAGACCCAAGTGTGTTCTATAAATTGATCGTTGTGGTAGAAATTTATATCAATGCCAGGGTAACACACAGATACAGTGCGAGGGTAACACACGGACACAGTGCGAGGGTAACACACGGACAGAGTGTGAGCGTAAAACACGGACAAAGTCCCAGGGTAACACACAGACACAGTGTGAGGGTAAAACACAGACACCGTGCGAGGGTGACACAGGACACAATGCGAGGGTAACACGGGAACTCAGTGCGAGGGTAACACACAGACACAGTGCGAGGGTGACACACGGACACAGTGCGAGGTTGACACAAGGGCACAGTGCGAGGGTAACACTCGGACACAATGCGAGGGAAACACACGGACACAGTGCGAGGGTAACACACGGACACAGAGCGAGGGTAACACATGGACACAGTGCGAGGGTAACACATGGACACAGTGCGAGGGTAACACACGGACACAGTGCGAGGGTAACACAAGACAAAATGCCCAGGGTAACACACGGACACAGTGCGAGGGTAACACACTAACACTGTGCGAGGGTAACACACGGACACAGTGCGAGGGTAACACAAGGACACAGTGCGAGGGTAACACAAGGACACAGTCCCAGGGTAGCACATGGACACAGTGTGAGGGTAACGCACGGACACAGTGCGAGGGTAACACAAGGACACAGTGCGAGGGTAACACACGGACACAGTCCGCGGTTAACACATGGACACAGTGCGAGGGTAACACACGGACACAGTGCGAGGGTAAAATACGGACACAGCGCGAGGGTAACACAAGGACACAGTGCGAGGGTATCACATGGACACAAGCCCAGGATAACACATGAATACAGGGCGAGGGTAACACCCTGGGAACAGCCCGAGGGTAACACACAGACACAGACCCAAGTGTGTTCTATAAATTGATCGTTGTGGTAGAAATTTATATCAATGCCAGGGTAACACACAGACACGGTGCGAGGGTAACACACGGATACAGTCCCAGGATAACATACGGATACAGTGCAAGTGTAACACACGGACACAGTGCGAGGGTAACACACGGACAGAGTGCGAGCGTAAAACACGGACAAAGTCCCAGGGTAACACACAGACACAGTGCAAAGATAACACATGGACGCAGTCCCAGGGTAACACCAGACACTGTGCGAGGGTAACACACGTACACAGTGCGAGGTTGACACATGGACACAGTGCGAGGGTAACACCGGGAATTAGTGCGAGGGTAACACACAGACACAGTGCGAGGGTAACACACGGACACAGTGCGAGGGTAACACAAGGACACAGTGCGAGAGTAACACACGGACAAAGTCCCAGGGTAAGACATGCACACAGTGTGAGGGTAACACATGGAAAAATGCCCAGGGTAACACAAGGGCACAGTGCGAGGGTAACACACTAACACGGTGCGAGGGTAACACACGGACACAGTGCGAGGGTAACACACAGACACTGTGCGAGGGTAACCCATGGACACAGTGCCAGGGTAACACACAGACACATTCCCTGGGTAACACACAGACGCAATCACAGGGTAACACATGGACACAGTGCGAGGGTAACACATGGACACAGTGTGAGCGTAACACACGGACACAGTCCCAGGTTAACTCACGGAAAAAGGGCCCAGGGTATCACACAGACACAGTGCGAGGTTGACACAAGGGCACAGTGCGAGGGTAACACACGGACACAATGCGAGGGAAACACACGGACACAGTGTGAGGGTAACACATGGACACAGTGCGAGGGTAACACATGGACACAGTGCGAGGGTAACACACGGACACAGTGCGCGGGTAACACAAGGCAAAATGCCCAGGGTAACACATGGACACAGTGCGAGGGTAACACACTAACACTGTGCGAGGGTAACGCACGGACACAGTGCGAGGGTAACACAAGGACACAGTGCAAGGGTAACACACGGACACAGTCCGAGGTTAACACACGGACGCAGTGCGAGGGTAACACACTGACACAGTGCGAGGGTAACACATGGACACAGTGCAAGGGTAAAATACGGACACAGCGCGAGGGTAACACAAGGACACAGTGCGAGGGTAACACACGGACACAAGCCCAGGATAACACATGGATACAGGGCGAGGGTAACACCCGGGCACAGCCCGAGGGTAACACACAGACGCAGACCCAAGTGTGTTCTATAAATTGATCGTTGTGGTAGAAATTTATATCAATGCCAGGGTAACACACAGACACAGTGCGAGGGTAACACACGGATACAGTCCCAGGATAACATACGAATACAGTGCAAGGGTAGCACACGGACACAGTGCGAGGGTAACACACGGACAGAGTGCGAGCATAAAACACAGACAAAGTCCCAGGGTAACACACAGACACAGTGCAAAGGTAACACATGGACACAGTACCAGGGTAACACCAGACACTGTGCGCGGGTAACACATGGACACAGTGCGAGGGTAACACAGGGACTGAGTGCGACGGTAAAACACAGACATAGTGCGAGGGTGACACACGGACACAATGCAAGGGTGACACACGGACACAGTGCGAGGGTAACACGGGGACTTAGTGCGAGGGTAACACACAGACACAGTGCGAGGGTGACACACGGACACAGTGCGAGGGTAACACACTGACACAGTGCGTGGGTAACATAGGGATTGAGTGCGAGGCTAACACACAGACACAGTGCGAGGTTGACACATGGACAAAGTGCGAGGGTAACACGCGGACTCAGTGCGAGGGTAACACACAGACACAGTGCGAGGGAAACACACGGATACAGTGCGAGCGTAACTCACAGACACAGTGCGAGGGTAACCCACTGACACAGTGCCAGGGTAACACACAGACACAGTACAAGGGAAAGACAAGGGCACAGTGCGAGGGTAACATAGGGATTGAGTGCGAGGGTAACACACAGACACAGTGCGAGGGTGACACTCAGACACAGTCCCTGGGTAAAACCAGACACAATCACAGGGTAACACATGGACACAGTGCGAGGGTAACACATGGACACAGTGTGAGCGTAACACACGGACACAGTCCCAGGGTAACACACGGACACAGTGTGAGGGTAACACACGGAAAAAGGCCCAGGGTATCACACGGACACAGTGCGAGGGTAACACACGGACACAGTGCAAGGGAAACACAAGGGCACAGTGCGAGGGTAACACTCGGACACAGAGCGAGGGAAACACACGGACACAGTGCGAGGGTAACACAAGGAAAAATGCCCAGGGTAACACACAGACACAGTCCCAGGGTAACACAAGGACACATTGCGAGGGTAACACACGGACACAGGCCCAGGGTGACACATGGATACAGGGCGAGGGTAACACACGGACACAGTGCGAGGGTAACACACTAACAAGGTGTGAGGGTGACACATGGATACAGGGCGAGGGTAACACACGGACACAGTGCGAGGGTAACACACTAACAAGGTGTGAGGGTAACGCACGGACACAGTGCGAGGGTAACACAAGGACACAGTGCGAGGGTAACACACTAACAAGGTGTGAGGGTAACGCACAGACACAGTGCGAGGGTAACACACTAACAAGGTGTGAGGGTAACGCACGGACACAGTGCGAGGGTGACACACGGACACAGTGCGAGGGTAAAACACGGACACAGCGCGACTGTAACATAAGGACACAGTGCGAGGGTAACACACGGACACAGTGCGCGGGTAACACAAGGCAAAATGCCCAGGGTAACACATGGACACAGTGCGAGGGTAACACACTAACACTGTGCGAGGGTAACGCACGGACACAGTGCGAGGGTAACACAAGGACACAGTGCAAGGGTAACACACGGACACAGTCCGAGGTTAACACACGGACGCAGTGCGAGGGTAACACACTGACACAGTGCGAGGGTAACACATGGACACAGTGCAAGGGTAAAATACGGACACAGCGCGAGGGTAACACAAGGACACAGTGCGAGGGTAACACACGGACACAAGCCCAGGATAACACATGGATACAGGGCGAGGGTAACACCCGGGCACAGCCCGAGGGTAACACACAGACGCAGACCCAAGTGTGTTCTATAAATTGATCGTTGTGGTAGAAATTTATATCAATGCCAGGGTAACACACAGACACAGTGCGAGGGTAACACACGGATACAGTCCCAGGATAACATACGAATACAGTGCAAGGGTAGCACACGGACACAGTGCGAGGGTAACACACGGACAGAGTGCGAGCATAAAACACGGACAAAGTCCCAGGGTAACACACAGACACAGTGCAAAGGTAACACATGGACACAGTACCAGGGTAACACCAGACACTGTGCGCGGGTAACACATGGACACAGTGCGAGGGTAACACAGGGACTGAGTGCGACGGTAAAACACAGACATAGTGCGAGGGTGACACAAGGACACAATGCAAGGGTGACACACGGACACAGTGCGAGGGTAACACGGGGACTTAGTGCGAGGGTAACACACAGACACAGTGCGAGGGTGACACACGGACAAAGTCCCAGGGTAACACACAGACACAGTGCAAAGGTAACACATGGACACAGTACCAGGGTAACACCAGACACTGTGCGCGGGTAACACATGGACACAGTGCGAGGGTAACACAGGGACTGAGTGCGACGGTAAAACACAGACATAGTGCGAGGGTGACACACGGACACAATGCAAGGGTGACACACGGACACAGTGCGAGGGTAACACGGGGACTTAGTGCGAGGGTAACACACAGACACAGTGCGAGGGTGACACACGGACACAGTGCGAGGGTAACACACTGACACAGTGCGTGGGTAACATAGGGATTGAGTGCGAGGCTAACACACAGACACAGTGCGAGGTTGACACATGGACAAAGTGCGAGGGTAACACGCGGACTCAGTGCGAGGGTAACACACAGACACAGTGCGAGGGAAACACACGGATACAGTGCGAGCGTAACTCACAGACACAGTGCGAGGGTAACCCACTGACACAGTGCCAGGGTAACACACAGACACAGTACAAGGGAAAGACAAGGGCACAGTGCGAGGGTAACATAGGGATTGAGTGCGAGGGTAACACACAGACACAGTGCGAGGTTGACACATGGACACAGTGCGAGGGTAACCCACGGACACAGTGCGAGGGTGACACTCAGACACAGTCCCTGGGTAAAACCAGACACAATCACAGGGTAACACATGGACACAGTGCGAGGGTAACACATGGACACAGTGTGAGCGTAACACACGGACACAGTGCGAGGGTAACACACGGACACAGTGTGAGGGTAACACACGGAAAAAGGCCCAGGGTATCACACGGACACAGTGCGAGGGTAACACACGGACACAGTGCAAGGGAAACACAAGGGCACAGTGCGAGGGTAACACTCGGACACAGAGCGAGGGAAACACACGGACACAGTGCGAGGGTAACACAAGGAAAAATGCCCAGGGTAACACACAGACACAGTCCCAGGGTAACACAAGGACACATTGCGAGGGTAACACACGGACACAGGCCCAGGGTGACACATGGATACAGGGCGAGGGTAACACACGGACACAGTGCGAGGGTAACACACTAACAAGGTGTGAGGGTAACGCATGGACACAGTGCGAGGGTAACACAAGGACACAGTGCGAGGGTAACACACTAACAAGGTGTGAGGGTAACGCACGGACACAGTGCGAGGGTAACACACTAACAAGGTGTGAGGGTAACGCACGGACACAGTGCGAGGGTGACACACGGACACAGTGCGAGGGTAAAACACGGACACAGCGCGACTGTAACATAAGGACACAGTGCGAGGGTAACACACGGACACAATCCCAGGATAACAGATTGATACAGTGCGAGGGTAACACACGGGCACAGCCCGAGGGTAACACACAGACACAGACCCAAGTGTGTTCTATAAATTGATCGTTGTGGTAGAAATTTATATCAATGCCAGGGTAACACACAGATACAGTGCGAGGGTAACACACGGACACAGTGCGAGGGTAACACACGGACAGAGTGCGAGCGTAAAACACGGACAAAGTCCCAGGGTAACACACAGACACAGTGCGAGGGTAACACACGGACACAGTGCCAGGGTAACACAGGGACTTAGTGCGATGGTAAAACACAGACACAGTGCGAGGGTGACACAGGACACAATCTGAGGGTAACACGGGGACTTAGTGCGAGGGTAACACACAGACACAGTGCAAGGGTGACACACGGACACAGTGCGAGGTTGACACATGGACACAGTGCGAGGGTAACACGGGGACTCAGTGCGAGGGTAACACACAGACACAGTGCGAGGGTAACACTCGGACACAGTGCGAGGGAAACACACGGATACAGTGCGAGCGTAACACACAGACACAGTACGGGGGTAACCCACGGACACAGTGCCAGGGTGACACACAGACACATTCCCTGGGTAACACACAGACACAGTCCCTGGGTAAAACACAGACACAATCACAGGGTAACACATGGACACAGTGCGAGGGTAACACACGGACACAGTGTGAGGGTACCACACGGAAAAAGGCCCAGGGTATCACACGGACACAGTGCGAGGGTAACACATGGACACAGTGCGAGGGTAACACACGGACACAGTGCGAGGGTAACACATGGACACAGTGCAAGGGTAACACTCAGAAACAGTGTGAGGGTAACACTCGGACACAGTCCCTGGGTAACACACAAACACAGTCCCTGGGTAACACACAGACCCAATCACAGGGTAACACATGGACACAGTGCGAGGGTAACACATGGACACAGTCCCAGGGTAACACACTGACACAGAACGAGGGTAACACATGGACACAGTCCCAGGGTAACACACAGAAACAGTGCGAGGGTAACACATGGACAGAGTGCGAGGGTAACACACGAACACAGTGCGAAGGTAACACACGGTCACAGTCTCAGGGTTACACACGGACACAGTGCGAGGGTAACACATGGACACGGTCTCAGGGTAACACACGGACAGAGTTGAGGGTAACACACGGACTCAGTGCGAGGCTAACACAGGGGCACAGTGCGAGGGTAACACACGGAGACAGTCCCAGGGTAACACACAGACTCAGTGCGAGGCTGACACACAGACACAGTCCCAGGTTAAGAGAGGGACACAGTGCAAGGATAACACAGGGCCGCAATCCCAGGATAACACATGGACACAGTGCGAGGGTAACACACAGACACAGTGCGAGCGTAACACACAGACACAGTCCCAGGGTAACACAGGGACACAGTGCGAGGGTAACACTGGGACGCAATCCCAGGATAACACGCGGACACAGTACAAGGGTAACACATGGACATAGTGCGAGGGTAACACACGGACACAGTGCGAGGGTAACACACGGACACAGTGCGAGGCTAACACAAGGGCACAGTGTGATGGTAACACACGGACACCGTGCGAGGGTACCACACAGACACAGTCTCAGGGTAACACCGGGACACAGTGCGAGGGTAACACATGGACAGTCTCAGTGACACATTTTCAGGAGTTCAATCTTGAGCGTTACTTGGTGCACAACTACCTCTGGCTCGACAGCATCACTCTGCCAGTCCTTGCTCTCCCCATGCTAATTATGCCTGCCACAAAAGGCATGATATGCTCATCCAACCTCTCTCCTTCATTGTCCAGCTCAATCAACCTGCGCTGTGCTCATTTCTACTGTGTCTGCCTCCTCTAAAGCACCTACGAGGAGATATAGGACTATATTAACTTGTACCTTTTGTTGAATTTTGATTCCACCCACCTCCCTCAGGACCACCTCTCCACTCGTCGCATCCAATTTGAAAAATTCTACGTGTTGCCGTATTTGCAATGTGATGCTATCAGTGTCACAGGAGCAAGAAACTGATGCAGTGAATCAAGTGAGAACATGTGGTGGGCTGGAGAATAAAGCCATTCTCTTCGGGCGGTCTTGGGCCAGGGACTCCCAGGTGTCGGTGGGGATGCTGCACTTTATCAAGGAGGCTTTGAGGGCGTCCTTGAAACGTTTCCTCTGCCCACCTGGGGCTCGCTTGCCGTGTAGGAGTACCGGGTAGTAGAGTGCTTGTTTAGGGAGTCTCGTGCCGGGCATGCGGACAACGTGGCCGCCCAACGGAGCTGGTTGAGCGTGGTCAGTGCTTCAATGCTGGAGGAAGAGCATCCGAGAGGACGCTGAGTACCTCGAGTCTCGCCGCCGAGAGCGTGCAGAAATCAAGCGCAGGCAGTGGAAGGAGCGTGCGGCAAACCAGTCCCACCCACCCTTTCCTTCTACCACTGTCTGCCCCACCTGTGTCAGAGACTGAAATCCCCGTATTGGACTGTACAGCCACCTGAGAACTCACTTTTAGAGTGGAAGCAAGTCTTCCTCGGTTCCGAGGGACTGCCTATGATGATGATGAAAGCCATTAATCTGGCGGGAGATCAGGAGCCCCACAAGTAAATGGGTCTCTGCTGTCATCAACTGAGAGGAGGCCACAAGGATTCTGTGTGCCAATGCTGTCGAATATGAAAGCTTCGCAAATGAGAAGCCAACGTTTCAGTAATGTAACAGGCCTCCGGAGCTACTTTACGGTATCGTGTTAAATCGGGGATGTAATCCATGTCTCACTCTCTGAGGCACCAGGATCTTCGTGTCTTCACAGTCACACCGCAGGTGACAGTGTGATCTTCTGAAGCTCATTTCCCCCGCTGTTATTTCAACTGTCCCTCCTCTCGGCACACTGTAGTAGGCACACTCTGAATGTGAATGCTCCACAGGGAGCCTCCCCTCCTGTTTGTTTACTCGCTGCAATAAACTGATGTGCTGCAAGTGTGGTGGTACACACCGAGGGAGCTTGTTGTTTCTCGGCACCTTCTCCACTGACCTCCATGGAGCAGCTTGTGTCATTCGGCCCCACCGCGCGCGTACCCCGACCACAGCGCCAACGTGAACTTGCCCGAATCGCTTTAAACAAAAACGGGCTCTTCCCCAGAGTCCAGGTTTGCCAACTCCTCCAGGATTGGCCTGGAGTCTTCAGGTATTGGAGATTAATCTCCAGAACACTGCAGCGAACAACACCCAGGAGAACAATCATAGGTGCATTCAAAAATGATCAGGGGGCTGGCTCACTAATGTCCTTCAACAAAGGGAGCCTGTCACCGTGACCCGGTCAGTTTTGAATGGGTCGGAAGTGAGTTTCTGCCCAGCTGGGGCAGACTCCCCGATGATCGGGACATTGCCCTCAGGATTTGTTGAGGTGGAGACGGTATCCGCCCCACTCCTGCGCGAACGGTGGTAATGACATGATTAGAGCGCGATCGCAGTCCCCGTCCCGGAAGCGACATTGCCTGCGACCAGTCGATCGACCGTTTGTCGGTGCCCCCGACAGCTTCGCGCGGCGGGAAGCTGCTCGTGGCTGGGCGGCGCGTCCGCCCTTAAAGGAGAGGGCGCACCACTGTGGCCGCCATTTTATTTTAATTGTTGGCCGACTCTGTAGTCGGCCTGACAACAGTGGCCACGGGTTCGGCCGGAGCAAATTAGGCCTCGCGGCGTCGCTCCCCTTTAAGTGAAGGGGAGGGACGTAGCTGAGCGTCAGGGTGACACAGCGTGTCCACATCGCGCTGACATCATCAGCGTCGCGTTGACATGCTCAGCACGGCACTGATGACACCACCCGCCTTTCGCCCTGCTCCCGACTCACTTCCACCCCTCTGCTGCCCCAAATATCGCCCCAATAATTTTTCAAAAGAATAGCAATTTCTCTCCAATCCCCGCGCCATCGATTTGGGTAGTAATTCACCAGAGAATTCAAATTATCCACTCCAAATAGGACAGAGGGCAATTTCGGCCCTGTGGTCTCCTTACCTAAGGAAAGCCATTCTTGCCTTAAAGGGATTGCAATGAAAGTTCACCAGACTGGTTCCTGGGATGAAGGGATTGCCTTATGTGGAGAGATTGAGTAGACTAGGCCTATATTCCCTAGACTTTAGAAGCATGAGAGGTGATCTCATTGAAACATGTAAAATTCTTAAGGGGCTCGACAGGGTAATGGTGAGAAAATATTTCCCCTGGCTGGGGAATCTAGAACCAGGAGTCCCAGTCTCAGAATAAGGGGTCGGCCATTTAAGACTGAGATGAGGAAACATTTCTTTGGAATTCTCTACCCCAGAGAGCTGCGGAGGCTGAATCATTTAATATATTCAAGACAGAGATCGGTAGATCTTTGAAGGGGATCAAGGGTTATGGGGACAGTGTGGGAAGGTAGGGTTGATGTAGAAGATCAGCCATGATCTTATTGAATGGCGGAGCAGCTCAAGGAGCCGAATGGCCCACTCCAGTTCTTATTTCTTATGTTCTTATGTGAAAATGTTCAAAGAAAATGAAAAATACACGCAATCTTTTTTAATGTCCCTATGATTTTACTCCTGGATTCGTCGCTGCAGTTTCCAGGAGATTAACCTTCAATTCCTGGAGACTCCAGGTTATCCTGGAGGGTTGGCAACCCATTGAAAGCTGTCGGCCTACACCTCCATTTCTGACACTGCGGAATTGGGTGCCTCTGCAGGTGCTTTCAACTACCCCCCCAATCCCGCACCCCCCCCCTCCCCTACACTTCCTGAGGTGGGCCTCCAGAAGGACGAGCGCTGTATAAAAGTGCAGCTGGGGGTTGGCATGATGTTGGTAGCAGGGCCGTGGGGTAAAAGGGTAAACTCCTGACCACTGCTGTTCCCAAGTTTACACTCTAACACTTAGGGAACTTCTCACACTTGTATAAACATGCCTCGGAGATGGTGTAAAGTTATTATGTGGAGGGGGGCGGGGGTCTGGGGTGGTCGGGGGAGAGGAGGTAAGAGACTTTTCCAAACAAGTGAAGTGTGAACTCAGTGGAAACACTGTGGATTTTCATGCTCCCCTGATTGTCAATCTGCAGGAAATGTCATTGGCTGTTCAGGATAATCTATCGAAGATTTCACTGTTTAAAAATAAAGATCTGTATCAGCAGCATGACCTGCCCACAGTGTGTTCCTGTTTGGTCTTTTAGCGCTTGTTTACAGTGTGTTACAGTGCTGGGGTATCTGTGTGAAGATGCTTGCAATTAGACTAAACTAGCCAGGAACACGGTGTCTGTGTTGTTTATAATCAATCCGTTTTTACAGCAAGTTTCATTTGCTTATGTACCAGCACAAACATGTTTGTCTAACACCCATCATCATAGGCGGTCCCTGGAACGAGGATGACTTGCTTCCACACGGGTTCACAGATGTTTCAATGAAGGACCCGATGTTCCAGTCCTGAACTCCAATCGAGGGGGTGGAAGATGCCTGTGCGTGCATTTTTTTAACATGGGGTGACCATTGCACATCAGCCACCCCACGGGCTCGACAGAGCTCGGCCTTTATCCAGTGGCAAGGGTTGAATCAGGACGACTGGAGACCTGCTCTGCTGCACGGACCTAGTGCGCACACATATCGCAGTGTGGGCTGGCCCGCGCTGCCCCTGGGCCCTTTACCCTCATTCGCCGCACCTTCACCCACGATGTTCCAGGGCCCGGTGTTCCAGCTCTATTTATAACCCCGACCTGCGGTGGTCTTCTCACACGGGCCGGGGTGGCCCACGATGTAGGAATAGAGCAGTTAGCGGACACGGGTCCTGGAAACTTCCCTGTGAGCACTCAGCCTCAATCACCCACTTCCTTTCACATCTCGGCACGGCTTTTTGATGGAAGTTTTTAAAAGAAAGACAGACACATTGCTGGGATTTCTGCAGACAGGTGTATTTGTATTTTAATTATTTTTGAGGAATATTCTATACTTTTTCTGGGTAAACTAGACAAATTTGAACTTGCTTCCACATGATGGTGCCTGGACATTGAGTGGGCCCACAGATATTGTGTGTGTCTGTCGGTGTGTGTGTGTGCGTGTGTGTGTGTGTGCGTGTGTCACTGTGTGCATGTGTCACTGTGTGTGTGTCACTGTGTGTGTGTGTGTCACTGTGTGTGTTTGTGTGTGTCACTGTGTGTGTGTGTGCGTGTGTGTGCGTATGTCACTGTGTGTGTGTGTCACTGTGTGTGTGTCACTGTGTGTGTGTGTGCGTGTGTCACTGTGTGTGTGTGTGTGTCACTGTGTGTGTGTCACTGTGTGTGTGTGTGCGTGTGTCACTGTGTGTGTGTGCGTCACTGTGTGTGTGTGTCACTGTGTGTGTGCATGTGTCACTGTATGTGTTTGTGTGTGTGTGTCACTGTGTGTGTGTGTGTGTGTGTGTGTGTCACTGTGTGTGTCTTTCAGTGTGTGTGTGTGTGTGTGTGTCACTGTGTGTGTCTTTCAGTGTGTGTGTGTGTGTGTGTGTCACTGTGTGTGTCTGTCGGTGTGTGTGTCACTGTTTGTGTCACTGTGTGTGTCTGTCAGTGTGTGTGTGTGTGTGTGTGTGTCACTGGTGTGTGTGTGTGTGTGTGTGAGACTGTGTGTGTCTGTCAGTGTGTGTGTGTGTGTCACTGTGTGTGTCTGTCGGTGTGTGTGTGTATGTGTCACTGTGTGTGTCACTGTGTGTGTCTGTCGGTGTGTGTGTGTGTGTGTGTCACTGTGTGTGTCACTGTGTGTGTCTGTCAGTGCGTGCGTGTGTGTGTGTGTGTGTGTCACTGTGTGTGTCTGTCAGTGTGTGTGTGTGTCACTGTGTGTGTCATCATGTGTGTGTGTGTGTGTGTGTGTGTGTGAGAGAGATTGTGGTGGAGGTGTGGTGAATGAGGGTATGGGCCCAGAAGAGCCGAGGGCCCAGGGGCAGCACGGAGCCAGTCCACACTGCGATATGTGTGCGCACTAGGTCCGTGCAGCAGAGCTGGTCTCCAATCGTCCTGGTTAACCCTTGTCACTGGATAAAGACCTAGGTCTGTCGAGCCCGTGTGGTGGCTGGGGTGCAACGGTCACCACATATTAAAAAAATCCACGCACAGGCATCTTCCACCCCCTCAACTGGAGTTCAGGACTGGAACATCGGGTCCTTCATTGAAACATCTGTGAACCCGTGTGTAAGAAAGTCATCCTCGTTCGAGGGACCGCCTATGATGATGATGACAGTGCTGGGGATTTTGGTGACCCGGTAACACCCGGTAGATCGTGACGCTGGACGATGGTGTGAAACGGGTGATAGTGAGTTGGCAACCCTTTTTATATCTCTCCTTGTGACTTCAATGGAAATAAAAATTGGAAGAGAGGTAAAATGGACTGCCGACTAGCAATCGCCCGTTTCACACCATCGTACAATGCCAAGATCTACCCCACAGGATGCTATTATTAGTCTCTCTTAATTTGCATTTGCGTCCTTTCAATTCTGCCTGCAGTGATTCCAAGATGATGGAGAGATCTCTGTATAGGCAGTAATGTCCGACCGACTAAATGGTGAGAGATTGGGAAATGTCGGTGTTCAGAGGGACCTGGGTGTCCTTGTACACGAATCACTGAAAGTTAACATGCAGGTACAGCAAGCAATTAAGAAAGCAAATGGTGTGTTGGCCTTTATTACAAGAGGATTTGAGTATAAGAGTAAAGGTATTGCAATTATATAGGGCCCTGGTGAGATCACACCTGGAGTATTGTGCACAGTTTTGGTCGCCTTACCTAAGGAAGGATATACTTGCCTTCGAGGGAGTGCAACGAAGGTTCAACAGACAGAATCCTGGGATGGGGGGATTGTGCTATGAGCACAGATTGAGCAGACTAGGCCTATATTCTCTAGACTTTAGAAGAATGAGAGGTGATCTCATTGAAACATACAAAATTCTTACAGGGCTTAACAGGATAGATGCAGGGAGGATGTTTCCCCCTGGCTGGGGAGTCTAGAACCAGGGGTCACAGTTTCAGAATAAGACTCATTTAAGACTGAGATGAGGAGAAATTTCTTCACTCAGAGGGTGGTAACTCTTTGGAATTCTCTACCCCAGAGGGCTGTGGAGGCTCAGTCATTGAGTATATTCAAGACAGAGATTGATAGATTTTTGGATATTAAGGGAATCAAGGGATATGGGGACAGTGCAGGAAAGTGGAATTGAGGTAGAAGATCAGCCATGATCTTACTGAATGGTGGAGCAGGCTCGAGGGGATAAATGGCCGACTCCTGCTCCTATTCCTTATGTTCTTTATGACCTGCAGACTCAGCCCACCCATGAGAAGAAAATGACAGTCGTGATGGGTTATCAGAGGGAAAGACTGAGACCACCTCTGGAGCTGTCGTTTCAGGCCTGTAGGAATATCGTATCAAATGTAGAAAAAAGAAATTGCATTTATATAGCACCTTTCACAACCTAGGGATGTCCTAAAGCTCTTTATGGCCATTGATATCCAGTGAAGTGCAGTCACTGTTATAAGCTAGGGAAATAGGCAAAGAAGCAGGGGCACGGTGGGAGGGGGGGGGGGCAGCTCTGTATGATGATGTCACAATGAAAGTGACACTATCCATCTTCCAAACTTTCTAGTATTAATACAGCATTTACAGTATTGCACGGCTGCCAACAGCAACAGTCACTCTGAAAGCGACCATGGCCCTGACAGACCTCCAACTCCGCTGGAAGACCGAGCCCGGCAACAGTCCTGATCAATGTTCTCCATCATTTTATTTTGTGTGCGTGTTCCTTTAACGGGCTGCATGGCCCATTTAAAATTTCAGCATGTTTTGTGTGTCCTTACTCAAGGCAAGACGGCCTTGCCCACAGGCAGGCATCCCAGAAATTCAGGTGTGCTTCATCCACAATTCTCCAACTAGAATTCCTGAGTCACGCTCCTGGCAGATGAGACTTGAGGCAGGCGAAACTACCACAGGGTGTGTCTGCCTGCGGGCATGGCTGTGATGGGCAAGGTCACCAGTGGGCGGGGCTCTTGGCAAACAAGGCATCTCAGTGGACAGGGGCTCATGGTGGGCGGGGCTCATGGTGGGCAAGGCTCCCAGTGGGCGGGGCATCCAAGTGGGCAGGGCTCATGATGGGCAGGGCTCCTGGTGGGCGAGGTTCATGGTGGCCGGGGCTTCTGGTGGACGAGGCTCATGGTGGGCGGGGCTCCTGGTGGGCAGGGCTCCCGGTGGGCAGGGCTCATGGTAGACAAGGCTCATAGTGGGTGGGGCTCCTGGTGGATGAGGCTCATGGTGGGCGGGGCTCCTGGTGGACTGGGGTCCTGGTGGGTGGGGCTTCTGGTGGGCGGGGCTCCCATTGGGCTGGCCTTACCTGTAGCCGGGACTTCCAGTGGGCGTGGCTCCCGGTGGGCGGGCTCACAGTGGGCGGGGCTCCCAATTGCTGAGGCTCCCGATCTGGAGCACAGACTTGTAAATCTCCCCCTCATGTTTGGGAGTCTTTTTTCTAATTTTGGATGAGCGGAAAGAGGTCTGATGGCCCACACAAATGTATTTTACGTAGCACCTTATCAGGGAAATTCACCGAATGAATTAATTAGGACTAAGTATTATTTAGTCAAATGCAATAGAAGCCATTTCGCGCACACACAGTTCTGTTTGTTGGGAGAGAAATGTTAGCCAGGTTTACAACTTAATCTTTCACACATACCGTTGTGCGATCTTTAACATCCATCAGATGGGCCTGAATTTAACATCTCTGATCAGGCAGCGCTACCTCACTCCTCCGCTCCGATGCCAAACATGTGTTCAAGCAACAACAACTTGTATTCATATAGCACCTTTGACATAGTGAAACGTCCCGAGGCGCTCCACAGGAGTATTATGAGACAAAAAATTTGACACCGAGCCACAAAAGGAAAAATTAGCCCAGGTGACCAAAAGCTTGACCAAAGAGGTAGGTTTTAAGGAGCGTCTTGCAGGAGGAAAGAGAGGTAGAGAGGCGGAGAGGTTTAGGCAGGACGTTCCTGAGCTTGAGGCCGAGGCAACAGAAGGCACGGCCACCAATGGTTGAGCGATTATAATCAGGGATGCTCAAGAGGGCAGAATTAGAGGAGCGCAGACATCTCCGGGGGGGGGGGGGGGGGGGGGGGGAGTTGTGGGGCTGAAGGAGATTACAGAGATAGGGAGGGTCGAGGCTATAGAGGGATTTGAAAACAAGGATGAGAATTTTGAAATCGACCCATTGCTTAACTGGGAGCCAATGTCGGTCAGCGAGCACAGGGGTGATGGGTGAGCGGGCCTTGGTGCGAATTAGGACACGGGCAGCTGATGGGCACGATGGCCGTATGGCCTCCTTCTGTGCTGTACCATTGTACTGTTCGAAGTCCTGGGCATAGCACCTTGAACCTGTAGACTCGAAGGCAAGGTGCTACCAACTGAGCCAAACATAGAAACATAGAAATTAGGTGCAGGAGCAGGCCGTTTGGCCCTTTGAGCCTGCGCCACCATTCAATAAGATCATGCAGCCCAAGCTGCCATTACCTCATCACCAATCGCATTAAATCCGGTGCGTTTGCATTGCCACCTGTTCCTGGTGCTGAGTCTCTAGGCCTTCTCTTGTGATATAGCGCACTGAGTGAGCGGGGGCGGAGGGGGAGGGTGTGGTGGACGGGGGAGGGTGCTGTTGGTCAAAGGTCACGCTCAGGCCTTTGACCATCTCGCTACGGACATCCCGCGATGCGAGCAGATCGTTGAGGCTCGCACGGTGACGAATGGCCCCACCCCCAGCCCACGTGGAACAGGAACCCAGCAAGGAGTCAGCAGCTTGTGGGGGGGAGAAGTCGGGGGCTGGTGGACGGGCGGGCGGGGGGCGGGGGAACGGGACATAAAGAGCTCCAACTAAAGGAATTAAAAAAACAAATTCCAATATCAACAACTTCAGATCGAGTCCAGCTGCTGTATCCAGTGTTTACAGAGCAGACAGAGCGATGTGGTATCCTCCATATTTTGATTATGTTAAAAATCTACACCCCAGAGCCTGGGAATGAAATCCCATTACTCTACGTGTTAAATTCCCATCTTAAGGTGTCAGTTCACACCTCCAGCACCAGGATAAAACCACCAAATGCTGAACTCGTTCCAGCATTTCCAGACCCTGCCAGCACCAAGCACACAGTCCCTTCTCGCTCAGTGCTGCTCTGTCACGTTGAGTCTGTGGCTTGGGCCCAGAACGGAGAGGCAGACTGCTAGCTGCGCAGAGAGATGGACATCACTGTTCCCCGGTACCAGGACTGCATGATGTCCGCAGGCTACAGCGGGCTGCCGGACGTGAGCTGCGTGAGCTCCGAGTCGGACTGTGTGCTGAGCTGGGACCCGGACAGCTCGTTCTCGGACTGGAGCACGCCCCTCAAGCCAGACTGGCCAAGTCCGGAGTTTGACTGCTTCGTGCCGTCAGACCAGAACCAAGTCACCTCGGAGTCCGACTGTCTCACCGACTCCACGTCCCACAGCCTCTCTCCGATCTCTTCCGTCGACTCCTACAGACTCTCCCCTCCGTACTTACCTTGCGCATCGGGTCAGGAGGCCTACGGCAGTCCGTGCGAGAACGTTGGCCGCCCCGCTCCCTCGGAGGGCCGGCTGGGCTCGGGCCAGCGGGCGAGGAAGGCCCGGTCGCGCTACCCGGGCAGGCAGAGGCAGAGCGCCAGCGAGAGGGAGAAGCTGAGGATGAGGGGCCTGGCCAAGGCCCTGCACAACCTGCGGACCTACCTGCCCCCCTCGGTGGCCCCCGCCAGCCAGAGCCTGACCAAACTGGAGACGCTGCGGCTGACCATCCGCTACATCGCGCACCTGACCGAGCTGCTGGGGCTGAGCGAGGAGGGCCCGGCCGAGGGCAGGGACACCGAGGGCAGGTGCCAGGGGTGCCCACGGGGCCCGGCCTGCTGCCAGGCCTGGCTGCCACACCCTGCACTCTTGCCGCCTTTCCCTTCCGCAGCGCTGCCTTCCTCTCTCCAGGGGGAGCCCCTGACCACGGCCACTCCAGATCGTCACACGCCCTCGCAGGTAACGCATTCTTTCACAAAGATAAGTCGCCTTAATGTAGCGTAACCTCCCACGTCCTGGAAGTTTGGGCTTACTTGAACCAATAAATGTGCATTTATATAGAGCAGGGAGTGGCCTGTAGCCACTTGTGCCTGTTACTCTCAGCAGACTTTACCATGAATCCGGGCAGCTCGGTTGCCCATGACAACGGGTCTTCACCTATTCCAGGCTGAGGCCCACTTGCGTCATTGAGGAAAACCCCAGGAAATACGCTGACTGATGTCTCACTTTTTCACACAAAGTGTAGGAGATATCTGGAACTCTCTCCCTGTAGATTCTGGGGGACTAGGATAGTAGATTTTTTTTGTGAGGTATCAAGAGATATGGATCAAAGGCGGGTAAATATAGTTGAGGTACATTGCAGTCCTTGTTTTTAAGATCTTTTCTTAGTCCTCTGCCCCTAGGCTCACGTAAAGTGAGCACTGATTATTTTGGGGGGCAGGGAGTAACAGTGTGGTTTGGACTGGGGAGATAGTTTGGTTTGCACTACATTACTGGAGGGCGATAATGGAGCTGAGGCCTGTCATGGTCCTCTTCAGCTCAGACCTGTTGAAAATGGCGACCGATTAATGGTACAAAAGGTTCTCCCGGGTCTCTGTCCAGGTACCTTGGATCAACTGGGCAGAGCCAATACGGGAAAATCGAGCAAGCTTGAACTACACACCCGTGAAGAAAGCCATACGTTTTTCCTGCTATTTAATTAAATGCAGAAAAAAATCAAACAGATTCCTTTGCAGGTCTGTGCTCTGATCCAATAGACACTGCGCCTGACCCACCAACCCAGGCAAATCTCCCCGGGTTCTTTGACGTTCCTCTGGGGAGTCCAGAAAAGGGGGCAGATCCTTAAAATTAGAGCATGGCCATTCAGGGGTAATGTCAGGAAGCACTTCCTCACACAGAGCGTCATGGAAATCTGGAACTCAAAAAAGCTGTCAACTGAACATTTCAAATCTGAGATTGCTGGACTTTTGTTAGGCGAGGGTACCAAGGGTGACAGGACCATGGCGGGTGGATGGAGTTAAGATCCAGAACAGCCAAGATCTCACTGAATAGCGGAATAGGACCTGGGTCTCCTTCGTTTAGTGAGACTCCCAACCGTTCCGGGCACGAGCAATGTCCGCCTAAATCGATGCCTGTTGGAAAACAGCATCAGGCTGGAAGGCATCTTTTTAGTCTCATTACCAGCCCATTCACGTCGAGGAAACGTGTCGGTGGGGAGGTCGGACTGGCAGGCCGCAGGTGGGGAAAGAGAGGGCAGATTCTCACCATTCCGCCTCCGCGAGTCCATCAGGCAGTGAGCACGTGGCAGAATGTGCCGGCTGACGTATAATCATCATCATCACCATCATCATCATCATCACCATCATCATCACCATCACCATCATCACCATCATCATCATCACCATCACCATCATCACCATCACCATCATCATCACCATCACCATCACCATCACCATCATCATCATCATCACCACCATCACCATCACCATCACCACCATCGCCATCACCATCACCATCACCATCATCATCATCACCCTCATCATCACCATCACCACCACCATCACCATCATCATCATCATCACCATCACCATCATCATAGGCAGTCCCTCAGAATCCAGGAAGACTTGCTTCCACTCTGAAAATGAGTTCTCAGGTGGCTGAACAGTCCAATATGAGAACCACAGTCCTTGTCACAGGTGGGACAGATAGTCGTTGAGGGAAGGGATGGGTGGGACTGGTTTGCTGCACACTCCTTCCGCTGCCTGCGCTTGATTTCTGCGCGCTCTCGGTGACGAGACTCGAGGTGCTCAGCGCCCTCCCGGATGCTCTTCCTCCAGTTAGGGCGGCCTTCGGCCAGGGACTCCCAGGTGTCGGTGGGGATGTTGCACTTTATCAGGGAGGTATCAGCTGACGTATCGCCTCAATGGATGAATGCGGTAAATGAACAACATGTGTTTTGTTGTGTTTTAAACACAGGATTTTAACTGTGAAACAGAGTCTATACAAGGTCAGAGGTTCCCTCAGAACTACGCCCCTGGATTCTGAGTCAGACAGAAGCCCCTCTGCATCCAGCTGGATTCACCAAACATCGCCCTTGTTAAATTTATTGCAAATGTTAGCAATTTTATTTTTCTAATTTATTCTGTACTTTATTAGAGTTTCCGGTAATTTACTATCAATATTTATAACTTTAAATTGCTTCCACGTGAAACTTATTATTTTTATAGAATCCTGTACAGTTTGAACCTGTGTGCTTTTCATGTTTAATTTAATGAAAGTCTTTTGTTTAGAATTCAATAAAGTATTTCTTGCGAGGTACGAGAGCATGGGACTCCCTTTTTCC